>NC_088375.1:70625000-71225000 GCF_037993035.2 Macaca fascicularis | reverse complement strand
CAAATATCCAGTTGCCAAACAGGTAGCGTTCTTATGCCTCCTGGAAGGTTTATCCAACATGAAGCAGGATACAGCCAGAGGCTGGTCAGACTATATCTTTTGTGTATTTCAAGAGTCTATTGTATTAAAGTACGTATGAATATATATTAAATACAAGGACCCAGCCTCTTCAACTAGACAGGAAGCCAGGCCTCCAGACCAAAGGAGACTAAGGCAGCAGCCCAACAAGAAGACATGCTGCGTGGAGGGCACACTCCATGGGAGGCACACTCCGTGGCCAGTTTTAAGCACAAAACTAATCCCTGACCCCATGTGCCAATAGGAATGAGGCATGTGTGATACACAAAGCCTCGTTTCTCATTGGCTATGGGTCTCTGATGGCACAGGCTGGGTTCACCTAAGCAGGTATAGCAGTTGTAAGGGCATGAGGGGCCATGAAAGTCTAAGGAGAAGCACTGGAATTACAAAAGAGGTTACCCCACGGGTAAGGTGGGGAGAGTGGCGAGGAAGGGGCTCCCAAGGGGCCTTCAACTATGTTTAAGCAGTAGAGTTTCATGGATGTCTGTCATAATTTTCTGGTCCATGCCTTTTCAAATATCTGCAATATTTCTTGGTAAAAATAAATAAAATTATCAATAAAAATAAAAGACAATGAGACAGATATTCAGAATTGCTTCTTACTGTTGGTCAATTTCTGTCTCCTTAATCTCCTTTCGTAGCTTATATTCCATGTCTTCCTCCTTAAGAACTGCTATTAATCAAGGTTCTGTCCTGGGTCCTTCATTCCACTTAATCTGTACTCTCTCTGCATAATCTCATTCCAAGGCTTCCTTCACCTCCTGTATGTGAAGGGCATCTCAATTTTATATTTCTCACCTGGCCACAGCTCCCGCACTAGAACCCATCCACTCATCAACTTATTTGACATCTCACTGAGGATATACTGTAGGTGCCTGAAATTCCCTATGTCCAGACAGAACTCAGTACCTGTCCCCTACATCTAGCCTTCTTTTCTTTCCTACCTTGGTCTAGCATCACCATCCACCAAGTTGCTGAAATAAGAAATGTAGGCACTGTCCTGACGTTTCCTTCCTTCTACAAATCCAGTCACCAAGTTCTGTCAAGTCCACTTTTTAATGTTCTTAAATTGACTTATCCTATTTCCACTATGAATTTCCTGGCTACAATCCACCACCATTCCTCATTTGAATCACCAACACTCTCCCTCCACCTCCTTGCGGGGTAACGGATGTAGGACAGCCAGCACTCAATTTCCTTTGAAGTTCTAATTAGGATCTTTTCTGTCACCTCCATCATTTTCTCTATCACTCTGAGTTGCCCCAAAATTTTCAAGGTTCTGCGAAGAATAAAATTTGGCTTTCTCCCCTCAAACTCAGTGTCTACATAGGAGTCAGACAGAACCAGATTAACTAGGTCCTCTCGGCCTGGAAGCTCCCTGAGGCACCTGCTGAAAAACAATCCGAGGCACTGCTAAAGTAGATCAAACAAATGTTGCCAGCTAACTCAGGTTCCTTGACAAAGGATAAACTGGTCCCAGTCTGGCGAAAGTAGATGAGTTCCCGCCAGAGCTGACCTCGCTCTGCCGAGTATTTTTAATAGTCACAGTGTGATCTGCTTAGTGCAAGGCTAAGAGACACCACCAGCCAGAGGGCGTGCCACTGAAGGCACCTGTCTCAATCAGCTAGAATTTGGAAACTGAGTTATTCAGGTGCAGTTCTGATTAGCCAGCAAGTGGTTTGTTTTATCTAAATCTGAAGGCCTTTATTAAGCCTCCCAATAAGTTGCTTCTTTCAGAAAAATCACACACACACACACACACACACACACACACGCACACCAAGAAAAAAAAAAGGAAAAGAATTTGAAAAGTCAGAATTCTTTTTGTCTACATACATGCCAGGGGAAAGAAAAAAATTTTAAAAATATATTTATCAAGACTGTCTAGCCACATTTTTGTGAATTATACCTGTGTGTGCACAACACCTTCCAGGTATAAGTTTAGACAGAAAAAAACATTAATCCAAATATGTTAAATTGTTACATTGCATCAGAGAGGTTAATTCCCTTATTTTGAACACAAAGAAAAATGTGCAATTTTGTTAATAGAAAACTAGTTTATCCTTATCCTCTAAAAATATTAAATATTTTTAAAATAACCCTTGAAGGAGTGTCAGATTATTTGATATCCACTAAGAATATTCATATTAATAAATTTCATGTGTCCTTTGTTCAAATAGCATGGTCTTTGTAAGCAGCTATGGCAGAAGGACTCTAAGATACGGTTGACCCTTGAACACAGAAATTAGGGATGCTGACCCCCCATGTGGTCAACAATCTGCATATATTAATAAATTTTTGACTCCCCCAAAACGTAATTACTCATAGCCTACTGTTGTCCAGAAGCCATGCCAATAACATAGTGGATTAACACAGACTATTAGCTACATATATTTTAGGTGTTCATGACAAACCTTTTTATTATTTGACAAAGTTTTTTCAATATCTCTAGGTTATGCGGTTTGTCCACAAGGTTTTTCAACTTGTTGCAAATCTCCAAAAAATTTTCCAATGTATTTTTTGAAAAATACCCATGTATAAGTGGATCTGCCACAGTTCAGACAAGGACCTGTATTGCTCAAGGGTCAACTGTATTTGGATTTAGTCCCAGCATTACCACCAATTGGTTAGGTAAACTACTATGGTTTCTTCCCATCCTCAGTTCTTCAGTTACTTACCTGTAAAACAGAGGGACTGACTTCTTCAGCGACTTCCAACTTTTTACTGTTACCCCAAAGTGCTTACCGTTTTTACAAGACCCGTCCTAAGCTCCCAAACCTCCAGCATCTCCTCCTGCGCCTCCAGCCTCTGACTGAGCTCCAACCATGCTAATTGCTTTTCATGGTCTCTGGCTCACTATTCTGGTGCTCACCTGTCCTGGTCCTTAGCACAAGGTACTCTCCCTGCCTAGAACACCCTCCCTCCAAATCTCCTGAACAACTCCCACCTGTTTTTCAGGTCTCAGGTGACATTTCTCCTCTCCTTAAAAGTCTCTGCTGTGCTCCCAAGAAGTCTCCATTTGGTGGCCCCACGAGGTGATCCTGGAACAGCCTGCTCCTCTCCCATCACAACCCCTACCACACTCATAAGTGTCTGTGGGCATGATTATCTTTCTCATATGTGTGTAAGCTCCATCAGCTCCATGATGACTTCAGAGTTGTTTCCCCAGTCCCTAGCGTAGTGCCTGATGTATAGGAGATATTCAATAACTATTTATTGAATAAATGAATCAATTGGTAAATCGCCTCTCCTTCCCATCCAGAAGTAGAAATGCATCAAGAATACTGGAGTATACCCAGATGCTTTCAGTGGATGAGAATAACAAGGCGAAATGGCCACGAGATGAAATGATGGGAGGGCAGCCAGCTCAGTGATACCATACGTGGATTACCTTTGTCAGAGGCTCCTTCCCAAATTGATTTCCCTTCCACACCAGCATGTTAGCAGGGTGCTATCCTCACTAGTAATCCATGGACAGATTGGAAATGCTAACACTATTCACCCGAGCACAGCGGAACCGGCCAGGTAAATCTGTCCTGTACAAATCATACAAGGCATTCCAAAGCCAAGTAGAAATGAATATTGGATTAGCCCTCACTCATGCAGATAATTGAGAGTTAGTCCAGTTTGGGGTTTGTTTGCTTGTGTATTTTTATATCCTGGCTGTGGGATCCCGCCAGCCTGGGAGGAGGGTGGGGCCAGCAGCACAGGACAGGGCTGAGCCTGCTACCGAGGAGGGCTCTGTGCTGTGGAGGTGGTGCAGTGGACAGTGCTGGCCACGGCCTCTACTGGGCTCTGGGATCTGCTGTATTGCAGGTCCAAGAGAAACTCACTCTGTACCAAGTTATTTCATTATTTTTCTGGACCTAGAGAAAATGTGTGGAGGAAAGACTTAACAGCCATTTTATCTAGGTGCTAGAAGCTCACACCAAGAAGCAATAAGAATTTGAATAACAAGTACATTGTCCTCAGAGAGAAAAGAAGAAAGGGAAAAAAGTAACCCACCCACCCGTGGATGCCAAGTCACAAAATTTAATTAGGAAGATAAGACGTGGGGGAGGGTGAGATAGGGTTGATGTTCCTTTTTTTTTTTTTTTTCTAGTTATGAGTTCAGAGAGAGGAGTGAGAGAAATAATTTAAACACAGAATTAACATCTTCTAATAATCTTAGACAAAGCCCGAGTCTGTTTTGCTTTGGTTTGTAAATTAGCTCATGATTAAAGTGTCTTTTCAGCCATGCGCCATTGTCTTCCCGGGCCCGTTTGCTGAATGCAGCCTGACCTAAACGCCCTTGTAGCTCAAGTACAAGATTCGAAAGCGTGAGGGAACAATTATTATAAAGTGAAGGATTTGCAGTTTTACTGAAAAATCAATGAACTTTTCAAGTGATTTTTATCATATTTTGCAGCTGTTCTGTTGGCTCTTGAGTGGGCTATCACACCGTCAGCCCCGGTGTTTTTAAAGAGACTTGTTCATCTGGAAGCTTTGCCTTCTCCTGGAATAGCAGCTGATGCCACCCTGGCTGGAGCACCAGGCTGCTGGAGAGGGGATTTCCTGGGGATGGTATGAGTGATGGCAAGCCTTCCATTTGGGACTCCCCTGACCTTTACCTTTTAGCCTTTGGGGCAGTTCCGGGTCTGGATTCTTGCCCCAGATCAGGTTTACTTGGTTCACGTCAGAGAGAAACTCCAGGAAAGCTGATCTTGTGTCTTTCAACATCACAAGCTAATGGGAATGGAAAGTACTTTCGAGATCAACTAGCCTTCATGTTGCTGATAGGAGCTGAGCCTCATGAGATGGTAGAATACGTTCCCAACACTCTAGAAAAACAGGCCTTGAAGTCAGTGGAGACTCAGGGGCCACGCGACCTCCCCCACATCCACTGCATGGGAACCTAGAAGACAACAAGGCAGGTGAAAGCTGCCGTGGAAAGAAAGAAAGGAGAAAGGGGAATCCCTGTTGTATGCAATATTCTGTCAACTGGGCAGATGGACTAAACCATGTCCTTCAGGCCTGGAATAAGTTGAGCTTGAAGACACCAAGGAAGTAAAATCTACCAGGAATCTTTGCTTAAAACGTATTTGGTTCATTTTCTCATATTCACTGAGAATCCAGGTGACCCACATAAAATACTAAAGCTTCAATGCATAGGTTTCCTTAAAATGACTCCAAAATTGACCTATTTCAGAACATTAAATAACACTATATTTAGTTATAATACCGAATTAGTGAGAAATGTAGAAATGTGACAACTGTTTTCTCCTCCCTTACAGATTCTGAATTCAGTGGGCTATCACCCCATTAGAAGAATCAGAATGGGGGATTAGAATTGACCCATGGGTGAGTGCTCTTTTCAATGTGAACTAGGTAAGTATTTTTCCCAATAAACTTGCCCAAGATAATCTGATGGTTGTGATCAACAGCCAGTTAACCAACAAATATTTCTTTCTTTTTTTTGAAACAGAGTCTCCTCTGTCATCCAGGCTAGAGTGCAATGGCATGAACTCAGCTCACTGCAACCTCTGCCTCCCGGGTTCAAGTGATTCTCCTGCCTCAGCCTCACCAGTAGCTGGAATTACAGGCACACACCACCATGCCCGGCTAATTTTGTATTTTTAATAGAGATGGAGTTTCACCATGTCGGCCAGCCTGGTCTCGAACTGCTGACCTCAGGTGATCCACCTGCCTCGGCCTCCCAAAGTGCTGGGATTACAGTCATGACAACAAATATTTCTGAAGCACTTACTATGTGATCAGTCCAGAGATAAGTTCTATGAGTTCCACAAAATAAGGATAAAATTTAACTCCTGACTGCAGGAGACAAAGGACCAAACTCCATGGCACTTACTCTAAGAGGAACCTTGAGTGGTCTCTCAAGATGGGTCAGCTTTAGACAAGTGGAGAGAGGAGGAGGACAAGCCACCACAGGGACCCACACAGGAAAGGGTGAGGTTGGTGCAGGTAAGAGTAAGAGCATTCCACTTGGATTAGTTCAAAGATTTGCCTGAATTAGACTTTTCATTCCACCCGATGGTACTAATTTTGGGGTAAATTAGGAAAGTAATTTAATATGGTTATCCACACACACAAAAAAAAATCTACAAACTTAGTTTATTGCTAGTCTTTGATGAAACCTGCTAGCTTTGAGAAGATACAATAGCAAACCAAGGATCACTTACTAGGGATTAGTTGATTGCTGGGGAAGAAAAAAAAGTTGACCACAGTAATAGTGAACACATATTGCGTTCTTTCTACATACCAGGTGCTGTCCTAAGTACTTACCCTTCTTTAAGTAGGTTCTCGGTTAATCCTGGCAACCACCTCATAAGGCAGGTACTATCGGCTCCGTTTTGCAAAGTGGAAGCTGAGTCACAGAGAGGTTAAGCAGTTGCAAACATGAAGGCAACTAGTTCCTGTTCTCCCACTGAATCTGGGGCAATGGAAGGGAAAACAGGTCTCCACAGGAGAGAAGAGCAAGGAAATGGGTGTTGCATGCACAAAAATCAGGTTTTAAATAAAGCCTGGAATAATTTCTGAAGAATAGGAGGTGAAGAGCAATCTCTAATAAAAATTACTGTTGCCCACAAAACACTCTTCTGAAAGCCAGCAATGTCACCACGGGCAGAACAGAACACAGCTATGAAGGCTGACCTCCAGAAAGAGATGGTGTGCAAAGCAAACATTCATGGTAGAGGCGGGAGACAGAGCCGTCAGAAACCCAGAATGCAGAGAAAGTGGAGCAACAAGCAGAAAACAACTTAGTGGTTGTTATAGACTTAATTGTGTCCTGCAAAAATTCGTATGTTGGAGTCTTAAGCCCCAGTGACTATATTTGGAGATACAGCCATTAAAGAGGTAATTAAGGTTGAATGAGGGCATAAGGGTGGGACCTTAATCCAATGGGACTGGCGTCCTTCTAAGAAGAGGCAGCGACAGAGACACTAGGAGCACCAGAGAGATAAAAGGAAGGCGGTGTGAGGACACAGGAGCCTCTGCAAGTCACAGAGAGAGGCCTCAGGGGAACCCAAGCCTGCCAACACATTGATCTTGGACTTCTAGCCTCTAGAATGGTGAGAAAATAAATGTCAGTTGTTTAAGCCACCCAGTCTGTGGTCTTTTGCTGTGGCAGCCCTTGCAGATTAACACAATAGCATATTGAAATTTTGTGGGAAGAGACTAAATCGATCTCTAAGTGGGTCCTGGGGCTTGATGGGGCGGGTCCCAGAGCCTAAAACAACTCCACTGGAAGAACCTCAAACAACTCCACTGCAGCACAGCAGAGGCAAACGCCTCCATTTCGCTGCAGAAATTCTGGCCTGAAGGCTGATTTAAAAGTTTCAAGCCACACAGCAAAGATCCTATGAGGAAAGCCTCACAGAGAGAGAAGATGACAAATTACAAAGGACATCTGTGATGGTTTATATAAGGAAACTGCTTCCGATATCATCCAATCACCAAGACTTCCCGAGTTGAGGCCACTGGGATTTCTATAGGGAGCCTTAGCCCAAAACACAGCAGCAATGAACCCTGGGGGTCAGGGACAAAAAATCAATACACGCACTGCCTTTGAAAGCTCAAGATGTTCTATAAAAGCTTTGAGCAAGGACAAGAAAAAATAGAGTTCCTTTAGCTCTAGAGATTTTTTTCCTTTTTTTTTTTTTTTTGTAACAGATTGCCTGTCTGCTCCAAGAGATGGAGATTGAAAAGTCTTATTCTCTGTGTGAGGGATCAGAGAAAACCTTGAAAATCTCACTCTCCTAGAGGCTTCACACAGGGTCTCAAGAAGAAGCGGGACTCTGTGAGACTTATGCTCTGGCTTGCGTGGATGTCGGGTGGCACAGAGCTCCCCACCGGCGCTGAGACCAGGTCTTTGAAGTCAGCAGAGCTGCCCTTGTTACGAAGACCCGCCCAGGCCAGAGGCTCTGTTTCTGGACACAGTAATTTGAGGGAAAATAAAATGAGGTCTATATTTCTTGGGGGTTTGGGTCTAATTGCAGAAGGCTCAAACTTGGGTGTGCCTAAGAATCATCCCGGGGTTGCAAAAAACACACAGATTCCCAACACCCACCCCCAGAGACTCCGCTTCCATCCATCATCTAGAACTGTTGCTCAGACTGCCTCTGCTGAAAGGCCAGTTTTTATTTATTTTAATTCTACCACAAATAGTTTCTTTCTTTTTTTTCTTTTTATTTTTGACAGTCTCACTCTGTCACCCAGGCTGGAATGCAATGGTGTAATCATAGCTCACTGAGCCTCTGGGCTTGAGCAATCCTCCTGCTTTAGCCTCCCAAGTAGCTAGGACTACAGGCACATGCCACCACACCTAGCTAATTTTTTTATTTTTCTTTATATTACCTCTCACTATATTACCCAGTCAGGTATCAAACTCCTGGCCTTAAGCAATCCTCCTCCTGCCTCAGCTTCCCAAAGTGTTGGGACTACAGGCATGAGCCCCCATGTCCAGCATGGATAATTTCAAAAATACAACACACATGCATTTATTAAAAAATTAAATTACAAAAAAACACATAATATAGTTCCTGATTTTTTCAACTGTTGGATTCAAAGAATGTAAAATTACTGTGTCAATTGTTATAAAACTTTCTAAATGCTAACTTTCATTTCTATTTTTATCTTCCCGAGGATTGGTTATAAACAACCCAGGAACAAGAAGGTATAAGTCTGGGAATTGTATTCAGCGATTGTCCTAAAGTAGGGCCCACCCCAACCTGAGCCCCATTGATTAGGATGCAATTCTTTAAGAAATAGACTTGAAGAAACATTCAGCTAAACCCAAGTCATCCAACACAGTAGCCACCAGCCATACGCAGTTATGGAGGATTTGAAATGTGGCCAGGTTGAATAGTGATATGCCATGAGTATAACACATGTGCTGAGAAAATCATGTAAAATGTCCACTTAATAATATTTATATTGATCACATGTTGAAACAATATTTTGGGTATTGTTATCTGTTTCTTTTTTAATATGCTACTAGGAAGTTTTAAGTTACATATGAAACTGGCATTACAGGCCAGATGCAGTAGTTTCCACCTGTAATCTCAAAACTTTGGGAGGCTGAGGTGTGACGAGGCCGAGGTGTGAGGATCGCTTGAGGCCAGGAGTTTGAGATCAGCCTGGGTAACAAGGAAAAATCCCCATCTCTACACAAAATTTCAAAATTAGCCAAATGTGGTGCAGCGCCTGTTGTCCCACTTACTTAGGAGGCTGAGGTAGGAGGATCGCTTGAGCTGAGGAGTTCCAGGCTGCAGTGAGCTGTGATTGTGCTACTGCACTCCAGCCTGGGCAACAGAGACTCTGTCAAAAAAAGAAAAAAAAATACTGGTATCATATGTGTACTGGGCAGCAATGACCTAAGTCATGCTTCAAAGGACTTTGTTTTCACTTATGCACTCATTTCTTGATATATATTGAGCATTTATTCTGAGCTATGTATAAATCACTGCTTGCCCTCCAGGAGCCTACTACTACTGTGTTTCCACAGTTTAAATCCTGCTTTCATAGCAAACAAACATCCCATTAGATGTGATGTATCCGAGTGGCAAATACCTAGGAAAGCAGCACAGGGCTTTTGTTGAATCAGTAGCAGACCAAAAAGCAAGACAAAAATTAAAATCACAGCAGTAATAATAAGGTATCAGTGCTTACCATGTGCCAGCTACTGCGCAGTATCTGACTTCATCCTCCTAACTCTCCTATGACAGAGTGTAACGGTCAGGCTTAGGTGTCAACTTGGTGAGGCTAGAGGACCCAGTTATGTAATCAAACACTCGTCTGGGTATTGCTGGGAAGGTATTTTGTGGCTATGGTTTACATCTACCATCAGCTGACTTTAAGTAAAGATTACTCTCAGTAATGAAAATGGGCCTCATCTAATCCTTGAAAGCCTTAAGAGAAAAACTGAGGCTTCACGCAGAAGAAGAAATTCCATCTCAAGACTGCAGCATCAACTCCCGCCCGAGATTCTAGCTGGCTTGCCCTGTAGATTTTGGACTCGCCAACTCCCATCATTACATGAGGCAATTTCTTAAAAATAAATCAAGAATCTCTTATGTGTCATTCAGGGTCCATATACTTTTATTTAAATAACTCCAGGAGGAGTTAAATAAAATGGATAGAAAAGAGAAATCTGGGGTGTGGGCAAAGGCTTGCCCAGATGTACGAAAGCAAGCAAGTCATTTGCAGGTTCCCTTTGCAGCAGTAGACACCCTCGTGGGGAAGACATGAGGAATGATCGTGGCTGGAAGCTGGAGTGGAAAGTCATGCAGGCCCTTGAAGCCCAGACTCCAAAGTTTGGACGATACTCATTTCAACAGCACAATGAAGCCCAGACTCCAAAGTTTGGACGATACTCATTTCAACAGCACAATCCTCTCCAGAAGGCTCCAAGAGGCAGCACGGTCTGGGAGATAAAGCTCGAGTTTGGAAGCAGAGGACCTGGACTGCGTTCATGCCACCACCGACTCACCCTGTGCCCGCCAAGGGTGGGAGGAGGCATGGGGGTGGAAGGCCCAGCTTCCTCCGTGCACGGCGCTTCTCAGTCTGTAAAATGGAGATAACACCTCCCATTAGGAAAGCCTTGAGACGGCTTTGTGCACTGTGAATGCGAGGGGTACCTGGCACTTGGAGCCAGAAACCGACCACTTAGCAGTCAGTCTGCAGCAAAATTCTGCCTTCTGTTGTGCTCCAGTCCACATTTCCCAGGAGAAAGTGTGGGCCACAATAACGAGGGTGTGGCTTCCTCAGCAACTTCAGATTCCCGTTTTGTTGTGTTTTGTTTTCCCAGTAAAGCATAGGCTAGCCTGTTCCTCCTCTCTCGCGTCTGTCCCTCCAGACATGCAGCCAGCTTGACCCTGCTGTGTGCTTCCTGCACTCTAAGTGCCCTCCCCTTCCCTCCTGCTTAGACTTCCTGAATTTCATCAGTTTCTCCCTGGGCTGCTTTCCCCAGCCGCTGAAAAGATAAATAAGGTGAGAATGTCACTTACTTCTGTAAAGAAAAACATACACAGTAGTGGGTAGATTTGGAATGATCAGCTTTGGGAGTATTGATAAGGATTCTGGTTCTTAAAAATAAAGTCACCACACAACCCAGAAACTCCACTCCTAGGTATATACCCAAGAGAAACGAAAATATATGTCTACACAAAGACTCGTACGTGAATGTTCACAGAAGCATTAGAAACAACCCTAACATCACTAATCGATGAATGGAGAAATAAAACATGATATATCCATAGAATGTAATGTTATTCAGCCATAAAAAGAATGAAGTGCTGATGCATGAGACAACATGAATGAACCCTGAAAACATTATGCTAAGTCGAACAAGCCAGATACAAAAAGCCACATGTTATATGATTATGAATTCTCCAGAAAGGGCAAACATAGAGTCAAAGCAGATTGGTGGTTTGCCGAGGGTTGCAGGAAAAGAAGATAGGGACATTGGGGATGATGGTTAAGTGGCATGGGGTTTCTTTTTGAGGTAATGAAAATCTTCTAAAATGGATTGTGGTGATGGATGTATAACTGTGAATAAACGAAAAGTCATTGAATTGTGCCCTGTAAATGGGTGAATTTTTTAGTATGTGAATTATATCTTAATAAAGCAGTTTAAAAAGAAATAGGTATGTGAGTGAGCCCACAGTCCACCAACTTCATTTTTTTCTTTGAAACGGAGTTTTCACTCTTGTTGCCCAGGCTGGAGTGCAATAGCACTATCTCGGCTCACTGCAACCTCTGCCTCCCATATTCAGGTGATTCTCCTGCCTCAGCCTCCCAAGTAGCTGGGATTACAGGTGCACACCACCATACCCAGCTAATTTTGTATTTCTAGTGCAGATGGGGTACCAGTTGGACCAACCTCATTTTTAAAATCTCACTCATATGACTGATACTCATAACGAAAACGAAAGAGACGTTATCACTAAAGCTTTTGCACCTGAGGCATATGCAGTTCTGAAATGCAGCTCACATGGAGGAGACTCCAGTTTAGCCCAGGGAACAGTAATGTAGAAACCAGCTTAACTGGGGTCACCGTACCCCACATCAGAGAAGGAACATCCCAAAGAGAGTGTGATGAGTTGAACTGTGCCGGCCCCCCACCTGCCACAAACATACTGGAATCCTAACCCTGGGCACCAGTGAATGTGACAGAGGTAATCAAGTAAGATGAAGCCATCGGGGTGGGTCTAATCCACTATGACTGGTGTCCTCATGAAAAGGGGGAATTTGGACACCGACAGACATGCACAGAGGGAGAATGCCACATAAAGATTAGAATTATGCTGCCACAAGCCAAGGAACGCCAAAGATTGCCAGCAAACCACCAGAAGCTGGGAGAGAGGCATGAAAATATTCTCCCTCGCAGCCCTCAGAAGGAACCACCCTGCTGGCTCCTTGATCTTGGACTTCTAGCGTCCAGAACTGAAAGACAATAAATTTCTGTTGCTTAAGCCACTGGTTTGTGATACTTTGTTATGGCAGCTCAAAAGGCAAAGGCAAAGCAACAAAAACTTTTTTTTTTTGAGACAGGGTCTCATTCCGGTTGCCCAGGCTCGAGTGTAGTGGCGCAATCTCACTGCAGCTTTCAGGTGATCCTCCCACCTCAGCCTCCCCAGTAGCTGGGACTATAGGCATGCACCACCACACCTGGCTAATTTTTAAAATATTTTTAGTAGAGATGGGGTTTTGCCATGTTGCCCAGGCGGGTCTCAAACTCCTAGGCTCAAGCAATCTGCCCACCTCACCTTCCCAAAATGCCATGATTACAGGCGTGAGCCACCACACCTGGCCACAGCGAAACTTCCAACAGCTCACCTCCACCTGACAGCTACCCCCAGCCAGTCTCCCAATTAAAGGAAAGGAATGCCCAAGAACCCAGCCCAGCACGTTTCCATATAGACAAAATGCATGGTCTTTGAAGTATTAATTAGGACCCCTGGCTAAAATGGACAGAAATCCAAAAGGCCAAGAAGGAGCTTGTCCAATGTATAGCACCACTGTGATGAGTTGTGCAGGTTGTACACTGTACAACCCTACAAAGTGACATGTGGACATCATGGACAGCATAGGTTTGTATATGGACTATAACAAATTTTTAGATGACAGTAATGTGTCTTGTCCCAACAATGTTCAAATGATATGACAGTTTTCTGACAGATAAAAGTGCATCATCTTGAGAAATAAAGACTCCCTCAAGTTACACAGTGGCACCATATGGGCTGACTCTGCCATCATCATAACCTAGGAAAGGTAGAAAAGTAGCCGGATCTCAGGTAAGCATAGTACAGGACTCCTAGTCTGCCAAATTGTTTCCATTTCCAACCTCCGCTTCTATCAGAATGTTGGCTTCATTCTTACTAGTAAGAAACATGGCCACCAATAGTTCTTAAATTCTCCATCTAATTAAGTGTCAGCTACCAGAGAGATAAAGAGACACCCCAATGCTCTTGTTGCAAGTCTTAAAAAAAAAAACTTGGGAAAGGAGTCCAGTGGTCCAATAGGTTTTGGGTGCCCACTCCTGAACTGTGGCCAGAGGGCACCAATTTGATTTGCCCCAGATGGATCAAGTGCCTGGAAGGAAACAGCTAAGTGTGACCATGGGACAAGGCCATGTAGGAACATAGAGTCCCCAGGGGAGCCATTTGGATATTGAGAGAGCAGCTCCCGGGAAAACAGAGGTGTACAGAAACAACCCCATGGAAGTCCACCACCATAACTAACGCTAATATGAACACTGGCTACCTGCCAACCACCATGGCAAAACAAATTTCACATACACTGTTTTCATTTAGTACACTTCACATACATGCATGTGTTACTTAATCCTCACCACACTACAGTTCAGGAGCAGCTTCCACTTTACAGATGAGGAAATTGAGGTTTACAATGGTTGAGGAGCTCTGCCCAAGACATGTAACAGATCAGAAGTGGCAGGCTGGGATCCCAGTCCAAGTTTTCTACCCCTAAAATTCATGTTCTTGACCTTTCTGCTAGACTTTATTATTTTAAAAGCTCCCAACTGTTAAGAAGCTCATGGTTCAGTGATTCTTTCATTCCATCAAAAAAATGTCTGTGCCTACTAAGTGTGGGCACTGTTCTGGGCACAGGAGGTAGAATTATGAATAGGATAAAGTCCCTGCCTTCAAAAGGGCTATGTGGTATTATGGGAGCAGAGGGTATAGATAATGAGCAGATGAACAAATACCATAATTGGAGAGGCACTCCTAGGAATTGGGGTAGTGTCAGAATTGCCTGGCTTTCTTTTCCAAATCAGACAAAGTTCCTTTCCAAGAGATTCTGGTATGTCTTCCCTTAAGGAACATGCCTACCTCCCCACACACACATTCAAAATCACATCTTAAAGAGCCACTGTTACTCATGGCAAAGTGTCTCCTCCCACGGAAGTGATGAGAAGTCAGCCTCTTTTTAAATTGAAATTTGAAAGTTTATAAGTTTTTGGGTACAAAGTAATGCTATAATTTGTAAATACAATGTGGAATATTTAAATCAAGCTAGTTAACATAGCCATCATCTCAAATACTTAATATCTTTTGTGTTGAGAACATTTGAAAATTACTCAGCAATTTTGAAATGTATAATACTCTATAACAGATATTAACTATATTCACCACACTATGCAATAGAACTCAAAAAACCCATATTCCTCTTGTGTGAGATTTTGTTCCCTTTGACCATCATCTCACCCCTCCTCACACTCTTTAGCCTTTGCTGAGATCCATTTGTCAAAGACATGTCTGCACCCAAGGTTTGCTGCAGCACTATGTACAATAACCAAGTTATGGAATCAAATTAAGTGTCCATCAACAGATGGATGAAGCAAATGTGGTATATACACCTGAAAGAATACTATTCAGCCTTTAAAAAGAAGGAAATTATGTCACTTACAACAATGTGAGTGACACTGAGTGAAATAAGCCAGGCACAGAAAGACAAATACCACAAGTTCTCAATTACATGTGGAACCTGAAACAATTGAACTCATAGAAGCAGAGAATATAATGGTGGTTACAGAGGAAGTCAGTTTTTAAAAGAGACTAAGGAAATACATAAAAAACTCAAAATTCAAGGTAGTGACTCCCTGGTGAAGGAAGAAAGAAAGAGAGAGAGACAGATGAAGCTGAGGAACTCTAAGTATATCAGTGGTGTTTATTAAACTGGGTGTTAGGCTAAAGAGAATTTCTTAGACTTTCCTATACAACGGCTGATACCTTTAAAATACTGTTTAAAGGGGCCTATGCTAAGTATAGCACTGAATTTACTCTACATGAGCTAATTCCTTAACCCTCCCTGTTTATCAGAATCCCCTAAAGAGCTGTGTATGCTAGATGGCCGGAGCTGATCTCTACAGATTAGCTTCCACTTGAACAGGGGAGAGCCCAGACATGAGTGTTTTTTCAAAGTTCCTCAGCAATTTTCACATGCATCCAGTCTGCTCTGGCTGCTCCAAGTCTGAGCTCTCAAAGCTTCCCCTCTATAAATAAGGATGCTAATTTTACCCACCTCACACAATGCCTATGAGGCTTAACCAGGGTAACGGGTAGGAAGCCCTCAGCACAGGGACAGACCTGTAGTAAGATCTAGGTAAATGTAGTCATTATCGCTATTATCTGCAAACACTCGCCATCTGTGAGAAATGCTACAAGAAGCCTGTCCTACCCATTCTGACAGGGCCAACTCAAATCTCACCTTTTCCATGAGGCTTCTGTCTCTTGACAGAAGAGGAGGCTTCTCCTCTTGCTTGAACTTGGTTTGTGCAAAGCACCCAGTGTTATGAGATAATGGAGTTCTATAATGACTTGCCACCATCTGCCTGATAATGCTGTCACTTGCTTGTATGGCCTCCTTCCCCCACCTATCACCCATCCTATTACCACCTGTGGTAGAGATAAGAGATGTGCCCCCAGCCCCCTCAAGGAAGGACTTTCTGCTGAGCTATGGGGAGTGCCCAGACTAGACACATACCATGGCAGGGGCCAAGACCTTATCTCAATTATTTTTTAATGTGGCATTGTACTTTACACTCACTACATGCTTGATGAGAAAACTATATGATAACTAACCTGAGAGATCCTTCACCCTTCAGCTGTCTTCTCCACCTTCGTTGGCTTCTGTAGAAGCAGGCACCATCCAAATGTTTTCTTCTCTAGAGAAACTGCTACATGAATTAGGAAAGAGTAAAACTGTATCATGTGGAACCGTTGTTGCCCAAGTTCCATTAATACGTATACCTAAAGTTGTTTTTCCCCAGGTCATTGGAATGAGCACAAAAATAGCTTTATGATACTGTTATTTAATCATAGCGTTCATAAGATAGTTACTTGTTTATATTAACATTTTGCATTTCAAACCTAGCACCTCCCCAAAACTTTTTAAGCCTAGAAAGAATTGAGTTACAAAGTTCTCAACCTAGGGGAAAAGAGAAAAGAGAAAGAAAGAAGTCTTCACATCCACCTCCCCATATCCTTGCCTCTCTCTTTGTGAATCTTCTTACATCATTTGGTTGTGACTTGTCTTCAAGTCTTCTGCACCTAGCCCTGAGCCTGACACATAGGATGCTCAATAACTACTTTTGTTTTTGTAGTGCTTCTGCCAGCTGTGCTTGTCATTTTTGAGCTGGTAGGGAGTTAGGGAAGGATGATGGAAAGCGTTTGACTTCACAATGGAACTAGTAAAGATTTTTTCACACCTCCTTGCTGTGCAATATATCTAATTGTACACGTAATAAAAACATTCCAATTGAAGGTAATTCTCTCATGAACAAGGCAAGGCATGTCATAATCAAACCAACAGAAAACTGTCGCTATGTACCATCAGCAGGAGATAGGTATTGCTTTCTACAGGCTGGTGTAGAAGCCCCTTTCAATAAATTAATGCCATTAACCAATAGCTTAATGGCATATTATTGCATCACTTGCCTCATTAATATTCTCTCTCTCTCTCTTTCTCTCTCTTTCCCCCTCCCATTCTTGCTCCATCTCTACCTCTCTCATTGGTCTCGTATTGATTCACTAACCCCTTCTTACAAATAATTCTGGCTGATCTGTACCCCATAATTACACAGTAAAAGTGGTAACAAGATAATAAAAATCATTTTATGAAGGGTTCATAATAATGAAACTATTTTATACCCATTCGATTGATATAAGAGAACAACCCTTTGCCCTACTCAAGCATCACTCACTATTCCTGTATTTGATCTCCATGAATTTTTCTCCAAGGCCTCACCTGATCCTCTCCTTGAAACATGTCCTGTGCTCTCCTGTCACCACTTGTGGTAGAAATAAGAGGTGTGCCGCCCAGATGCCCCTTCAAGGTAGAATTTGCTGCCTAGTTATGGGGAGTGCAGGCAGGAAACAGCCACCAACTGTCAGCTCTTTCAGGGTCTGCCATGGTTGCAGAGAAGCACAAGATAATTTTGACAGTCAGTATTTATTCTCATTTCCTTGCCAGGCTTGTTGAGTCATTGTGAGGCCTGCCTCTGAGTTCAAATTTTCCCTCTTTTCAATCCTGTTTCCTGCCCCTTCCTTTCACAGCTGCTGCTCCTTAGTAAACATCTGGCACTTCAACCTCTCTCAATATCTGTTTCCACTGAACCCAAACCACAACAACACATTATGCCTTTGCTAGCTGTCTTAAACCACTTGGAGTCAGTGCTCACACCAATAAATCCTTCTTAATTCTCCAATAAGAATAAGCAACTCTTAGTAAGAAAATTAATCAATTTAACTATGGATGAGTTGCTTGCATCAAACCAATGTGTCTGCCGAGAAGAATTATAAAACCTGGGTAGGGGGTGGGGCATCAGAGAGCAAAAATTAAGACTTGAGGATCTGAGATCCTGGAGAAATGAGAAGCACACATTAAAGTGAGCTAGACTTTCTGTGCTGCTTTTTCCTGTAAGGGCATATACCATTTCACATCATGGGGCACAGAGGCTGAGCCACTAGCAATGACCTAGAGCATTTGGAAACCCCATGGTGTTGGGAATACAAAAGTTGAAATTCAGGTATATCAAGGCAGTTATAACTTAAGAAACCAAGATTCCAAAGAAACGAGAGCCTCAAAGAAATAAGATCAAAATTTTCTATTGCTTTTGTTGTTGAAGTATTTGCTGAATCCTAAGCTGTACTTGAATGAGAGGCTGAGAATTCAAGTAGAAAATAGGTACTAAATGGCTACAAATGCAAGAAAAAATTTTGTAAGCTGTTTTTAGTATAAAGACAAAGTAGAATATGAGGCCCACTAAAGAGGAGGAGCCTCAATTAGATACCCAACTTTCAGTTGAGATGCCAGAAAGGGAAACTAGAAATTAACTAACTCATGTACACCTGAAACTGACTTGCACCATCTCAATTCACAATTGACTCAGAGTAATTTGCCCTTGTCTAATTACTGATCAAAAAAAGAAAATTAAATCTTCTCTAAAGGAAAATAATATCATCAGAAACTCATGATTTTTCATATACAATATCCAGCACTTAATCAAAAATTATGAGTCATACAAAGAGATAAGACCAAATGACTGAGACTATAGAGAAAAAACAGACAATAGAAACAGACTCACAAATGATCCAGATATTTGAGGCATCAGACATAGATCAGAAATGATTATAATTAATGCGTTCAAGAAAATGGATGACAAAATGGAAATGTCACCAGAAAATTATTTTTAAAGGAATCAAATATAACTTCTAACACATCAAAAATACGATTACAAATGTTAAGAACTAAAGAGATGAGTTGAACAGCAGATTAGATATAGCAGAAGAAGTTATTCAACTGGAAGATAGATACACAGAAAATAAAGAAACAGGCACACAGTTACAAAAATGAATTGAAATAAATTTATAAATAACATATAAGTCAAAGAAGAAATCAAAATGAAAATCAGAAAATATTTTGAATGAAATATAAAATATAATACTAAAACTTGTAAAATGCAACTAAAGCAGTGTTTAGAGGAAAACTTAAGCTTTAAATTCACACATTAGGAGATTGTAAAGGCTGAGAATTAATTATCTAAGCACTCAAGTCAAAAAGCTAAAAAAAAAAAGCAAATTATAATCAAATAAAGCAAAAGGCAGAAAAATTAAGTAAAATCAACAAATTAATTTTAAAGAGCAATACAGCAAATCTGACACAGAAGCAAATCAAAAATCTGAATAGTGTGTATCTATTTAGTACATTGAATCGATAGTTTAAAACTCACCCACAAAGAAAATTCTAGACCCAGATATCCTTATCTGTTAATTTTTCTAAACATTTAAGAAAGAAACCCCAATCTTACACCAACTCTTCGAAACTTATAAGGTAAAACCAGTATAACCTTGGTAGCAAAACCAAACAAGCACATCACAAGGATAAAAAAACAAGCTGTTATCTCTTATAAACTCAGAAGTCCTAACAAAAATATAAGCAAAAAGAATCCTGGGATACATTAAAAAGTTACATTACAACCAAATAATTTTATTCAAATAATACAATGTTGATTTAGAATTTGAACATCAATCAATGTAGTTTATCTCATTGACCAAAAAGATGAAGAATAAAACATATAACCATTTCAATAGATGCAGAAAAAGTATTTAACAATATCCAACACCTGTATATAATTTTTAAAAATATTCTTTGCAATCTAGAAATTTGAAAAATAACTTCCTTAATTTGATAAAGGAGATCCTTGAAAAATTATAGCATACATCATACTTTCATAGTGAAATATTGAAGATTTTTACTCTGAGATCAGGGACAAAATAAGGATGTCTATTATCATGAATAGTGTTTAACAATGGACTCCTAGAGGTCCTAGTCAATGTAACAAGGCAATAAAAAGACATAAACAGTCTACAGATTTGAAAGGAAAATATAAAAGTCTCATTATCCGTAGACATATAATTGGTTACAAATTCCAAAAATAATCCACAGATAAAATACTCAAATAAGTGAGCTCATCAAGGCCACTGATAAATGGTCAATTTACAAAACGGATTGCATTGCTATATATTAGAAACAAAAGATTAGAAAATGAAATTTTGAAAATTATGTTATTTATGAAAACAACTAAAATTTCAAATAGCTAGAAGTAAATCTGTTGAAAAGTGTCTAAGACCTTTGCCAAGAGAGCTATAAAATATTATTACTGAGAAGAATTAGAGAATGTCTAAACAAATAAAGGAATAAACCATATTCATAAATAAGAAGAATGTAAATTTTAAAGACATCAGGTCTCCCTAGTTGATATGTAGGTTCAATGTATTCCAATCAATATCCCAGAATGTTTTTTCCCTCTGGGAACTGATGCATTTAGTATAAATGCAAAAGTCAAGGATAAACAACACAGCTGGACATCCATGTTGAAAAAACAGTATTATCCTGACTCTTAATTTATACTATAAAGAAAAATAGAACCAGGTACTTTTAGTAAAATAAATAAATTATAATTCTATCACAGAGTTTTCCACTTAAACTTTCTATGGCGATGAAAATGTCTTATATTTATATGGTGCAATGCTGTACATTAACCACATATGGCTATTGAACACTCAAAATGCAGTCATTGTGATTCAACAACTGAATTTTTTATTTAATTTTACTTTACCTTATTTCACTTATAAAATAATTCAAATTTAAATTGTCACAAAGACTGTTACATTCAACCCAGAGGGACTGGAAAGCCAGCTTTACCCTTCTACCTGAGAAACTCCCAAAAAGGACAAAACTATAAAGCAAAGTTTGTCTAAACACAATATCAAGCAACAAAGAATAGTGATCCCTGAAAGAAATAACAAACAAGGGGAGCCCTACAACTGCCTCAGTATAATGCCTTGAGAGCATTCCAGAATGTGCAGCAGGGAGGGAACTCAGGTAGAGCCCAGAGGACTCTCTGAGTTGAGGAGATGGAATTCAGACTCCAAGGAAATCAAGGCTGCTAGGGTTGGCAGAAAAGAGTATGGGGTGGGGGTTGGAGCAGAGAGATAGCTGTGTATAGAAAACTCTGTAGATCTGCACAAGTTCCCATCAAGTATTTAACAAAGAACTAATTAGCATGTGTGTCAGGAAATTACTCAAGTCCCAGGAAAGAACCATAAGAAAGGATTAGAAAGAACAGTACTCAGCATTGACACAAAGCTTGAAATAGTACCTGTTTCCACCAGCCAAATTGGAAAACCTCATAATTCACCGGGCATCAGGTAGAGTACTCACAGAGCCTTCCCTCATTAGTGAGCAAACATAAACTAAACACTGCTCTGTTTCTGCCTAACAAAGCTTACAGACAAGACTGAAAAGCATGAAACTGTTTCAAATAACTTGTCTACTTCCCCAAACAAAGTCTAAGAATACTTATAGGAATATAAAAATATCTAGTACACAATGAGGCAATATTTACAATGTCTTGCATAAAATAAAAATTTATCAGTTATGCAAAAACAGGATAAAACAAACAATAATGAGAATAAAAATTATTCAAACCAGAACCAGAACTGACACAAATGTTAGAATTGGCAGAGAAGAACATTAAAATGATTATTATCACTATTCCACATGTACAAAATTTAAGTAGAGGACTGGAAGATATTTTTTAAAAGATAAATTTCTAGAAAGAAAACTACAATGTCTGAGATGGAAAATACTCTAAATGAAATTAACAGCAGAATAGATGTTCCAGGAGAAATATTAGTAAACTTGAAAACATTACAATAAAAACTACTTAAAATGAAGCACAGAAAAACTAATTTTCTAAAAATAAAGACAGCATGAGTATGCTGTGGGACCACTCTAAGCAGCTTAATTATAGGAGTGCTGTAAATGGAATTGTAAAAGAAGAGGAGGCAGAAAGAGAAAAATTACTTGAAGAAATAATGGCTGAAAAATTTCCAAATTTGATGAAAACCATAAACCCACAAATTTAAAACATTCTACTATCCCCAAAAAAAGAAACACAGAAAAAATATACCAAGGCACATTATATTCTAATTGTCCTATGCCGGTGACTGAGAAAATCTTAAAAGCAATCGGAAGAAAAAAAAAAACAGTCAGTTATGTAGAGAAATAAAGATAGCCAGATACAGTGGCTCACACCTGTTATCCCAGCCCATTGGAAGGCAGAGGCAGGTGTATCACTTGAGGTCAGGAGTTGGAGACCAGCCTGGCCAACATGGCAAAATGCTGCCTCTAGTAAAAATGCAAAAATTAGCTGGGTGTGGAGGCATGCACCTGTAGTCTGAGTTACTCAGGAGGCCAAGGTGGGAGAATTGGTTGAACCCACGAGGTGGAGGTTGTAGTGAGGTAAGATCATGCCACTGCACTCCAGCCTAGGTGACAGAGTGACACTCTGTCTCAAAAAAAAAAAAGAGAGAGAGAGAGAGAAAGAGAAACAAAGATAATAATGGTAGCAGATTTCTCATTGGAAACAATGCAAATCATAAAATAGTGGAATATCTTTAAGATACTTAAGGGGATTTTTTTTTAAAGGTGCTAATCTAGAATTCTATACCCAGCAAGACTATCTTTCAAAACTGAAGATGAAATAAAGACTTTTTCAGAAGTACAAAAGCTGACACAATTCATCACCAGGATATCTGTACTCCAAGAAATGTTAAAGGAAGTCCTTCAGGCAGAAGGAAAGTGATACCAGATGGTAATAGCAACTATACAAATAATGAGAGAACAGTATAAATGTTAACCGAATGAGTAAGTGGGGTTTTTTGTTTTGTTTTCGTTTTTTTTTTTTTTTTTTTTTTTTTTTTTTTTTTTTTTTTGCTTATCTGCATGTTGTTAAATGAAAAAACAAACACTAATATATGGTGAAAAAAGGTAACAAAAAATCTTTGTGACATATATTAGGGGAAAATGTCTTAGATATACAACAAAAGCAGTTCTATAAAAGAACAAATTGATAAATTGGACTTTCTCAAAATTAAATTGTCTGCTTTTTGAAAAACAGTCTTAAAAGAATGAAAAAACAAGCCACAGACTGGGAGAAAATATTTATAAGTCATATATCTGATAACAGACATAAGTCCATAACATTTTCTTAACTTTCAAAACTCAATAATAATAACCAAACAATAATTTTTTAAATGGGCAAAAGATTTGACTATCCAAACACATAAACAGTGCTCAACATCATTAATCATTTGGGAAATTAAAATTAATGTCAGAATGAGATGGCACTACACACCAACTATAACCGCTATCATCAAAAACACAGAAAACCAAGTGTTGGTGAGAATATGGGGCAACTAGAACTCTCATAAATTGATAAAGGCAACGTAAAATATTACAGCCACTTTGGAAAACCATTTTTCAGTTTTCTAAAAGTTTAAACACACACTGTATGATCCAGCCATTTAAAACCTAGGTATTTACCTAAGGGAAACTAAAGGACAATTTGGAATAGGCAAAATAATCAACACCAATCTTCCAACTGTTCACACTCTAATCCCTGAAAGCTATGTATATGTTACCTTACACTGAAAAAGGGACTTTGCAGATGTAATTAAGGTTACTGACTTTGATGTGAGAAAATTATCCTGGATTATGAGGGTAGACTTGATCTAATCACAAGAGTTCTTAAAAGCAGAGAGATACCTGTTCCCAGCTGTGGTCAGAGAGAGATGTGATCATATCAGACAAATCAGAGACATGCAATATTTCTGGCTTTGAAGACAGAGGAAGCAATCCATGAGCTAGGAGTGTGGTTAACCTCTAGAAACTGGAAAAAGCCGGGAAACAGACTCTCCTCTAGGGTCTCTAGAAAGGAATTCAGCCCTGCTGAGACCTTGATCTTAGCCCAGTGAGACATATATCAGCCTTCTGAGCTACAGAACTTTAAGATAATAAATTTGTGCTGTTTCATGCCACTAGATTTGTGATAATTTGTTATGACAGAAATAGAAAATTCATACATGTTCATAGCAACTTTATTTACAATAGCTAAAAACTGAAAACAACACAAATGTTAATCAACAGGTGAATAAACAAATTGTAGTACACCCATACAATGGGAAATTACTCAATAAAAGAAATGAAATATCAATATACTGAACAACATGATAAATCTCTGAAATAATTATGCTGATAGGAGCAAGACCAGAAAAAAAGGAAATGATTACATGCTGTATGATTCTTTTATGTAAAATTCTAGAAAAAACAAACTAATCTACAATGACAGAAAACAGATCAGTGGCTGCCTAAAGATGGGGGGCTGTGAAAAGTTGGGAGATGGGAGGTTGTCCCATTACAGTGGAACACAAGGAAACTTTTGGGGGATGATGGTTATGTTTATTATCCTGATTAAATGGTTCTACTGGTGTACATGTGTCAAAACATCCAACTGTATACTTTAAAATGTGTAGTTTATTGTGTGTCATTTACACTCCAAAAAAACTGTTGAATGAAATTTAAATAACTGCACAAGGCTAGTGGTTACTGAATTGGATAGTGCAGTTCTAGAAGATAAAAATAAGAGAATATATTTATCACACTGAATATAAGTAACTTGTTTCTTTAACTGAAAGTAATAACCATAAAGGAAATGACTATAAATTGTACTTCATTAAAACTAAGGATTAAAGCTTACCAAAATATAGCATTAAGAGAGTGAAAAGGCAAGTCACAGAATGGGGAAAGATATTTGCTATGTAAATAGTAATAAATATGTGTGTGCACACAAGTGTGCATAGGACTTGTATCTAGAAAACATAAAGAACAACAAATCAAAAAAGTAGAGAAACCAATTTCTAAAATATGGGCAAAGACTTATACTGGCACTTCTCAAAAACACATGGAAAGGTGATCATTGTCATTAGGCATGTGGGAAATGAGAATTGAAATTGCAGTGAGATACAGTACACCCCTGCCATTTTAAATAAAACTGGCAATACTCAATGCTAGTGAAGGTGTGGAGCAACTGGAATTCTTATACCTTGCTGTTGTCAACTAGTCCAACCACTCTGAAACACTGTTTGGAAATCTCCACTATAATAGATCTGAACATAGATAGTCCCTATAAATCCGCAATTTCATCTGTAGTGCATGCCCACATAATACACACAATGTGTATTAAAACACATGTACAAGAATGTTCATAACACTATTATTCATAAAAGCCAAAAACTCAAAACAACACAAATGTCTATCAGTAATAGAATGGATAAATAGTAACACACACACACACACACAAACACACACACGATGAAATACAATAGAGCAGTGAAAATGAACAAAATACTGCCATACACTGAAAACGGAATGAATCTTACAAATGTAATGTTCATGGAATAAAAGAAGCAAGACCTAAAATAATATATACTGAATAATGAATTAATGGCAGTAGAAATCAGAATATTAGTTAGCTTTAGGGGAGCATGGATAATGACCAGAAAGGGTAAGAGGGAGTGTTGTGAACAGCCGCTAAGTTTCTGCCTCTTGATGTGCCTGTTGGTTACACAGATATATTCACTTTGCAAAAAAATATCTCATATAACTATGAATTATGTACTTTTCTGTATACTTATTATTCTTGAACCTAAAAGTTTACTTTAAAAAATATCATTAAAAAATCTAAAAATGTCAAATAAGAAATCGATGACTTGTATACAGTCTTGCCATCAAGTCGTGAAGGGGGGCTTTTCAAGTGTATGCACCCATGCAATGCTGGCCCGTTCTCCCCACCTGTCATCCCTTAGGAGCAGATAATAAATATTCTCACCAGAAGAAAGAAATAATTGCAGCCACACAGTTTTTGACTTGAGATTTTCCTGGCTTTACACCTAATTTAACTAAAACATTCTCCTCCCTCTTCCCGCACTCCCCCACCCCCAACCCATTTCTGTGTCCCTTTCACTCAACTGAAACAACGGCAAGCGCGAATTCAGGTAGAGTGCAGAGGCAATTATAAAACAGATACTTGTAAAGGCATTGCTGCCATTTGTGCCACTTGAAATATTATCCCTTATGAGTTTTCTCACTGAATTAGTGCCATTTAATGTGTGCATATGGCCAAGGGGAAAATATAAAATTGATCAATGAGAACAGGAAAATTACTCCAGAGAATCTTTGTGGCTTTGTGAATTGTTGCTTGACATTGTGGTTTTACCAGATATAATGGCATGGTTTACAATTTACAACAGGGCTTGGGGGATGCAGATACAAACATTTTTACTTAAAATACCAGGAGCAGATGGGAAAAAAAAATACAGACTGGACTTCGTCCAGATGCTGAGGATGTTGCACATATTTCGACTCCTACATGAAGGCATAAATAACACCAATTCCTCATCATCCACAGAAATGCAAGAGAGTCATCACATAGGTAATCCAAACAGTAGATAAACACAAAATAATTCCTTATGTCAAATCGTTGTGGTATATATGTGCTACAGTCTCTGGTTCTGCTTGCTTTTTCTTATGGGGAGATCTGATGTCCTAGTTATTCATGATATTGCACACAAAATCATGAAATTGCACCCTGAAGAAAAACTACGTGAGGAGCTGGGAAACTAAGAACTATCTCATTTTTCAGCTCTGTCCCATTATGCAATTCTGCTCAATACATTCCATGCTGGAAATGGGCAATTTCACCTTTAAGACAGATAAGTAAGAATCATGATAGACTTGAGAGAGACCCAGAACTGGGTCTTTGTAATAGAACTTCCTCCAAGTAGCTCTGTGACATTTGACAAGCCTGTTACCTGATCAAGGCCTTAATTTCCCGTCAGTAAGCCAGTGGAAGACGACTAGGTAATTGCAAAGGCTCACCTGGCGCTAGGTAGCCCAGGATCAGTCTAAGCAGAGCTAACCCTTCCTTCATGATTGCTACCTTCCCCAGACCTCAAAATAATTATTTTCATTTTAAAAGTTTCAAGCTTCTAGTTCCTGTTGAACTCCAATTTCAGTAGCAGATGGCAATGGTTATAAAAGCAATAAAGAAATTAAGTAAGCAACAGAGATGTTAACTAAGAGAGGAAAGCAAGATTTGCCAGAGATAAACTGCCACATAATCTACTTATAATCCACTGAAAGTTGGCTGTCTTTCTAATTATCTGGGTATTAGCATGATGCTCATCCCCGCTGGGGAAAGATCTAGAGGAAACCAGATAAAATGCAATAGGAGGGATAGTGGTTGGAGATGAAGAAGAACTTCCTGAGAGGTATTCAGACTAGAATTCATTATAGAGTTGCTTTTGGGGCCTGTTTCATAGTATCTCCTCCAAGTGTCCAGTTTTTCTCAGGTCTATGAGAGTGGGGAAGAGGTGATGATACTGAATTCTCAAAAGTATTCTACTTATGAAAAGGCCAACAGTCAAAGAACATTTTCTAATAAAAAGGTAGGGAGGGAAAGAGCAATTTCAAAAACAATTGCTAGCATGTCTCCACTCCAGAAATGTTAGCCCAGTACGGTGGCTCACACCTGTAATCCCAGGACTTTAGGAGACAGGTGGATCGCTTGAGTCCAGGTATTAGAGACAAGCCTGGGAAATATGGCAAAACTCCAACTCTACAAAAAGCACAAAACTTAGCTGAGCACAGTGGTGTATGCCTGCAGTCCTAGCTACTACTCAGGAGGCTGAGGTGGGAGGATCACTTGAGTCCAGGAGGCAGAGGTTGCAGTGAGCTGTGACTGTGCCACTACACTCCAGCCTAGGCAACAGAGCAAGACTCTGTCTCAGAAAAAAAAAAAAATCCTACTTCAGGGGAGGTGTTTGAAAATAAACTCCCAGATTTTTTTTTTTTCCAACCTGGGCACAACAGAACAGCTCCTACAAAAAGGGTAGTGAGAAGAAAAGGGACTATTCTGATGTCAATGAGGTGGTGACCAGGAAGCATGCCATCAACATTCACAAGGGCAGCCATGGAGTGGACCTCAAGAAGTGTGGCCCTTGGGCACTCAAAGAGATCCAGAAACTTGCTGTGAAAGAGATGGGAATTCCAGATGTGCACATCGACACCAGAATCAGCAAAGCTGCCTGGGCCAAAGGAATGAGGAGTGTCCCATACTGTGTCCACGTGAGGTTGTCCAGAAAATATAATGAGGATGAAGGTTCAGCAAGCAAGTTCTGTGTGTTGGTTACCTATGCACCTGTCACCACTTTGAAAAATCTACACAGTCAATGGATATGAGAACTAATCGCTGCTGATTGTCAAATAAAGTTATAAAAGAAGAAAGAGAGAGGGAGAGAAAGAGGAAAGAAGAAAGAAAGAGAAAGAAGAAAGAGAAAGAAGAAAAAGAAAGAAAGCAAGAAAGCAAGAGAAAAGAAGGAAGGAAGGAAGGAAGGAAGGAAGGAAGGAAGGAAGGAAGGAAGGAAGGAAGGAAGGAAGGAAGGAAGGGAGGGAGGGAGGGAGGGAGGGAGGGAGGGAGGGGAAGGAAGGAGAGGAAAGAAGGAAGGAAGGAAGGGAGGGAGGGAGGAAGGAAGGGAAGGGAAGGGAAGGTCTCCCATATCAGCCTCTGGAGAATGACTCTGATAAAAGTAAGTAAAAACTAATAAAAGATGATTGCTATAGGCCTACCCTAAACAGATGATTCACATTTGGAGCTAAAATGAGAGCATGTCCAGGCAACTGTTTGACAGGTCCCAGACTCTCTCATATAACTTGGTTTGAAAGGAGGCAGCCTCTGTGAGGCTCCTGAAAAGTCTGATGCAGAAAACCTGTTCCCTGGTCTTCTGGAGTTCCTCCCTGAGAGAGGAAGTCACTTCTTACCTCAACCTCAAGGCCATGCAGCGGCTGTGGCAAACCATGACTTCTCAAAGTATAACAGAAGGGATGGCAGGTACCACAACTATGAAGACCAGGAAGTCAACCCCGCAGCACAGAAGGCCACGAGAGTATCTTTTCCTTTGCCTCAGTCCCTGGATGTTGTTGAATGGATTCCTACTGCTTAGCATCCTAGACTTTCAGGGAAGAGTAAGAAAGCTGTAATGGAGGCTAACAAATTATGTGAACCTTGACAAAGATAAATTAAGAAGTCATAGCCGATCACAAGGTAAGCTGATTTTAGCAGATTTCATAGCTAACATGAGAACATCTGGAAAAACCTGCTATTGGCACAAGAAAAATTTCCTGACTGCATTCATTCCTGTGTGACTTAGGCAAATGACTTAACCTCTCTGGTCTCTGCACTAGGACATTTTTCCACCAAGTATTTAGATACTATACAAAAATGCATATAATAATTCAAAACAATTTAAGAAAAATAAATATTTATAGAAGCCAGAGCAAAAAAATATGATTACAAATGGACAGAAAAATAATAAAGTTTTAGTGACATTAACACATAAAATATAGGCCATCTAGTCCTATCAAGCCTATGGATATGGGCTAAAATTGGCCTTTGAGCTTCCTACTAGCCAAAGCAAAGAGGAAAAGATGATCAGTCATAAAACACAGGGTGTGCGTACAGTTCAAGGGAAGCCATACCTTTCCTTAAACAGAGACCTACAAAAAATTCTTAGATGGTCTTTATAAAAATAAGGTTCTGTATGATGCAGTGACAGCATCTTCCAAAAATTCCAAAACACAAAGAGGTACATATGGCTCTTAAGGTCCCCAGTTTTCTTATAGAGAAAATATCACAGATCAATCAAAACTCTTTCAAAGCAATATTATAAACAGATAAAAAGAACTGACTTCTGGAAGCCTGAGCACTATAAGATGGCAGTGGTTTGGCTGAGGTGGGAGAGTTTGTGCCATGCATCCACATGGAAAAACTCTGGCCAACATGGCAGAGCATTTAGCAAGCCCAGATGACTCCTGAGACTTGGGCTCTTACTTGCCTAAGGAACAAACTTGCCTTTTGTTTATAACTCAAAGCTCTATTAGACAGGAGCTACATCCAGCATACATAGTAGCTAGAGGGCCTGTCATCATAACACACACATGGTAGGGGTTTTATTTTATGTTTTTCTAGATGATAGACTGAATATGTAAATGTCTGTTCTCAGTCTAATACTTCAGTATATAAGACTTTCAATTAGCACAGAGTCTTTCAGATCATATCATAAATGTTGACTACAAAAGAATACACAAAAGCAAAACACATCACTGTGTTAGCCCCAAAAGACTCCATTTGATATGCTAGCCTATTTAAATGGCAGCAGTGATGGGCTAAATTAACCAATCATTAGAGAGTGAATACTGGTATCCCAACAGGCACAGCTCAGTGAACCTGAAATAGACGTTAAGTCATTAGGCATTAGTAGCCGAACCATATGTGTCCAGTTGGTCTCAAAAATCTTAGTCATAATCCTTTATTCAAGTAAAATTGACATAGAAGAATATACAAATAATGGCTGAGCTACTCTAGTTGAGGGGGAAAGAGACCCCAAAAACTCACTTGAGTCTGCACCAAAATTGGCCCCACTTGCCTTCCCAAATACACCCACATGCTGACCACCCCAGTCCCCGAGGGCATGAGATGGCCCGGCCTCTTCTCCCAGGTTGTGAAGGAGGAGAAAAGAAGGCCTTTCACAACCTGCCCCAGGACTCACAACTTCATTCAGACTGCAGAAAAGCCCTCCCGTGGCCAAACTGAACCAAAGCGTGTTTAGAACACAATACCAGACACAAGGGAGCCAGGAGAAACCACAGCCAGTTGGAGGGGTCACCTGGAAGTCAGAACGTTCACACCCCGGCAGTGGCGAGGCCACCACTGATGTCCTCATCCTCAGGTTAACTCTCTCTCTGCCAGAATGGGTGCACCTTCCCCCACGTGGGGCAAAAGGGGGCCCAACGACAGAAGAAGAAGGAAAGGAACAAAAAGAGGTATAAAACACTCTCCTCCAATCTTGGGAGAATCTTTATTCTCTCTCAAGGACACCCGCCAAACTCGGGGACATTCCTCCCTCAACCCAAGCGTCTCCTGCTGAGGCCACGGGAAGCCTCCCCGCCTTCCGCTGGTCACCATCCTTCAGCATCCGCCCCGGCCACCACCACCGCCACTGCAGCAGCAGCAGCAGGGACAGCAATCCTGAACAGACCCCAAAAACTCTGACTAATTAAAGACAAATAATTAAACACATTCAGGCGGGGGAAGGTTGGCAAAGCCCTCCTGCATTGTGTGGCCACCTTGGCACCGAAATGGTTAGAGACCATATCCCTCCACGTCGCCTCCTCTCATTGTGGTGGAGAGCTCTTGAGAACGTTATTAGCTGGGTGTGCGCCTTGCCGTTTTTCCACACGAGGCAGATGGGTAATTACGAAGCTAATAGTCTGATTGAGAGAAATCAGATGCAGTGGTTTGCCCAATTAGATGATACATTAGCTTCCTTCTTTGTAAGCAGCTAATGTGTGAAGCAAAGTGGTATTTTCGAGGGTCAGAATCCTTAAACAAGTGCCGAGTTGCAGATTATTGTATCTCTCTTTTTTTTTCTAATGGAGGAAAAGTGCTAAGTCTTCATTACTAAAAGCATAGAAAATGCAAATCAGCTTCTGAAACAAAAGAGAGAAGGGACAGGCGAGAATATTTGGTGTCCGATGTGTCAACCTACAACATCAATTACATTGAAATGCAATGCATGGCAGCCTAATCAAGGATAGTATAATTGTAATAATTGCGTGCTTTTGTTGGAGAGCTGCTGCTGTTGTTATTTGTCAACCATTTGTTCCTCTCTATTGTTAAGGGGGGGAAAGATTTTTTTTTTTAATGTAACTGAGAGATTGTGTAGGTAATGGGTGAGCGGGCGGCCGTCCTCAGAATGTGGATGAGGGGTCTTGCTTCCCTGCTACATGGCGGCTCCTCCGTGGCCCTGGTGAGCTGCTGGAACAGCGACATGAGCTTGGGGCAGGAAGGGACAAAGTGGCCGGCCATGCGAGGGTGGGCTTCAGCCTCTGTCCATGTCCCAGTGCCCTGGGGCAGAGGCAAGCTGAGGCACAGGCCTGAGGAGGTTGGGAGGAGAGCGGTGCTGGCAGACGAAGTCTCTCACAACATCTTCTTCTCTTGAGCAAATATAACAGGCGGGGAAGAAGGAGAGGAAGGGGCTGCTACACCTCAACCTGCTTCTTGAAGTCTGGGCCTACAAAAGGACTGGGTTTATTTTGGTAAATGACCATTGCCTGCAAAATGCCCAAGAGAAAGAGAGGTTGAAATCCTGCATAAAACAACAACAAAATGAAAGTCGCAGTAGCTGGTATTCCAGCCAGGAGAGCACAGTCCATCAGGGTGCGGACGGGAGCATGGGCACTAACACTCAAATCCAACTTGACCACTCACTGGCCTGGGCCAGGCCCATGGCCTCGTTATCCCCTGGAGTAACACAAGGGCATGAGCCACCCTGAGCAGCGCCATGTGGAAAGATACAAACCTCCAATGCTCTGAAGCCTTTGGCAGCTAGAAAGAGCTCTCGAAATGCTTCTAAGTTACCTAAACCCATCTCTTCCCCTCTCCCTTCCTGCCATCCACTTTTTTTTTTTCATGTGTATAGATGTTCCCTCAAATGTACTTATAGAGAAGGGAAAAGAGAGAAAGCCAGCTTAACAGCCACCTTTGGAAAGAACAAGAAAAGAAAACACAAAACAAAAACAAAACAGGGATGTTTGTAGAAAGCCGAAGTTGAGTTGGAAAATTCTTCTTAGGAGCAGCTCTCAGCATTCAGATCAGATAAGAGGTTTATTTTCTCACTTCAATTGGTCTTGCCAATAGGTTGAAACAGAGGCACAATGGAAATGGGCTAAAACATTTAACAGAGCTGTTAAATCTCATTCTCCACAGCTAAAAAAGAACAATCCCGGACCGTCTTTACCAAGGGGAGGCTTCATGGGCTGTAGGAGGCTTTGCATGTATCCCTGACAATCCTGTACATACTCCAAAACTCACACTAATTAAAAGCAAATAATCAAATACATTCAATTTGAAAAGTTGGCAAACTCGCGTGTATTATTGCGTTAGCACCTTGGCATGGAAATGCTCACATCGCGCTAATCTCGTTGTGCAGAAGAGCTCTTGAGCTCGCTATTCACCGAGCCCATGCCCCCTCCTCCCGCCGCCTCCCCTCTGGGCCTGCCTTCCCCACCAGTCCCCTGCCGCTCCCCCTCCAAGGCTCCCACTTTAACAGCAAAATAAGGAAAGAAACTGCCTCAAGATGAGCATTTGCTAACACTTGGAACTAACAGTGGCTTGATAGAGAAAAGAGGTCCTTCCCTCTTGCCGGCTTCTCGGCTACCTAGAGAGAGAAGGTCGGCGTGATGCTGCAGTTTTTAAAGAGTTTTCAGCAGTGAGCCTTGGTTGAGCTATTTGCAATCGACATCCTCACCCCCCAGAGCCACCCTCCCGGGTACTCTCCTTGTCAAACTGGTGGCCAAATCTGGGCGATGAGCTGACAAAATGAGAAGAAAGCCTCAGATCTGATGCTGCTGCCTCTGGGACTTGAGTTTCTTAGGGGCTGGTGGAAGGATGAGAGGAGGGAGTTGCCCAGAGAAATACAAAACTCCTGCCATCAAGAATGGGGTGAAATGAGCCCAGACTGGCCAGAATTTTTCTGGCAGATCTGCTACCTGAAGCGCATTTCTGTTTCATCCTGGGCTGCTGCCAATCACAGCCTCCCAGCATCCAGGGCTCGCAGGAAGATGGGCAGTTTGTCCTCAGCTCTGAACAAAAGAAAAACAAATAAAATCACATTCAGCCACATGACATTCATGTCAGATGGAAAAGGAGAAGGTCATGTGGGCAGTGCATGTAGCTGGTTCTGCAAGGCCAAGAAGATACACATGAAGTAGGCACAGGTCTGCAGAGCTCCTGGGAGTAGCTGCCTGAAGAAGTCGCAGGGATGCCTTGCTGGTGAGACTCCAGGTTTGTCTGTGGGTGGAAAGGCCTTCAGGGCTGTTCCCTGCAAGTCTAACATTTCAGACCAATTTCTAATGTGTCCTGGGTCACTATAGTAATTGAGCAAGAGCATCAACCTTTTGGTACTTCTGTTACCTCTGGAAGAATTTTTTGAGGGAAGCATTAAGCAGGTGTCTTGGTTGAATCCTCGTAGGTGTAATATGGCATCAATACAAACGATGTGTTGGACAGTTCTTGCAAAATCTGACCACTCCTTTCTCCTTCCTTCTAATACGGTCCATGGACTGCATGGCGCCCACTGTCAGGATGACTCCCTTTCTCCTTGCCTGGTTCCTCTTCATTGTTTCATTCCTTATCCAACAACTCATCCAATCACTCATTCCTTAACATATTCATTCAACAAACACTTAATTAGTAATAAGACTTTATAGATACTATAATCAACCCTTAGAATACAAAGATAAATGAGGTTAGAACCAGCAATTCTACTTCTGTATGTTTTCAGAATTGAAAGCAGGGACTCAAACAGACATTTATACACCCATGTTCATAGCAGCATTATTCAAAATAGCCAAAAGGTGGAAACAAACCAGATATCCATTGACAGATGAGTGGATAAACAAAATATGGCATATACCTACAATAGAATGTTCAGTCTTAAAAAGGAATGTAATTCTGACACGTGCTACAACATGGATGAACCATTTGAAGACATTATGCTAAGTGAAATAAGCTAGTCACATAAGACACATACTGTATAATTCCATTTATATGCAGCACCTAGAGAAGTTAAATTCAGAGAAGAGAGCTGGAGGAAGGAGGGAATGGGAGTTGGTGTTTAATGGGTAAGAGTTTCCGTTCATGAAGATGAAAAAATTCTGGAGTCGGACAGTGGTGATGTGAATGTCCTTAGTGCCACTGAACTGTACACTTTAAAATTGTTTCAATGGTAACTTTTATGTATATTTTGCAACAATAAAAAATAATACCAAAAAAAGTGAGTAAGTTTAGTCACAGTCCTCTAGGAACTTGGGGTCTAGCAAGGAAAGAAGTAAGGTTAAAATGCATAAATAGTAAATGCAATCCCATGAGGTTGGCACAATTACCACACTAGGCAGAGGGAGACAGGGACCCAGGGTCTGACAGAGATGGCTGCGATGCTGCCTCCAGGTCAGGTCATCTCCAAGCCTGAGCGCCCTTATCTGCAAGCAGGGATGGTAACGACCTTTCTCTGTGCCTCACAGAACTGTTGGGAGCACCTACCACGTAGCAGGTACCACACCAGGCCCTTTAGTTCATTCAACCTCACATTCAACCAATGAAAGAGAGATTCGACCAGTCATTTCCACGGAGGAAGCAGGGGTAAGAGAGGCTGAGGGGTGGGTGTTCCACCATCATAGAGCTAGCAAACTGGAGCCCCAGGGTTAGAACACAGCCCTATATGGATGTCAAACCCATGCTTTTCTCCCTACACTGTTTGGTCTCATTCAGATTTTACAGGCAGCTAACTGAAAAACACACACCTAATGAAAAGACGGACTATTAGGATTTAATTGTGTCCCCCTCAAAAAAGATATGTTGGAGGGCAAGGTGCAGGGGTTCACACCTGTAATCCCCACACTTTGGGAGGCCAAGGCGGGTGGATCACCTGAGGTCAGGAATTAGAGACCAGCCTGGCCAATATGGTGAAACAACGTCTCTACTAAAAATATAAAAAATTAGCCAGGCATGGTGCTGTGCGCCTGTAATACCTACCAGCTACTCGGGAGGCTGAGGCAGGAGAATCACTTGAACCCGAGAGGCAGAGGTTGCAGTGAGCTGAGATAGCACCACTCCAACAAGAGCAAAACTCCAACTCAAAAAAATAAAAAAGTAAAAAATAGAATAAGGAAAAGAAAAATACAAAGATATATTGGAATCCTAACCCCTAGTCCCTCAAAATGTGACCTTATTTGGAAACTGGGTCTTTAAAGCGGTGACTAAGTGAAAACAAAGTCATTAGGATGGGCCCTAATCCAATATGACCGGGTGTCCTTATCAAAAGGAGGAATTTGCACACAGAGACAGACATTACCCAGGAATAATGCTGTGTGAAGACTGGAGTGATGCTGCCATAAAGCCAAGGAAGCACCAGAGGCCAGGAGAGAGGCCTGCATGGGGCCTGCCCTGCACATTCAGAGGGAGCATGGCCCTGCCAGCACCTTGATCTCAGATTTCCAGCCTCCGGAAGTATGACAGTAAACCCGTAAACTACCCAGTTCATGGTACTTTGCCATGGCAGCCCAAACAAACTAATACAGGGGTCAATCAAGGGAAATTGAGGAGGAGCCTTCTTTGAGGCTTTGAGGACATTCACCTGTGGGCCCTGGGGACTCTCGCGGCCCTCAGGAAGGGGCCCTGAGGCAGACAGCTGGGATTCCAGTTTTCCTCTCTCCTGCCATCCCTGCTCCTACTCACACCCTCACTACCCTCCACCAGGATAGGTCTCCTTAAGAACCGAATCCATGATGCTTTGCTTTTGTCTTTTTGTCTGGTCTGTAAGCATTTTTGGAGCTTCATGGGCCGTCCTGACAGCTGTTTGACAGTGTAGAGTTGTTTCCATTGTAAACTATAGGTGGGAGCGCATCCCTGCTCTGGGCCTCACATCACATCCCATACCCCACAATGCATGGCTGTCCCACTTTCCCCTACTTTTTCCTTTTGGGAACCTAGAACTCTAACCTGAAGGCTACATGCTTTCTGAGAAAACCAGGACACCTCTGATGCTATGGTTTCAGCACACGGGTTTAAACAGAGCAGGGGCCGAGTTGCCCAGCTTAAACAGATCTGGAAGCCAAGGGACCCGGGAAGCCACATTTCCTCTTCCAATTCCCCACGCAGTGGTGAGATTAAACAGAGGGCTTTGCAAAGGAACTCCAGGAAAATACTGATAAATTGAACAGCAATCGACAAGGCACTCAGGCTCCCTCCCTGAGCTCCACCCAGCCCCCCAAATCTGTGTCAAATCTTTTCTCTTCTCCGCATCAACTAAGCTCATGTGTGAATGGAAATGTTTCCGTGCATTAAAGAAAATCAATGAAAATATCTCAAAAACAATTTCAAGCTCCTCTTCCTCCCACAGGGTGGCAAAGCCAGACCCTGCTGTGCTGTGCAGGGGCGCCAAGGACAGCCAAACCCATGTAGGTGGCAGATTTCCACTGGAAGAAAGCCACAGACCCTGACACACACAGCTCACTTCTCTCTCCCAACACAGGACAGCATTCCACAAAGCCAGCCAGCCTAGAAAAATTCTAGCTGTCCTCCCACACCCCTTTTTAGTTTCATTCTTCAGTTCTATTTGTGCATCGTTTTTGCCGACCCCTGGGTAGGGCATCTTTGGTTGCAGTTGAATGTCAGCACTAAGACAGACGGGGGCAGTAGGTTGAAGGAAATTGCACAGATTTGGAGTCTGTAGATCTAGGTTTGAACATCAGCTCTGCCACTAACTAGTTGTGCCAGTCACTTAACCTCTCTGCCTCTCAGGTTCCTCCTCTTTAAGTCAGGATTGTTAAACAGATCATGCCTGGTTATTGTGAGTAGAAAATGAGATAATACTAGGCAGGACCCAGCACATAGTAAGTACTCAATCAATGGCTAATTACCACCATTATTTTTGTCACCAAGTAAAGAGTTGAGGCCCAACAAATTGCTTACTGATCCAAGCTAACGGCAGCCCCTTTGAGAGTAGACAAAGCCAGACGATGTGGACAACTTGGATGGGACCTTGTGCTGCTGGCTGATGGGGAGCGCTCTGGAGCACCTCTAGGAGGAGCATCATGGGAGGTGAAGAACAGCACACTTCAGCCTCCGGAAGACACATGGAGAGGTTTATTTAACAGCCAAAGTAACTGCACTGAGGCAGTCAGGCCAGCGGGGCATAGAGGAAGAAGGACAGGGAGTCACACGTGGCAGATGTCTTGGCTGAGAGAGAAAGTTCCAGAGAATGTGCATGGGTTGGGTAACTGGGAGCTTCGGCTCAATTCAGAACAATCCAGCTCCCTTCCAGACGGGAAACGCAACACGAGAGCAGCATCCAGAGGGAGCCCCGGGAGACCCCGGCGAGCCGACGAGTCGGGCCTGGCAGCCCAGCTGCCTGCAGCTGGGGGGAGCTGAGCACACTCCGCCTGGCCTTGGAAGCAAAGCTGTTTCACCTGAGAGGACTAGAAAACGCTCACCCCGGGGGAGGAAAAAGAAGATGGGATTTCTCCTGGGGTCGGAACAGGACCCCGCCAGCCAGAGACAATGGCTCCAAGAGCCTCAACAACTCCACCCCTGTTGACAAGGGAACTCAACACCCTGGAGATCGCGTGTGAAATCTGTACTGGGGAAGAGAGTCCTCATTTAGCGGAGAAAGTGCTGCGCTATCTATGTGTGAAAGCTTTTTTAACACTGTTCCCTGCTCTCCATATGGCGAACTTCACCCAAATTAGGAAGAACCGCTGAACAAAGCTCCAACGACTTGAAAATGAGAGCAAGTTCCAGGTGCCCATCCCAGAGGCAGCCACTGCCCTGTGCTCAGGGTGGGTCTAGCAGGCCAGAGCACCCAGACGCCTCTCCTTGCACCCCTGCAACCTCACCCTTGATCCCCAAATGCTCTCCTCAGGGTGAAGCTGTGTTCCCTCTCAGGGGATCAAGTCACCATCACCAGTAATTAAAATACTAAGAATCACTACCCCCATTTAGTGTACCTACACTGTGTTACACATGACACAGGAAGATTCAAATGCAGACTGGTCATTCAGTCAAGGTCACGATCACGTTTCTCAGCATCACCCTCGTGCTCCAAGAGTAAGGCCAGGAGTGGGAGCTGGGGGTTTGCTCCAGTGGAAGCTGGGGGGATGGGGAGCTCAGTCCTTTCCCCTCAGTCAGAGGGTGTATGGCCGGGACCCCTGACAGTGTCACACCGTGGGAATTTGTGGGGGCTACAGAATAAATGACCATCAGGTCTGGAAGGGAATTTAATGACTGGTATCACCTGCCTCATGGAAAAATTAAGGTTCAGGGAAACAACACTGAGTCATAAAGTATGTTAATAAAACAGCCAAGACCCAACCGACCTGTGTGTGCTCTATGGCAGCATAAAGCCCTCCAGAAAAAGGGCAACCTCTCCTGTCCATCCTCTACCCTGACTTCTCCCTAGTCCTGGCCAAATGAGGGAGCCCGCCCAAAAGCAGGCCTACTTTATTTGACCCATCCCGCGCCCCCCAACCTACCTCTCCACTAGTCTCACCATCCCCGACCCCATTTGAACACAGCTGTTTCTGACTGCAGTTCCCACCACCCCCCTCCCTTCCCACATTGCCTCCCTCCAGCAGCACACTGAGCCCCCACTGGCTTTCTCCCAGGGTCTGGGGGCTGCACTTTCCCCATCTCTTTCCTTCCAGCCTCCCTGGCTGAGTATAGCAGGACAAAATGAAGCTCGATGCAAAGATTTTTAGAATGTTTATCTTGGTTATTGTATTATTTACAGCAACTCCGCGCTGTGCCCGGGGCATTGCGTGGTTTGAAAGACGCTATACAAACTAAAATTGTGTGGCATTGTTTGTTCCTCCACATTCTGTGAGAGAGAACCAATCTAGTAATCACTGTTTTTGCTCCTCAAATCAGGGACGCTCCATTTTGTGTGCATGGTGACTAATCTGGAAATAAAGATTCATAGCAAATGTATAAGGAGCTCTGGAAGCAGTTGGGGCCCGGCAAATGAAAGAGAGGCAGCGAGGAGGAGGAGGAAAGACCGTGGAGGTGACGTCGATGAGGGCCCGATGGGCCCTCTGAGGAGGGACAGTAGCCCATCCCTGGGGTTGTGGGAAGTGCCACATCACATATCTGTTCCTGGCAGACAGAACAGACCCCGGGGAGCACTTTGCCCCAAAGTGCACAGGGCCAGCTGCAGTCGACCTGCAAACCTCCTGCGGCTGGCTTTTCATCCCAAGGTCAAATTCTCTGGAGCTGAGGCTCACCCTTTCAGAACATAAGCCAGGGGAGGTGAGTGAGGAGAGGAGAGGATCAAACCATGGCTAGGAATGACCATGTGCAGACCCCAGTCCCTCTTCAAGGGCATGGCACGAAGAGGGAGTGGAGGGGCAATGCCAGGGTCTCTGGAGCCAGCCAGCTGGTTTCTGGCACCATCCTTCTGCTCTCAGGCCCTTGCCCAGCATAGCGGACCCCAGCCTAACCGGCTCATGTTCAGTCCCAGCTGAGGCACGACACCAGGGTCTGTGTGTGGCAGTGGGATTGTGACAGGGGAGGCTTGCATTTGTGAATTCACTGGAAGCATTTCCTTGGGAAAGGGGTGAATCTGGCCTCACAGCCCAGCCCCGGCTTACCACCCCAGTTCCCTCTGATTTCCATGCTCCCCTTTCACCCGCCCTCCCACAGCACTATCCAGCCACACTACTCACAGTCTGCCTTTGCTGGTCAAGCCAGGCCTCTTGGTCACTCTCTAGCTTCGCCCTTCAGCCTGCCCAAATCCTATGCACTCTCCAATGTCCAATTCAGAGATCACTTTCTCTGTTACACTTCCATCATCCGCCCAGTCCCACGGCAAGATGACTCAGTCACCGTGAAGCCCTAGATCTTCAATCTGTAGGTCTGCAGTGTGCCTAGAGTGACCTGTGAAACAGAGGCCAGTGGGTTTGCCCTCATGGGAGCACATTCCTGCAGGATAAAGACGGGCATGAGCTTGTCTTCAGCATTCTTCCCTCAGCATCCAGCAGAGTGCCAGGGACATGCGTGGGAGCCTGGGAGATCCCCGCTGGGCACTTTCACACCCACCTCAACACCCTCACCCCGGGCAACACAGGGTCAGGTCTGAAGCAAAGGGGAGGTGGTCATGAGGAATCAGCTCGTGGTCCAAGATTTTGCTGACTTCTCCTTTCCAGAGGCTTCTGCGACAATTTCCAGGTTGTGCTGTAAGTTAACAATTCCCCAATAGTTCACATTGTCTCCCTTTGCCAAGTTTGAGCGTGTCATCTGCCTAGTTAAATTGTGACGAAGTCGCACAGCAATTTAACTGGTCTGATGCATGAGGCTTCATCTTCCATTACCATGAGCATTTAGAAGCGAGGTAATTACAGGCTGCATTCCTGAAGCTCGAGGCTCCACAGCTACAATCCTGGAGTTTATTATAATAATGGTGATAGGGAGGGGTTCCAGGGATTCCATTTCCAGACTGTTCAGATTGGCATTAAAGAACCCCTCAGGAAGGGACTGGGGACACTGCTGCCCCTCTCAAGGTCAACTCTACTCCAGGAGGAAGCCCTGGGCTGAGCTACCCTACCCCTACCGCTTCTCCCTTGAGGGGCTGGAAGTGAAGCTGCCCAAGGGCAGGGATGGTTCCTACAATTTCTCTTGTTCCCAACCCCAGTCCTGCCCCACCTCGGATTGTACAGAGAAGCAGACCCCTTTAGCTTGTCACCAACTGACTCAAAGCAGAACTAAGTCTTCATTGCTCCAGGAATGAGAAGCTGTAGGAAAAAAGAAGACTTACCCTCACCACAACAAAGCTTAAGCCCCAGCACCGGAGAGCTATTACGGAGCTTTCCAGATCCCACTTTCAAAATGCAAATACCCTCTTGAGAAATCCATCCGATCATTAGTAATACTATGATTAAGTTGGTATGAACTGCAATAGCAGCTTCTTTCCACCTCCCTGGAACAGTATCAGCTTTAGGAAAAGTGTTTGACCCCTGGATGAAACATAGAAGTAGACGCAGTAAAGAAAAGGGAAGAAATAAATGGCACCGCTTTGCTCATAGTAAACCTTGAGTTAGTAATAAGTTAATTGATCAGTGGATGATTCATTGATTAAGCCAGTGAATGGGTAACTGGATAGAATAGGTCCCATTTTGCCACTCTACCTTTTTCAGTGAAGAAGCCAATACTAAGCCCTCTGGCCCCCAGCCCCACCCCAAAACATCAGCAATCCCAGTGGTCTCGCTGTGCAAAGGACCACTGTGTGGGGGAGGCAGGAAGGTCTGGTCCTAACGCCCCAGGTGAACATGCTGTCCTGAGGTTTTTCAAGTTATGGAAAAAGACCACCTCTGCCCCCACCCCACCCCCCAACTAAAACCCCCTCCTGCTTCCAGCTAAATCATGACTGGTCTTAGAAGATCTTTCAGAGATTTTATTTTTACTCCATTTATCCATGAGTTTCCTAGGGCTCCCATAACAAATGACCAGGTGGCCTGAAACAATGGAAATTTATTCACTCACAGCTCAGAAGACAAGAAGTGTAACATGCAGGTGCTCAGAAGAGGCTGGTCCGTCCTGGAGGCTCTATGGGACAATCTGCTCCGTGCCTCTCTCCTACCTTCTGGTGGCTTTTGGCAATACTTGGTGCTCCTCAGCTGGTAGAGGAATCACCCCAATCTCTGCCTCTGCCTCCTTCTTCACATCACCTCCTGCTCTATGGCTGTCTGTTCTCTCCTCGTGAGGACACTCTCATGGGATTTAGGGCTTACTTCAACCTAGTATGTTCTCATTTTCATCCTTACCTTAATTATATCTACAAAGACCCTATTTGCTTTCCAAATAAGGTCACATGTGCAGTCAACCTCCAGGTGCACATGAATTTTGAGGGAGGACACTATTAAATCCATTCACCTTCTTAAAGCCAGACAGCAAGAAATGAACTTGGCACCATCATAACAAGAGGAGTTAATTATGAGGAAAGTTTCTTGGGAGTGAAAGGCGTTGGTAAGGTCCCTCTGATAGAAGCCTCCCAACTCTACTCAGCTCACCTTTCCCCATCCCCACCTCCAGGCCTGTCAAAATCAGAGTATGAATGGCAGGGGTGAGGGGAGATGGTCATTAGGTCTCACCACGTCAGAAAACTGAAAGTGAAGACCCCTGTGTAAGGTCAACCACAGAGGACACACAGACTTCCTGGATGTTATCCTCAGAGCCAGCCAGGCCAACATCATTTTTAGCTTCTGCTGTGATATCCTAAGTATCTCACTGAGCTATGCCCTGATCCCGCGGATCCATTTCTGGCTGTCTTTTTGAGTCATGCTGTGAGACAGCCTCCAAGATGGCCTCAGTGACTCTGGGTTCCTGGTCTTTATGCACTGTGTGGTCTTTTCCATTGATAGTGTTGACCTGTGTAACCAACAGGATAGTGCAGAAATAAAGAAGTGTGACTTCTGAAGCTAGATCATAAAAGATACCACCTACTGCTGTGTACTTTCTTGGTTCGTATGCTCTGGGGTAAATCAGCTGCCATGTTATAAGGATACTCAAGTACCCCAGTGAGGATGTATGCATGGATAGAAACTGAGGACACCTGCCAGTAACCAGCACTCACACTTGCCAGTCACATGAGTGAACTATTTTGGTGGTAGATTCTCTAAATGTAGCACAGTCTTCATAAGACTGCAACCCCAGGCAACCATGAGTACAACCATTTAAGTGAACTACCCAGCTAAGCTACTCCGAACTCCCAGCTCCTAGAAATTCTGTGAGATAATGTGTTTATTATTGTTTTAAGACACTAAGTTCTAGGGTATTTGTTGTGCCTCAATAGACAACTAAGGAGACTACAATTAACAATAATTTATTATATATTTCAAGATAACTAAAAGAGTAGAATTGGAATGTTCCTGATACAAGGAAATGATAAATGCTTGAGGTGATGGATACCTCAATTACCCTGATCTGATCATTACATGTATACTTGTATCCAAATATTACATATTTCCCATAAATATGTATAACTATGCATCCATTAAAAATTTTTGAAAGTAGGCCGGGCGCGGTGGCTCAAGCCTGTAATCCCAGCACTTTGGGAGGCTGAGACGGGCGGATCACGAGGTCAGGAGATCGAGACCATCCTGGCTAACACGGTGAAACCCCGTCTCTACTAAAAATACAAAAAACTAGCCAGGCGAGGTGGCGGGCGCCTGTAGTCCCAGCTACTCAGGAGGCTGAGGCAGGAGAATGGCGCAAACCCGGGAGGCGGAGCTTGCAGTGAGCTGAGATCCAGCCACTGCACTCCAGCCCGGGCTACAGAGCAAGACTCCGTCTCAAAAAAAAAAAAAAATTTTGAAAGTAGATAACTAATACACATACTCCACCACATTGTCATTCATTCATTCATTCAATGAACATTTACAGAGCAAACAAAATGAGACAGACATTCTTGAGACAAAATGTTTAACATATTTAAGATCCTCAAGGATCTTAAAACATAGTTAAGAAGAAAAGATTATAGACCCAAGTCAGTCAAAGAACATTGACCAAAGGCTGCTGAATTTAAGAATATGGAGAAAGAGCACTGTGACTGGGGGGAGTGCTTCTCAACGAGTGTTCTCGACTGCCAGCAGAATACAGAGACTTCAGTAGAAAAGACATCTGTGGGAAGGAGCATGGGAAGCTCACAGAGGTGACGGGAATAACAGAGGAGCAGCGAACTTGCAGAGCAGGAGGCAGGAGCTACGGACGCAACCACCGCATCCTTGGGTACAGTCAGGCCAGTGGCCCCGGGCCACTCCTGTCACCCACTGGACATGCAAGACTCCACTGGATGCTCATTGCTCTCTCCAGATTGAAAGTCCATCAAATTGGCCAAGACTACATCACTTGCCTGTGCATCGATACCAAGAGACAGGCAGGGCACATCTGCCCCCAATACAGCTTCTGAAGGGGGAAGCAGGGACCGCTACAAAATGTGTGAATTGCCCCTAACCAGGAAATATACAGAAATGTCAAGAAGCCACTGCAGAGAGGGAAGGGTCATTTGGGGCATGACATAAGGTGGTCAGGAGCTAGACCATTCTTCTGCTTCCTCGGGCTGGGTGCCCAGCACGCTCAGTTTCCTCATCAAAGAAATGGCACAAAAGTGTCTTCTCCCTCTCTCCTTTTCTACTTCCTTGCTCTAATTGTGAAGCCTTCTTTCTCTAATAGAGAAGGATGGATCTAAGACAGATGGTTTAAACTAGAATTAGTTTCCACAGATGGAACTTAATAAAGACTTTTCTGATAGAGAGGAATGCCATACCACGGCCTGTCAGGTACATAAAAAGGGAACTTAGTGGTCTCAGCAGGACAATATGATGGGCAGCAGAGCAGGCCCACCCTCTGCCCAACCAGGCTTCCAGGGATGGTTGGTTGTGGCAGCCATTCTGTACCTGCTATGAAAACAAGTGGGAACATTGGAAGTGAGCAAAAAGACTTCTGAAGACCCACAAAATACGCAAGAAGGCCAATATGATACACTATGCCAATCTGCAGCGTAACCAACTCACCAAGCCTCTTGCTATCCCCAGAGGAGGGCTGCCATACTCTCACCCCATGCCCATTGGTGCAGCAGCCAGCAGCCAGAAAGGAGCCCTTAGGTCTAATGCAGTCCCTGGCTTCTCTGAAGCACTGCCCCCAGCTGTGCCCATCCTACTTCACCTCCACACCCAGGCTGTAGAAATGCACCCATTTTTAATTGCCCAGCTCCCCCAGGAACTCCTCTCTGACCACTTCAGCCTGAGAACCTACAGCACTATCCATCTGTGCCACCCGCTTCAGCAATTAATTACATGCCACCTTGAAGGCTTGCTGCATCATCAGCTAACCCACCCAGCCACTCAAGACCAATCTCTATCAGCCTGGATGCCCATGGTAGCCATCTATCCATCAGGACACAAGCCAATCACATCTTCCCTCTCCACTCAGCGATGATGTTGGCCAAAGTCAGAAAGCCTTGAGAATCCCAGTGTCTCCCATCCAATTCAAGCCACAACACCCCCTCCAACCTGGCAAGTCTGAGCTCTACAAAGGCCCAAAGCAATACTTCTAATGTTCTCTCTGCAACTTTGAGCAAAAGCCAATGGTATACTATATCACAAGAGATGAGGGACATCACCTCCCAAGGGTCTGCAGCAACTCAGAAACAACTTCATGCCACAGCACCTCCCTCTAGGCCCAGTGAGTCTTCACCTCTGCCAGACACCTGTGATCACAGCTACTTTGTGCTTCTTCCTCGTGTGACTTCCCTAAGCCTCTAAAATCTGGAAATCCTTACCATTATATTAAGAAGGGCTTCCATAAAGACAGGACTAGTGAGTCAAGCAACAGGGGAATGAGCAGGGTGGGAAAAGAGATGAGTGGATGGCAGCCATCAGGATGGAGGCTGCGTGGTCTAACCTCCTGTCACCCCTCCTTGCTTATCTGGTGCCTTCCTCTCCATCCTGGTGCTGCCATCATCCCGGGGGACTTCACAGGTGTAAGGACAACCCTTTGATGCTTCAGCCTTATATCCCTTGATCATCTCCGTTCCATTGACTCTGACCCCTTCCAACCCTCATCTTATCTTTTCAACATCTTCAGTCTGAAAAGTCAATCCCCTGCTCTGATCTCTTATCCTTTTCCTCAATTTCCCTTAAAAAAAAAATCACTGGCACTTTCTGTCCCTGACAAGTTAATTTCTCTCCATTGATCAGCTCCCTCTGGCTTCACATCCTTCCCTTTCTGAGACCTCACAGTCCACCCCTTCAATCACTTCCTCACCACTCTCTGTGAGGCCTGTGTCCGTGACTTAAAAAGTCTGAACTGGCATCCATCAAACTACCTTGCTGAGGCTGAGAAACCCACAGCATCTTTTGATCTGGACTCCCCATGAATCTCTAAATTCAATCCTACCACCAAGTCCTCCCTCTCCATCCTCTTCAACAACCTTTCTTGATATTTTCTCTCTCCTTAAAACCCCTCCGCTACCACTTTCCCCTCAGTGGATCTTAGCCTCATCGCCTTCACAAAAACTTTGGAGGCCCTGGAACAAGCACTCCCTAAGCTTCCTCCCCATCACTGACCTGCCTCCACCTTAGCCTGGCCTTTCTCCTTCCCTCTGCTTCCCTCCTCCCATCTGAGGCAGACCCTTCCACCTGGGCTCTGGATTTCACCCCCTCTCATCTCCCCAGGGGCCACATTCCGTCCATCATTTTCCCCCTCTCCTCTCTCTTTGGTCCCTTTCTGCTGCCTCTTTTCCATTGGTATGCATCCTAAACATGCTCAAGTCTCTCCATTGTTTTGTTTTGTTTTGTTTAAGTCACAGTCTCACTCTGTTGCCCAGCTGAAATGCAGTGGCATGATCATAGCTCACTGCAGCCTCAAACTCCTGGGCTCCAGCAATCCTTCCACTTCAGCCTCCCAAGTAGCTGAGACTACAGCCACACTTGGCTAGTACTTTTTATCTTTTTAGAGACGGGGCTCTCACTGTGTTGCCCAGGCTGACCTCCAACTTTTGACCTCAAGCAATCCTCCTGCCTCAGTCTCCCAAGTGGCTAGGATTACAGGACTGAGCCACTGCACCCAGCTCAGCAATTAAAACACTGTAGTATAATAAACAATGTCTTTCCCTGTTGGCTTATAAGCTCCTTGAAGGTAGGACCCTATATAAATTCAATTTTATATATTTCAACAGTTCCTGGAACATGACAGACCCAGCTCTATTACACAGAGCATGCACTAAACATATTGGAGCCACTGAGCAGACTGAACAGAAATGGAAAACAGCACCCGTTCACAAAGTATTGTCATTCTGCTTTGCACATGATCCCAAATCTGAACTTTCAATTCAACTCTTTTCTTGTTCAGGTCCACATACACTTGGTGTTCCTTTTCTTTCAACCACAAATCAGCTAAGCTGAATACTAAACATACTTTCTGAGCTGCCTGAACCTGCCTCATGCTTTTTTTCTGCCTCTGTGCCTCCCTCACAAACAGTCTCCACACCCTTGTCTTTGCCCCTCTGGCCAAAGGTGAGTCTTCATCCAAAACCAACTAAAACAGAGCCTCTGAAAAGGCATACCTGGCCCTCCCCAGTCAGAACCACCTCCCCTTCCTCACATTCCTTAGCACTTTGCCCGTGATCTGTCACAGCATCCCCACAACATATTAGGTTGGTGCAAAAGTAACTGTGGTTTTGGCCATTGAAAGTAATGGCAAAAACCGCAATAACTTTTGCACCAACCTAATATTTTTGCACTTAGTTGGTTGCATGAGCTTCTAGAGGACAAGCATGGGACCTGCTCTGGAAAGGCAGTAATAGTCCCGTGGCACTGGGTTGAACGGAAAGCGGAGGTGAATCCACTCCAACGCACTCTTTACAACATCACTCCTCCACTCTCCACCTTCTCAAGCAGCTCCAGGAGGCCTCTAAAGAGGCCTTGAAGGAGAAGTTCTTCACCTCTTGAGCACAGGAAGACCTTCGAGTGAAAAATCTGTGCTATGAGGGGATACACCAAAGAACAGGAGCAACGAGATGCGATATTCCTCCACTGTTCTGTAAGGCCCTGAGAGGGAAAGCCACGATTTTTCCTCCTTTGCCTCTGTAGTATATGGCACAGTGCAGAATATGCCTCTGCTAGATATCACACTGTGTGCTCCGTAAATGTGGTTACTGAACAAGAATAATAATACAATCTTTCCGTAAGAAATCATGAAAATATATGTGTGTATGTGTGCATACGTGTGTATGGAGAAACAGATTCCAATGAACTGACTTATGCAGTTACGGGCACCGACAAGTTCAAAATCCATAGGGCAGATAAGTCTGAAATGTGTAGGTAAGGTCAGGAAGCTGGAAGCTCAGACGGTAGTTGGTGCTGCAGTCTTGAGGCAGAATTCCTCAGGATACCTCAGTTTCGGCTTAAGGTCTTCAACTGATTAGATGAGGCTCATCCAAATTTTTTACATCCAAAGAGTAACCCCCTTTACTTTAGGTGTTAATCACATCTATGAACCACTTTCACAACAATACCTAGATTTGTATTTGATGAAATAACTAGGTACTGCAGCAGCCTAACCAAGTTGATACGTAAAACTAACCCTCACACCCTGGAAGATGAGATGATCAATGGAAACATCCAGAAGGATATAGGGATATGCTACCAACCTTGCCAGTCAGCAGTGAAGGGGTGTGAGGCCCTGCATCATGGTGAGCTACACAAGAGCACTATTTTTCCTGGCATATGGACCATCTGCTGAGTGCGACTTTAACCTGGAGCTTTCTACTAGCCATTGTCATCTAGCCTGATTGTGGCTAGACTGGGGAAAGACTTCCAAGTTTAAGAGAGAGCGAGGCATGTTCTCACATTGTAAGGACAGAAGAATGAATGTCCTGGTGTCTCCCTGTGCTTCCAGCAGTAAAAGGCGAGTCCTTGAGGACACTCAGATTCAGGTCACTATGGAGCTTCCACATCTGTAGTTATGGGAATTCATTCAATAAAATTTTATTAAGCATCTATTATGTGCCAGGCTCTACTCTAAGGGCCAGGTATACAACCATGAACAAAACTAACACAGTTCTTACCTCATGGAGGTTATATTGTAGCAGATCAGGTTTCACTCACCTGAAAAATGCATGCAATCATATGGACAGTCCAGCCACAACATATATCTCTTCGATGCAGCCCATTGGACCTTTTACTCATCTTGAAGGGCCAAAGTCACGTAGACCAACACAAGGCAAAAAGAGCCCTACTTTGAAAATGAGATGTTCACAAAGAAGACCCCGAAACACTAGAACAAAAAATGTATTTCAGAGGACCAGTGTTAAATGCATAATATGTTTGCCATAATCTTGAGTAGTCAGTTAATCAAAGGTTGTTTAATAAGCATCTTCAATGTCTCAGAAAAAATAAAGTTCCCACGGTCTGCTTTCATTTTGGATACCTGTCAAAGCCTTGGACAACAACAGGCAAGCTGCTTCAGGTAGTGCTAAGACCCTTCCAAATTGTGGTTGTGGATGTCAGGGATGATTTCCGTTCACTCTCAGTCCCTTCTTCTCCTTCCTTTAGTCCTTCACTTTCACTTTTACACAGAAGGGAATAAGCAAAACCTAGGCCCCCTTTTATCCATTCCATAGGGGTATAGGGGCTTCCCAAGTAATTTACTCTGAAGAATCATGCTGCCCTTTGTGCCCTCTCTCGCTTGCGTGCTCTCTCTCTCTCTCTCTCTCTTCATGTGTGTGTGTGTGTGTGTGTGTGTGTGTGTGTAATGTACACATACACTCTATATCCCAGAAGTCCCAAATCCAGTGAGAAACCCCGATGCAGCCCTGGGATTCAACCACTGGCACTTGGTAGAGTGAGTCGACCTGTAGGATGTCAGGCCTCCGGGTAGGACCTTGGGGACTGGGGCCCAGGCTCCTTTCTCCCTCACCTGGGCCAGCAGAGGCACCTCAGCACCAAGACTCCCTCACCCTCTGAGATGCTCCCACCAGGCCTTGCAAGTGAACGAACTGGATAAAAGTCCCGGCCCTATGTGACTTTAGGAAGTTAAGGTCAATCCTCAGTGCTCTCATTTGTAAAAATGACAATAATCATGCCCTCTCAGGATCAGCCAAGGACTCAGTGTGACAATGTGGCACGACACTCAGCCCAACGCAAAGGGCCATAGCAATGACTCCATCAGTAGGGCTGCCTCATCATCATTCCTAAGTCATCCCCGTCACTATAGCTTAGTGCTGTATTAAAGGGCTGTCAGATATTTGGGGGGTAGAGGGTGAAGGGGTTGCTGTTGCTGGCTGTTTGTTTTTATATGACCCCTTCAACACTTGCAATCCATTAGAAGAGCTGTGATTAAGCAGATAAGTCAGGGAAGTGATCAATCCAGCAGCGCCCTTTCTTCTAGGGCTGCTAAAACAAGGAGCTCTTTACATACAAGCATCTCCACCTCTCCAGGGGCCTCCCATCCCACCTTTCCTCTGACCTCCAGGGAAAGTCTGGTGGCCATTTCATTAGTTCATGTGGCTAGTCACATGCGCATTGATCCTCCCGGTTCTATAAAGTTTCTGATCACGATCTAAAAAAAAGGAAAGGAAAATCTAAAAAATCTTAAAAAAAAAAAAAAAAAAGGAAAGAAAAAAATGCAATTGAAAAATAAACTGAGCAAATAGCCCCTTATCTGCTACCATCATCAAACTTCAGGTCCAGCTTTTAGGCCTATGCCTATGAGCAAGCATCTCAGGGTCGCATCCCTCCTGCAGCCTGCTCACCAGACTCCTAGACATTCCAGTTGGGTCACATACACACCCACCCCACTGTGGAGCCAGTGGAAATTCACCAGCCCCATTCCTGCTCACTCTGGGTCACTGGCCCCTCCATCTGCGTCAGCTTTTCTGACTAGGCAGCTCCTGTTTTCCAGGCAGTGTGCTGCGACCCCAGAGGGCAGACACCTCGGGACTCACCCTGTGGTCTCACTTTCCAGCACCGGGCCCCTTGGATGCTCTCCAGCTCCAGCAGGTGAGGAGTGACCCTTGACTCCTCCCTTAGCCGGGTCGGAGGAGGCTTCACTGCCATGGCCCCACACTGCCCATTTCTTCCACATCCCTGCCTCTCTCAGAGCCCTCCTGTATACCCACCTACTTATGGCATGTCACAGACTAACATGCCCATCATTCTGTCTGGCCACATGTTCCTATAGAAGAGGAAAGATGGGCAGAAAGAGCCCAGACTTTCACTGAAAAAGACCCCACAAGTCTCCCGAACCTCACTCCTGGCCATTCTTGTCAAACATTCATCCGAAAGAACCAGATTGCTGCTGCTACTGCTGCTGCTGAAATTAATGGAATCTGGCAGGAAAAGCTTTTGTTTTTCCAATCCAGGATTTTGCCAAGCAAACACAGGGATCTTGTTGAAAATGGCTGCTGTTGAGGAGTCGATTTCAGTGCGATATGGAATCTCCCACCACACCACCCTAACCCATGCACACCACACACGCAGGCACTGAATCCTGTCCTCAGGGATGCTGGCGAATTTTTTTTAATGCAAATAAAATGTTAAACAGGAACCTTTCAGGATCCCTGCCATGGACAATAAGCAAGTGCCAATTCCCCTTCTCTCCAATGGCAGCAGCTCCAACCCGACATTTTGTGACTTGGAGATGCTGATTACAGGTTCAGCGGATTCGAGCCAGGGAACCTGGAGAAAATCCTGTTGCCTTGAAGGATTTCTATCCTCCGTATCCCAATGCCTATCAACCTGGCCTGAGGTTCTAGTGCCCAAATGGGTAGCCCTACTGGCACTAAAAGGATAGATAGACATGGATTGCATCAAAAGTGCACACTGATTTCCCAGGTGAAGAAAGAATCCTTTTTCCACATGCCTTGAATAGGTCAAAACTGCCATAGTCTCCTCCCCCTCGCTTTTCCACCTGGTTTCATCCCACAGATAGAGCCGAAAGAGGGATTGGGTTACGCCGCAGAATTGAAAGGTGGCGTTTGTGCCTCCACCTCACTCCACCACAATCTGTCCCCACCCCATTGTTTTAGGGGATCTGCAGAGTCACCCCTATGGAGGCTTTTGTTGAAACAGAAACTCTGCATGGCTTGAAAGGAACTGAATTAAGTAGGAGTGTGAACTGAACACAGCATTTGTTTTCCATCAGTATCATTTGAGAAAAAAGACAGAATCCAGTGAAGGGGAAATGGGAGGCCCTGGGTGCCATCTTTGGCACCTGTCAGTTCACAGGTGGCTTTGGAAATGTAGTTTTACCTTTAAATCCCTTGAAATAATCCCAGGCCTCACTGACCTCTAGGTACAGAAACAAAAGCGAATAGTCAATTAAATGCTGCTTCACCCGTCACCTGGCGTGGCAGGTCCGGGCATCCTGAGGAGACAGAAACAGCCTCCTAGGAGGAGACAGTGTCTTGAATGTCCCATTAGTCCTCACGTAGCATGGATTCACTAAATGTTTGTGGAAGGACGAAAGAAAAGAAGGGAGGGGAGGAATGTAAGAATAAAAAAGATAAAAAATATTTGGTGATTTGTCAAATGAAAATACTGGTAATTATCTCTCACTGAACACAGCTAAGGAGAATCCTGTAGCATCCACACTGTTGGAGCTCCCCGCTAGGTCCTCTCTACTTGGCCAGTGCTCTCATCCCCCAGCTGCTGTGAATATTGGCCCACAGCTGCCTCCTTGCTCGAAGAACTTCCCTCAACAGAACAGCAGCCACCTCACCCCCAGTGTATACCCCCTCCCCAAAGGCAGTCCACAGCCAATACCTGACTGACATGAAGATGCAAAGGCAGCTCCCTTGCCTCAAAGTAGGCCCCACTCACTGGTGTTATCTATGTGCAGGCGCTCCCTATGGCCCAGGCTGAGGCAGGACTCTAGCTAAGATCATCCCAGCCCCCACGACCATCCACATCCTTGCTTAGGGCCTTCTCAACTCTACTCAGCCTCCCTCACCTGCCTTCTCCTAGGGTAGCCTCCAATTAGCCAGGTGTACCCCAATCCCGGTGGTAAGCTCTGCCTCATGGGAATCTGAACTAAGACAGAGAGGTCCAGTTAGGAGAGAGAAGGGGGCTCCCTTCTCCAGTTCAGTTTTCTCATGATAGGAAGGGCAGGCCTCACCCCTACATGGATTATTTCTAAATTATTTAATTTGGGGTATGATGGTGTGTGTCAGAATGATAGAACTGCACCTTTTCCCCCAGATTAGTGTTTATGCATCTATAAAAATGAACTGGCACCTCCATCTTGACTGACATATTTGGTGGAACCAACTAGCTCACATACTATTAAGAAAATTAAGAAATGGGAGGAGCATGTGAACAAGGGTGAGCTAGGAGGAACCCTCAATGAGTGTCCATGCTATGAGGAGCTGCACCTATTTCATCAAGGCTGCAAACAGCAAACAGATGGTACACTCAAATCAGCCTAATTTGATGAAGGTCTAACATAGGACCTTCATCATTTTTAAAGCGTGGGCAAGGTAAAGAGAAGTCACAAGGCATTGGTGTCATAGCCAAGGCTTGTAACAGAGGGGCTGTTACTATCCTCCACCTGAAGGGATGAAGGTAGAGGGGGTAGCTACAAGAAAAAAGGAGAGTCCTAGACACAGCCTTAGGGCATCCCTTAGGGAGAGAGCCAGGAAAAATACCCAGATCTCACCCACTTTCTTCCCTCTGTCTCTCAGCAGGACTCCCCAGTGAGAAGCCAGAAGGCCCAAAAAGTCTCCTGAGTTGAGAGGAGAGTTGAAAAGCGTGGCGAGTGGATACACAGAAACAAACACAAGATAGCCAGCTTCTTTAATGTTTTATATTTTTAAAATATTTTTAATTAAAAAGTGTATTTTTTAATTACCCTATGATCTGTTCTCAAATCCAGAATGATCTCAAGCGCATTCTGTTATTTTCCAACATGTCAATATTCAACTCTTCAGACACCTGTAGATCTCCTTATGAGTTTATTGGGAAGAACCCAATAAATCAATCCATTCTCAGGCACACACCAGTTCATTCAACATCATACGTATTTGCCATGCACCAGAGCAGGATTTTGGGATATAAAAATGAACAAGACAGATACATCTCTTAACCCCATGGAACTTAGGGCTTTCCTTCTCCTGTTCTACCTGGAACCTCCCTACCTGTGAAAAGTTAGATCTCAGTTTTCCTCATTATTCCCAGAGTCATTTTAGGACCCTGAATATCATCAGGGTTCTAAAATGGGATGTTGGAATCTGTGTGCAACGGGTAAGTCATGGGAGACGGACAAAGCCTAATGTGGAAGCTGTGCCCTCTGAAGAGGTTGAGGAGCGGGTATGTGAGTATCTTCTGGGGCTTGGAGGCACCATGGCCTCTGAGCGGCCAAAGGCAGTGTCAGCTCCTGCACCACCAGCTGGCGGCGTCTGAGAGGCCTGGTCACCCGGGTCCTTGTCTTCCTCCCTTACTAGACTGTCAGCACATTGAGGCTGCCTGGCACCATGTTTGCTAAAAGAATAAGTGAGTGGCTCAAGGCCCAGTCCTGTCATGAGATCTAAAGAGCCATGTCTGTGACACCGCTCCTGGCTCCTTGGGAGGAATTTGATAAACACTCATGCGATTATACTAACCTGAATTTTTTAAAAATACACTCAGGCCAGGTGTGGTGGCCTACACCTGAAATCCTAGCACTTTGGGAGGCTGAGGCCAGAATTCCAGACCAGCTGAGTTAGTATAGTGAGACCTCATCTTTACAAAACAATTTAAAAATTAGCCAAGCATGGTGGCACATACCTGTAATCCCAGCTACTCGAGAGGCTGAGGTTGGAGGATCACTTGCGCCCAGGAGATAGAGGCTGCAATGAATTATGAGCACACCACTGCACTCCATCCTGGGTGGCAGAGTGAGACCCTGTCTCAAAAAAAAATAAATAAACAAAATAAGTAAAAATAAAACTAAAAAATACACTCAGGAGACAAATATACACAAAAAGAGCTCTAACACAATGGTAAGAGCCCCGGGGTACCATCGCAGCTGTGAAGCAAAGTTGAAGGCCCAAGGAAGGAGATGGTAGAACAGGCTGGGCCCACTCTGGAGAGAGTTCCAGTGGGGAAAGGAGACATTTCATTTATTAGTAATTTAAGAGTGTGATGGGGCACACGGCATCTCCTCCCACACTTCCATCTTCAGGCTCCGTGAAAATTCAGGTTGCAGGAGAACACAGACAGCACATTCCACCAGTCAGGGGGCCCACCATAGTGACCACAACTCCAAACAACTCAGCCCCAACAGTATTGTGAAAACATCTGGGTGTCAGTGGAAAGAGCCCTGGTCTTTGTGGCAGACAGACCTGGCTTTTAATTCTGGCTCGGCCACTTGGCTGTCATTGATCTTGAGCAAACCCCCTTAGTCCCTCTGCATCTCAATATTCAGATCTCAAAAGACAGGTCTGATGCCTTCCTTGCAGGTTGTTGTGAGTAATTCACAAAATAATCCATGTGAACGTACCCAGCATGTGCCTTTGGCATAATAGGTGCTCAATAAATACCTACCCAAGCAGAGGAAAACCAAGACAGATAGCCAAGAAGGAAGTCTGAAAAACTCTCATGGCTCCAAGGCTCTAAGCACGGCCCTGGACCCAATCCTCAGCCCACTTCCTGTCTCAGGCTGTCTGTTTTGATTTGTTATTTTGATTTGTTCATTAAGATAAGGAACAAAAGGGGCCAGGCAAAGTGGCTAACACCTGTAATCCCAGCACTTTGGGAGGCCAGGGCTGGTAGATCACTTGAGGTCAGGAGTTTGAGACCAGCCTGGCCAACTTGGTGAAACCCCATCTCTACTAAAAATACAAAAATTAGCCAGGCATGGTGGCACGTATGCCTGTAATCTCAGCTACTCAGGAGGCTGAGGCAGGAGGATTGCTTGAACCCAGGAAACAGAGGTGGCAGTGAGCCAAGATTGTGCCACTGCACTCCAGCCTGGGTGACAGAGCGAGACTCCGTCTCAAATAAGAAAAACGAAAAACAAAAAAAAGGCAGGCAACATAGATGTTTCCAACAATGTAAATATAGAACAACAGGGAACTTGGTGTCAGGACACCTGGGTTCCAGTTCCAAAGCTGCTGCTAATTAGTATGACCTTGCGCGAGTCACCTGACCTCTCTGGGCTTCAGTTTCCTCATCTCTGGAAGGGGTGGGAACCGGGGGGTCGGGCAGGGAAGAAAACTAGGGAAACAGATTAAGCCGGATGATCCATAGATCTTCCAGACCAAAAATTGTACATTGCTATAGCATCAATGAATAAATGGATGGGAAAACATTTGTTCATTCAGTCATTCTTTTGAATCAATCAAAATACGTATATATATAACTATAAATTGATTTCAAGTTTAAGGGAAACGTTGCAACTTTCATTTCACTACCACCTGTTCTCTTATGGTTGAACTCAAGAAATATAGTTTTGTGGCTGATAGTTCCTCTTTGGTAGCTCTTCAACCCCCAGGCAATTTCGTTCCTGCTCTCCCTTCCTTCCTTCCTGGGATCTACCTCCATGTCACCTGAGCAGTCAGTTCTGAGAAGGAACGAGGAGACAAGATTAAAATAAAATAAAATAAAATAAAATAAATCCCACAAGACCCGAGGGTTCTGGTTATGCAGCCCCGCCCACCTCTTTATTCTATGAATTTCTCAGCTGAGCCTGCTGATCTTTCAAGTGATTCGGCGCCCGGCCCTCCTCGGCCATGCCTGTAATTGGAAGAACACAATGCCCATGCCTGAAGCAGAATCTCTTCGCTAAAAATACCCTGCATTCCTGAGTGACAACAAAAGCTCTCTTGTCAAGCCAAGCTAAAAACAGTAACCGGCAGCTTCAAATGGCACAGGCTACAAAGGTAGAGGGCCTGAAAACAGCATGCCACTCTAAGCCATCTGCCATCTTGGCCCGCCCCAGCTCCCTTCTTCCAACAGCGATGGACATCTTAGTGCCTGCCATTCATCGCCGAGCTTCTAAGGCAGTGGGCACCGGGCAGTTAGCTTAGCTCTTCGGACTGAAAGACCAAGATGGTCTGGTGCAGGGGAGGAGAGGGTGGGCGGCTTCATGCACCCACTGGCCCATGTGCTGTTAGTTTGAGATCTGGATATATTTTAAGAAGAAGTGGCAGGGGTAGGGGAGGCTCTCAGTGCAGCTAGGGAAAGCCATGCTTCCCTCAAGCAGAGAAGTCTGGGAGTTTAAGCAGTTTTGTAGTCAACATTCACCTCCTTAAGTAAAGCAAGAATTCATCCATGGTAGGTGACGAGAGACTGCTGGACTCACTCAAGGCACAACAGCTAAGTCTCACATCTTTCTGGAAGAGGCCAGGGATGTACTCAACTCTACACTTGTCTGCTAGCACAGTCTCACAACTTACTTCCTCCAGAAAACTGCTCTAGTCCACTCCCTCCCAGGACTGAGTTGCACTCTGCCTGTGTGGACCAATGGCTTTATCACACATATTGTAATTGCCTTCTCGCTTGTTTCCCTACTAAGTAGAACTCCTGGAAGGCAGGGACTATATCTTGCTCAACATTGCTGCATAGGGCATAAGCAGGGCTTCATGCGTAGTCAGTACTCAGTAATATTTCTTGGATGAATGAAGAACTAAGTGAAGCCTTTCCCTTGACAGTGCCTCTATAATTTTATAGCTAAACAGTTCTACTAACCTGAATTTATCTGTTTTGTCTATGTCTTGGGACTAGAATCTTCTTGAGGACAGGCACTTGTCTTTATTTAATATATAGCCATATATAAACCTTAGGGCCCAAGGTTGTTTGTTGAGATTTCATGCATTGATTTGCAAGCCATCCTATAGACTCTAAATGGACATTTATTCAGTGTTAGAGGCAGAATATTATGGGGATGACTTTTATTTAACTCTAAGTCTGATGTCTCAAAGAATTGAGGAGGATTATATACACAGAGAGATTAGGAAAATTAAGTGAGGAAATTAGGGTAAAGAAAATATAGGAGAAAAAAATAGGATAAAGCCAAGGGTGAATTATAAATAAAATGATGCCCTAATAGGCACACTTTTAGACATGCACTGCAATTTGGTCCTGAGCTTCCAAGGAAAAAGAGAAAACATGAGCAATTACACAAATTGCAACGTCAAAAGTAAAATAAATAAAGGAAGTTCTTTGAGTCTAGCATGGCAAACATGCATCTGGGGTCACAGTTCAGGTGAAAAGGAAGTGTGACAGGCTCAGCAAAACCTACTCCCGCGAATGAAAAACACAGGCCAAAATAGCCTGTCTTCACCACCATGAAACAGATAGGTGGTGCCATATTTCTGTTTGAAGCATGGCAGGTTACTATAAAAAAATGTTCAGTCACCCACCAACCTGAAAAGAGGGTTCAAAATGAAAGTCAAAGCTGATGAGGTCAGGCACGGTGGCTCACACCTATAATCCGAGCACTTTGGGAGGCCGAGGCAGGTAGATTGCCTGAGTTCAAGAGTTTAAGACCAGCCTGGGCAACATGGTGAAACCCCATCTCTACTTAAAAAAAAAAAAAAAAAAAAAAAAAAAAAAAAAAAATAGCCAGGTATGGTGGCGGGTGCCTGTAGTTCCAGCTACTCAGGAGGCTGAGGCAGAGGAATCACTTGAACCCAGGAGGTGGAGGTTTCAGCGAGCCGAGATTGCACCACTGCACTCCAGCCTGGGTGACAGAGCAAGACTCCATCTCAGAAAAAAAAAAAAGAAGAAGACAGTCAAAGCTCATTAAAGTTTCTCTGTACCCCTGTCAATTTTGCCATTGTGTTCCATCCATGGGTCCCCTTCGGCCTAGCACTGCCCAGGCCCTTCTGTCTCCATGGCCTGAGCAGATTCACTCCAGCAGGAAACAGAGGATGCTTTGTTGGGATGGGAATGGCCTGGTATGAAAGGCTCCCCAGAGTGTATGTTCCAAACGGTGTCCTCTCCTGCCCCTGACCTGACCCCATTGGCTCTGATTACCCATGAGTAGTTCCCCTGCCTAGCTCTTTGAAGCTTGAGTCCATTTGCTTTTTAAATGTCTTTCGGGTTTCTTCTCCACAATTTTGCCTTGACCTCCAACATTTCAGATCATCTGCTAGCCTTCCAGGATTCTGATTGCCCTAACTCAAAGTGTGTGTGTGTGTGTGTGTGTGTGTGTGTGTGTGTGTGTGTGTGTTCCTGACTCTTGAGCTAGCCTCAGCAGCCCTCACACCCCAGATTCCCCATCCTTTCAGGACCACCCTTGGTGATGACAGATCCTCCTTCTTGGTGGAATGCAAGCCTACTGGCAAATTGGAACCAACACTTTGTTCTGCAGGCTGAAAACAGTGCAAAAAAATATTTAACTAGAAATGAACAATTTCTTTAACCCTAAGAACCACCGGGGGCTGAGTGGTGCCTAGCAGAGTCCTTTAAAGGTTTGGGGGGGAAAAGAATTTTTTAAGAAAGAAAGGAGAATGGTACAAAACATAAGAAAAGCAGGAGAAAGGAGAAGAAAGTAAGGGTAGAGTCTTCTGCCAAATGCTAACTGATGTCAAGAGTCGGATCACCTAAGCAGTGGACTTCCAGGTGCTTATATGCAGCAGAATGAGCCACGATGGGAGACGGGGGAACCTGCTGAACCGTGAGAATTCTCAACCATTTAGTAGCATCAATACTTTATCTGATGTGTTGGGCACTTTTAGTGGACCTTTCCCAAAAGATGTAGATAGATTTTACACATGGATTTTCTTTAAAGGACTTGAAGGGCACCTTTCTTTAAAGGGCACAACGTGGAGCCTGGATGCACGCCTCTATCACGGCAGGTAAACGCTGCTTTATAACTGAGGCCCCACCCCACTGTCAGCTGAGACCCTGAGGGATATCTGTATCGTATTCCTCTTGCTTCCCAGCGATGAGCACAGTGCCAGGTGCAGGAGCTCCGCAAACGCGTATGGAACAAACAAAAGGTCCTCCACACAGCAGCCCCTTCCTTAACGCTGTTGCACAGAGGAGAGCATGTACAGACAAGGAAGGGGCTCAAGGGGCAGCAGCCTCTCTGGAACTCTCGAAGTAACAGGCTCCACCATACAAAAAAAGGTAGTGAACCCAAACCTTTCAAAGCTGCCCCCTGACACCAGTGCAGGGAAGGGCAGGGAGGGGAGGCCGTCCACACATGTCCGGTGGTCCAGCCTCGGCCCAGAGATGGGTCCTCAGTCAGAGTATGTGGACACCCAGAGTGTGCCACACCCTGTGCCAGGCAGGAAGAAGAAAGAAATGGAAGGTGCAGTCTCTGGTCTTGGAGACACTGAAGCCTAGAGAGGGAGAGACTGGGCAGGTGGCAGTAGTAACAGACACCCTTCATGGAGCCCTCACTGACTCCAGACACCACCATGCCCACGTTCTACCATCATCAGCTCATTTAATCCTCACAACATCACTAAAGGGTAGATTGCATCTCCCCTTGACAGCGCTAGGAAACAGAGGCCCAGTGAGGCGATAAACTTCCCAGGTATCAGTGATGCAACCAATATTCTAAACTGCCTTTCTCAGGCTGAAGAGTCCAAGATCTAAGCCCCCAGCTCACTGTATGATCTTTCTCCATGCTATTCCCATCCCACCCCTAAGCCTGACTCTTCAGATTTCGCCTTCAAGCCTTTGCCAATGCTATTTGTCTCCTCTTAAAGATCTACCTGCCCTCTATCGAATCCTGAATCCTTTCACATCTGAAATGCCAGCCCAGACTCCGTTCTGAGCCCAGACTCCGTTCTGAGCCTTCCTTTTTATGGAATACCATCCAATGTAAATGGATTCTTTGTACTGCCTTGTGCTGCCTTGTAACTACTCTGAAATATATTTGAGTGTTGGTTGTCATTGCTATTTACCAAGTGTGTTCCTGGAGCCTGCCTGAAAACCTGGTCTGCGAGCTCCCTGTGAATTAGCATCTTTTCCAGGGCTTTTCTGGATCCAGCTCAGGCTCATGCCAATTATTAAATCTTTAGAAAGTTTGCAAGCCAGGTATTAAACCATTAGTAGCTTGAAATCAGACATGGTGAGAGAGTATTTACACTACAGAACTTGGCAATGGCTACAAACTGGGGCCTTTTCCCCCTGGGATGCTGGTTGTTAGACAGTTAGCAGAAAACCACTGCTTTTAACTCTTGCTCCCAGCTCACTGCCTGCCCAGTTTCTTATACCATAAAATGTGTTAAGCCTTGAGTGTCAGCATGCAATGAAGCAAATGGACAAGGGGCATTGTCAGAGGCATCAAGTGACTAGTGAGTAGGGGGGGAGTAGCAGAAGTCCAGGAAGGTTTCCTAAAGAAATGCAATATTGAATTCATAATTAATCTTGCCCACCGACCCTTCACCCAACACTCTTTGAGATCTTACCATGTGCCAGACTCTTTACAAACATGATCACATCTAATCTTTCACTACACAGAGGAGAATGCTGCAGCTGGATATTTAATATCTTGCCCAAGGACACCAGGAAATCACCCACCAGAGGCCAAACTCAATCCCAGACATGTGGGGCTCCAAAGCTGGGATTCCTCCACCATACTCCCTGGACTACAGACCCATGACATTCCATGTTCCGGGTTCCCAACACCTGCTCTTGGCCAATGGCAGCCAGGGCAAAAGCAGCTGTGGGAAGCTGCAGCAGGGGAAGGAGGGTGGGAAGGAGCACAGCCACTCTGCTAGAGAACTGGGAAGAACAGAACTGTTTCTAGAAGCCCATGCCTGTCAGTAAGTTCCACACTGCCACTGCACTGATGGTGCACTGAGCCTCAGCACGAGGGGCAGCTGCACTGTTTCCTTCTGTGTGTGTAGTTTGTGGAGCTGGGAAGGGCGGGGAAAATTCCTCTTCCTCCGACATGCAAGTACAGAAAGAAAACAAGCCAAAGTTTCCTATACTTGCCAGTGGGTGGAGAGAGTAAGAGCATATCCACAGAGGAGAATGTCTTCCAGAAAAGCACCCATGAACATCCCAATACAGCCATTCCCCCTGTGATGTTCATCCAACACCTCTCAGAGACCATGCTCAGGCACAGCCCATTTCCACCTGACTTCCCAGGCTGCAAAGACCTGGGGATAGAGGAGGAAGCTGAGGTACAGAAGAGCAAAGCCATCACATGCCTGCTATGAGGTGTAGAGCAGTGCACCAAATTGAGGGAGGTAAGGAGCAAGAGTTGAAAGCAGTGCCGAGAGGCTGAATGTCGCAACCAGCATTCCGAGGCTGGCAGTGGAGGTGGGGTGGATGGTAGGGGGGCGTGGGGGTGCATTCACAGTGGGAATGCCCTAGTTTGCCAGCATTGCTAATTTCTGTAGTGTAAATACTCCCTCCCCATGGCCGATTTCAAACTACTAATGGTTTAATACCTGGCTTGCAAACTTCCTAAAGATTTAATCATTGGCACGAGCATGAGCTGGATCCAGAAAACCCCTGCAAAAGATGCTAATTCACAGGGAGCTCGCAGACCAGGTTTTCAGGCAGGCTCCAGGAATCCACATGGTGAACAGCAATGACAACAGCCAACAGCATAGCCCCTTCCAGGACAGAACTTTGGACTCTGCACTCAGCTAAGCTGCCATGAGGTCACCCAGCCTCCTCTGTACCCCGCTTCATCCTCTCCAACCTCGCAGCCTACCTGTCCGTAGCCTCATGTCCCTTGGCCTCCCTTCCATTACATCTGTCTCCTTGCTCCTCCCCATCAGTGTTTGAACATGCCTTGAGATCTTCCATTTTTATTAAACAAGCTTCTCTTGACCTTCTATCCCACTCCCAGGTCCTCCTCCTTCTCCTCACTTTCACAAGCAAACTTCCTGAAACCATTGTCTGCCCTTACTCAATCCCATTTATTCCCCATTTCCTACCTTTTGGCTCCTGCCTCACCATTCCCCTGAAGGCTCAGGGAAAAGGCTAGCAAGGACTTTCTGCAGATATGACAATCTCATAGTCATTTCAAGGACCAAATAGCAAAAAGCATAAACAAATGCTTGGATCATCAGCGTGGAAAATGGTGATTATCCAAGTCCTTCCAGAAGGAATGCTAGTCAAGTCAAAAAAGATAGTTGGTCTTTTTTGCTCAGAAGGTCTTTAAATTGCCTGTGAGCAGGAGCATGCAGGATGGTGATACATTGAGAGTGAGATTAAAAACTCCACAACAGCAAGGGGAGGAATTTGAACTTGGGAGTGAAGGGAGAAAAGACACAGGGTTAAAACTTACTGATCCGGGTAGATCAAGAGAGAAAGAAAAAGGGATTCTTGGTGGAATGGCAGCACCAATATCTCCAAGAAACTGTTTTTGGACCCCCAGAGATATTTAATTGGGTGACTGTGAAGTATGCAATGTCAGCCCTCTCTTGTGTCTCTCCCATGAGACCCTCAGTACATGCCACGAGGCTCACTAATGCATTAGTATGAGGGGGTTGAGGGAGGGGACACTCGAAGAGAAAAATAAGGGACAGCTGACATCTGGGTTACACCAGCTACAGCAGGGAGGAATGACAAGTGAATTCAGCAAAAATGTTTTATTTCCACATCTATTGTCAAGTCTAATTATTGGTTGAAATTAGAGGTTCTGCCCTGATCATGGCCATGAATAAATAAAAATATGTTTGAATTTCAGCAGATGTCGTTGAATTTCACACATATTTCTCTTTCCAGAAATGAAAAGAAAGAGCCAGCTAGCCCTCTCGTACACCAACATCCGCACTTTAGGTACAGAAACTTGCTCTGGAAATGATTTAACTGACCAAATAAATATCAGTTAAATCAGAATTCCTGAATTTCCTCCGGGCTCTGGAAGATGCATGCATTGGTATTGAATCCAAACTCAGCAAGATAATGTCAGTTTGTGGGAGTAGTTTTCCTTGGCACACTACACATGTGCAATACTCACATAGTCAAGCATTTAATCACATATAGCAGGAGGAAACTCTGGGCCAGGGAAGGCAAGTGGCATTGAAATAAATACAAGATGAATAAGATGTGGCTTTTGTTCTTGAGAAGTTCATGAGTTGATGCCCATCCACATTTTGGAAGCTTTAATTCCATGTGTGACGAGATAATGTTGACATCTAAGTTGAGAATAAGGATGACTCCGTTCCTTTTCCTATAATCTACCCTAAAGTTTTACTTGACAAAAGCAGTACAGCAGTATCTCCAGCCCTGACCCTCCTCTTCCCGCCTGCCAATCCATCTCTGCTTGTACCGTGCCACCCTGGTGCTTTTGCTGCCACTCTTTGCCAGCCTCTACCATTTGAGACCGGGTTATAGGTGCTGTGTTACTATTTCTCCTGCCTTCCCTACTCACACTCTTCAGCAGCTGTGCATGCGCAGTGCTGCCTGCATAGTGATGGTAAGTTTCAACAGCACCAGGAGCAGACCATCGGTTCTGCTGATAAAATTGCTTAAAAATCTACATGTAATGATTCAACAGAACCAGATTCCCAACTACATCATAGGTGGGACTTTTTCTATACTGGGGGCTGTGCCTAATTAACCACTTCCTGCCTACCAATTCACCAAAAGGCACAACTCCCCTATGGCCAAGCCCTGCTAAGGCTTTTGAAGCAGAAGAATGCAAAAGATTCAAAAACCAAATTGCTAAGAGTGATTATGAGAGATCATGCAGCCCAGCTTCCTGCCCTCAGCTACATCATTCAAAGTGGGCCTCCCTTTTAGTGGAAAGACAAGAATCTTCCTTGTCAAGGATGATCCTAAGGAGGACAATTAACCCATATTTGGCCCTGCATCTTAGACAGGAATAGAAGCAAAAATGAAGATAAAAGATATATAGAATAAAAATAATTCTTTGCACGAACATTTTTGGGCACATACTTGGTTTGGTGCTTGGTACTGTGATATATTCTGTCATTTAATCCCTAGGGTGAAATTACAAAATAGGTGCTATGATTCTACCTATTTCACAGATTTAAAAACTGAGGCACTGAAAGATTAAAGCCAAAGATGTTTAAACAGTAAGTGGCAGAGCGAACACTTGATCCATGTCCAGAGCCTCTTTACCATCTGTATTCCTCTCCTAGGCCTACCAGACAGGTCTGAACTGCACATCCACCCTGACCAAAAAATTATTCCAATGTGTCAATCAAACCAGAAGCTAGTCACTCAAGGTCTGACACATTTAACAAATGTTCCACATGCACGGACTTCCATCTCATCTGCTTGTTTAGTTTACTTGTCGGGGTTTGATCAATCCATCAACAAGTTGTACTGATCTGTTGCTCTCAGTACTGCATGGGGAGATGTAGCCACAATCAACCCGCCCCAAGAGCCATGCTCTCATCTCACGTCTCACTCATCAACTCCCATGTGCATGGCCCTAGTTGGCTGTTTGTCTTTCTGTGTATTTAATTATTCCAATCAGGTCTCTACAAGGAAGTTTTTAAGCTGTACAAGGCAAAGACCACTTTTCTGCCTTTCTTTGTTTCCCTCTGTTACTCCCAGACTGCAAACAGGTGATGCTCAATAAGTATGCACAAAACTACTGAATCTCCATATGACCCCAAATCCCAGTGAATTCAGGAGTTGAGTATAGGCATGAGGTAACATCAGACAATTAGATGGGAAAAACAAAAACACTAGAATGATGTATATCGGTATCACATATACCCAAAAAAGTCCACTTGGACCTCCTTTTTCCTCTGTATCCAGTTGTTCGAGCAGTATGGAATTATGGCCCTTTGCCCCCACACATGCTATAAATCCCTTTGCCTCCCCAGAATATAATGTATTTGGCTGCAAAATAAAGATCAAGGTCAATCCAGCTTTGCTCTGGGTCTGTAATTCCCAGGAGGACAGGAAGCAATATTTCCAGGCAAAACTACAGAGCCCTCAAAACACGAGGTCTATAGATCCTTTGCATAGTGCTTGTTTGTGTCGAGAAAATTCCAGCCCAATGAGAAACCAGATGGGTGGATGCACCAAATATTGAAGACAGGCCTCAAGGCAAAGCAGACACACACTCTCTCTGGTGTGCACTAAACTCAGGAGTGATCCTCCAGCCGTTACAAGCAGAGAAATGTCCCACCAGAGTTTTGCAAATAGCAAACTCTTAGTCCGATGATTGTTTCTATCATTTGCCATATTTTCTGTCCAAAAGCCTCTCTCGTTCCTACATGGTTAGCAGCTTTTATAGCCCACGCTAAGTGTCCATCCCTTTTAATTTTCATTGTTGCATCTGTTTTGCCATTTCTCTGCAGCAGGTTGTATTACAACGGAAGGATTAATGAGGAAATGGATGCAAACATTTTTATTTCAAATAGCAGCTCTCAGACAAGATCTGGAAAACGGAATCAAGCCATATGATTGTAAAAGAAAAAACCCTCGCCATCCAACTATTGGGCATTTTGCCATTATTTGTGAATAGCATGTAAATACAAACAACTTAACTGGGGTGGGGGAGAGATGTACATTTTTCATTTGTGTCTGGCTAATCATTTTTTTATTATTAATTTGGTCCCTTTTATTTCACATAAATGTCATCTCAAGCAGCAAACATCAACAAATAAGATCGTTTATCTTGCTGGGGAAAGCAAAACATTGCATTGCCATTCAGAGAAGGCAGCTGACGTCCCTACCGCACCACTAATAAAGAAGGCCTTCAGTACGAAAAATAATCATTTTCTATTACTTTCCACCATGCCTCATCCATAAACACAGGGCCACTGGTAATTACATTTAGCCAAGAAGCATGCTCTGTGTATTACAATTTCCTGAGATGAAAAAAAAAAAAAGAAAAAAGAAAAAACCCTAAAGAACACCCCAGACTCAGGGCTGAGATGAAGAGCAGGAGAGAAACCCAGATATCCCCTTGCTCGGGTGCCTCTGTGTGCTATTAAAGGGCAGAGTACTGGGAAAGAGGGAAAGGAAGGCAGCGTTTCCATGAGATTTTCTCTTTCGTCTTCTTGGCCTGGGTAAAAAGAAAGGGAAAGGAGCCACGGATGTTCAGGAGAGAGCAGAGACTCAGAGCACATGGGGACCTGGAGCCCGGGCCTCGGGGATGACACTGGTCTTGCTGCTGCCACAACCATGCCCAAGCCGCCATCAGTGTGCACGCGGACGCAGACACACAAGACAGCCATGTCCACACGCATGTGCACATGAGCCTCTTGTGAGCAGGGAGGTGGCATGGCTACGCTGATAAATCCGCCGCAAGCCCACAGACTCCACGCTTCCCTGTCGCCCAAGCATTTGGCTGGCCTGCCCGCGCTGCCTCCTCTGCCAAGCAAGGCACTGACTCCACAGGAGAACCGTCCTGTCGATCTCTGCAGGAATATAAGACCTTTTTTTTCCAAGTAAAATGTTCCCCAACTCTGCAAGGGAGGTTGGCAGTACATCTCCAACTCTGGCCTGTCTTTTTAATACCCCTACAATAGCTCAGTTGGACTGAGACCAGCTGTTGGTACATTACCATTTGTAAATGCTTAAAACAGCTACTCCTTGTTTTCTTGGCAACACTGACTGTGGAAAAAAAAAAAAAAAAGCTAGCTCCAGCCACTTCCATTCAACATTAAGAACCACTGACTGCCAGCTTTGGCATGCACCAGCCATTGTTTGCACAGCTCCCTTCAACAAGTTTCTTGTCACCCCACTATTCCTCCCCAAACCCCCCTCCCTACGAAAAGAAGGAGAAAGAAAATCAGCAGAGAGCAGTCCAGTCCCCTTCCCCTTCGTCCTAACTCTAGCTCTCACCACCCAGGTAGTCAGCCCTCATCTGAAAGAAGACAGGGGAGCCAAAGTGAACTCTCTTTGTTTGGTCTTGTCTTTTATTTGTTTCTGTACCCTCCCGTCCCCAGGGCAGTCATCATCTTACAGGCCCCCACTGAAGATCAGCATCTCCTGATGTCCTTGGGAAGTGATTCCCAGGGTGATCTCCTCCTCCTTTCCCGCCTTGTGACTGCACCTTGCCCGGAACTAGCATAGGGTCCCAGCGAGGGAGACAATTTAGGGGTGACAAGGAGATGGCCAAAGTCCAAGTCTCCCCTCCAGATGGGGCCGCCCTGAAAAGAAACTATTGTTTCTGGTGCATCCCTCACCTCACCAAAGCCCTCAGGTTTTCATTTGCAACCAGAGTCAGGTTCCCAAAGTCAATACTTGTCTATGCAAAATAGAAGAAGAATTGCATGAAGAATGTGGGAGGCTCTTTCCTTCCCCCAGCCAGGCCCCCACTTGAGTGGAGGGGCAGCGTCCAGGGCCACATGCCTATCCAGCTCCCGTGCTCCACATGCCTCAAGCAGTAGCAGCCCAGGAGAACAGGCGCTGAGGTGCCCCGCATGGCCGCAGCAGGGACAATAGGCTTCGTGTGCCATGTCTTTGTGCCCTTCTGTTCAATGACTTCCCCTCTCCAACGGCGGTGGTGGCTGCATCTGTCCTTGCTCCTTTAGTGGGGTTTCTGGGCACAAGAGGGAGGGTCTGTCAGTGTCATGCATGCTCTTGGAGATCAGTGAATTCAAGTAGCCAAATGTCGCAGCAGGATTGAAATTCCACACACAAGCTCCAGGGGGAAGGAGAGTGCCCAAAATGGGGCCCAGGAGGGCCAGCAGTTGGGCAGACAACTCAGCCTGAGATTAAAAACTCCCATGCTGGTTTGATGGAAATATGATAGAGTCAGTTTCTCACACTGAGGTTAGGAACCCCGAACAGATAAGGCAAACCAACAGATAACCCAGACAGACTAGACAACTCATTTAGGAGCAGGGCACACAGGAAGGAGTGACGGACAATGAGCCTGGGTCCTGCCTCTTGCCAACTGAGCCACCAGAAACATCTATGTCTTGTGTCAAGGTCTAAATCACCTCATCTGTAAAAATCCGGAGGTTGAGTCAGATAATTGCCTAGGTCCCTCCACTTCTAGAATTCTATGTCATTGTCTTCCTAATTTTCTTTAACTCCTGCTAATAAGAATGCATGTATGTCCCACTCTAAAAATACTCAAGGTACACAAACTCAAACACTAAATTTGAAGTTTCCTTTAAAAAGTAAACTCTCTTAGTACATTAGATATCAGATTTACAAAAACCAACATAGGCTCAACTTTTCAGGAAAAGATAGTAAAGTCCTTTGAACTGAAGCTTTCAATTTCCAGGCCTGGTGCACAATAGGCTCATTATCAATAATATGTGTTGAATGGGACAAATTTGATATGCAAAGTGGAGTCCCCAGGCAGGCTGCACAGGTGACTTAAGAAAACAGAAGTGATGGTGATAGGTCAGTCTGGGACTAAAAATTGGCCACAGGCAATTGAAAGGCAATTACAATACAAATGAAAACCTTAAACCTATGGGTTTTATAAAACCTTACAATGTGCTTATTATTACTAAGACAGAAAATGCCATAAGATTCCCTCAAACATGAGTCAGTCTGGCATATGGATACAACTCCCTCCAGCAACCCTGATACAGATAAAGTCTCAGCAGAGCTTTGTCTGGGATACCCTGATTAACTCTCTACATCCTCTTCATGGTTGTTGAACTGTCTTCCCTACTGGGCTGAAAGCTCTTTGTGGGCTGGTGCTGTGTCCAGCTTGTCCATATTGTGTTCTCAAAGACTTGCACAAAAGGCGCTCTAGCAATAGTTGGTTGGTACTAAGGTACTTTGAGAGAAAAAGATGCAAGAGCTGACTCTCTGCCCTCAGATCCCTTCCTCTCATTGTGTCTAAAGGCCTTGATGACTTTACTTGTAACATCTATGGAGATGGTTTAAAAAAATGACAAAGATACCTTCTGACACCAGAGAAAACAAGCAATTCCACAGTCATTAAGAGCCAGAGGTGAACTGAAGGACCAGGCCAGGCAGGGTCTCTGACCTCAGCTCTGACATATGGCAGCCAGCCACTGATCCCTCAGCTGGTTAGATCTCAGCTCCACAGAGCCATAGAGGAGACCTAAGGGAGTTGACTTTGCTGCATCCAAAATCCCTGCTGAGTCCCCCAATATCTGCCATCAGTGACGAAGAGGCTGCGTGAAAGAGGACAGGTGAGTTAGCGGCATCCCTCCTGGATGTAGAAGGAAGACCTGCAAAGCCTTCAAGCTGCAGTGGTGAGTCAGCTATAAACACAAGACAGCCAGCCCCGCTGGGATACAAACAGCAGCAAGAACAGTAATATGGGCACTGTGTGCGAAGCAAAGCTCTAAGCACTTCATCCATCTCATCCTCATCACAGCCCTGAGAGGGAGGTATGGTAACAACCCACATTGCACAGATGAGGAAACTGAGTGTCTTTGTTCATTTGCCATAAAGGAATACCTGAGGCTGGGCAATTTATAAAGCGAAAGAGTTTTTTGGCTCATGGTTCTGCTGGCTGGAAGACTGGGCATCTGGTGAAAGCCTCAGGCTGCTTCCACTCATGGGGAGAGTGAAGGAGAGCCAGCATGTGCGGAGATCCCATGGCAAGAGAGGAAGCAATAGAGAGTGGAAAGGTGCCAGTTGCTTTTTAACAACCAGCTCTCCAGGGAACGACTGGAGTGAGAACTCCCTCCCTCGAGGACAGCACCAGGCCATTCATGAGGAATCCGCCCCCATGACCCAAACGCCTCCCACCAGGCCCTACCTCCAACATTGAGGATCAGACTTCAACATGAGGTTCAGGGGCACAAACATTCAAACTACAGCACTGAGACACACAGAGATTAGTAACCTGCCCACAATTAGACAGCCAGTAAATAACTGAGTGGATTCAAATCCCAGCAGCCTCCACTCTTAACCGCGCTGTCTTCCTGGAAGGTCACCAGCCGAGCTCAGCACCTGTGAAAAGTAGCAGCACTGAAGGGCTTGTTCACACCACACAGAGCCCTGTAGTATCTAAGGAAGTGAAATAGAGGCCTCAGGAAAACGCCCCAAATTGTCAACTCAGTGCACCTGTCCTGGTGAGGTCTACTGTCATCAATAGCAATCTATTCAGTCAGCACGGAACTAAGAGGAAACCCCTCCAAGTTAGTACATAGGTCCATAATGCCACCAGTTTCTTGGACACACAGGACATATGCAATCTACAAATCCCCACTCCGTCAAGTCCTCAGCTAGTGAGGAGAAATGCAATACCATCTTCTTTATTTTGCCTATAAAATCCACCACCAGGTCAATGTCACCATATAGTCTCAAATCTCCATTGAAGGCAGCATAGTATAATGGCTAGGAGGATGGAGTCAGGAGTCAGACCACCTTGGTTCAAATCCTGGCTTTACCATTACTAGCCGTGTGGCCTTGGGCAAGCTTCTTCACCTCTCTGTGTCTCAGTTTCCTCACCTACAGAATGGGAATAATAATAGCACCAACCTCCTGAGGATGTTGTGAGTATGAACCCACAACCTTCTCCTGCAAACACTGCTATGTTCTTCTGTGCCCAATTTGTTGCCACACAGGCTTCTGTTTTTAATGTTACTGCTGCTGTCATTGCAGCAAACCCCCACTATTAAGAATTACATTCCTGACTCCAGAGCAGTATAACATCATGGGAAGTTTTGGAATCCAGGTAGAACCCAGTTTAAACTCCAGTCCAGCAATGTGAGATCTGGACCCATTATTCAGCCCTCTAGGCAGTAAAACATATGACCCTGAGCACAGGCTCCAAAGTCTCCTGCCTGGGTTTAAAATCCCTGCACCAGCACCACTAACTGTGTGACTTTGAGCATGTCACTTAAAAGCACTCTGCTTCAGTGTCCTCACCTATGAAATGGGGATGATGTTAAAAATGTACTGTGGGGTAGTTGTGAGAACTGAGTGAGAATATACCCGTACCTGGACACCCGCAAGTGGGAAGCGAGTGTCAGCTCTCCTCGTTTGAAACCCAAGGCATTTCCTTGTCTGTAGAATGGAGATGGGGTGGCCTCCTAGGGGAGGGAGAGTGGAGAGCCAGGTAGGGGCATCTGTGTGAGGCTCTGGGCAAAGACCTGGTGACAGTCAGCCCTTGATAAACCACAGTCCCCTCCTGCCTTCCACGCCTTCCTATGGTGGAGCCCAGGTCAGAAAGGCTTCAGTTCACCTCTGCCCTCCACAGGCCTCGTAACCATCATGCAAGCCTCCGACCACCCCACCTCCTCCACAGTCTGCCAAGATTCATCTAAAGACATCTTGGCCCTTCCCAAACCACAGACCTGGAGGCTCCTCGGTCCCTCACCCCGCTTCCTCCTGGTCGCATGCCCTTGACCTCCCAGACCACAGATACTCGAGAAAAAACGTCAAACCTTCATGATTTTCTTTACTATGTGCCGAACACCATGCTGAGATTTATATTTTTATATGGATTAATTCCCCTGTCTTAGTTCAGTCTTCATAACAAAATACCACAGACTGGGCAGCTTCAACAAAAGATATTTATTTCTCATCGTTCTAGAGGCTGGGAAGTCCAAGATCAAGGTGCTAGTTGACTCAGTTTCCCATGAGGGCTGTCTTTCTGGCTTGCAGACAGTCACCTTCTCACTATGTCCTCAGATGGCCTTTCCCTGTGTGTGTGTGCATGCAGGGAAGGGTAGGGGTGGGGGTAGAGAGGAGTGTTCTGGTGTCTCTTCTTATAAGGACACTAATGCCATCAGATCAGGGCCCCACCCATAAGACTGCATTTCACCTTAATTCCTTCTTTAGGGCCCGTCTGCAAATACAGTCATACTGAAGGTTTGGACTTCGACAGATGAATCTGGGGTGGAGGACACAAATATTTAGTCCATAATACCTCCCAATTAATTCTTCGAAGTGGGCATAGAGTTTACTGGTGAGGATATGAAATTCTTGCCCCAGAGCACACAACCAGCAAATGGGCAGTTATTCCAAAGGTCTACTTTCAAGGGAAGGGCCTCACACAGGTCATGTTGCCTGGGCACAGACCTCCCAAAGAGCCCTCCCAGGGCTGTGGAGATCCAAGATAAAGGGGGCTTCTGGTGGGATGGGAGGGCCCCAAGGAAACGCCCCTCTCACCTCAGACTTTCAGGAAGGTTGCAGATGACTCCATGAAAGCCTGTTTTAATTTTGAAAATATTCTGTCACATTCCATCACCAGTGAACCAGGTAGACCTAGTCCCCATTCCGGGGGTACTTTCAGTGTAGTGGAGGGTCACAGACAAAAAGACAAACACAATATAGTGCAGACGGCGGGGGTGGGCGGCACTCAGCGGGACACGCAACCCAGCTTGGAGGCTCTGTGGGGCAAGAAGGAAGAGATTTCGCTCTTACACGAGAGGCTTCGCTTACGCACTGGCAAAGGCTGAGTGCCGATCTAACCCACGAAGACAAACAAAACTGGCCAATCCGTTATTCGATTGATTTGACCATGATAACAGAGGTTAAGAGTACCGAGTCCTGCCTTCCACCAAAATGGCCGCAACTCAATCCATTTTGCCAGACCGTCATTATCTACCAGGGGCAAAGCCCCATGCTGGGCACCGGGCAAGCACTTGGGGATACTGAAAGGAGAGGCCCTCCCCACAAGCAAATGGCTCGAACGGGTGTCCAGCACAGCGATGAAAATGGCCCATACCTTTGGTGCCCTTTGATGGCTGAACTCTGAGATGAAAACCAAACTCAAACCTCAGGCTTGACCTTGGTTTGGCCTTTCAAAGGTCAGCAACCCCTCCTGCCCTCCCAGTGTGAGCTGGAGAGGTGAGAGGAACAGACAGAAGGTTTTATTATACCACCCAGGCCACGCCTGCCAAGTTCTCCCCACAACCGCTTCAAAAAAAAAAGATGGAGTGAAAGGGAATTGGAAAAATGGAACCCCCTACATCCCAGAAATATTACTTTCATGAGCTGTATGAATTATTTAACAGACAGCTGAAAAGACCAAACTCAACAGAAGAATACAAAAAACCAGCTCGCCGTACAGACACCTTCCCCGAAGCCCATGACAATGAAACGTATTTTATGCCACAGATCAACATGCCAGAGAAGGAGGCTTCAGAGACAGATGCCCACAGGGATCATTAGCCCCTTATCTCTCAACCCTTTGCCACCAGCATCCAGATCTCTGAGCCTGGGCAACCCAGGGGGAGAAAAGCTGAAAAGTGTGTATATTGTAAGTGTTGGTTAAACAACCCCACCGTATTCTTATTTGCTGGAGGTTTTAGGGAGCAGATGTAGGACTGGCAGGGCTTGGAGCTGGCGATATTGTTCTAGCTCAATCAGAGCCAACACGGAAGGAAAAAAAGCCACACACACACAAACACAAAAAAGCGGCATTTGGTGTGTGCGCCTGGGTGTGCACACTCGCCTCTCTGCCATTCCCTCGTCCAAGGTTCCTTGGAGTCGAGCTGACCGATGCAAAACCAGTCTGGGGCCCAGCCAAGAAAAACACAACTTCTCACAGAAGCTGCACGAGGGTGTCTCTCCATGCAGCTCAGCTCGCTGCAAGTCTCCCCTCCTGCAGGCGCGAGGGGGCTGGGGCGGCGACTCGCCCACTGCAGGCTTGGTGCTATCGGTTGCTAGAGAAAGGGCAAACAAATGGAGAACCAACTATAAAGGCGGCCAGCAGCAGCGAGGCAGTGCTGCAGCTGCCAGGCAATAACTTAGATAGTTACAGCTGCCATCACCTAGTTCATGCAAGCTTTTTAATATCTTTTGGCAGCTCTCGGTGTCACAGCACAAAGGGAGAGTTGGCACTTCGCAGCACACTTTGTTTGACATAACTGTAGGCAGGACCCAGCTGATACCTTCAGTAATGTGGATGGGTTTGCTCTTAAGGTGCGTTTCAGCAGATCAAATGGGGGTTTCTCCCCACCGCTGCCTCTCTCTCCTCCTGCCCGCCTCCTGCTCTCATTCAGGGCACACAACACCCCTAAATCACATGTTGGGAACTAGATCAGATTAATGGGGGGACTCGGCAGGTGCAACATAAGGTTGGCCCCATAAACACCCCGCTAAGGAGGAGAGGAAAGCAACGCACAGAGGACAGGGAGCAAAGAAAAGAAGGAGCGAGGAGGAAAGAAAAATACTGTGCTCCAGGACTTTTCCCAAGCCTCACCAGGAGATGCGGTGTCTGCTCTCCCACTCCTCCACACAGAATTTTAAATAAATCAGAATCCCACCATCTTGCTTCCTGCTTGTTTAAAGTGATTCGTTGCTTGGCCACACACCCTCTTCCCAGTCCCACAAGAACCCAGCCTGTTCCAGGTATCTCTCTGCCCAGTTGTGACTGTTCCGAAGGCCAAATGCTAAGAAAGCAGTTTGCAGCAGCACTGCCCAAGCCCTACGAGTTGTCATGACAATTTCCTGTGATCCCTCCGCCAAGCCAGGCGTCCTTGTTTGGTGGATCCAGGCGCCTTGCTGGGGCTGGAAATGGTGTTCCCTAAGACCCCACGGCACAGATGGGCATGAAGAGAAGATGTGGGCAGAAGAGGAGTAGAACAGGAGCCCCGAGACAGGAGAGGGAGAGAGGTGGGCAGACGCTCTGCCCAGGTTGAGCTGCGGGTGGCGGAAACACTGAGACGAGGAAGGAGAATCATCACTGCTCTGGCCGCAGCACCCAGTCCTTTCACCCTGCGGCGCATTTCTTTTCGTTTTTCTTTTCCAGCCACATTAAGGAATAATTGACAAATATAAATTATATATTTTCAAGGTGTACAATGTAATAATTTGATAAATATATACATTGTATAATTATTATACAATTAATCAATACACCTGTCACTGCACATAGTTACCGTGTGTGTGTGTGTGTGTGTGTGTGTGTGTGTGTGTGTGTGTCTGGTGAGGGCGCTTAATATCTACTATTTTAGCAAATTTCTTTTTTTTAACTTTTATTTTAAGTTCAGGGGTACATGTACAGGATGTACAGGTTTGTTACATAGGTAAACATGTATATCATGGGGGTTTGTTATACAGATTATTTCATCGCCCAGGTATTAAGCCTAGTATCCATTAGTTATTTTTCCTGATCCTCTCCCTCCTCCCTCCCTCCGTTCTCCAGTGGGCCCCATTGTGTGTTGTTCTCCTCGTGGTGTCCATGTGTTCTCATCATTTAGCTCCCACTTACAAGTGAGAACATACAGCGTTTGGTTTTCTGCTCCTGCATCAGTTTGCTGAGGATAATGGCCTCCAGCTCCATCCATGTTCCCTCAAAGGATATGATCTTGTTCCTTTTTGTGGCTGCATAGTATTTCATAGTGTATCTGTACCACATTTTCTTTATCCAGTCTACCACTGATGGACATTTAGGTTGATTCCATGTGTTGGCTATTGAGAATAGTGTTGCAATAAACACACACATGCATGTATCTTTATAACAATGATTTATATTCCTTGGGTATATGCCCAGTCATGGGATCACTGGGTCAAATGGTATTTCTGTCTTTAGGTCTTTGAGGAAGTGCCACACTATCTTCCACAATGATTGAACTAATCTACACTCCCACCAAGAGTGTGAAAGCGTTCCTTTTTCTCCACAACCTCACCAGTATCGGTTATTTTTTGACTTTGTAATAACAGACATTGTAACTGGTGTGAGACAGGACCTCACTGTGGTTTTGGCATTTCCTTCGTGCATCCCTCCAAGCAGTTGCTCCAGTTGCGCAGGATACCCTTGGAGGAAGGCACCAGGAAGACAGGGAGAGGAGGAGCCACCGGGTTATCAAAGATGACAATGGTGTACATGTTTGCTAGAGCTGCCATAACAAAGTACCACAAACTGGGAGGTTCAAACAACAGATACTTATTGTCTCACAGTTCTGGAGGCTGGAAGTCCACGATCATGGTGTCAGCAGCATGAGTTCCTGCTGGGGGCGGAGGCGGAATCTGTTCCAGGCCTCTCCCTGAGCTTCTGTTTTGCTGACGATCTTTGGCATTCTTGGCTTGTAGTCACATCACTTCAATCTCTGCTTTCATCTTCACATGGCACCCTCCCTATGTGTCTGTCTCCAATTTTCCCCTTTTTATAAGGATATGGATCATATTGGATGAGGGGCCTACCCTCCAATGTGACCTCATCTTAACTAATTATATCTGTAATAAATCTATTTCCAAATAAGGTCACATTAAAGGTACTGGGGATTAGGACTTCATCATACAAATTTGGGAGAGACAGAATTCAACCTATAACAATTGAAGGCCTACATGTACCAGGCCTTTAACAGTCCTTTAACGCCTGTAAGGCGGTCTCATTCCCATTTCCCAGAGAATGAAAGCAGGGCTCAGAAAGGTCAAGAGTCTTGCCTGAAGTTAGACAACAATAGGACCATCTGAACACAACCACCCACCCTTGCTGAGAACCTGGGAGTTGGCCACTGCCACACTTCTCCCCTAGGACCCTCGCAGGGACGTCTTTCCTCCTCAGCCTTCTCTTGATGAGCCACCCTGTCTAGGGTAGCCCGGCCTAGGATCTCTATCAGATCCCAGCATAAATCACTCACCAAGCTGTGTTTTCTCCAGAATGAACATGGCAGGTGGCCTGCGAGGTGCAGCCATGGATGGACGTGGGAGGAAGGGTATGTTGGGCTAAGGCCTGGTTCTCTTATGCACATGCTGCTCTTGCTTGGCAAGATTCTTCACTTCTCAGCTCTAAAGGAAACAAAATATTCTGTCCTTTATTCTCACACATTCATTTCACAAATGAATAAATATGTATATATAAAATATGGATATGCATATCCATATTTTACTTATAAAATAATAAAATAAGGGTGGGGCAGTACCTGCTACATAGTTTGGGTTCAGTAAACATCAGTTTCCTCTTTCCTTTTCAACACATTTCCAAACTTTCTCTCCCACTTTCCCTGCCTTCTGCTCAGGGAGCACTAACTTATTATATCAAGACGAGAAAAACACGAATGCAATTTAGCAAGCACAGGCTATGTGCCTGCCCCTCCGGAAACAAATAACTAAATGTATTTATTGATCACTTACTTCATGCCAGGCATTTTTCTAACCAATGAGTTGAATTAATCCTCCCACCAGTCCCATAAGGAGGACCCATTATCATCCCTTCTTTATAGATGGGGAAACAGAACAAAAAGGCAAAGCCACGTGGCATAATTCCTTGAACAAAGCCAGTTATTCTAGAACTCTATTTTTATTTTACTAACTACAGTTTTACTTACTCAGAGGGAGAGCTAAATTAGGAGAAAGTCATAGTTGTGGTTGTCTGGTAGGTACTGCAATTATCAGCTTACAACAGCGTAACTCAGTTCCTCAGACGTCAATGCCTCCGTTAACCAAGGTTGCCGGGTGGAGGGCCCTCAGAGCTGCCCTAACAGGTGCTGGGGAAATAGGTCTCTTAAGGGGCTTAAACCTTGCTCCTGCTCTGCTATTTGCATTATTCTTTACTTGCCAAACCCTTTTTCCCTAGATCATGTCAAAGTATAAACCGGTATCCCCAAATGCCAAGTTTTAGGACTAGAGTCCCAGTGTGTAGGATTTTCCTATTTATTCAAGGTTTGTCGAGATGCTCTCAAGCTCAGAGGTAGGGCTTCTCCACGAAGAAAAGAAACATATTCAGCTGCCAGTTCTCTGCCTCCCAAACTGAGCAGGAATATTTTTATTTCCCTATTTTCCCACCCCCAATCAGAAATGTAGCACCTCTTAGCCTTGTTGTATTGAATGATTTTAGCAGTTTCCAAAACAAAATTAAATACAGCTCCAGCTTGAGAAATGTTCCACCTCCTGGAGTCATGGCATTTAGTATTATTATTCACTTATTATTATTCAAAACAAATAAGAATGATAAAACATCAGTTGGAGCCACTCCAGGACAGAAGGAACTGGAATATCTAATAAAAACCATAGTATTCCACAAATAGAAAGTGTTAGAAAATGCAGAAAAACAATGACAAAGGACATTCTGCACCTTCTCCTCAAAACACAGATCACCTGAAACAATAGAGCAGCTCTAAACGACCAGTGAATCTGACACAGAGAGCACTGTTTAGGGTACTCCTGGCTCAAACCTCGGAAAGATCAAATCGATGGGAAGCATGCAGCACAGAGTAGGGCATGATTTTTACTTTCCTTCCCTCTCTTGTGAATTTCAACGGAACTTCCTTCAAAAAGTCTAAACTCCCTGCAGCTAAGGAGAAAAGGTTATTGCATTCAGGAATTCTTTCCTCTCCGCTAGAAAACATCCAACGACCCCCACGTTCAGGAAGTCTCAGGACCTTTAAAGCACTTTTCAGCCTGAGCAAATGTTTAACTCCAACTTGGGAAAAGTCACAGGATGTTGAAAACCACCAGCATCCCAAGACTGACCTTCCCAGACTTGCCTTCCCAGAGGAGAATGTGGCAGATTAGTGGTCGGGCAACTCTTACTTGGTCCCCAGTGCAAGGTGGTCAGGAATGTCGCACAGACTGAGAAGCCAACCTTTGCTGAAGTCCCCCTGACCACAAGCTCTCCACCTCATTCTTCTTCTCCCTGATTGTCTCCAGTCCTGTATTATCTCACACTACTTCCTCCTGCCTCATCTGAAGAGAGCCTCATTCCTGAGATGCCTAACTTTGGGGGTGTTGATTATTCCTTACAAAGTAGCAGGGTTTACTTGTATGGTTCACTTTACCTAGATCTATTTCCAGAAAGAAAATAGGCAGAGATAAGGCAAACCTGGGGCCCCAGGGGACCCCCCAATTGTCTGTCTGCCCACTCTCTGCACTGCTCAACCATCAACTCCCATTGCCATTTCTGGCGTGGGGAAAGATAGAAAGGGAAAGAGAGGCAGAGCAGCAGGTGAAATCAGAGGAACAGTTTGCATCAATTTTGAAATAGGATGAAGAACTGTGGGACCAAATCCTTTTTTTAAAAAATTCTCAATGATGTACCTAATTCTTGCATGAAATCAGGAAAATTGTCTTCCACCATCACATTACTAATGATAGCTGAAATTTTTTACACCTCAAGATTATTAAGTATGTAATTTTTTTAAAAATGGAAATAACCTAAATACCTAACAATCGGGAATTTGCTAAGTAAATCCAAATTATTGAATACAATGCAATAATTCAAAATGCAATTTACAAAGATTTTAGGGACTGGGGAAATGCTAATGACATAACGTTTAGCTAAAAACAAGGTTCATTTACATACAGTTTAATCTCAGTTATACAAATATGGAAAACATATACAGTGCTAAATATTGTTTTGTCTGCCAGTATCTACTTTCTCTGTCCTTGTTTCCAGCTTTTCTGGAAACTTTACATGCACACACACACACACACACACACAGAGTTGTCACAAGAGGAGCCATTATACACAATATGGCTGGCCCCCGGCCACAGCTGATTGGTCCAGGGTGGACATCTGACCCAAGCCAGGACAATTCTCTCCTTCCCCAGTAATTCTGGAATTGGAACTGAGGGAGTCTTTCTCTTTCCAGCAGCAGAAATGTTAGGACAGCATGCCTAGTAGTTGCAGCTGTGGGCCCATGTGTCTGGCCCTGTGGGCCAGAGACCCCCCCAGCAGCCAATCCATAAAAGTAGAGCGAGGAGGAGGCAAATGCAGAGAGGAAGAAAGAGTTAGAGAAGGAGTGTCCTGACAACACATAGTCCCCCTCTCTTGCTGTTTCTGAGCCCTGGCCACATTTCTGCCCTTGGGGTCCATGAGACAGACAACCCCAGACCCTTATAATCAAGCCGCCATTCTATCTAGGTCCTTTGAATTGGATTTCTGTCACTCATAACCAAAAGAATCCTAACCAATATGTGCTCCCTCAAATGCCCAATTACTTACACAACCTCCTATATCCCTCAACATGTTCTTGGGGGTGGGGGATCCGATGGCAAGTGATTTCTTTTTGCTTTTCTGTGTTTCCCCCAAATTCTCTATTATGAACACTGTTATTATCCGGCATTCAGCATTCACCTCGAAATCTACCACATCAATTCACTTACAACAGATATACACACTTTGCACAAGGTTAAGAGAAAACCTTAAGTTATCAGAAAATATGTATTTATTAAATATGTGTGTATATATGTGTATGTGTGTATATATGTGTGTGTATGTGTGTATGTGTATATATGTGTGTGTATGTGTGTATATATGTGTATATGTGTGTATGTGTGTATATGTGTATGTGTGTATGTGTGTGTATGTGTGTGTATGCATGTGTGTATGTGTGCGTATGTGTATGTATATGTGTGTATATATGTATAGATGTGTGTATGTGTGTATATATGTGTGTGTGTGTGTGTATGTGTGTATATGTGTGTGTGTGTGTATGTGTGTATGTATGTGTGTATATGTGTGTGTGTGGTAGCAGCAGTTGTCGCTGTAGTAGTAAATATATGAGACATAGAAATCAAAAATCCTGGAAACTGTTCACCTTTTAAATTTTCCCTCCCCATCACACAGGTTCCTGGAGGTCCAGGGCCAAGGCCTCCTTCCCAGAGGCCTCTGGAGCTCTGTTGCAGGCCCTTCCCTTTCTGTCCCCAGCCTAGTCCTGACCTGGTCTTCAGGCCACATGTCTCATTCCAGCTATTTTGAGATCTCTACTGATTCATTAGCCGAAGGTCAGCCATTTGTACATCTCAACAGAAAGGGCAGGAAAACTTCTCCCACCTTTCCACGTGGTGTGACCACGTCTCTTTTCTTCCCTTGCTTCTCAAAGTCATTGCCATTTTGGAATTTTGGACTCTCCTGGCCTGCCCTCCCTCTCCACTGAAGCTTTCAAAAGATCTATTCTTTGGAAGCCCAGAGCAAACCCTCTTTTCTCACCGAGAATCAGAAAACTTGGCTGGCACACCCCCTAGTGGTGGCCTAATGAATCCCCCTCAATTACTAGAGGGTGCAACCCCTGGGGTTTCTCAAAGTGTGTTACATTGGACCTTAGTTCTGCAGAAAAATAGCCTAAGAGAAAAGTATTTTATGTTAAGTCAGATTTGAAAACACTGGGATAAACAAAAGTAATCAGTTTGCTTTAGTGGAGGACGTCTTCAGTTCTTTAAATATACTAATGAACACTGTGAATCTCACTGATCCAGATTTATTTGATTGAACTTTTGTGAAATAATAGGATAACTATCATTTATTGAGCATTTACTATCAACCATAGCATTCGCATTTATACATCGAAAAATTGATACATAAGGTGGTCAAATAACTTGCTTCAGTTAGGTTCACATGACACCAAGGCCCATGCTCTTAACCATTACAAGATCCTGGCTTTATGTTTGCTCCAAGATGTTACTCTGCAAATTCTACTTATACATACCACTCTTATTCCCTATTTTACCAGTCATGCAATACTACAGATTACCTCTCTATGAAACAGGAAAAGCAGGAGCCTTCGAAGGATGCAGAAGTCTCCCTCACTGCCCTTGGGAAGCTTCTGGTTTCGGTGGCGATAAAGGGAAATTCACTGTCTAAATGCCACAAACAGATCCTTCTTGAAATTATCAGCAAAGGGGACATGATAGGGCATCATGTTAAGGATCCAGATACATATTTTCCAATGATGTTATGGAAGGTGCAATAGGCTACTTTTTATTTCTTCTAAGAGAAGCTTGCTTTCTTTTTTTTTTTTTTTTTTTTTTTTTTTGAGACGGAGTCTGGCTCTGTCGCCCGGGCTGGAGTGCAGTGGCCGGATCTCAGCTCACTGCAAGCCCCGCCCCCCGGGTTTACGCCATTCTCCTGCCTCAGCCTCCTGAGTAGCTGGGACTACAGGCGCCCGCTGCCTCGCCCGGCTAGTTTTTTGTATTTTTTAGTAGAGACGGGGTTTCACCGTGTTAGCCAGGATGGTCTCGATCTCCTGACCTAGTGATCCGCCCGTCTCGGCCTCCCAAAGTGCTGGGATTACAGGCTTGAGCCACCGCGCCCGGCCGCTTGCTTTCTTTTGAGCCCTAAATACTTATTTGTCTGCTTTTATAAGCAATAGGATATTCTGTATGGATATCTGGTTTTATATCTGTTAAGAAATGGAGATAATAATATGCCCCCTCCCATTTTTTTAAATTGTCAAATACATAATATGTCATAATTAATTCTGACAGCTTAGGTTACTGATGGATGGGTTTTCTTTTTTTGTTGTTTTGTTCTGATTTTTTATTTTTTATTTCACGTAACAGAAACTCAAAAGTAGTTTATTGACATACATAACTGAAAAATGTAGGCTTCAGGAACAGCTGGATCCATCAGCTCAAATAAGACCATCATTAAACCCAAATGCATCGTGCCGTACTTCAATTTTTAGAGAAAGGAAATAGCACATAGTGCTCTAAATATGTCCTGGTCCCTTGTCCTAATTAACATAGAAAAATGTTCAGAAAGTTGCATGGATGACAGGTTTTGAGGATGGGCTGTCACCTCCAACACTGGCCCTCCAGCTACCCTTGTTAAATATCTGTGTAAAGACTTGATTTTTCCATCTGTAAAAATGGGCACGCTACCCCACCTTTTCAACCTCAGTGGAAGCTGAAAGACGCTGTAAAGTTTTCAAATGCTTTTTCTTTAGAGGATTAGATATTGTGGTAATTTTTTCACTATTAATATTCACAGAGACAGCACTTCACACTGGCAAAGGATTTTCTAAGTATTTATTTGTTTTACAAATTTTTCATTTAAAACTCCATAATTAGCCTGTCAAACATACACCTTCAACATTACTACCACAGTCTAAAGCCAATCAAGGCACAAGGGGAGAGAGGGGAATATATAATTTATATATATTAAATATGTATATATTTGTATATATATCCTTCTATATTTAAATTCACATTGTGTGTATGTTTGCAAGACACATATAAATGGCAAATAAGAAAACTTAAAAAAAAAAAGAGCGATAGATGGATGGTCCCAGATTTTAATACCACCCCCAAGGTAGAACAGGTGGTGAAAATATAATAAAACATGTTGCAAGGAACTTGTCATGAATTTTAAAAACAAAAACGCCTACAGAACAAATAAACTGCTCTGACACTGGGCTAAATCTGAAGTTCCCAAACTATTTTAAATGACAAAGCAGAAGTTCCCAAGAGAGGGAGTTCAACAGAAATGGTTAGAGAGCAATTGCTACCTAACTCACAGAAAAAAGCTAGGATAGACGGACAGACACCCAGCCTGCTCCCCCTCGACAGGATGGGCCACACACAGATGCCCAATCCCGTGGGGCCAGGCCCATCTATGTGCAGGACCAAAGGGCCTGTTAACAAAGGCCTCGGGGAGCCTCCTACACCTACATCTTCGCCTGATAAGTGGTTTCTCAATGGATCTGAAGGCAAACATTTGGGGCATTTGCCCAGTAGCTGGGCTTATGCTTGTTAACAACCACTTTCAGGTGTCCTGTTAGAAGGTGGGCTGGAGGCCCCGGCCCAAGTGGTGCGGGCAGACACTCCTCTCTCAGCAGCACCCACCTGCACAGTCCCCACCCATTCATTCCTCACAACAAGCAGCCTATCCTTTATTTTCAGTCAACAGTTTATGAAGAGCTTCCACTTCCGCTGCCTGTGTACATTACGACGGAACTGCTGGGAGCTGCACAGCAAGGATGGCAGGACTCCATTTTGCAGTAAGGAAGAGGTGAAGTGATTTGCCCAAACTCACAGAGGTGGAATGACAGACAGCTCAAGATTTCTGACTCCCGTCCAGTCCTGTGACTACTGGAGTATGTTCATGAAGACCCTCCAGGATGATGGTGAGCAGGGAGTGGGCATCCTGGTCCCCCTCCCCCAGACTCACAAGTTCAAATGCCTGGAGAGTTGAGGTCGGGAATGGAGGAGGTGAGTATGCTCAGCAGCTAACCGGAAAGCCTGTGCCCCATTTCAGTGCAGGCCGCCACCTCTGCCCAGCAGATTTACGTTATGCAGAAGTGACAGGGTTTCTTATTTTGTAAAGTGAAGCCAGAGATCTGAATCATTATGTAAAATATCTTCTTTTTTAAATCTTGGCCAACCACTAGGATAGCTACTATTAAAAACAAAAACCAAACAACAACAACCGGAAAGTAACAAGAAGATGTGGAGAAATTCGAATCCTTGTGCACTGTTGGTGGGAATGCAAAGTGGCACAGCCACTATGGAAAACAGCATGGCAATTTTCTCAAAATATTCAACCTACAATTACCAGATGATCCAGCAATTCCGCTTTTGGGTATATACCCAAAAGAATTAAAAACAGAGACTTGAGCAGTTATTTGCACACCTATGTTCATCACAGCAGCCAAAAGGTGGAACCTACCAAAAAGTCCCATTGACGGATGAATGGATCAACAAAATGTGGTGTCTACATAACAGTGAAATATTATTCAGCCTTAAAAAGGAAGGAAATTTTGACATGCAACAACATGATGACCCTTGAGGACATCATAATAAGTGAAATACGCCAGACACACAAAGAAAAATACTCTGGTTCCTACCCTACAGGAGGTACCTAGAGTGGTCAAATTCATAGGGCCAGCAGGTAGAATGATAGTTGACAGGGGCTGGCAGTAGGGAGGAAGGCGGAGTTGGTGTTTAATGGGTATAGTCGCAGTTGTGCAAGAAGAAAAAGTTCTGGAGATTGGCTGCACAACCATATGAATGTACTTAACACTATTGAACGGTGCACTTAAAACCAGTTAAAGTGATCAATGTTATGTGTATTCTACTACAATTAAAAACAGCCACACTGTATGAATCTAGCAAACCCATCTGCAGACTGCTTCAGGTCATGGGGCATGAGTTTGACATCTCTGCCCCATTCTGGTACTCAATGCCACTGCCCTGTCCCCAACCCCAAAGGCCAAGATGCAATCCATTAGAAGAGGGCCAGTCTAGAGTAGAGTCTCTCTACAAAGAGAGTCAGCAAACCTGAGTATAAATCCTGGCTCCAACTCACGCTAGCAGCAAGACCTTGAGCAAGTCAGTCATTACATCTCTTCGAACTTCAGTTTTCTCATCTATTGAATGGGACTAGTAACACTTCCCTTGCTTCCTCGGCCCTCTCAGGGCTCTGGCTCAGTAAGAGCATGTTGGCCTCCAACTCCATTTAATATCCCCATACCTCTTCCATTGAAAGCTATTCTCTCTCTTCGCATACTGCACTGTGATCATGTGTTGCCCCATGAAACTGGGGGCTCTCAGTTTAGGCTTGACCATTTTATACTTCCCAAAGTGCACAAGCCTGTAAGTGCCCAACAAATTTTATCGAATCAAGCAGTTGGCCAGCCAGCTCACTGAGCATTAATTATGTGCCAGACGTTCCACTAGGTGCTGAGGAGACCCACAAAACATCATGTTGTTAAAGATGCATCCTGGCTGTGGAGACAAGATGCACGCAAAAAAAAAAAAAAAAAAAAAAAAAAAAAAAAAAAAACAAAAACAGAGAAACAGGTAAGGTCCAAAGTGTCTTAGTACAAGCTAGAGCCTGGGGTCCCACCACCCCTGAGAAGAAGGTAACAGAAAGAAGAGCTCTTTCCCTGTCTTTTACACAGCATCTTTTTGAGCTTTTCTTGGCCCTAGAGGTAAGAAACTCATCTTCCTACATTGCAATTGCTTTGAGATAAGAAAGCAATGGTCTCAAAGCCTATGTCCTCAACACAGGCACCATAGTGAGTGAAAGCAGAATTAGGGCAGTTCTCCTAGACAAATTTGGCACTGTCTTACAAGCTGGCCTAGAGGGTTTCTTGAGGAAAATGCAGGCTGGACCACTGTGGCATCTTCATGCCTATAAAGCCAGGAGGGCTGAAGCTCTCACTTCCCCCCAACCCAGGCCCTCAATTCTCACCCCTGATTAAATGGACAGTTCCCTGGGTCGACCAGGTCGCAAATATGTGCTAATTCTCTAATCTGGCTTGTCCTTGGAGGTTCCCTCCCCATCCTGCTGACCGCACCAGCTGCCTAGGGGAGCACAACTGAGAAGAGATTTGGCAATTATCCAGTTAATTTCATCAGTGGAGACAGCCAAACAAATAATCCAGGCCAAAAATGTCCAGATCAGCTGTCTACACGGATCAAATTCCACTTCACTGACACCACGCAGGTTCAGCCCTAAAGAATGGGTTTCACTGAGAAACACATCCCAGTATCCCGGCATGCTAGGCTGCACCAGCCTTTAGTGGAATTGTGAGCTTGGCTGCATTTCTCTGTGACATCCCTTCCATTCCCATTCAGTGCTCCTCCCACCCCCAGGACCTCGGCCCCATAGGGCCAGAGGTCTTTGGTAGCTGTCAGGTGCTAGAATATTCTTGTGTCCATCTCCTACTCTGGTATTTGAAACTCATTAGGAAGATACTTTCAACATCTGAAATGCCTTTGAAAATTAAAGGAATAGGAATGTAATGGTAGAATGTCAGGATACCAACAAGCCAAGGCGCAGGAAGGTATGAGAAAAGAAATCTCGCTCATGCCCTATAACTTCAACCATCTTAGAAGGTGCCTACTCCTTACCTTCCCCAACCCACTTTTCTCAGGTCTTATCTGTAATGTACTGACTCCTCAGCATGACAGAAGAAAACTTTGGATCAATTAAGATCAAGTTCTACTATATAAGCAGAAAATCCCAAATCTCAGAAGCTTATAGATGAGGACTTAATCTCTAACATAAAGTAAGTTCAGAGGCAGATAGTACGCAACTGTGGAAGATAACACACCTAATTCTGACTTTGCCATGGTGGACCTCAGCCTTATTTCCTGCTAAGGTGTTGGTTTGGAGATACTACATATTAATAACTCCTACTTCATCTTGCAACATAAAAACTGACAAAGCTTCAAATTATAGGAATCTCAATCAACTTAGATTGCAGGCTGCAGGCTGAGAACACCTCCTAAGCAAAGCAGCATTTCTCTCCATATCTGTCCGCAGACTGGCCAGCTCTGTTTTGCAGGACTTTGCTAGAAGTAGTAAGAAGGAAACGGCAAGCCAACACTCTTGCTGTCACTCTGAATTTTTGCTGCCATTTCCCCTAAAGCTATAGCTTCAGTCAACTTATGGTTTGCTTTCCCAGTTACAATAGGCAACAATTCAATCGAATGCTCTAACAATGCACAGCAAGGGTCCCCAGATTTCTAATTTGCAAAACCTGAGCTCTAAATATCTGCCTTCCCATCTCCTCCCCTGAGTCAATAGTGCACATTAAGTTATGTTACTTATAGGAGTCCCCTCCCTAAGAATCAAATTCTCTATCACTTTAGGATGAGGTTCAGCTGTGTATAGCAGGAGCGGAACTCACAAGGATCTACCCTCTTGTGTAAAAGAAGCCCAGAGTTAGACAGGACTGGAGGCTCCACAGTCATCAGAGATCTGGGTTCCTTCTGCCCTTCTGCCCCAAAACCACTACAGCATAAAACCCCCATCGTTAAAGCCCCTTCATGCTGTGAGATGATTACTGGAAATCACACGATTAAGTTAACTGCAAAGGAGGCTGAAATACGTGGTCTTTTATCTGAGGACATAGCTGCTGTGAATACCATCAGCATTCTGTTCCTGCGGTAAAAGGAGAGAATTATGTAGGAGGAGGCCACTAGCGGCCTATGCCACAATTTGTTACTCGTTTGCATCTAAGACTCCTCAACCAGGACTCTGGCCATATCTTAGTTAAATTTGTAACCCCTCAGTTCCTAGCTCAATGCCTCTCACAGATTAAGAGATCAACAGATGTGCATTGAATAATCACTGAAATCCAGCCCTAATTTTAGAAATAAAAGAAACTGAAGAGGTTTCCCATTAGGATCCTAACTTAGACTGAATCTCAAGGCTAATTTTTATCTAATCACCATAATCCTCTCTACTATTTCTGAAGATGTTTCTTCTTATCTACCCTCCTTAAGCCAGTTAGAGTTTCAATCAAGATCTTACAGAGTCCTTTAGAGCCCTACTAGTCAAAATGTGTGGTCTGAGAACCCCCGCTTATCTGCTGTCTGCAAATCAGCTGTGTCACGAAACACCATGTTTAGCTCAGCTGACATTTTATCCATACCAAGACTTTCCCAATGAAGGAAACAATGCTTTCATTTGCATTCTGGGGTAAGCTCCTTATCTTTTTGTAGACTAGTAAAAATTGAGTAGCACTGATTTAGAGGCTGTATCTTCAACCACAGCAGAACTCATGGTAGGCTATGTGAAGACGTGGTTGATTTCACATCAAAGTCAGCATTCTCATTAAGTCACAGACTACCCTAAGATCGAAAAGAAATGTAATCTCAATTCAAAAGCACTTTGACCTTGAATACAAAACAGCCAACAGATTTTTACTGGAAATCCAAATCATCCTGACTCTGCACTAGTCAGGATGGGGCAGCCATGACTTTGTAGTACGCAAGAAAAGGACTTAAAATCTCAGTCAACATCAACTCAGTAAAATACAGCACTGTGATGTATTTACCCAAAAAGCACACGTGACCTTAGGCTGCATTAACAGAAGCATTGAATCTGGAACAAAGGTGGCTGCAATCCTACTCTATATTAGTTAGAAGATGCATGAAATATTGTCACCGACAATGGATATAGCATTTAGGAGGGATGCTGAGGAACTGAAACTTGTGCAGAGGAGAGCAACCTGAATGGTGAAAGGTCAAAACCATATCATATAGAAACAGTTAAAGGAACTGCTGATGTTTAACCTGGTGAGGAGAAGACTTGAAGACTATGACCTCTATCTTCAAATATTCAGAGAGCTGTCATATGAAGAGGAGATTAATCTAATAGTTCTGGAAAATGCTGAGGCATAAAACTAGGACAAATGGGGGGAAGATACAGAAAGACAGATTTTGACTGAGAAACAGCAAGAAATTTCTGACAACCAAAACTGTATGAAAACAGATCAGCCAAGAAGATCATGAACTTGGCCTCTGGAGGATTAAAACTCAAGGTGGACAGTTTCCCAGAAGGGTAGTAAAGAGTGAGCTCAAGACCCAGATGCCAGGTGGACTAACACCTGAAGGGGTCATTCCCATTCTGCAACTCTGTGATTGCTCTATAATCCAGCCCACTGCCTGCTTTTGCAAATAAAGTTTTATTGAAACACAACCACACCCATTCATTTATGTGATGTCTCTGGTTACTTTTGTGCTACAACGAGAGTTGAACAGGAATGATGGAGACTGTGTGGCCCACAAAGCCTAAAATATTTACTATCTGGCCCTTTACCAAAAACATATGCCAATCCGTGCACTAAACAGCCATATTCTGATCCACCTTTGCCTTGATTTCCTCTGCTATGGGACCCAGAAAGAAACTACTCAACTTATCAAGCAATATGTTAGTAGCCACAGCTGTTGTGTTTCTATTCCTTGGTGGTTTACAGTTTACAGTTCACAGAGTCCTTTCCCATTCATTATCTCTGTGTGTCTCGCAGCTCTTTGGGACAGGTGGTAGAGGGCATTACAGATGAGAAAATGTCATCCAGTTAAGCATTCAAGTCAGGAACTACTCCAGGTTACCTGGACCCTAGTCCACCCTTCTGTGGGGGGATTACTGTGAGAAACCACCCCTCTTAATGAGAGATGGACAAGCCGGGAGAGATCCCCACAGATAGCCCAGTAGGAGCTCCTGGTGGCTCCTGGTGGCTCGTCTAGCCTTCTCCAGGTATTGCTCCCACTTTAGGGGGCCCAAATGCAAGTTAATTCCCTACCCTTTGAGACCAAGGCTCTAGACAGATGTTTGCAAACTTTAATCCATGGGCCAAATCTGGCCTGCCACCTGTTTACATAAAGTTTTATTGGAACACAATCTCACCCATTCATTACATATTGTCTGTTGCTGTTTTCCTGCCATAAAAGGCAGAGTCCAGTAGTTAGGACAGAGTGCATACGGCTCACTAACCTAAAATACTTACTATATCTCCCTTTACATAAAAAGTTTGCAGACCTCTGCTCTAGAACATCGGTGTGGAATATGGGTATTAGCTCATGTTCTCTATTATAATAGACAACAAAAAAAAATGAGAAAAAGCCTGTTGGACTGGGAGCCCCATCCAGGAAGCAAAATTCCTTCCACAACTACTTCCTAATGCAAGAGAAAGAGCCACAAGTCTTTTGTAGGCCGAAAGTTTTTATCTTCTGTCTGTCGGGTTTTGATATACCACTCCCCTGGGAAAGAGCTATTATGACTATTTAAAACACATAATAAACCAATTGTTCCATCACTGTGTCTATTTTTAATAAGCACAGACAATGCACTACAGCATAGTTATGGAAAAGAGCAGTGTAATTCTATGAATCAATATTAGGACCTAATTAGCCACTGAGCCCAGGCTGATAACAGCTTATCATACCTTTCAGCCCAAAGAAAGCTCAGGTAGAAGGGGGAGAGACAGAGAGAAAGAAGAGGGAATAAATAGCTAATTATGATAAACTGGTTTCCTTGGTAACTCTGTTTATGACTGCAATGATGTTGCCACATTTTTAATGATAAATACAAAGGTTTGATGTGAGATTACCCAATGCATACTGTCTTAATACTGGTTCTGCACTTGCAAAGGTAAAGTGTTGTGAAATTTTGTGAGGCTAGGAAAATTCGAGAAGATTTCTCTAACCCTAAATCCAAACATGTTATTGGTTTTATTCTCTGGGTACCAAATTGCTCAAGAATATGGAAACAGATATTTATGGTGCTCAATGAATCCTATGTGCCCATTCAACCCTGAGATTTTTATTTTATTTTTATTTTCTATTTTTTTGAGATGGAGTCTCACTCTATTGCCCAGGCTGGAGTGCAGTGGTGCGATCTCAGCTCACTGCAACCTCCACCTCCTGGGTTCAAGCGATTCTGCTACCTCAGCCTCCCGAGTAGCTGGGACGACAGGTGCCCGCCACCATGCCTGACTAATTTTTGTGATTTTTTTAGTAGAGACAGGGTTTCACCACATTGGCCAGGCTGGTCTCGAACTCCTGACCTCAGGTGATCTGCCCGCCTAGGCCTCTCAAAGTGCTGGGATTACAAGCGTGAGCCACCACACCCAGCTGAAGTCTTAGGTTTTTAGTTACAGCATTTTCTACCCTCTCTTTTCTAGCTGGCGCCCCCTGGTCACCTCTTTGACCAGACTTGTGGTTTAAAGAGGGATATGCCGTGAGGAATGCAGAAGAGAGGGCCCCTCTACCAGGCTGTCACCATCAGAGTCAACCCTGGGATCACCACAGTTGTGGACCCACCGCCCACAACCACAACCACAACCCAATATTCTCTGACCTCTTCCTCTGCCTAGAGGGTAAAGTACCAACTCCTTAGCATGACAGAAGAAAACTTTGTATCAATTAAGATCAAGTTCCACTATATCATATCCATTCCCCACTCTCATCTTTCAGGGGTGCTGTACCTCAATTTGTGAAAATATTTTTGACTGAAATATTTGAGTGCAGTGGCAGATATTACATATAGGTCGAATCACTAAATTTGAGGTGGGCAAACAATGGCCCATCGTCCAAATCCAGCCCACTGCCTGTTTTCGCAAATAAAGTTTTATTGAAACACAGCCACATCCATTTGTTTATGCATTTTCTGTGCTTACTTTTGTGCTACACCACAGAGTTGAGTAGGCATAACAGAGACTGTATGGCCCACCAAGCCTAAAGTATTTAACACCTAGCCCTTTACTGAAAACACTTGCCAATCTCTGCACTAAATAGCCATATACTGACCCACCTATCCCTTGATTTCCTCTGCTATAGAGGCCAGAAAGCAAAATACTCAACTTCAGCCTCCTTTGTGGCTAAAGAAAACAATGTGAAACTGTTCTGGCCAATGAGATGTAGGTAGAAGTTCCTGCAGAGGTTTTCCCTCCCTCAATCTCCTCATGCCACCAGGGAAAAAAAAAAAAAAAAAGGAGCAAGGGCTAAAGAATAGAGAAATTTTGCCCTTTGTTTCTCTCACTTCTCCCTTCTCTGCTAGGCCCCTTCTGCCTGGAACACAGACACAACACCTGGAAATGCAGCAGCCATCTTGCAACCATGAAGACAAAAGTCTTCCCTAATGACGGCAGAGTTGGAAGATGCAAAGAACTGGTCCTTGTTGACATCCTTGAGCAGGTGCCCAGCGCTAGACTATGTTCTAAGTACCACCAGACTTTTTGTGATGTAAGAAAAATCAACCTCTTGCTCACTAAACTACTGTGGCAGGTTTTCAGCTACTTACAATAGGAGTGAATTCTGACTGATCAAGGGGACGTGAAGAAAGTGACGTCAGAACCTAATAAGTTGAATGATGATACATAGGCAGAGTAGGGGCAGGAGTAAGAGTCAGAGAGAGATTAACTGACCCACCAAGGAAACAGACTTCTGTACCTGGGTAGACGAGGCCAAGAAATGAATTGTTAGTCCTAGAGCAGGATGCTGCTGACAGATGTGGCCCAATGCTGTGATGACCAGATGAGGATGCTATGGAGCCGTGTATTAGCCAGGATTTCCCAAAGAAACAGAACCAACAGGATAAAGAGAAAGAGAGAGAGATTATCAGGAGTTGATCACACAGTTATGGAGGCTGACAAGTCCAAAATTTGCAGGGTGGGCCAACAGGCTGAAGAACTAGGAAGAGCCCATGTTGCAGTTCAAGTCCAAAGGCAGTCTGTTGCAGAACTCCCTCTTGCTTGGGGGAGGTCAGTGTTTTTTGTTCTATTAAGGGCTTCAACTGATTAGACAAGGCCCACCCACTCCATGGAGGACAATCTGCTTTACTCAAAATCCCTCCATTTTAATCTCACCCAACAACACCCTCACAGAAACATCCAGAATAATGTTTGACCACATATCTGGACACTGTGGCTAAGCCAAGTTGACACAAAATTAACCATCAGGAGCCAATTGTGCCCCCAGGACTTAACGATATATACCTGATCTTCTTACTCATCTCCTGACCACGTGTTCGCCCATGGCATGGCAGTTGAGGAAAGAGGGCTGACTTGACTCAAAATTCCTGGGATCTAGCCTATCTGGCTGTGTGGCTTGGGGTAACTTAACTTCTCTGTGCCTCAGTTTCTTCATCTGTAAAAGGGAGCAATTCTATCTCATAGAATTAATGAGATATAAGAGTAAGCTGGGCGCGGTGGCTCAAGCCTGTAATCCCAGCACTTTGGGAGGCCGAGACGGGCGGATCACAAGGTCAGGAGATCGAGACCATCCTGGCGAACACGGTGAAACCCCGTCTCTACTAAAAATACATAAAAAACTAGCCGAGCGAGGTGGCGGGCGCCTGTAGTCCCAGCTACTCGGGAGGCTGAGGCAGGAGAATGGCGTGAACCCGGGAGGCGGAGCTTGCAGCGAGCTGAGATCCGGCCACTGCACTCCAGCCTGGGTGACAGAGCGAGACTCCGTCTCAAAAAAAAAAAAAAAAAAGAGTAAATGGGGTAAAGCACTTAGAATGTTGCCTAGCAGCCAGGCGCGGTGGCTCATGCCTGTAATCCCAGCACTTTGGGAGGCCGAGACGGGCGGATCACGAGGTCAGGAGACTGAGACCATCCCGGCTAACACAGTGAAACCCCGTCTCTACTAAAAATATAAAAAAATTAGCAGGGCGTGGTGGCGGGCGCCTGTAGTCCCAGCTACTTGGGAGGCTGAGGCAGGAGAATGGCATGAACCCGGGAGGCAGAGCTTGCAGTGAGCTGAGATCAAGCCACTGCACTCCAGCCTGGGTGACAGAGCAAGACTCCATCTCAAAAAAAAAAAAAAAAAAGAATGTTGCCTAGCATATGGTAGAGTGCCTGGGCCCATTTCACAGCTGGAGATGTGAAGGTATTAGGCACTCTACCCTTACATAGCTGAGAAAAAATGTGCAAAATTTCTTTTAACTCTCCATGATGTTCTTCCAAGTGCAGCATAAATCCCTCACCACTGTAGTCCACTGTATTTCCAATTGGAAACTTTCAGCAAACATCTGGATGCCCAACTCCATCCTCTTCTCTGCTGTGCCCCTCTCCCACAGCACAAATGGCTCTCCTTGAACAGGTTCCAGTTCTCAAACCTGACATCTCTGATCCAGGCCTGGTACCTTGGCAATATAGCAAGCCTCAGGTGAAGGATGCATGCAAAAAGGGGAAAAAAAGGTTTTAAAATAGTTTACCATCTGTCAATCATTTGGGTGCAAGTTTCAAACACACAGAGAGACACTTGTGCACACAGGCAACTGTAGACGGTGTTCCATCGCCCTTCATAGCCAAAGCCTGCCCTGTCACAGACACACCCACAACCACAATAGCTTTTTGTTTGTTTCAAAAGAGTAACAGAACAACAGCAAAGACCCCATGACCAGCTTGCAGTAGAGAAGAAAACGTCGTCTCCAAGTTGTCATTATAGAAAAGATCTTATTCCTGGAGTGTATCTTTGTAAATTGGGGCATCTTTAGGTATGTGGCGAGTGAGCAATAAGAACGACCACAAGGTAGCTTATTCGTGTGCCTCACGCCAGGCTGTAACACCTCTACCTCCCTATGGAAGCCCAGGAGGAGGGTCCCGGCACACAAGAGCCAGCCAAGTTGTTTCTGGACTCAGCCAGAATCCACAACCTGGTTCACCTTTCTTCCTACCGTGCATTTAGCCACACATGGAGCCAACCTCAGTGTGGCCCATCTGAATGCTGAAAAAATAATTCCAAGTGCAAGCCCTACAGATGACGTGAATGGCACTTTCTTTGCTCTCCACAACTCAGACCAGGGGTGGCCCTAGTGAGAGGACCACTGTGGTCATACAAGGAGCCAGCGGCCTGCACACTAGCCCTGGCCCAGAACCCTGCTGGTCAGACCTTCAGTGCATCACCTGACTGCCCCAGGTCTGATGTTTCACCCACAAAATTAAAAGTCTGCATGGACCCATCTCTAAGATGCTTTCCGATTCTAATTTTTTATGATTCTGTGATCCACAGAACCCTGCTCCAACTTGCCAGTCATTCCAACATCCTTACCCCCTCTCACCCTTCCTGGTGCATCTAGGCAGACCCAGAACCAGCTAGACTATGCACCAGGCTGAGGGATCTGAGAAAAGCTGGCAGGATGTAAATTGCAGGGCTAGCAGCTTCCGGTGTAGTGATGAAGGCAGAGAAAGAAGCAGACATGTCCCTGATGTTATCTGGGGGCAGGCTTTTATTTTGTTTGTTTTTCTTGAAATGGAGATTTGCTCTTGTCACCAAGGCTGAAGTATAGTGGTGCCATCTCAGCTCACTGCAACCTCCACCTCTCAGGTTCAAGCGATTCTCCTGCCTCAGCCTCCCAAGTAGCTGGGATTACAGGCGCCTGCCACCACGCCCCACTAGTTTTTTGTATTTTTAGTAGAGACAGAGTTTCACCACGTTGGTCAGGCTAGTCTCAAACTCCTGACCTCAGGTGATCCGCCGCCTTGGCTTCCCAAAGTGCTGGGTTTACAGGGGTGAGCCACCGCACCCGGCCTGGTGGCAGGTTTTACCTGGGTCACTGAGATGGACCAGTGACCTTTGAAAACTCTTTTCAATCCTGGGGATTTATGATGCTAAACAAATCAGTCTATGTTAACAAGATGGGAAAAAGAAAATATCCAGCATATCTACAGAAGCCTGTAATTACTCCTGCTAGAGCACCTTGTACCACCCCTGTTATACCACACATTGCCCCCATTGTTGACTAATTGCCACCTCTCTCGCTTCTCCACTAGACAGTAAGCTCGAAGAATTCAGGAACCTTGTCTATCTTTGGATTTCTATCCCCAGCTCCTGGCCCAGTGTCCAACACATAAGCAGACTGACCTGTACTGAATATTTTCCATGAGCAGGCACTGTTCTGAACACTTTATTCATATTAGCCCATTTCATTCTCATAACAACCTTATGACATAGGTACCTGTCTTACAGATTAGTAAACTGAGGCAGAAGATGGTTAAATAACTGTCCAGGATTAAACAGCTAGTAAGTGGCAGAATCATGAATAGACCCAGACAGCCTGGCTCTCAGGGTCTCTGCTCTTAAATAGTAAGTCGTGCTGGCTCACAGCAAGTACTCCACACAATATTTGTTACTTTGAAAACATCTCTGAGGTGTTGTTGCTGAGTTGAAACAAGAATTACATAGAAGATCATCCAGTTTATGAAATCAAAAAGGTAGCCAAGTACAAAATAAGTTAATACTTTGTGTGTTCTGCAAGAGACAACTTAATTCAAGTTTAGGTAATTAAAGCTTTCATAATTTTTTAAAAAATACAATACATTCATTTATGCAAATCTACTCCGGAGCGTGATTTTTGCAAGATGCTATGTGTCTCGCGTCTCACAAAAAATGACTTCCGAGTCTCCCTGAGAATTGAGAATATCAGATTGCAAACACTCCCTTCAACTGCGCCACGCCCGCGCTAGTGTATAGACCCCGTCTAAGGCCGGTGGATCCAAGCAGTCCCCACAGCTCCCGATTCTGCCCGGGGGCATGGGTGTAGCAAGAATGGGCCCTTCCAGCTGGTCCTGAAAATGACACCACTTTGTACATCCTGCCAGCCTTCTTCCACCAGCCCCCTTCAGCCAATCCCTTCTGATTTCCTTCTCTCTCTCTCTCTTTTTTTTTTTTTTTTTTTTTTTTTTTTTGTGAGAGAGTCTCACTCTCTCTCCCAGGCAGGAGTGCAGTGGCGGGATCTCAGCTCACTGCAACCTCTGCCCCAGGGTTCAAGTGATTCTCCTGCCTCAGCCTCCTGAGTAGCTGGAATTACAGGCATATGCCACCACACCTGACTAATTTTTGTATTTTTAGTAGAGACAGGGTTTCACCATTTTGGCCAGGCTGGCCTCGATCTCCTGACCTTAGGTGATCCACCCACCTCAGCCTCCCAAAGTGCTGGGATTACAGGTGTGAGCCACTGCGCCTGGCCTGATTTCCCTCTCTTGCCAAGGGCTAGCTGTGGTTTGACTATTTTTCCCCTCCAAAAGTGATGTTGAAATTGAATCCCCAATGTGGCAATATTGAGAAGTGGGGCCTTTAAGAGGTGATTGGGTCATGAAGGCAAAGCTCTAACGGAATAGATTATAATCCATTTGTGGATTAATGAGTTAATGAATTAATGGGTTATCACAGGAGTGGGACTGGTAGCTTTATAAGAAAAGGAAGAGAGACCTGAGCTAGGACACTCAGCCCCTTACCATGTGATGTCCTGCACTGCCTTAAGACTCTGCAGAGTCCCCACCAGCAAGAAGGCCCTCACCAGATACAGCCCCTTGACCTTGGACTCTCAGCCTCTATAAGAAATCAATTCCTTTTCTTTATATATTACACAGTTTCAGGTATTCTGTTATAAGAAACAGAAAATGGCCCTTAGTGTTCACTTCAGCCTGAATTGACTCATCAGAATAAAAATATCTCTTGGGGAAAGAAGTGACAAAATGATTTTCCCAGGTCAGGGCAGGTAGGCAGTTGTGAAGTTTCAATGAGTTCATACACATGAGAGGGTTCTAATTCCTGAGTTCTACAAAAGTGCAGGGGATCATTACCATCGTCACCTATGAGCACTCAGACAACTAGGGTGGAAAAGAGCAGCAAGGTTATTGAGCACTCATGGTTCCAGGTGATGCTAAGGGCTTTGTCTACGTGACCACTTGGATTCTTCCAACAAGCCCTTAGGGTAGACCCTATTAGCTTCTGTTTCACATATGAGGAAAGTGAGGCTCAAGGTAATTTGACAATGGGTCCCAGAGAGGAATGGTGCCAAGAGAGGTAAGGGTCTCAGAACCCATGTGCTAGACACATTCTTACATTGCCAAAAGGGCAGACACACCAGGACTTAATGGACTTTCTGTTGGTCCTTGGGAAGGGTTCTGTCTGTGAGGGACTCTGAGCAGCAGCTAACAAAGGATCCTCTTAGACGGCCCTCTGTGCCTTTGCTCAGGCTGTTCCCTCTGCCTTTCCACGTCATTTTCCCATGTCTCTGAACCCAACATAGGGAAGCAATAGCACCTTCCTCTGAATTTCCACAACATTTCTTTTTGTCCCTTTCTCATGGTGACTCCATTTGCTATATATTACCAAAAAATTGCTTGCAATTGTGTCTCATCTTCCCAACAAGATGGAAAGCTTATACGTATGCCTGACTCATAATAAGAGCACAGCCCTGAGAAAGGCTGATTATGCAGTCAGGCTAAAAGAAACATTAAAGGCAACCTCCTAGGTAGAAAGAGCCAGAAAGGACTAGGCAAGTTCCCTTTGCTATTTCACAGCCACAGAATGCACCTTTGTGCTGGTAGACACCTTGGACTCAAGTCCTAGAGAAGGAAAACAAAGTGATAGTGAGGATAATGGATGTAAGAGCCAGGCTGCCTGGGTTAGAGTCTGTTTCAGCATCTACTGGCTGGGTTACCACAGGTAAGTTACTCCTTTTTGCTTCAGTTGCCTCTTCTATAAAATTAGAATGATAATACTAGTAGTTACATCAGAGGATTGATCAAATGAGCTAAGATATGTTAAGGGCTGGAACAGTGCCTGGCACATTTTAAGTGAGATATAGGTGTACTTATTTTTATAAGTACAAATGGATGGGCATTCTTGGAGAAGCATACCCAGGCATTCATTTACTCAGTAGATATTCAATGGATACTGAACATCAACTCTGGGCCAAGCATTGCTCAAGACCCTGTCGGGGAAAACAAGACAAAGATCCTCACCCTACTGAACTTACATTGTAGCTGGTGGAGATAGACAATACACATAATACATTTGTTAATTCTACAGTATGAGTGAGTACATTCATTTCTTTAGAAGTCCCAATGATGTTGCCTTGTAAATGCCGGAGGAGAGCCCTCCCCTCTCACATTGTTCTGATTTCTCCCCATGCATTCACCTGGGGTCTCGAAGGGTGCTCAGCAAATATAAGTTGGTTGACTGATTTTTAAATAGACAGCATATGTTCCTCACAGTACATATCTTGCACACCTTCTTGCATACCTTGTCAATGCCATAGGTGTTGATCTTAGGTAGAAGCATCCATAGGTCCAGAATTGCATTTGTCTACACCCACTTGACTACTGGGATATGCCCAGGGTTAGCTTCTTACTGTTGTTCTTGTTGTTGTTGTCATCCGTGTCTCTTTAATCATCCAAATAGGCTTTCTGTTTCTAACAGTGGTACCAAAGGATGGAGGTGAGAATGAGGAGTAAACTTAGTGAGGCTTTCAGCAATAGAGAATTTCTCTACAGATATAGATGATATAGATACAGACATAGAGGTAGACACAGACACAGATATAGATTTAGATATATATAGATGGGTCTCACTAACTATGCCTGACTGGCTGGTCTCGAACTCCTGGCCTCAAACAATCCTCCTGCCTCGGCCTCCCCAATGCTGAGATTACAGGTGTGAGCCACGGCACCCAGCCAAGAGTTAGTATTAATCATAGATCAATCATAGGGAGACTTCATAGTCAAACACAACTGGGTTAAACTCAGATTGACAGTCACCTTTGGATCTGTTTTCTTGCCCAATCTCAGACAGAAATCGTAGAAGCCTCCTTCCAACTGAGAAGCTTCAAAGAGCCTATCTTTATAGTATGTGTTTCCTTTACCTTCTATGATTACTTCATCTAATTTCTTGGGAAAAGAGACCTTCACTCCCCTTGCCTCCTACGATATTTTGGCCCCTGAGAAACTCTCTGTTCCCAGAGCCTGTCTTACCACCAGTACCCCCTCCCACAAGACACAAAATTTAGAGGATAAATTTTAAAGCAAACATATTTAATTTTTCATCATTTGCAAGTTTCAATTAATAATTTGTACTTATTACCTGATACACAGCTTTTATAATATTTTATTTTTAAAACGGGTTTTTCTACATTTTAGAATTACAGTAGAGAATATTGAAGAACACTTCAGTTCATTTTGCACCTTTTACACCACTTCCATGCACATTCTGTTTTGCTCATCAATGAACACATAGCTTATTACACTGAAAATTTTTCTTGCACCTGCAGTTAAAAGATAAATAAATAAAGGAATAAAGGAAGGAAGAAATGGAGACACTGATACTGAATACTGAAACAATTTCAATACATTTGGAGCTAATTTTTGCCTTGCTTCTTCCCTCCATAGCTCTTCCCCCAAAACTCTGTCTCCCAGCCCATAAGGGAAAGTCACCAATCTCCTCATTAAAAAAAAAAAAAAAAAATCCTGAAGTGTCCTCCCACCACCTCCAGCCTGGAATAGTGTTTGATATTAATAAACAGAATACTCGGCATGCCAATATGTACATTTGGTTCACTCAGCCCTAAGAAAACCAAGTAGATAGTTAAATCCCTTCTACATGGCTAAGAGGACTCACAAAAGTGATGCCCCCTCCCAAAATAAAAGAGAAGAATCTTTCCCAAAGACCCACCTCTGCTTCCACCTTTAGAGTTCCAGAAGTCACCTCTGGCCTTTTGTTACAGTTGCCAGGTACCAGGTACCAGGGCTTCCGAGACCCTGTGGTCCCTTCACTCAGCCCCAAGCCACACAGCCAGAATACACATTCATGACCATGTGCCGTGACTATAACATTCAGTTCTGGGTACTTGATGATACGACTTCATAATGACAAAACTCCATTCACATAGCCATTACTGAAAATCTTGCAGAATCTATCTATATTTTTAGCCAGTTGCCCCTTTTCAAGGCAAAGAAATGCACAGATCTTCTCTCTGCCAAGCAAATCACACCTCCTTTGCATTGGCTCCAAGGCTACCCTCATGGAATTCCAAAAATTGCTGTGTATTTGCAATATTTCTGGATTTGGTTAGCAAATCTCTACTTGACCAATTAAAGCCTTTTGCTCTTTTATAGACTTCATCTGTGCCTCCGTTCAGCAGTTAGCTTTTCATGCTGACAAATCTTCAGCTTCTAAATTCATTTTGTGTGTCTACTAAAATCTAGCTACAACTTCAAAAGTGTTTAAAACCTAGCCCTGTAATTTGACATCTAAGAATTGATCCTGGGGAAATAATCAGAAATGCCCACGAGGATTTTGGTGGAAAACATTCCATTTCAGTGTTAATTATGAAAGTAAATATGCACATATACTTAATTAAATATAATCTAAAAATAAACTAAATCTAAATAATGTAAAAATCATCAAGTATGTTTTTGTAGACCCATCAATTGCTACATTAGTCATTAAAACGTTTTAGAAAATATTTGATGACAGGAAAACATATACCCAATCATATACAAAACATGTACCAAATAGGATATAAAATTTTATATAGGTGTGTGAATGAATAAATATAGGTGAATATAAACATATACACTATACATACATATATATGATACCAATTTTGCAACACATATGTTTGTGTTCTAAGAAAAAAGACTAAAAGCCAATTGAGTAAAATGTTAAATTATCTCTGGGTGGCAAGATAACATATAATTTCATTTTATTGTTTGCCTTGAATATTTTCCAAATTTTCTATAACGAATATGTATTACTTTTAAAACCTGAGGAAAAAAAGTGTTTTTAACAATCATTCCAACTCTTTAATTAATTCAGCTGCCCTATCCTGGATCTCTTCCAGCTCTATTATGTCATCCTTAAGAAGCAATAGCCAATATGGCACAGGATTTTCCAGGTGTCCACTTTTGGGAAATCTGATTCTAACACTCTCAGAGGCAGTGCCCCACACCCCCCACATCTCACGCACACGCAAATACACACACACTGCCACATTGGCCCCAGAAGTGTCTGTCCTATTTACCAGGACTCCTCGATAGCTCTTTTGCTGATAAAAGAGAATTCTGTACTTACACAGAAGCATTCTGATTTTCAAAACATCAGAATGCCACCCACTGCACATGCATGTGATGGACAAAAAGAACCAGGTCTGTTTCCATTGCAAGGCTGCAAGATTGATCTCTGATTTGCTTTCCATCCACATGTGACCTGAGAGATGCAGGGCTTTAATTAGTGAGAGAGAGAGAACCAGGAACTTTCTGATTCATAACGTCACCCCACGCTGCTGCAAAGGAACAGAATCCAGGATGAAGGTTTTAGCCAGGTAGAATGAAGTGACATGCCATCCTATGACTTTTCCTGGGGAGTCTAAATCCATGCCTCCCAAGTTGCTTAGTTCCCAAACCCCTGGGGATTAAAAGGAGTATTCGGACCACTAAGTGGTAGTCTCAGCCATGAGTTGGGTGAGACAGGATAAGGGGGAAGGCAGGATATAGAGTTACAACCTTCAATATGAAAACAGTCTAACACACAGCATAAATGTTGATATTTACCATAGAAAATTCTCTGTCTCTGGGAACAGAAATGTTAATAATTCCAGTCTTTAGCGCATGCTTATGGCCCTGTCAAGTTTGATCATGACTTCCAGGTCCAGTAGCACAGCACATCCTAAGCAACTTCACTCCAAAGGACAGAAGGCCTGTTTTTCCCAATTTATTTTTGAAATGCTGAAATACAATATTGATTGTTTCTCATGTGGTCTCTGCTTTTGTGTTTGAGAAAGTTTTCAGGTCTCACAAATCTGGGTTCAAACAAGAAGTAACTATGAATTATCCTCCTGTTCTTCAAGACCTGTTTGCCCATCTGTGATCCTCCTAAGTGTCTGATGAACTTTAGCACGGACTTCAGCCTGAGTTCTGCCTGTTATAACTACAGTGAACTGCAAAGTGTCCAGCAACCTGAGCAAACCCAGGGTGTGGAAAGTGAGGATGCTGCCTAAGCATGTTGAAGATGCACCCAAGTATTATGTCATATAGCCTAAATCCATCCTATTTCTCTTCACTGCCCTGAATTGCCTCAGTGATCATGCATTACCGTCCCCCACATCAGCCCTCGAAGTGACCAGTGGATAGCGTATGGGCAGAGGATTAGGAAAACAAGAAGGGAAAAGGAAACTACTTAGAAATGTCAATAATATTTTTGGGTTATGTTCAAAGTGTGTTTCTGTAGTTTTTATAAAGGTAAAATAATTTACTCTTCTCTTTACTTAGAAAGGAAAAAACATTCATGAGACCTGCATCTGTTGAATAAAAATGTATAAACAAGCAGATACTTCTTTTTTCCTAAACTGATAGAAATTTATTTTTAAAAGAGTAATGATTAGCAACAGGATGGTTGCCAAAGAAAGCCAAAGTAATCTTCAATCTTGATTTGAGAAAGAGACACCTAGAAATGAAGACTAGTATGTGGCTATGTTATTTCCATATTTACCTACAGCCTTTCAACAAATTTGATCACCCATTCACTCATTCATTCAATTCAAAGAGCTCTTATTAAACACTTACTCTGTCCAGACACTATGCTAAGCACTTTAAAGATTATCTCATTGAATCCATTTATAAGCCTGCTCCATAGGGTTTATTGTTATACAGAGGAGAGAAGAAGCAAGGAGCTATAGCTTTCCTATTTTACCCATAAGGAGAATATGGAGCAGCTTGAAAAACCTATGGCCCAGTCTTGCCATATCATTTAGGAATGTTTCAGCTGCAACTTGTAGAAATTCCAACCCAAATTAACCTTAAAGAGTATGGGAATTTATTATTTCTCTTAACAGAACATCCTAAGATAGGTGAGTTCAGGATGGGTTAATTCAGTCACTTAATAATGCTAAGTCCCACGTTTTTTGCATTGTCTGTACCTGTGAAAAGGTCTACATGTCACCTCAAATCTCAAATATTAGGGGGTTTTGGCTATGGAAGCCAGGTTAATGCCTATTGTCACTCAGACATTGTCTCTATGTTTCATTGGCCAGAATTACATCCCCTCCCCCACTCCAAAATGAGTCAATGGCAAAAGGAATGAAAACAGCCATGGAGATAAGAAGAATTGAACAGTTTTCTTATGTTTATTATCTCAGTCCTCTGTGTCATTTTCATCTGGTGCAAGTAGCCATAGGCCGTAGCTTGATCCCACTGCAAAGCATCTGGGATGCTTTAGAAAATATCTCTCTGGGGCTTTTCCTCAAAGCCATTGAATCAAAACCTCTTGGGCCCAGAAATGTCCATTTCAACAAGCTCCCCAGTTGGTTCTCACGTTCAGTGACTTTGAGCATATTAAAATCCACCCTCAGGCCCAGTAAAGAGATGGCTGAGGTCATTAGTGGGGTCTATCAGGCCCTTCATGAGCAGCTCCCATTTTCCTCTCTCATTCCAACCACACAGACCTCCTTAAATATGCCAATCAGCTTCTCACCTCAGAGTCTCTGCATTGACGTTCCTGGGGTATGCTTAATAACCCCTAAAGATGGCCACGTCCTGTTGCCATACTGGTGATACGTTTACTGCATGGCAAAGCGCACTTTGCAGATGGGGTTAAGTCATGTCTGCCTTATCTTTCCCATTTCCCACCTCCTACAAGTTTCCTTTACTCTTTCATTTTTCTTCTGCTGATTTGAAAGCTAGACTTTTATTTATACTATTACACTAATTACCCATACATTTTATTTGTTTATGTTTCAGGAACAGGGTCTCACTCTGTTGCCCAGGAGGGAGCACAGTGCTGTGATCATAGCTCACTGCCATCTTGAACTCCTGGGCTCAACTGATTCTCTTGCCTCAGCTTCCCAAGCAGCCAGGACTACAGGTGCATGCCTCCACACCTGGCTAATTTTTAAAAATATTTGTAGTGACAGGGCTAACTATGTTGACCAGGCTGGTCTCAAACTCCTGGTTTCAAGTGATCTCCCTGCCTCAGCCTCTCAAAGTGTTGGGATTTCAGGCATAAGCCACTGTGCCCAGCCAATCCATACATTTTCATATACATACATAACTATATGTTTTCCTAATTCTGAAGTTGTTTAAGGTCTCTAATCTCCTCTAAAATAAACCAAGAACTGTTTATCTCCTGAAAAGCAGTAACAAATTTTCTTGTCAGATCTTTTGTAAAATAAAGAAAAAAAGTGTTTACAATAATTAATCTTATTACCAATCAATGTTAATTTCATTTTCACCACCTGTTTTGCATCCAGCTCCTTGCTAGGATCACTTCCTTTGAAGTATATTTACTAATTTATTCTGGAAAGGTCTTGGAGGGTTAATTCTCCCAGTTTTTGTACCTGTGAAAAGGTCTACGTGTCACCTCAAATCTCAAATACTAGGGGGTTTTGGCTATGGAAGCCAGGTTAATGCCTATTGTCACTCAGCCCTTTGAAGGTATTATTCCTTAGTTTTTTGGTATTTATTGTTAATTATGAGAAATTTGTCATCACTGTAAAATTATTCTTAACTTCCACTAGTGGTAAGAGAGGACTAGGCAATTCTGATTCAGCCCAAATTTCCTGAAAGAAAGGAAGCCTCTGCTCCATGTGCGTCTCATCCTTTTCCTGAGACAAGCAGGCTAAACTCACAGGACAAGGGCGTGCTGTTTTCATAAGAAAGAAGCATAAGAGTTCAGATATGTTTACAAAATCACACTGCACATTTACATGTGCACATAGAGTTTTATGTAAATAGTATCATATTTGTATTGTAACAATACAATAATACAATGTATTAAACATATTATACTATGTCAGTACACACAGATTCTGCTTTCTATGGTTAAAAAAAAACTAACAAACCAGCCTGAGTATAAGAAAATAATACAAGAATGTAAGAAAAGCAGAATTTTTGTACCCTCACCATCTTCTATCCCATTACTCAGAGATAACCACTTTCAGTTCTACTTTCTGTCTTTATGATCATTTTCATCATAATTCTTATACTTCTGTATCTTGATTTATGAACTTGACAGTATCAATTGACTCTCCTCTATGAAAAAATGTAAAAATTTACTCCCTAATACTACTTCCTACCTCGTATCTATTTCTGGAGTTTTGTTGGTGACATTGTTTTTTATTGTTCTACCAGTTATCTTTAGAATGTTGAATGTCCAATTTTAAGTCTTCCATGCCTTATCTATGGGTTAATTATTTAAAAATTTAAAACAAATAAATAGTATTTTTCTAATTTTTCTGTTTCTAGCTGTGATGTATTAGCTTATAATACATCAGCCCTCTTGCCAAAAATAACTAAAAAGCTGGACTTTAGAAAAAAATACATTTGTTAAATATAATGCAAAAATTGAGGAAATTGGAATAAAGTCTGAAATTTTATTAATAGTAGTGTAGTAGTGTACCAATGTTGATTTCTTAGTTTTGACAAATGTGCCCATGATATTGTTACCATTAGGGTGGGATGTGTATGAGAGCTTTCTATATTATTTCTGCAACTTTATTGTAAAGCTAAAATTATTACACAATAAAAAGTTTATTTAAAAAATTGAAGGCACTAGACAGCTGCTAAGACAGAAGGATTTGAGGAGCCAAGATCTCAAAAAGAAAAGAAGTGCAGAAGAAAGCCCAGGCCACTTTTAGCCTCAAAGTATCTGCCAATTCTTAAAGCTGCAGGCAAGAGGCCAAGGAGCAGAGTGTCAAAGGAACAGAACAGAAAGTGTCAGCCCTAAGTCTGAGAATCTAAGCAGAGTTTTAAGCCACCTCACATGGCTAGAAGAATAAAATTGCAGTTCAGGGCCCATCAAAAAGGAGGAGCCCTGGAAAACATCCCAGTCATTCAAGACATCTGAAAGACAATTCCCTAGAAGTTAAGGCAAACCAAAATAGACTTGCCTTTACCAATACTGAAGCCTAGCTTCTAACAAACTTCATTCTAGTCTGTATTCAGGTGAACTGTCTGCCACCTCTGGAGGAAGAAACTACAGAGCCTCAGAGGATCTGTACAATTTTTCATTCGTAATATCCAGGATTCAATAAAAAATTACTTGGTATAACAACAGGTAAGCCCAAATGACCAAAGCTACAAGAAAAAGCAAACGATAAAGACAGACTCAAAGGAAGTTTAAATGTTGGAGTTATCAGAAAGGAACTTTGAAATAACTATGATTATTATGTTCAAGAAAGTAAAAGACAAGATAAATAACTTCATTATATTGAGAAGGTAATTGGGACATTTTTACGATGCTGGTAGTGTTTTGTTTCTTGATCTAGGTGTAAATATGCATCAAACTGTATCCTTATGATTTATGAATGTAGATTATATTTCGATAAAATAATTTATTCTTGAATAAATAAACTGTATTTACAATATTAAGTTGAGGCAAATATTATTCACTGCAAAACCAAATAGTATAATAGAACTCCAAAGGAAGATATATGACCCTCTGTCATTAAACATGTACAACTTGAAGAAAAGTATACTAAAAATCAGGTCAAAAGAACTTGCATTTTATTAATACATTCATTTATTCAACAAATACTGGAGTGGCTACTATGTGCTAAGCACTTTTCCAGGTGCAGAAAATACAACAATGAATGCAATAGGCTAAACTCTCTGCCCTCATGGAGCATACATTCTAGTTGGGGTATAAAAAACAAGCATAGGTTGGTGCAGTGGCTCATGCCTGTAATCCCAGCACTTTGGGAGGCCAAGGTGGGTGGATCACTTGAGGTCAGGAGTTCAAAACCAGCCTGGCCAACATGGCAAAATCTTGTTTCTACTAAAAGTACAAAAATTAACCAGGTGTGGTGGTGCACACCTGTAGTCCCAGCTACTAGGGAGGCTGAGGCATGAGAATAGCTTGAACCCGGGAGGCGGAGGTGGCAGTGAGCCTGAGATCACGCCACTGCACTCCAGCCTGAGTGACAGAATGAGACTCTGTCTCAAAAAAAAAATAAAAAATAATTTTAAAAAAGGCATAATAAGTAGGTAACTTATAAGGAATGTTAAAAGATGGTAAGTACCATGAGAAAAAGTTGTACATAGAATTACTCAAAATTATGCCATATTTTAGCTGACTTCATATTTGCACCATGATTTTTAAGATGGCTTTATATGTTTCTTAATATTTTCAAATTCTCTTCTTTTATCTTTTGAGAAGAAATATGCATTTAAAAAATCATATCCATAGGATATTGCAGGTTTACAATCATACTACTTAGTGAATAAAATTTACTTTTTTCTTAAAAACATTCCTCTTGGAGTTATATGACTTCCTTTTTCTAACTTGAACTGATTGTTTTTTTAGGCCTGTTGCACAGCTGGCAGACTGGGATCTGTTCCTGATGCTCTCTAGGAATTGGGTTTTGTATCTCCCCCCTTCTTCAATTTTTTTCTTGAGTTTATGGGTTACATGCTGAAGGTTTTGTTTGTTTGTTTTGTCTTATTTTGTTTAGAAAAGCCACGTGCGAGATAAAATTTCTGGATCCTTCCATCGCTGAAAATTGCTTTTATTTAGACCTCACACTTGAATGATAGTTTGTCTAGGTATAGAAATCTTGGGCCAAAATTATTTTCCCTTAGAAGTAGAAGGGTATCATGCCATTTTCATCTAGAATTAGTGTTGTGAGGTGAATGGAGTGGCAATCTGATTCTTTTTCTTTCAGTGACAATACTTTTCCTCCCCCCAAAAAATCTTCTTTTTAATTTTTTTCATTTTGTATATATTTCATTAGGTTTTTGGGTAACAGGTAGTATTTGGTTACATGAAGTTCTTTAGTGATGATTTCTGGGATTTTGGTGCACCCATTACCCGAGCAGTGTACACTGAACTCAATGTGTAGTCTTTTATCCCTCATCCCCTCCCACCCTTTCCCCAAATGCCCAGAGTCCATTGTGTCATTCTTATGCTTTTGCATCCTCGTAGCTTAGCTCTCACTTATGAGTGAGAACATACGACATTTGTTTTTTCATTCCTGAGTTACTTCACTCAGGATAATAGCCTCCCATTCCATCCAGGTCAATGCGAATGTCATTATTTTGTTCCTTTTTATGGTTGAATAGTATTCCATGGTATATATATACCACATTGAAAAAAATGTTTAAGTTCCTCTCTTCAGCCTTCATTATTTCCTTTTCTTCATTTCTCTGTTGTTTCTTTCTGGAATTTTTATTGAGTGGAGGTTACATTTCTTGGTTTCATCATCTCTACCTCTTAACTTTTCATTGTGTCTTATATTTTTTTTCTTTTTGCTCTATAAATAGGGAGTTTTTTTCAACTTTATCTTCCAGATATCCTATTGAAATGTTTATTTTACTATTCAATTCCAAAAATTATTTCTTGTTCTTTGATTTCTCCTTTTTCTTAAGCAGTAGTTATTTTACAATATAATATTGTCTTGTATTTCAACTACAAAAAAAATTTTTTTAAGACAGGTTATCACTCTGCTGTCCAGGCTGGAGTAAGGTGGTGCAATTACAGCTCACTGCAGTCACAGCCTCCTGGGCTCAAGCCATCCTCTCACCTCCACCTCCTGAGTAGCTAGGATCACAGGCGTGCACCACCACACCCAACTAATTTTTGTATTTTTTCTGTAGAGACAGGGTTTCGCTATGTTGCCCAGGCTGTTCTCAAACTCCTGACCTCAAGAAATCTGCCCATTTCAGCCTCTCAAAGTGTTGGAATTACAGATGTGAGCCACCACGCCCAGCCAAAAAAAATTTTAAGTCCCCTTCTGTTCTCTAAATTATCTGTGTTCTCTGGGATCATCTCTATCTGTTAATTCTTCTCTTTTGTGCTTTATGATTTTTCCCAAATATCCAGAGATTGTCTGGTGTCTCATTATTCACTTATGAATAATGGAATCACATAGACTTTTGTGTTAAAAGTCAAATATAACTGAATGAGACAATTTTCTTCTGATAGCGTGAAAAAAAAATGGCTGCAAACAGAGACTGTACAGAAAGGCTGGCCAATGGCTATAGTTAGGGTACATGGAAGGGAACATGTAAACAGGCTGGTCCCCAGCCCATACCAAATTAAGAAAAGCTTCACTCTGAGGTACTAAGAGCCATATACTAAGAGCCTTTTTCTATTCTGGACAGACCATCCACATGTCTTAAAAGAACAAGTTTCTATGTACCAAATACTGCTGTTGCCTACCAAGGTCTGTTTTATTTTCTCAAAAGAGTTAAAAGCAATTCATATATAAATCTGGTCAATACACAAGACGATGAAACTTCTCCAGTAAAAACTGATGTGTGAATTCCAAGGAATCAGGAAATGTGACAGGAGGGGACAATGTCAGTCAGACTTTGGGTAATGGCAGCATTATCAGATCAAGCAGGTGGCTTCCCTTTTGAATGTCTTTGAAAGGGCACCATTCGTCTGGTAGATCAGGTGGAATCTGACTCACCCCTTATGTCCACATTCCACATAAGCAGGAAAGGCAACTTGGTGAGAAATTGACCAAGCTATAAACAATGGAAGGTAGTGGGAAATGAGGAGCATGGGAGACACTGCCTGGCCAAGAGAAGAATCAAATGGAGAAATGAACATGCACTGACACTTGGGCCAAGAGGCAAAGTTTGATGGAATAGAGTACTTACAATGTGCTAGCAATGAGCTAAGCACTCTACCCAAGCTATCTCAAATAATACCACAACCCCATGAAGTCGGTATCATGATTGCCACATCTCGCATTTGAAGATGGCAGAAAAATCAGGCTGTAGAGCCAAGCATTGAGATTCAAATCCAAGCTCCTCCTCTTACTACCTATGTGACCTGGGAGGGACAAGTTACTTAACATCCCTGTGCCTCAATTTTCTTATCCATGAGACAAAGACAATAATATCATGTACCTTGCAGGGTTCTCATGAAGATTAAATTAGTTAATATTAGTTAATACAAGTAAGGTCCTTAAACCAGTCCCTGCAACATAGTAACTAATCGATACATGCTAGCATTTTCATTCTTATTAGAAGGACTAAGTAGTCTGCCAATGCTAGAGCCAAGAGCTTAATCCCAGGTGTCTGGGACTCCTATTCCATGCTCTTACCCACCACTCTATGTGGCCTCTCTCATGTGAAAGAACAAATTCCTACATGGTGAGATATCATGAGTGCCCAGAAGTGCTCCTGGAGTCCAAACAGTTCATTAACTACCTGTTGCCTGGGAATTTTATACGTAGGGCAGTTGAAGACTTTGCTTCCTATTACAATATAAACATACTCAACCATCCACCTACTCCCAATCCTTGGAGTCATCAGTCAGTCACACTTGAGTATGAATGAGCTCCAGATCATTTTATAAAAGCTGTTCTTAATTGAGAAGGTGGTATAGGCAGCTTGGTGGGTACCTGAGAGCCATGAAGATAAAAGGGACATGCTGAGAGGAGCAAAAGGCATAGAGGTCTATGAGCAGGAGCTTCAAAGACAAACTATGGCCAGTTACACAGAATGGCATTTGATGGTTTTATATCTGTTGTCCATGAAAGCCCTGACACGCAGGGATTACTATTATGCCCATTCAATACAATGAGGAAACTGAGGCTCAGCAATGCTAAGTGATTTCTCTGAGGTGGTTCAACTACCTGATAAAGGGCAGGGTAGGACTGGAGTCAGCTTAACTCTGACCGTGGTCCCACCTTGTCCTTCTCCAGCCACTACACGGCTTGGCCCTGCTTTATTCCTGTCCCCAGTCACACAGGTGGAGTCAGGCAAGCCCCGCCTGCCCTCACATCTCACGCTTCTGTCCATTCACAGGAAGTTTCCACAGCAGGCCCAGCATTGTCAACATAGAGGAAAGAAGAGGAAAGGTCATTGTTCCCAACCATTTGCAAGAATATCTGAGTTAAAAATGAAAGACTTGCCATTTGCATGGTGAAGGGAGGCGGGGGAGAGGAAGCATTGTTAGGTGTTGGTAATGTAAAAACATAAGTATGCTGTTATTTATGTAATTAGTTATTGCTTTCATTATGGGTGCAGTCTTAATGGTTATAGTATTTATGTATAATTACCTTAATATTCACTGAAATTTCCAAGTAGCTCCCTAATTAACTGTCTCAAATATATAATTACATTGCATCTTTACGCAAGACTTGCCTAATTAATGTAGTTACACCACTTCTTTTGTGAATGTGCATTATTAAATGCTCTTTGCATCATTCTTCTGACTTCTTGTAATTCACGCTTTACAAAAATTAAGACCCCGAATTAGAAACCTTCACAAGCAACCCAATCCAGCAGCAAAGCAGAAGCTCTGAGCTACTCTGGAAAAAACAAGGACTTGCTAAGCCTCATTATGAGTTTCTCATTATGCAACCTTCCTACATGGAGGTGAGAGAAGCCCAGGATCACAGGGCTCATGAAAACAGGCAGCTTCAGCCGGGAACGGTGGCTCACGCCTGTAATCCCAGCACTTTGGGAGGCCAAGGCAGATGGATCATGAGGTTAGGAGTTCAAGACCAGCCTGACCAACATGGCAAAACCCCATCTCTACTAAAAATACAAAAAATTAGCCAGGTGTGGTGGCACATGCCTGTAATCCCAGCTACTCATGAGGCTGAGGCAGGAGAATTGCTTGAACCCAGGTGGCAGAGGTTGCAGTGAGCCAAGATCACGCCCTTGCACTCCAGCCTAAACGACAGAGCAAGACTCTGTCTTGAGAGAAAAAAAAACAGGCAGCCTCAGAGTGAGGCCCTCAGCTCTCAGCTTTCTCCTTCTAACTCAGGCTATTGCCTTCAGGGCTAACCTGACCTCAACAGGAAAAGCCACCATGCGTCCTGGGACCTCCACATCACAGTAGGCTGAATCCTACATCCTCTTCCAAGTAGCACATGTAAGGCAGCCTCCGTGAGCCTTAATTTCCTGATCTGTAAAATAGGCACAATAACGATTGCTTGTCTTCTCAAATAACCCTGTAAGAATTAAATGAGGTGATGAACATGAAAGAGATCTGAAGTATATTACAAATGTAATCCGAGTTCAAGGGATTATTTCTAGAACTACTTTGCCATGCTACCAGAATGGTCTCGCCGAATGATCGCTTATTGCATGCTGCAGAGAAAACCACCCAAAACCCAGTTGCTTAAAGCAACACCACACTATTTAGCTCCTAACTGTGTGGATGGACAATTTGGACCAGGCTCAGCAGGGTTATCTTTCTGGTCTGAACCAGAATCAACTGTTCCTAACGAGCGTCACTCCCATGTCTGGGGCCACAGCTGTGATGGCCAAGATTTGTCTACATGTGGTCTCTCATCTTCTTCTTCATTTTATTTATTTATTTTCTTATTTTTTGAGACAGAGTTTCGCTCTTGTTGCCCAGGCTGGAGTGCAATGGCGTGGTCTCGGCTCACTGCAACCTCTGCCCCGTAGGTTCAAGCCACTCTCCTGCCTCAGCCTCCCGAGTAGCTGAGATTACAGGCATGCACCATCATACCCAGCTAATTTATGTATTTTTAGTTGAGATGGGGTTTCACCATGTTGTACAGGCTGGTCTCAAACTCCTGACCTCAGGTGATCCACCTGCCTTGGCCTCCCAAAGTGCTGAGATTACAAGCGTGAGCCACCGCGCCTGGCCCTGGTCTCTCATCTTCTACTAAGCTAGCCTTGGTATGTTCAGGGTGGGAAGCATTTCCAGCCCAAGGGCAAAAGGTACAAGGAGCCAGACATGGGAGAACACATCCGTACTCTAAGCTACTTGCTGACACAAGAGGATCCCTTGAGCCCTGGGTATCAAAGCCAGCCTGGGCAACATAGTGAGACCTCATCTCTCAAAATGAAAAAAAAAAAAAAAAGGCTGCAAGACTTCTAGACCACAACTTGCACATCACTTCTACCACACATTCTATTAGTCAAAACATGCCACAAAGCCAGCCCAGATTCAAAGACTGAGAAAATAGATGCCAGATCTTGATGGGAGAAGTCTGTGCCATTGTTCCCAATGTACCACATCAAGTTTACCTCCAATCTATTCCTTTGGAGAAGAAAATAATTCTTCAGTTAGTCAATATCCAAGGTTTACTGAACACCTGCTATGGACCTAGCTTTGTGGTAGGTCCCACAGAGGATCCAACAGAAGTTTAAAACATAACTCACTCCAAAACTACTAAGCCTCAGTTGAAGAGACAAATCCAACAAATACGAATGAAAAAGAAAGAAAGAATGTGCAAACTATGAAGTGTAGGCTATAAGTACAGTAAGAATGCCCAGGAAAAAGAGATCAGTGGAGCATGAAGCTGACAGGCCTGGAGAGGCCAAGGGCAGGAGGGAATCAGAATCCAGGCCCCGTGGTGTAGTGAGATAATCACATGAAGGGGAGAGTGAAGTTCATGCTGGAAAGGCCCTTGGAGGTGTTTGGACTTGATGTGAGGTTCAATGTGAAAGCAAAGTGAGATTTGGACAGAGTAGGCCCAAGATTCATTCATAATTATTTATTTAACATTAAGGAAACATTTCCCAAGAACCTAGGAATTCAGCTCTTCCCCCAATAACTGCAGAGTTCACTCCTCTTGGTTCAGGTCACCTCTCAAGGAGGCCTTCCCAATGGTCCCACATACACTCTCACCCGTACATGCAGACATGCACACACAGACACACACACCACTCCTACACATGCACACAGCCTCACCCCTCACTAGCCCCGCTTCACTGTCTTCAGAGAAATTGTCCCTACCCTATATTACTATATTGCATACTTTTGTGTTTCTTTGCTTCTTGCATATCTCTTCTTCTTTCCCCTACAGCATGATATGCTGCACGAAGGCAATGACTTGGCCCATTTTGTGTGGAACTGTATCATCCCTAACCCCTTGAATATACCTGCTACACAGCAGACAATAAATATCTGTTGAATGAAAAAATGAGTAAGTGGATGTATGCAATATACCAGGAATCAATCAGATGGGTCCAGGCATCACCAAGAAGAGCATCAACATCAATAACCACAGTGACCGTGAGATACTGGGAGAAATGTCATGGAATCTAATGATCACTCCCTGAGTGCAGTAACATAGGGTCAAATCAGTCAGCCTCACCCATCTGCTGCCCGTACCTCCTTTGTCCTCCATAAGCCAACAGAGTGGGGTTCATATAGCATGTAATCAACGCTGACTAGAGGCACAGAACTGAACACACACAATCTACTATGATAACCATACACAGTGGTAGAGCATCTCCTTCATTTACAGAGGAGAGAACTATCCCCAAGACCATATATCTTGTTAATGATGAGACAGAGATTGAAATACAGGTCTTCTGGCCGTAGTTCAGATCTAAGCGCATCACTGCAGATGCTGCTGAAATAACGCAGGCTGGCTGAGTGAGAACTCTGAGCCTTAGCCTGTATTAAGCCTGGAAGAATGAGGAGGGTGGGACTTAGGATGCAGGGAAGAGGGCAAAGTTTAACCCCTTGTCCTTTCCAGGCCTATGGTCTGATTAAAGAAACAAAAAGGAACACAAATTAAATTATTGGAAAACCTACTGCACTCTGTAGTCATGCAATGCAGTTCATTCAACAACATCAATTGATATCCCTGGCCAGGTGCCTGGGATACAAAGATAAATAAATCATAATGTCCTCACTCAAAGAACTCCCAAGGTAGAGAGAGATACTGTCACCGCTTTGCACAATGCCAAAGATACCACTGTGGTCTATGTAAATAGACCAAAACATAACTCCTTAGTTTACAGTGGGAATGGTATCCCCTTAGAGTTGTGTAACACAGGAAAAGTCTAAATAAGTGTATGAAAAACTCAACGAGCTGGGTGACAACAAAGAACAGAGGTCTGGATTTGGAGCCAGAAAACACAGATTTGGCTTCGGGCTCCACCACTCAGTTGCCTTGTATTCTCGGGCAACTCATTCAACTCCGTGAGCCTCAGTTTCCTCACCTGTAAAATGGGAATAAGAATAATATCTGCTCTAATTATTTAATAGGTTTTGAAAGGATTAAATTGGAAAAGATATGTGATCACACTTTATGAAAATATAAAGAGCCAAACTAATGTTACGTATTGTTATTCCCTCCATACCAAATAATGACTCTGTGACCCTTAGGGCCTCTGTTCTCCTTAAGTAAACATACCCCATCATCATGGAAAAAGTCTTTCTCTTACCAACAAATATGTACTGAGCAGCCTCTCTGCACCCAGCAGTCTTCTAGGCAATCTAGAGGGATTTAATAAGAAGTACTTGGCACCTGTGCAATGTTGGAACCTTAGCCCATACTTGTTGACTCACAAACTTGATTTCAGCCGCATTCCACCACTGCCTAGCTCTGGGATGTTGACCAAAGCAGCTCACCACTTTGGGCCTCACAATACTTGCTGTACAATGAGATGTTTGAACTAGATTGGCTGCTTTCAAGCTCAGGTTTGAAGGGTTTCTGAAGCTATTGTATTGAATTTCATTATTAGAAGTGAACTTTAAGCTATTTATAAATCAGTGGAAACACACACACTCAAATGTATTGTGTAGCAAATATTAGTACTTTAGAACCTTTAACTTGACTCCATGTTGATTTTAAAAGAAGAAAATGCTATAACTTTGAATTCATGAAATTACTTTTGATAATATATTGCTTTCATGTCTTACATATTGGAGTCTCCTAAAAAATTTCCTTTGAAAAATGAAATATACTGATAAAAAGAAGTTTGAAAATCACTAAACTGGATCACCTCTTTGGCCTTTTCACATTCTCTAATTCTGTGGATGAATACAGAATAGAATCCCTGACTTCAAAGAGAATGCAATATTCTTGGGAAGATAATAAGCAAAATATGATGAGATACAGCACACGACAATTGTGCTAGCTATCTCCTTATATCAGCTCTGCCCCTTTGTCACAGCGTTATCTGTGAACACGGTTGCCTTGAATAAAACCTATATTTCTCAATCTCCCTCGTATCTTGGTGTGGCCACATGACCAAGTTCTTTCCAATGGGATTGTAGATAGGAGTGGCAGGTGTGTGCATATATGTCTGTGGAAACACACATATACACAGTTCTCAGTAAGTGTAATTAAGGAGAAGAAATGGGTCTTCTTTTGCCCTTCTCTCCTTTCTGCTGGTTAGAATATAGACCTCATGGTTGGAGCTATAGCAGCCACTTTGGACCATGAGTTAGAAGTACGTGTTGAGGATGGCAAAGCAATAAAATAGAAGTTGACCCCTGATGACAGTGGACCAGCTACCTGGACGTTCACATTAGTGAGAAATCAGTAGAAATCAGGATCCATCTGATGTAAACCACTGTTATTCAGGGACTTCTGCCACTCACAGTCCCAACTAATCTTAACTAATACAACAACCTATTATTATGTACTTCACTTCCTAAGGAGCTATAAGCTTTCTGCCATCCTATCCTCTTGAGGCCATGAAATGTGATCCTTATTTGTGCTTTCTATACAAGCCATCATTAGTTCATATGAGTGAAAAATGACTGTCAGAGCTGGTTCTTCCCCCTGTGTGCTTCTCTAAGCCTTAGCTCCCACGTGTGCAAAATGGGAATAATAATCCCGGTCTAACAGGATTGTTTTGGGGAGAGATGGGGCGGGGAAGTCATTTGATTTAAGCCTTAACATCACAAAGGACTTCACATTATCTCCAAGTGAGGCTTTATCTCTGTCACAGCAGTATCCAACAGGACTGGCAGACATCCATCCAACACCTTCAGTGTGCATCCTGTTACCATATACAGGGAGAGAGAGATGTAGATGTATATATAGATATGAAATATATCTATCTCTAGATAGATACAGGAAATGGATAGATAAATATAGATGTCTATAGCTATGATGGATAAAGGAGAGAAAGAGAGATCTACATCTCCCATATCTACCTTAGGGCCAGGAACAAATTTATTGTACAGTTAATAAGCAGAAGCTTCAGAGTCCCACCCTCAGGCAGACCCTGTCAAAGGCCCTGGGAGGAGACCTCGCAATGTGTTCACATGAGCATATGTTTTCATAAAATGTGCAAAAATAAGCTATTTTCGACTGAATTGGTTAAGACCTCTCTCTTTCCACTCTGACTTTCATTCCTACTTCCACTTTGATGGTACAGGAATGGCTGAGGGTGTTTTGGGGATTCAGCTAAGGAAAAGCTGAGTTGCTGATACATTTCGTTTGGATTTTGCAGGATATATCTGTATGGTCCACAATCCTGTGAGTACTTACTGCTGGTGGTCCTAGTGTTGAAATGGCTGCCAGGAGTTCTCCTAATATCATCAATTCATGCGCTATTTAAGAATAATATATGAGAAGAATATAATAAAGGTGTTCCCAAATTTGACAAAATTTGGAAGCACCTGTATGTCCTGGGGGAAGCTAATCAACCTCTCTGTGCCTCAGTTTCCTCATCCATAACATGAAGATGATAGACTGTACTTTATGATGCTGTTGTGAAGACTAAATTTCATTCATTCATGTGAAGCATCATTAACATGAGCCTGACCTCAGCAAATGCTACTATTGTTATGATTATTATCATCCTGAAACTAGGAGAGGTTTCCAGTCACTGCCCCCTTGGAGCCCAGGAAGTACCAATCCCGTTCTTGAAGTTCTCCACTTAGTGCTTCTTCTGGTTACTATTTAAAAGCCAGTCCTGGCCTGGCACAATGGCTCACGCCTGTAATCCTAGCACTTTGGGAGGCCGGGGTGGGTGGATCACCTGAGATCAGGAGTTTGAGACCAGCCTGGCCAACATGGTGAAACCCCTTCTCTACAAAAATTAGCCAGGTGTGGTGGTGGGTGCCTGCAATCCCAGCTATTTGGGAGGCTGAGGCAGGAGAATCTGAGGTCGGCCTTCTGGGCAGAAGTGTGATCTGTGGTCAGGGCAGAGAAGACACCCTCTCCACTCTAGAAGGAACCCATGACCCAGCTGTGCCTCTACCACAGCCACCAGCAGAGGAGCTGACTAAATGGTGTTGAAGCAAACAGTTTACCTACCTGCAAACGACAAGGAACGTACGAGACCAGTTGACTGGCTCCTTCCTGTTGAACCCGGCAGGCGGAGGTTGCAGTGAGCTGAGATCGCACCACTGCACTCCAGCCTGGGTGACAGAGCGATACTCCATTTCAAAAAATAAAATAAAATAAGATAAAATAAAATAAAAGCCAGCCCTTCTTGTTACCGAAATGTCCCTGACCTGCAATACGCGGCACCACAGGTACATAGGAACAGAGCTTAGGAACAGTCCCCCAGCTACACCATACCTGAGGCACCAAAACCTGACCCTGAGCACCTCACAACAATTCCACACAGCTGGAGAAATCACTGGGGTTGATCGTTCTGTAGATCAGCGTATGTCTATAGGAATGGACATGAATGTTTCCACTAACCATGAAACAATCACCAGGAACTGTGGTCATAAAAATGACAAGGAATATACAAGACCAGTCGGCTGGCTCCTTCCTGTTGTAGAGACTTGATGGTTTATACCCATTCACAAGAGAAATGCCAGAATAGCTATTTCTCCTAAATATGTAACTGTTAGCCCAAGAGTCACCTATGGATGGAATAGAAAGAAAAGAAACACATTTGAGAAATAGTTTGGCAGGTGGAGACAATAAGATTTTCTCACTGATTGGATGTGGAGTCGGGTGTTCACGAACAAGAAGAGACCTGGTGAGAAGTCCCATCTGGCGTCCAGCCCATTGCTCTACCAGCTGTGCCACTTGGCCCCTTGGAACCCTGAGTTTCTTTCCATCCAAGTCATGTTCCCTCCTCCGAACTATGCGGTGGTCAGAAAAGCCACTGAGGGGCTTGTATCATTTTCATCAATTGTTACGCATCAGTAGTTATGCCTGGATCTGCCCTGCGGCGGGTATGAAAAGGTGGTATATAAGGAAGAAGTTGTCCTGCCAGCACCATCTGAGGTCGGCCTTCTGGGTAGAAGTGTGATCTATGGTCAGGGCAGAGAAGACACCCCCTCCACTCTAGAAGGAACCCACGACCCAGCTGTGCCTCTGCCACAGCCACCAGCAGAGAAGCTGACTAAATGGTGTTGAAGCAAACAGTTTACCTACCTGCAGGATCTGGCCCACACCGAATTCGCTAATGAGACTCTTCCTATATAGGCCTCTCTCAGGCCAAATTCCTGGGCACTGCTGGCCGTCCTGCTGCCAGAGATGGATTAGAGTCCCCATCCGAGCAGCATATGTCTTCTGTGGCATTTCTTTTATTTTGCATATACAGACAAGCATGCCCTCCACTGCCATTTGATTGGATCACTGTATCAACAGCTTTTTCAAAATGACAGCTAATGGAGAAAAGGTATTTTAAAAGGTCTATGAACGCTCCTACCTAAAAATATATCTCCAGAGAGGGTATAGCACTTAATACATTGAATTCAACCAAAGTTTTGTGGGTGCCAATGATGTACAGTGTGCCATGATGGGCCCCGGGGAGATGGCATAAAATGACAGAACTGTGAATGTTTTAACTGATTTGACTACATTTCAGTTGGTTGGCTCTGTCCTTGTAACACCCAAGCTATGCATCTAAAACATTGGGATGGTCTATTATCCAACCTGGGACACATGGGACACATGTATGGAAATTTTTTTTCCAATATAGGATTTTTCCATTGTCTTTTTTTTTTTTTTTTTTAAGATCTTGTGATGCCCCAGATAGTTACCAAAATAACCAGTGGCCACAACATCTGGGAGCCCAAACAGACACAGGAAAAATACAGCAGAAGGGGAAGATCCACAAAAACAGGAAACATGGAGAGGAGAGTAAAAAGATGTCAAAACAAAGGCAGCCTGGGCGGGCAGGGAGAGGAGGCCAGCAGAGAGGCCATGAGCTCAGCTGCGGGGACAAGTTCCTCAGGAGTCTTCAGAGAATTGCAGGGTGACGTAGGCCCTGGCCCACACAAAAGGACCCTGGCCTCTTCACCTCTGTTTTACACACAAAGTCATGGCCTCCTTCAAAACTAAATAATAGCAATGCCACCGACTTCCCTGTGCAGGCAGCTCTCCCTGCCTGTCTAGGTCTGGGCCTACCAGCCCCCAAACATCTGCAGACGTGGAGCAACAGACAAGCAGTGCACAGGACGCAGGTGCAGAGGCCTGGCTCTACCTAGGCCTGGCCTCCTCACAGAGGCTGTCCACACGCCCCCATTCATCTCCTTCATCCCTGTATCTCTGCACCGGCACTGGCCAGGCCCATTCATACTAGTGACTCAATTAACCATTGACCCATCAGAACTAAAATGGCTTTTGACCCAGAACTAAAATGGCTTTATCTCCACCCAATGCTCTTTACCATACTACTTTCATTTCTTAATCTAGGTTTTCAGTTCCCACTAGAGAAAAGTGCTCACCCATAGGTGAGAAGGCCAGCACAAAGCGACCCCACCTGCACAGAGTGGGTACCCAATGTTGTTGATTAACTCATAGACCAGCAGAACTTTAAGACTTGGATGGGGACCTAGAATTCAACGACTCTAACCTTCTTTTTAAATATGAATCCTCCATACATCATTAAATCAACAGATAGAAAAGTTTTAGCTTACAAGTCTCCTGGGCCAGCACATTAGCCGTCAGAAAGGGGCACTGGCTCACCTCCAACCATGTACAATGCATGGCTAAATGCTTATTTCTCTCTTTATTTTTTTCTTTACTAGCAAAAAGCCAACCACCGCAACCTCTTCTTTCTCCCTTCTTCCATGCACCAGGATAAAATGCCACCTTCTCATTCTGCTTTTCCAGCAGATGGCCTGAGTTGTGAATGGCTCAGCAGAGATCTGATCTCCTTTTGCTTTAGTGATCACCTTCTGAGAGTAGCCACCAGTGCCATGAAAAGTTCTCCTTCTAGGAGAAAATGAAAACATTTAAATCCAAGAGCCGGTCACTTAAACCATGGACTCCTCACCATTCACCTTCTCAATAAAAGGAGTGATCGTGGAGAGCAAAGTGGACAGCACGCTGTTCCCACGAGTTTGTGGAAATTTTCTTCTCACTTCTCCACGCTGGTCGCCACTTTGTATGAGTAAAATAAGAAGGGGCTCAGGGTGGTTCTCCATTGTTCCAGTGATCACACTAACTCAGTTTTAACACCAACTTCCCTACGCTTGAGCCAAAGAAGGGGTGGAGGCATTGCTCACCATCAGTCACCAAGATCAATGAGCCTTTGACAACCCCTATTGCACACGGGTCTAGACTAGGTGCTGTACAGAGGGGAGCTTCTCTTAGGGAGCTCCTGGCATAAGCCACAGACATCCAGCCACCTGTCTCAGCGCTGTAAGATCATTGCTCACATGTCTCTCTTCCTTACTAGACTCCAACAGAACACTGATTGAATTCTCTCATATCCTAGTACCCCGCAATAAATGTGTATTTGTGCTAACCCTGAGACATGAACAGAGAAGCCAGTTGGTGGCATTTACAGATAGAAGGTCGGTAATCCAACTTGGAGATGAGGGGAAATAAAGCATTTTGGGACTAAAATCCCAAGTCCATATCACAGATGGATGGGAGGGGAGATGGGAATAGGTTTCTCCTGTATCCCATGGGAATCTTTTTCTTTGAGCTGTTTAAAGTTACAGTAATGGCTAAGGAGCCAGGGTGGACACAATACCCAGTGTGAATGGGCTTCCATCTCTCCGGTGCCCCTGCGGGAGGCCCTCCGCCAGGCTGGTGGAGAGGTCTGTGGCGGGAGCTTTTCCACACAAAGCGACCTCCCTCTTGAACCCTTCTCACTTCAGGTTTCTTTGAGAGAGTGCCAAGGTTTCACTTGCCGGCTCAGAGAGCAGTTCCTTCCTATGTGAAAGGAAGGGTAGGAGGAGCATTTGTCGCTTTGTGACTGGGAGGGGTTTGGGGGGCCAACGGTGAGACCCCAATAGAAGAAGGACCGCGGACAGCTGTCTGCCAAGGCGCAGAAGAATGTCTTTCTTACTTTATGAGAAAGAAAACAAACAAACAAACAAAAAGATCTAAGGAAATGGGAAAGAAAGGTAACCATGGAGCTTTTTCCAAGGAGCCTAAGACAGCTATCTCCGCCAGCCGGGGACTGGGAAAGTTCAGCTTTGTTCTGATGAAGGGATATGAGGCTTATTTGGACCAGAAAAAAAAAAAAATCAACTGAATAATCAGATGCCTCTGGACGGGCTACAGAAGGCTCTATCTGGTGGTGTCCATTCTGCCTGCTGGCTTCCTGCAGAGATGAGAGCCTCCCCCAAGACAACTGCCATTCTCCAAAAGTCGAGTTCTTGGCATGGAGCTGGGGCCCTCATGATAAGGGATTAGATGGTCTGGGGCCTGCTCTGGCCTTCTCCCTGCCAGCTCCACATGGAATTAAAATGCCCAGAGCCGAGCTGCTCACCCAGAACCTGCACCCTACTCCACTTCCCACCCCCAACAAGTCTGTGACTCCATGGGTCCCCTGCAGTTGGAAATGGGATCAAGGCCATTGGAAGACGCCTCACTGAGTTTCCTGGAAGAAAGGAATCATTCCGATGGTAAGACTGAGAAAAATAATAAATAAAATTCTTCCCAGAAAAGGAAGAATTTGTTTTATTTTGTTATAAAATAAAATCAAAGCGATACTCTAACCAGCAGAAAAAAACGTCTTCACTTCTCTGAAGAAAGGTACCACTAACACGATGCCCTGGTTGGGGGCTCAGAGCTAGGAGAGGGAACTCCTAGCAGCTGGAATCTTGATCTATAGAACATGTACTTTAAAAGGGCATGATCAAAACAGAGAAATAAATGTTTTTCTGTGTGACCCTCTCTGTTTATTCAGCTCCTAGAAAAAGCAGTTAACCCATGTCCGAGCACTTAAAAGGGACCCCCCTGGCATTTCACTCCATATTCCAGCCATTGTGGGGTCCATTTACAGTGTCCTCTAGTGTCTGCAATAAGGCAGTAAATGACACCGGACAGTGTGTCAGGTCACACAGGGCCCACTTAACCCCCACTGTCTAGAACGTCTTTCCTTTCTCCTCTCTCCTTTCATTCTCCTCCTCTTCTCTCTCCCCACTTTTCTCACACTGCTGAGACCTCTCAGTGGTTCCTACCCACACCTAAAGGACCATACAGAAATATATAGCTGACTTTGTGTGTGTGTGTGTGTAATATATATATATATGTGTATATATATATATATATATATATATATTATAATGGCTGACTCCCAGTTCCTACTAAGTTGAACACAGACAATGAATTCAGGAAAACAAATGTCTTTCCTTTCTGTGAAGTCAGCCCCACGGTCACCCATCCAATGAGCACCAAACTTAGAGAGGTGAATTGGGCAAAATGTCTTTGTAGCTTAAGGATAACAATGGCCTACATTTTAGCCTCCAGGAAGCGTTGTTATGGCATCACAGCACAGCAAAGTAACTTGGGTAACCTTTCACAGTCAACCGTTAATGTGTCAGGACGCTTAGGCAGCGTTAGGTTTCAGAAGCAACTTGTTTAAACAATAAAAATGTATTGCATGCCTACTGAAAGCCAGATAGAGGTGGAGAAACTGGGGATACGGAGTTGAAACATACAGGCAATCCTGCCCTGCTCTCAAGAAACCTACTTTCTAACATGGGCAACAGCTACCATACATGTAAATTTAAAAAATAAATCATACTAGAAAGATAAATTTCAGATAATGGTAAGAGTTATAGAGGGAATAAAAATGTAGTCCCAAGAATCAGATGGGGTGAACAGGTGAGCACCAGCTGACTTTTGGAGGGCAGAGCTGGCCCCTCTGAGGACCACATCATGGGATTGACGAGCAGATAACTGATGAGACCGCCAAGACTTGGAAAGATCTGGGAAAGGATTGTCTGGCAGAGGGAAGAGCAAAGCAAAGGGAGGTGGGATAGAGAAATGTCAGAACAAACCTGGGTGAATCCACTTTGCCAATTACTTTTCAATAGTAGTAGAAAAGTTACCTCTCTGAATGTTTTTTCTTCCCAAACAGAAATAAATCATAATAATTTATTTCCCAGTTTCTTCCCTGTCAGTGTCTCTTGTCTTGTACTGAAGCTTTCCCTCCCTCTTCCCAACTCCATCCCCAAAACACACACACACGCACACAAACACACACGTACACACAACTAGTAGCAATGCAGGAACTTCACAGAGAAAATGAAATTCCGTCTTCAAGACCTTAAGACCACCCGCAAGTTGGGCACATGACCAAAAACCTGAGTGGAATGTGTGAGTCAGAGGCCCCATGGCTGGAGGGACATGCCACAGTGCCAGAGAAAAAAGAAGGAAGCATTTGTGAGACTGCTCTGCATGGTTTTGTTTCTTCTTCCTTGGTTGTGTATGAACAACACTGGTTAATATTGTGCTTTTTTTAACGGATTAAGAGTTAGTTTGAGGCAAGGAAGGTATCCCTGTGGTTGGAAAATAGAGCTTCTTTCTTTCTTTCTTTCCCCATTTGAGCAGCTTCTCCCTCCTCCTCCCTCCAGTCTAGGGCTCACACCCCCGCAATGCAGGCCTGTGCAATCTTCCCATTTCCTGCATTTCATGTGAAGGAGCATTCAAGAGTTGGACAACAAGGGTTTAATTCAACTTGACCATCTTCTCAAAAAGAAAATGAAAAAAAAAAGAAAAAGAAAAAAGAGGAAGAACAAAAGTTGGGAGAGGCCAGACTAAATGGATATGATCTGAATGCATATTTGTGTTACAACTAATACAACCAGCATCAGAGAGGGACCAAGATCAAATAAATGGTAAAACCTGACAAAGAGAAGAATAGATGGTATGTGGAGCCATCTGTTTTGGAGGACACCCAAATCTGTCTGAATCTGTGAGGCCAAACTACCAGCTATTCTAAGACACCCCATTCCAAGAGTGGCCTAATGCGTATCTACACAATCAGTTTCTCTCACCATCACTTTGGCTGCAACTTTTTTGTGCAATTAAGTAATTTATTCCTTTCTTCAGCCTCCTGATTCTAATGAATCCGAGCCACAAACAAGCCTCAGTTGCTCCTATTCAAGGAGTCTGATTGCATCTGGCAGTGATTGCTGAAAATCCTGAAGAGGAAACAGGGAAGGGAAGCATATTGTTTGGGGGGGTAATAGGTGAAGACCTGCCTCTCTTGACCTATAATACATTAGTGTCAGTGAACATTTGGCAGCCTTCAGATGATTAGCAATGAAGATGAATCAAGCAAAAAAGAGGTAGAAATCTGCCTCATCTGAATCACCAGAACTGCATACATTTGCATGCTGATTAGCTGTTCTTTTGTCTGTGTTCCTAATTATTATGACACATTATGTCTTCATCATGCAAGATTCTGATCTGTCTTGTTCAAAATGCATGTAGAAAAAAGTGCTGTTTATTGATTCAACATGTAACTTTTATTTTTATGTTTGCTTTAATTAAATACATATTTGATTGCCTTTGACTGCTGTCTTTTTTTTCTTTTTTCTTTTTTTTTTTTTCTCTTATTTATTTCATCTTGTTGACAAACACACAGGTAACCTTCCTCTATCACGCTCAGATCATTTGGTGCTCACAGTCTCTCTTCCCCCTCTGCCTCCCGCTCTTTCTCAGGTGCTCACTTTCATTTTCTTGAATGGGCAAAACAGAAGAGGAAAAGAAAACAAAACAGCATCCCTAGTAACAAGGAAGAAGAGGGAGCTGAGGGGTGGGAGAAGCCCTGAGGAGGGAGGGGAAATGGCTCCAGCCTTAACAAGAGCAAACAAATGTTTCTGACTCTGGAGGAGGGCTTTCCAGGCGAACATGGGCAGCAGAAGGGAGTTGAAGATAATATGATCCTGTGAAAGAAGGAGACCCTCTGTCATTCTCAGTTGTCTTCACAGGTTACTGATGACCAAGGTTTGTGAGCAGGACAGAAACATGCCTGTCTCCCAAGTCAGGCCTCCAATTCTCCCATAGGGCCCAGGAGCGCTGCCGGAACTTCCCGTAGGGAGGGGACCTGCTTTCCCAGAGGACTCTGCTTAGATCCACTTCCTTCCTCTTTCCCAGAAGCGGAAGTGGTAGGAGAAACTTACCATCTATCCGTGCCAGACCCCTCAGGCCCCCCAGGGCAGTCGGGAAACCAACATCTCCGGGGGACAAGAACACGAGACAGAGAACTCTAGAAGGAGGGACCTCCCCAAAAGATGCAAAGTGCATGGAGCCCGGACCGTACTGCCTGCTGGGGCTATTCCCTGCAAACCTCTGCGGATTCTTTCAGTAGGAGGGCGGAAGGCAGTATGGGCAGAAAGGGAAAGGTATATGTTTCTGCAGGTTACAGCCAACTCAAGCCCTGCGGTCCTTATCACCTTCCACCCAGGGATATGCTAAACAGCTGTAGTTAGCACCAAGCTATTTGGCCAATCCAATCAAGACACTTAGAAAGCGAAAGAGGAAGGGCCGGATGCCGGAGTAATTGAGTGCGCTGAGGGTCCGTAGATGCTCAGAAAGAAAGCGGGGTCCAACCAAATGCAAATGGCTCCTCGCTGAAGAGGGATAATGCCCACCGCTCTTCCCTGCTAATGGGCAATGATTGGCTGGAAATGTAATCAACAGCTCTGCCCCCAACATCTATCCCTACAGTGAGGGATGATGGAAATCCATATTCATGAGAAAGCAGGCCGGCAATGTTTACTGGATGCAGAAAGGGGGCAGGGCTGGCCTGGGTGAGATCGAGGTCCTTGGAGAGCGATAATGAGGCTAGGAGCAGGGAAAACGGTACTGTTAGAGCCCCTACCCCACGGCAGCCCTCCCCTCATATATCTGACCCCCATGTGTACACATGTCCTCTGAACCTGAGACTCAAGAGAACTCTAAATGTGGCAAATCCGTAATTCACCTAAGCAGAATGTATAGCTGGGTGCCGCCATCTCACAGCTTCCTGTGTGAAAACATTCACTATCCCCCAACCCCCTCCCCGCCAAGCACGGCAAGATAAGTAAGAATAGATATGAAGCAAATGGTAACAAAGGTACAGGTATAACACAGACATCTTGAAATCCATTTGGAATTCCTCCATCAAAGGTTGGGTTATCTAAGCTTTTTTTTTTTTTTTTTTCTCAAAAAAAAAAAAAAGCATATCAAGCGTTATACTGGGTTGAATAGTGTCTGTATTAGTATGCTAGGGCTTCCGTAACAAAATACCAGAGACCAGTATTTTCCAATAGACCTAAGCAATGACATTTATTTTCTCACAGTTCTGGAAGCTTGGAGTCCAAGATCAAGGACTTTCCATCCTCAGATCATGTCCTTTTTAAATCTTGGATGTTTAAATATCCTACCTAAAATGAAATAAAGGCAATAAGATATGGTAAGAATTATTCTAATGCCCATTCTTAGCAAAAAGAAAAGCTGGCAATCTTCTGACTGGCCCCAATTACAAAATAAAAATCCGTGACCTGTTACTTCCTCCAAAAAGCCTCTCCACATTCCTCACTCCCTTTGTACTGATGCATAAATCTTAACATTTGATTTTTCACTTCCTTATATTTAGCTCTATAATTGTTCTCTGATTCCAAATGCATTGCAAGCTCCTGGAGATAAAGATCATGACTCTTATATCTTTTATTTCTGCTTTTATAGCGCAGAGCGGTGCACTCAGCAGAAGCCTAGTAAATGCTAAATGAATGAATAAAAGAATAAACAGATAAAGTTAGTAAAAACTACACCACAGAGGATTTTTAGGGCAATGGAAATATTCTGTATGATACTATAATGGTGGGTACATGTCAATAAACATTTGTCTGAACCCATAGAATGTACACCACCAAGAGTGAACCCTAATGATTATGATGATTATGATGTGTTGATGTAGGTTCATTGATTGTAAAAAATGTATCACTCTGGTGGGGGATATTGACAATGGAGGAGACTATGCATGAGTAGGGTCGTGGAGTAAATCAAAAATCTCTATACCTGCCTCTCAGGTTTGCTATATGAACCTGAAACTGCTCTAAAAAAAAATAAAATCTTGAAAAAAGAAAAACTTCCAATAAGTTTTCAATGGCCCCAAGAAAAAGTAGGAATTTATAAAGGGGCAATAGGGACTTGATAGCTTCTATGGTCCCTTCCCACTCCAACTGTCTATGGTTCCTTAGTTTGTGCACGAACCATTGGGATGAGGAACAGACACTAAATCAGTTGAAATGATTACGGAAAGGGGGATGCCTTTGCCACAGGCCCAGATAATATGGAAGATTCCATACTGAAATTGGTCCAAGATGTGTGGCAGCGGGATACATCACCAGGATCCACTGTTTCTCATCATCTTTGCCCCTGCCACCTTCATCTTTCACCTGCATTCGTGCTTCTGCCTCTGTGCTAGTCTGAATGATGGCCTTACAAAGATGTTCCCAACTGAACCCCCAAAACTTGTGAATATGTTATCCTACATGGCAACAGGGACTTTGCAGATGTGATTAAGGATCTCAAAACAAGGGAATGATCCTGGATTATGGGGTGGGTCTAGTATAATCACAAGGGTCTCTATATGGTAAAGAGGAGGGTCAGAGTCAGAAAAGGCAATGGGGTGACAGAAACAGAACTCAGAGAAAGAGAGACATTTGAAGATGCTATGCTGCTGGCTTTGAAAACAGAGGAAGGAGGCCCAGCACAGTGGCTCACACCTGTAATCCCAGCACTTTAGGAGGCTGAGGTGGGTGGATCACCTGAGGTCAGGAGTTCAAGACCAGCCTGACCAACATGGTGAAACCCTGTCTCTACTTAAAAAAAAAAAAAAAAAAAAAAAAAAAAGTAGCCAGGCATGGTGGTGGGCACCTATAATCCCAGCTACTTGGGAGGCTGAAGCAGGAGAATCACTTGATCCCAGGAGGTGGAGGTTGCAGTGAGCTGAGATGGTGCCATTGCACTCCAGCCTGGGCAACAAGAACCTAACTCTGTCTCAAAAATAAAAAAAAGAAAAAGAAAAAGAAAGAAAGAGAAAGAAAATGGAGAAAGGAGCCACGAGCTGAGGAATTCTGGCAGTCTTTGGAAAGGGGAAAAGTCAAGAAAATGGACTCTCTCCTCTAGAGCCTTCAGAAAGAACACAATCTTGCTAACACCTTGATTTTAGGACTTTGACCTCAAGAATTATAAAATAATAAGCGGGTACTGTTTTTAAGCCACTACATTTGTGGTAATTTGTTAATAGTGGCAATTAGAAGCTAATACACCCTCCTTACTGGTCTCCTGGCTCTGCCCTTGTCTTCTGTGGTCTATTTCCAAAACAATGGCCAGAATGATCCTTTTAAAACCTAAGTCACATTATGTACCTGCTCTGCCCAAAATCTTCCTGTGGCACCCTATCTCATCGTGAACTACAAAGTTTTTAAAATCTCCCACTAGGGCCTCCCTGACCTAGCCCTCATAACTTTTTTTTTCTTTTTTGAGACAGAGTCTCACTGTGTTGCCCAGGCTGGAGTGCAGTGATGCCATCTCGGATCACTGCAACTTCCACCTCCCGGGTTCAAGCGATTCTCCCGCCTCAGCCTCCTAAGTAGCTGGAATTATGGGCACCCGCCACCACGTCCAGCTAATTTTTGTATTTTTAGTAGAGATAGGGTTTCACCATATTGGCCAGGATGGTCTCGAACTCCTGACCTCAAGTGATCCTCCCACCTCGGCCTCCCAAAGTGCTGGAATTACAGGCATGAGACACCACACCGGGCCAGCCCTCACAACTTCTGAGGCTCCCTCTCATTCTACCCCCTCACTCCTTCCACTCTGGCCTTGTTGGCCTCCTTGAGGCCCTCGGCATCCTTCTGTCTCAGGGCCTTTACACTTCCTGTGCCTCTGCCTAGAAAGCTCTTTCTCCAGACATCCCACAGCTAGCTTCATCAGCTCCTTCATGTCTTTGCTCAAATGGCATCTTCTCAGTAAGGCTTTCCCTTAAGTGTCCCATTTCAAACGGAAACCCCTTCCACTTCCTGTCTTTCCTCCCTATCTGATGTCTCTATGGCACTCAAACTCTCTGACATACTACATATTTTACGCCCTGCTTATTTATTTCTTGTCTCCAATAGAACGTATACTTCATTAGGACCAGGATTTTTGTCTATTTTATCAGCAGCATCAAATCAGTGCCTGGCCCATAGTAGGTGCTCAATAAATATCTGCTATAATTAATAAAGGATCACTTTCTGCCAGTCTTTCCCAACAGGAGCAATACTAATATTGATCCTAGGCCACATGAAATGAGAGAACTAATACTGATAAAAACTACAATCATGCCAACCATGGTTACGTCACTGGGTACTGATTAAGCGCCAGGTACTGTGGTAAGTGCTTTACAGGTATTAACTCGGTTAGTCAGATCACAGTGGTTCTTCTCATGGGATACTCAAGGGAACACCTCAAGGAGCAACAAAATTCAAAATATAGGGTGGGAATTGCTGATTTCTGATTAAGGTCTCAGATGATTCAGGACAAAAGGAAGAAACTGTCTACCCAGAAAAACTGATACCATCACAACGGCTTTGATAAAATGAAGTTTGAGCCCATCACCCTCTGAAAGGCTCTGAAAGCTGTCTGGTCCATCATTGATGTGTAGTAAAAAATTGCTAATTAGAGTTGTTTTTTTCTTTTCTTTTTTTTTTTTTTTTTTTTGACAAGAAATTCTAATATCACCTGCCAATATGGAGAGAGAGGACGCAAGTTGAAAAATGTAGAAAATCTCACAAAAATATGGGACTTCTGCTCAACACCCAACCCTTTTCCAAAGCCCCCAGGTCCTACCCACACTGTCAGGGGCCCGCATGGCACAGACTCGGCAGCTAAGACTGTAACAAGAAACAGAGCAGGTGAAAGGGGGCCGAAACGAGGAATAGGACAGTCTGCCCATAAAAGGGCCTGTACGATCTCATGCTCCCCAAACACTCACAGATGGAGACACGTGCCTAATACGGCATAAGTGAGTGAGGCTGAGGTCCGGTGGGGTTGGCTCCCCAGAAGTCCCCTGTTTCTAACTCTACCCCCATGAGTCTTATCTGGAAAATGCATTCTAAAGCAACTCTACTCACTGGCCTGATGATCCCGGAGGGAGAAGAAAAGGAATCCCCTTTGAGGCCACATTAAGGGTGGGGATTTTCCGTTGTTTGCAATTGTAATCTCAGTAGTCACTCTAGTCAATAAACAAACAAGTGAAAAGATTCAGTGAGGTGTAAAAATAGATTTGCACAGGGCAGACAACTGCACATTCCATTTATTTACCTCCTCTAACAAACCAATACCTGGGGTGACATTTATTAATAAACGGCATTACCAGGTGCCTGATATGTGGCTCACAGAAATTAATTACCCAGCCCATGGTAAAACCATAACAAGCCCGCAGTGCTGTAACATTTGTGCTAATTGAAAATGAGATAAGTGCTGTGGGTGCAATTTGCATTCAATGCAGTGTATTAATTATCTTCAGTTCTCTTCATGATAAATATACCTGACTGAATCACTCTCCTAATTTGCTGGGTAATAGAGTCATAAGTGCATTCCCTTAGGTAACCAAGGGAAGGCATTGAGTTGTGGGCAAGATGGAGGCCTTCTGCTTTTCCAAGTTCTTCAACCAGGTTAGTTCTGGTACTTTTCAGTGTTCTTAAAACTACAGTGAACTTGTTATACTCACCAAAACTCCCAGCCTCACGCCCTTATTCTTCCCTCTTCTGCTACATTCGCTGACTGTGCTACAAGCTCAGAGAGGGATCAAAAGATTAAGTTAGAGGGGCTATATTTCTGTCTGTTTAATGACTCTACTCTACATGGAATATAATCTCTGCAAAGAAGGGCCTTGAGCTATACACTGCCCCCAAATTAATTCTGGATCTAATTGCATTAGGTTCTGAATAGACATGAATTGAAACTTGCACTACAATAACCATCAGGAGAATCCAGATTTAAAGATATTGGGTAGGTACAGCAGATTGATGCTTAAAGATGTTGGCATTGGAGAGAGAGCTCAAATTAGGAGATGCATAGCTCCAATATGATGAGATGCATAGCAAATTTCCATAGTTCCACCAGACAAGCAAGGCCTGTCTTTCGAGATAGAAAGAGTTAAATTCAGTTACTATGAACTGAAATTTCCCAACGATCCAGCACTGGTACATCTGCAAAGTCTTCATCATTTGTTCAAAATTCTGGCAATGTGTTCTTCTTGCCTTCACGCATTGTGCAGCATATAATAAGGGAAAGGTGACAACAGCAATAATAACCATAGTAACTATTATGAACTGAGAGCTGACCGCACATCAGGGATCAAGCTAAGGGCTTAATTTACATTATGTGAAGTAATTCTCTTCTTAGCTGTCTTCCTTGCCTACTCTGTCTAAAGAGCCTCCTTTCCTCCAACACACATCCTCCGTTACTCTCCATGACAGCACCTTGCTTGCTTGCTTCTTTTTTTTTTTTTTTTTTTTTTTTTGAGACAGAGCCTCACTCTGTCACCCAAGCTGGAGTGAGATGGCACAATCATGGCTCACTGCAGCCTCCGCCTCCCAGGTTCAAGCTTCAAGTTATTCTCGTGCCTCAGCCTCCTGAGTAGCTGGGATTATAGGCATCTGCCACCACACCCGGCTAATTTTTGTATTTTTAGTAGAGATGGGGTTTCACCATGTTGGTCAGGCTGGTCTCGAACTCCTGACCTCAGATGATCCACCCACCTTGGCCTCCCAAAGTGCTAGGATGACAGGTGTGAGCCACTGCAGCCAGCCACCTTGCTCACTTCTTGTATGACACTTGTCCCAACCTATAACTATCCTGATAGTTGTTTACCTGAGAAATGTCTAAGCCTCCCTAATTAGCATGCAGATTCCTTAGGAGAGAGCCCTAGCCTGTCGTCTTCATCCCTACTATGGACAGTGACATGGTTTGGCTGTGTCCCCACCCAAAACTCATCTTGAATTCCCACATATTGTTGTGGGAGATAATTGAATCATGGGGGCAGGTCTTTCCCCTGCTGTTCTCGTGATCATGAATAAGTCTCATGAGATCTGATAGTTCTAGAAGGGGGAATTTCCCTGCACAAGCTCTCTCTTTGCCTGCCACCATCCGTGTAAGACATGACTTGCTCTTCTTTGCCTTCCACTTGCTCTCCAGCCATATGGAACTATAAGTCCATTAAACCTCTTTTTCTTCCCAGTCCTGGGTATGTCTTCATTAGCAGTGCAAAAGCAGACTAATACAGACACATAGTCGGAAACTCAACAAATATTTGTGAAATGAATACAAATTTATAATAACCCCCCAAAATAAGGAGACCAAAACTTGATTTATGATGCAGTCCAAGCAGCGCATCAAATTAATAAATTTACAGGGTATCCCAGACCACCCATTGCACTTCAAGAGGCCAGGAATCCTGCAAGACAAGGGCCTTTAGCCCAGAAAATGCCTGCCATGAACTCCCATCTACTTGCTACAGGGAGGCTCTAATTTAACTCTAAGCTAACAGTCCATAGGAAGAGGAAAATGCAGCTGTAAATATCCATAAGACAAAACAATCCAGGGGTCCAAAGGAACCAAAACGATGTCTGATACTCACACTGGAGAGAAATTTCTTCTAAGGACAGAGAAGACATTATTTGATGTTCAATCAGACACTTGCAGTAAGGAAACAGCTGCTGGCCCACAGGCACTTCTGTGAATCAGAAAAGCATATCCCTCTCCAGGCGAACATAGCCCCTGCCTCCCAGGTAGGCACAAAGCTGGGCAGGAGGTGCACAGGCTGGATTTTCAGCCCTACTTGCCCCATGAGGCAGGTGCCTCTGTGTCATGCACAGTTGCCTGGGACAGTCCTGCTCAGGGGATGCAGGTGACCGTTTCTTCCTAAAGCCCTTCATGTTGAAGTGAAATCTGATAAATCATCTCATGGAGACCCATGGGATACGTTCCTGGACCCCAGCTCTCAATCCCCTGGTAGATGCTATCACATCTGGCAAGACTCTACTACTAGGTTATGCCTCAGTATGACCAATAATGGTGACCGCTGGGTTTCTCCTAAGAGAAAGGTGATAGATTTCATTTTAGCTCAATGCCACACTCTTCATTGTGGTAAAAAGAACTGAACTTATTGAATATGGCACTTCCTACCTGCTATCGGCTGAATGTTTTTGTCCCCCTCCCCAAATTCATATATTGATGCCCCACCCCTAATGTGACTATATTTGGAGATGGGGTCTTTATGGAAGTGATGAAGGTTAAGGAAGGTCATCAGGGTGGAGCCTTGATCCCAGATAGGATCCCTGATAGGATTCATGTCCTTGAGACGTGAGAGAGCTTGCTCCTTCTCTCTCTGCTGTATGAGGATGGAGTGAAAAGGCAGCCGTCTACAAACCAAAAGAAGAAGCCTCAGAGTGAACCTACCTTTTTCTTATGGCAGCCTGAGCTAACTATGACACTGTTCTCAACATCAGTGACGTTGAGTGGCCCTGGGAAATGGGCAGCTACAGACGGAGAATGTACAATAGGGAATTGGGGCTAGGGAAAGGAGAAAAAGGCAAGCAATGAATCAGAGAACGCCTTCTTCAGAAAGTTTTCTTTGAGAGCCCGTTATCTCGATTTACACACACCCCCAAGTTACATTTGTATTTTAATCTCATATATTCTCAATACAGTAGCCAGCTTGGTCTTTCTGAAACATAAGTCCGATTTTATTGCTCCCTTGCTGGAAATTCACCAGTGGCTCCATTTCCCTCAGAATAGAAGCCCAAATCTGCTACGGCTCCTACAAGACCCCCTCACCTGCCAGGCTCCCTCTCTGACCTCACCCCCACCATGATCCTCCCCTTGGCTCACTCTGCCCCAGCCATGCTGGCTTTCTGTAGCTTCTCAGATAACACCAAGCACACACCTACCACAGGACCTTTGCATTCCCCACTCCCTGTGCCTGAAATCTATTTCCTCATTTCCTTTCTGTCTCTACTCCAATGTCACATTATTAATGAGCCCCCCCAATCACTCTGTGTAAAAATAACCCGCAGACCTCCCCTCCAACACACACACACACACTGCATGCCCTACGTACCTTGCTCTATTTTTCTCTGTAGCCATCCTCAGAACATGACACACTATTTGCTTATTAATTTGTTCATCATCTGCCTCTCCCTAAAATGAAAGCTTTACAAGGCCAGGAACTTGCTTGTTCTCTCTTATATCCCTAGCAATTTCAGTAGTGCCTAGCACATAATAGACACTCAATAACTATTTCTTAAAATCATCAGATTCACCAGAAAATGCCTTTTAGATATCATCCCAATTTGGTAATATTATCTAGGCATGGTTTAACCTGCATTGGTCATTATTCTCTTCCTCAGACTAAACACCCTACTTGAGTGGAAACCGACTGTATTAGTCCACTTCCACACTGCTATAAAGAACTGCCCCAAACTGAGTAATTTACAAAGAAAAGAGGTTTAATGAATTCCATTCAGCATGGCTGGGAAGGCCTCAGGAAACTTACAATCATGGCCGAAGGGTAAGCAGGCACATCTTAGATGGTGGCAGGTGAGAGAGGAGAGCAGGGGAAACTGCCACTTATAAAACCACCAGATCTCGTGAGAACTCACTCACTGCCACAAGAACAACGTGGGGAAACTGCCCCCATGATCCAATCACCTCCCACCAGGTCTCTCCCTCAACGTGTGGCGATTATGGGGATTACAATTCCAGATGAGATATGTGTGAGTACACAGAGCCTGATGATATCACCTCCTGAACAAAGAATACCACCTTTGTCACAAAAAATAAGTATTTCTTAAATGAATGAAAAATGCGAATGATTATAAGGTAGCAGATAATAACAGTGGCAAATGATATACATGCTGGGCATTAAGCTAAAATCTTTACGTACCAGGAACAGAGTTTTAAATTCATTATCTCATTAGTTCTCACAGTAGCCATTTGAGGCAGGTATCATGAGTCCCATTTTACAGATAAGAAAACTGAGGCTAATAGAGCGAGTCATCTGTATAAGCCCATAGGGGGCAGCAAGGAATGAAGCCAGTCGGGATTTGAACTCAGGTCTGCCTGACTTAAAAACCCATGCTCTTAACCACTCTCTCCTATATACTAATATAGATCCGAAAATTGGTGCTGATATCAAATATTAAAGCTTAACTGAAATATACCAGTAGTATTCGCTATTTAAAGAGAACCTGTAATGAATTCCAAGCTGTGTATTTTAAAAAACAAATAATCCTTCTTGTGAAATAGCCCTTAATATCTATGTGTGATAAATACATCAGTTTTATGTTAAACAAGGAAACAGCCGTGATTCTAAAAACCATTTTTATTTGGCTTTATGATATAATGTGTGGCATTTTTGCCAGGAGATTGACCTTCCTAATTTGGTTTGGCTCAGGCTAGTGTCAAAATGAATTCGCCCCCCAAATCATACCAATGACAGAGAGGGAAGGGAAACAACCTCACAGGTTTGCTAAGAAGTCCACCTGGGATTCAACTTTTGCCAAAAAGACAGATGAAGAACTCACATGCTATTGAAAGGGTCAAAAAGAATATTTGTTGTTGTTGTTGTTGTTGTTGTTGTTGTTAGAAAATTATCAGTGTTATGTTCCTTTTAATGTAAGCAGAAAATCAAGTTTTCCCCAGGCAGCTTGCTGTTCTATCACATCATTTAAAATCATTGTGATTGAAAGCACAGAGTAGCAGAAGGACTCACTGACTTCACTGATTTTTGTGGTTGAATTACGGGGTTCGAATAGTAATGATGCGCTGCCCATTTTTAAGACCTGTGCTTGTCTCCACTTTCAAGCGAGGAAGCACAGCCTACAGGGCCAGGAGAGGAGGCTGCACGTGGGGCACTCGCAGCCATTCTCTCCACCTCTCCACTGAACTGGAGTATCTCTCAGAATTAAGTCTTTAAAAAAAATCCCTCCTATTCTTCAGCACCCATTTCATGTTATAAAAAAAATTACTCAACTAAATGTCATATTATTCTGCTTACCTCATTTTGGGCAATTCATAACAGCATTTAATGGGCCTATTTCCCCCAAAGTATTTTCATCGCTGCTAATAGAGAAAACACAGAAGAAGGGGAAAAAAAAAAAAAAAAAAAGCCACCATGGTCCAAAAAGCTAGTGAAAATAACCTTGACTTAATCAGGTGTCTTCACAGGATTCCTCAGAGCCTTTAGTAGGCTAGTGAGCATCTCAAGTCCCCAGGTCAGGGCATAGGAACAGTGTTTCTCTAATGCATTTGACAACAGGACACTCTCTTTTAAAAAGAATCTCAGGATTCCACTCTTGCTGTTCCATAGTCAAGGTGTTAGGAAATGCTACCTAAGGGGGTTCACCAAACACTCCGGGCTTCAAGAAGACTACAATTTACTGGTAGGGTGGATGGGGTATGATTGAATTGGGTCCCCCAGAAAGCTATGTTGAAGTCCTAACCTCTGGTAACTGTGAATGTGATCTGATTTGGAAATAGGGCTTTTACAGATGTAATCAAGTTAAGACGAGGTCATTAGAATGGGACCCAATCCAATATGACTGGTGTCCTTTATAAGAAGAGGAAAATGCCATATGAAGACAAAGACACCAGCAGATGCCACGTGACAGCAGAGGCAGAGGCGGGAGTGTGCAGCCTCCCCAAGGAAGGCCGAGGACCAACGGCCACCCCCAGAAGCTGGAAGAGGCGAGAAAGGACATTCCTGACCAGAGTCTCGGAGGAAGCAGGACCCTGCCAACACCTTGATTGTAAACTTCTAGCCTCCAGAACTGGGAGAGAATAAGTTTCTGTTATTCTGAGCCACCCAGTTTGTGATACTTTGTGGCAGCAGCATTATCAAACTAACATACAAATGACTGACACATACAAATGACTGACTGCAAAATGGACACAACAAAACCAAAACAGCTGTGTAGGAAACAGTAGGAGAAATGGCAAGAATGGAAGGAAGTGGCATAGAGGAAAGTGTCAAAAAAGGGACATAAACAATGAAAATGCAGGGCTTGACAGAAGAGTTCCTGGTCCCTGGGGTGCTCAGAGATGGCTTCAAGGAGGAGTGGGGGGAGAGGGGAGGGAGGAGTGAATACACAAATCTGTATTATTAGGGGAGTTAAAAAAAAACAAAACTCACACACCTCAACTGAAGTAACTAGAAGAGACTGACACCTCCCTTCTGAGAGTTGCCTCCTCTGGGCAGATTGGTGGCCACCTATCTGCCTTGAAGGCTGAAGGCATCGTGTAGAACCTGCTGATCTCTCACAGGCTCTTGCACGAGTTTTGGAAAATACATGTATTTTTCATTTTTGTGAGCTTTGGATTTCTGGGTCACCTGGCAGGTCATGAAAAGAACAGATAATTAAGAACAGCAAAACAATTAACGATTCTAGATCAAACCAGCGACATAACCATCCGGTTTCAATAGGAAGACTCAGAAAAAGAAAAACATCTCTGAAACTTCAGAGCAAAAGTCTTCATTGAATAAAACAGCAGTTAAGGGTCTATGTGGGGGAAGGGAAAGGAATCATGAGAACCTTAACTTTTAGCATGAAATGCATCTGTTAAACAGAACCTACTAATGGTGTTATTGTAGCTAAAAACAGCGACTTGAAAATGTTGTGTACATTATTACTGTCATTATCCACCAACTGTAAGAATGCTATGTTAAAACTAACTCAAAACACCTCGAGAAAGGTAATTGCTACTAATGGATCTGAAGTGTGCAAAATTGGACATCATTACCCTGTCCTCATATTGTGGAGCTGGGGAAGCTGCCGGAGATGGCAGTTCGTAGGCTCACTCGTCTTTCAATCAGGACCGAGGTTTGAGGAAAGGGCCAGGCTCACTTTCATTCCACAGTGCAAGAGAAATGCCGCACTGCACAGTATTATAGGCAAGTGTTTACAGGACTGAGCCAAGGGTAGGAGATGGAGCTGCAGCATCACTCTGAACTCTCCAGTTCACTCGGTTCTGTTGTGGAGGAGGGGACTGGAGCTAGGATGGAAGCTGCTTGCCCTGAAAATCCCCTTCCGGGTGCCAGTTTCTCAGATCAATAGCCACCAAACTGAGTTGTGTTGCTGACTCCGAAATTAAGGAAATAACCCAGAATCGAAGAATTAGAAAAGTCAAACGGGTCACCTCAAGTCGTTTTCTGCTCCCAGACACCTAAGCGCCCCTGAGAAGAGAGCTACTCAGCCTGCCCGTGGGGTGCAGTTGCCCCCCTGCACTGGGCGGTGCCCCAAGCCCCTCTTGGTGGGCAGAATCAGAAGCTCCTCCTGATGGCTGGGCACGGTGGCTCACTCCTGTAATCCCAGCACTTTGGGAGGCTGAGGCAGGTGGGTTGCTTGAGGTCAGGAGTTCAACACCATCCTGCCAAAATGGTGAAACCCTGTCTTTACTAAAAATACAAAAATTAGTCTGGCATGGTAGCAGGCACCTGTAGTCTCAGCTACTTGGGAGGCTGAGGCACGAGAATCACTTGAACCCAGGTGGCGGAGGTTGCAGTGAGCCGAGATCACGCCACTGCACTCCAGCCTGGGCAACAGAGCAAGACTCCATCTTGGGGGGGGAAAAAAAAGATCCTGCTGAGGCTTGGCCTAACTTCCTCTAACTTCCTTTGGCACTAAGAACTGCCCTTACTGTGGGCAGAGTTCCCCATCTCCCCACCTCACACAGCCCCAAAATTTCCCTTCTTCAGTGCTAATTGATAATAATGTTCAAAATCATCAGTCTTTAAATGTTGTTCAAACTTTCAAAGCTAATATCCCCAAACGGCACAGTCCCTTTACATGGAAGCATCCATTTTCTGCACAGCCCCCCATTACATCCCAAATGTTCACCCCCATCACCCACCCACAACATGTACACACCAAAGAAATTCAAGAAGGCTGACTTTGTCCAGGAATTTCAACCTCTTTTCCCACTACAAGTCTGACAATTTAGACCAAATTTCTACCCTCCCTTCTGGCCACAATACAAGAGTATGACCAGCGGGGCCAAAAGACCAGAAACCGTATATGTAAACCCTGACAGAAAGAGCACTGCTGGCCAGGCACGGTGGCTCACGCCTGTTATCCGAGCACTTTGGGAGTCCGAGGTGGGCGGATCACGAGGTGAGGAGATTGAGACCATCCTGGCTAACACGGTGAAACCCCGTCTCTACTGAAAATACAAAAAATTAGTCGGGTGTAGTGGCGGGCGCCTGTAGTCCCAGCCACTCAGGAGGCTGAGGCAGGAGAATGGCGTGAACCTGGGAGGCAGAGCTTGCAGTGAGCCAAGATTGTGCCACTGCATTCCAGCCCGGGCAACAGTGCGAGACTCCATCTAAAAAAAAAAAAGAAACTAGTCCTTCTCCCATGTAAGAGATTTCTTCTCAGCCCCAATGGCTCTGGTTGAGTGAGACTCCCAGCACCCTCCTAACCCTGAGATCCTGAGGCTCTGAACGAATGACTTTGCCCCACTGAGTCACCTAGAACCTGAGAACCAGGGACCCAGATGGCCTTCTGGTTCCCCGTGTGAGGCTTCACCCTGGCAAGGGGGGACAGGAGCAGAGCTCGGGATGGATCCATGCAGTACCTGACAATGTGCTAGTGCGGAGGACAGCCAGAAACACGTGCCACCAGCCCACTGGGCAAAACAGACTGACTTTTAATACAAATTCTTACACGAAACCCCAATATACATAACAAAATTTATTCGTTTCCATATTCATGCTATTTATTTCTTTGTTTATTCAAGAATTACTTATTCAGCATTGACCACGTTCATGTTCAAACAGTGCCTGCAAACAAAAGAGATACAATGCCTGACGAATACACTGAAAACATACGATGAACGTAGAACTTAGATTCTGATAGGGGAAGGCAGGTAATAAACATAAATACATATCATTTCAGGTATTGATTCTTTTTGTTATGAGGAAAAATTAAGTAGAAAAGGGTGATGGGGTAGGGTGCTCTTTCAAATAGCTTACGTACCTGTGAAAGAACCAGCAGGAAGGGAGCTATCTAGGGAAGAGGCTTCCAGGAGGAGGGAAAAAAAGTGCAAAGGCCATGAGGAGGAAGCATGCTAAGGGAATTGAGGAACAGAAAAGGAGACAGATGCCTGGAGCGCAGAGAGGGAGGATGAGATACGGGTGACATCACAGAGGTGAGCAGGAGCCAGATTTGGTTGGACTTTATAACCTCTGGGAGGACCTGGGATTTTATTCTGAGGAAGATGACAAGCCACTGGAAGGTTTGAGCAGAGGAGGAATAAGGTCTGACCTGTTTTAAAAGGGTCACGATGATTGCTGTGTGGAGAACAGACAACACAGGGACAAGGAAGGGAATGGGAAGACCAATTAGAAAGCCACTGCCAGAAGCCAGATGCAGGACACCCGAGGATGGGCTTGGGGGATAGTCAGGGAAAGGAGAAGGAGTCAGATCCAGGCATACATTGAAAGAGGGGCAACCAGGATTTGCTTATAGGTGGAATGCGGGAATGAGAAGAGGGGAATCTGCTGGGAGCAGTGGCTCTACGCCTATAATCCCAGCACTTTGGGAGGTTGAGGCGGGCGGATCACCTGAGGTCAGGAGTTCGAGACCAGCCTGGCCAACATGATGAAACCCTGTCTCCACTAAAAATACAAAAATTAGCGAGGCGTTGTGGCAGGCACCTGAAATCCCACTTACTCGGGAGGCTGAGGCGGGAGAATCGCTTCAACCCGGTAGGCGGAGGTTGCAGTGAGCCAAGATCTCACCATTGCACTCCAGCCTGTGCAACAGAGGGAAACTCTGTCTCAAGAAAATAAATAAATAAATAAATAAATAAATAAATAAATAAATAAATAAGAGAAGAGGGGAATCAAGCACAACTCTGGCTGGAATTACCAGAAGAATTGGCAAAGCAGACCGACCCAAGCTCCAGTCTTGCCCTTCACTAGCTTCCTGACCTTGTGCAACATGTTCAACCTCTCCAAGTCTTCTTCATCTCAAAAGCGAGACAGCTGGACTAACGATGTCTAAAGTTCCTATGAACTCTGACACTTTTCACTTCATTTTTGCCACACAGTAAGATTACACAGCAGATCATTTTTTAAATACTTGGGTATTACATCAGTGTTCTTAGGGCTCAAATATTTCTCTTAGAAAACATCTATACTGTCCTTATCCATTTCCATTTATCTTCTTCAGTTTTGTTGTTGTTGTTGTTGTTGTTGTTTGTTTGAGATGGAGTCTCACTCTGTCACCCAGGCTGGAGTGCAGTGGCGTGATCTCGGCTCACTGCAACCTCTGCCTCCCCGGATTACAGACGTGAGCCACCAGTCTCTCCTTCAGTTTTTACTTAATCCAGCTCTGCCAGATCTCTAGTTGCCAAATGCTTTGCCCATGATTGCAACAGTTCTGTAATCACTACTGACAACTTTATGAAAGCTTGGGTCTTCTGCAAGATTTGCAATTTTACTTTTTCATCCATTTACATTTTATTTGTCTTAGTGTTGTCAAATGTTTCTCGCACCCTGAAATTATCTGAAAGCCAAAGATGTAAAAGATATTGACCCAATGGGCAGGGTTAAAACTTTTGTGTGAAACAGGGAGAGATGTTCGAGTAGCGACTGATTTTATAAGTGGTCACTTGTTAGAATGACTTTTCCTTAATTGCGCAAGTGGGGACCTGGATCATGAATACTTAGAGAATAAAGGATCCTTAAGCCAATGAAACAATCAGCTTCAAAAAGTTTTCCATAATTGGTCTGAAATGGCTTTTAGAAGATAGACATTGGTGTTTTAATATCTAGTGCCAAATATGGTTGCATATATTATTATAATTATAAATGCTAAATATTCAGTGAGTCTCAATGGAGAAAATGTTTTGTATAACCTGTTCCTAGATTTATCATATTTATTACATAGGTACAGAGATAATAAAGAAGAAGAAAAAATGTGTAAAGGTGTGTTTCCTATTTTTCTTTAGAAATAGATTCATTTTTCTTCTATCTATCTCTCTTTTTTTTTTTCCTTCTTTTTTTTCCGGAGACAGGGTCTCACTCTATCACTCAGGCTGGAGTACAATGGCTTGATCTCAGCTCACTGCAACCTCTGCCTCCTGGGTTCAAGGGATTCTCGTGCCTCAGCCTCCTGAGTAGCTGGAATTACAGGCGCCCGTCACCACGCCCAGCTCATTTGTTTGTATTTTTAGTAGAGACAGGGTTTCACCATGTTGGCCAGGCTGGTCTTGAACTCCTGACCTCAAATGATCCGCCTGCCTCAGCCTCCCAAAGTGCTCAGATTACAGGTGTGAGCCACCGCGCCTGGCCTCTTCTTTCTCTTTAAATTTGGCCATAGCCCAATATCATTAAACAGCCCTGTGACCGCTCAAGGCTGGCACAGTCCTTGACTTGCTGCCCACTACAGGCCATGAGAGGGTCCCAAGCAAATACTGTGCTGTCTGGAATGAGGGAGACTGGGGGGAAAAAGAGAGGTAAGCTGATGAGAACAAGGAAAGACAGGAGACTGGAAATTGACCATGTCGGTCCTGGTGCAGCCCTCTCTGTGCAGTGTACCATTCCACTTGAGTTTCACTGTACAGATACTATGGAGAAGCCACTCCAGGGCCCAGGCTGAGAAGTTGCCCCTTGGGAGACCCCGCTGGTCTTTGTATCACTTCTGTTGAAGGAACTGAAAAGGAAAGGTGGCAGTTCTCCTGTTCCTGTCCAGGGATGGGTTAAAGAATCATACTGATATCATTTCCATTTGCTAGCTTAAGTTTTCAAGAAAAGAGAAAATTATGTGTCAAGAAATAGGATATGGCACTTCAAGAATGAAAATACACAAAGTTTTACATAGAAGCCAGAGGAATGAGCTAGGCAGAGAGAAACATAAAGGGAGATGGTACGTCCTTACGCCTTCAGTTTCACATGTCATAGGGAGGGAGCATATGGTTAGTTCTATGGGATTCATTCTGACAAGAGGAAAACCCTTGAAAACCAGCATCCTTCTTATGCGAGTGCCTGTGAAAGACAGCAGATTAGCAATTACTTCTCTTACTTAGATCTGGCACCAACTGACCACTGAACAGTCAAATTAGCTCAGAGGTAGAAATATGATGTAAATAACGTGCCTTTACTTCCCTAACCCACCACACACACAGATAAGCACACGTCCCAGGACAGACGCTGCTAAATGATATTGATACTGTAAGTTCCATGTGGCCTGGAAGTATCAGCATTTGGTATAGTGCCTACTACCTACTAAGTGCTTTGTAAATACTCTTTGAATGAATGAATGGACGGCTGAGCTCTTCCCCACTGAGCCTAAGTGCTGCTGTAGAGTCCTTCTCAACACAGCAGTTGAGTTCCAAGCAGTCTACAACCAATTAAGTAGAGGTGGCATGCAAATAGAAACCTACTTGCCATTCTTTCCCAATTAGCTAAATCATAACATTCTCCCTTTAAGTGATGCAATTTGTATCTCGAAATATTAGTAGATTCCTGGGTTACCTTGAGCTCCCTTATGACATCCAGGTTAATTTGATGCAGTTATTTTCGCCACGAGGCATACAGCTTCACATATTTGTAAACAAATTCTGTTGGAAACATAAAGCCTACATAATGGATGCTCTCATCATTCCCTATTTATCAATGCTGCTTGCATATATTTAATAATGATGTTTTTCTCTAATTACTGTGTTTGGAATATAGTTTAAGGGTGTTTTTGATAATTCAGGTGGACATAATGCTTGCCAATATGTCCAGCTTCTTTCCTTCCTGGACATACAGAGGATCACATTTTCCTGATCCCTGGCAATTAAGTGAGGCTATGCACCTAGTTTCGACAAAAACTGTGTCACTTCCAAAGTGAAGCACTTAAGAGAATGCTTAATTTTCTGTACTCTCATCACCTGCTATGGTAATCCCAAAAATCACGTCTTAAGATCAAGGTGCCATGAAATCCAAGCAGACTGGCTCATCAAGCCACACTCTCCATTGAAGGAGAGCTGCCTGAATGAGAAATCAACTTGATTATACAAAGGCACTAAAATTTGGGTGTTGTTACCCTAGCATTACCTAGCTTATCCTAATAACAGTAATGAATGAGGTCTGTCAGTTGTAGTGGAGTGCCTGTCTCCTGACCTCAGCCAACAGTAATTCAGGAGTGGTGACTAGATTCTCAGAAGTTACACGGTCAAGTCAGTTGATGAAAAAGCAAATCGACTGGTACAAAACAGAGGTGGAAATGGAAAGGGCATGGCACACAGAGAGATGAGCTGGTAAGGACAAGAAAACATGGACAGAGAAACTCATTACTGGGAAGTTTATAGTAATATGTTTGGCCAGTGGGATCTGTCCTTACCTTAGACACTAGAAACACTGATGCCATCTAATTGAATCCCTAGCCTTTACTCCTAACTCTTCTCCACTCCTCTACTCTGTGTTCTGATACCTCCCTCCCGCCCAGCCATGGGCACCATCTCCCTTCCACTGAGTGAAAATGAGCTAGGCAGAACACTCAGCTGAACGGAGTTGGGGTTTTTGACACTGCGCTTTTCAAAGAACTGGTCCCATAAAGCCAGAGCAAACTGGAAACTTATTTCAGATACCAGTTGGGCAAATATACAGCAAGAGTCTTAAGCTTAAATCCCAACTTGATCCAGTAATAAAGATTGTGCATGTGGCCGGGCACAGTGGCTCATACCTGTAATCTCAGCAGTTTGGGAGGCTGAGGCAAGCGGATCACCTGACCTCAGGAGTTCGAGACCAGCCTGGTCAACATGGTGAAACCCATCTCTACTAATAATAAAAAATTAGTTGGGTGTGGTGGCACACAACTGCAATCCCAGCTACTCGGGAGGCTGAGGCACAAGAATCACTGGAATCTGGGAGGCGGAGGGTGCAGTGAGCTGAGATGGCGCCACTGCACTCCAGCCTGGGCAACAGAGCAAGACTCTCTCAAAAAAAAGATTTTGCATGAATCTCAGACTGTTTCCCAAAGACAGGTTCTGGGAAAGGTGATTGTAGCATTACTTATAAAAGCAAAACTTGAAAATGGTCTCAGTGACGAGCAAAAGAGGAGTCATTGAAAAACAAACAACAAAAACAGAGGCCATCCATGTAATAGAACACTATAGGTAAAGCAAAATGATATTTTCAAAGAATGTTTAGTGGCACGTGGAAATGTTTGTCATAATGTTAGGTGAATAAAAACATGCCAAATTGGCTGGGCGCGGTGGCTCACGCCTATAATCCCAGCACTTTGGGAGGCTGAGGCAGGACGATCACCTGAGGTCAGGAGTTCGAGACCAGCCTGACCAACATGAAGAAACCCCATCTCTACTAAAAATACAAAAGTATCTAGGCATGGTGGTGCATGCCTGTAATCCCAGCTACTTGGGAGGCTGAGGCAGCAGAATCGCTTGAACCCAGGATCCTGGAGGTTGTGATGAGCCGAGATCGCGCCATTGCACTCCAGCCTGGGCAACAAGAGCAAGAGAAAACTCTGTCTCAAAAAAAAAAGATGCAAAATTTTCTATACAGAGTAATTTCAATTTTATATAATAATACATAATATGTATAAAAAAGACTAAAAGAAAATAGATTTAAAGTGTTACCAACACTTATCTTTGAGTGGTGAGTTATGGTGATTTTTGTTTCTTCTTTGAAAGTTTCTACGTTTTTCAAATTCTCTTTAGTTAATATGTATTATTTTAAATTAGAGAAAGCATTTTTATTTTAAGCAAAATATATTCGTAATGAGGCTTCAGTGATCTTAATTATCCCAGAGTATGTCCTGGGTTAAGGAAGGCTTTGGCTCAAGCATCTATACCTTCTAAATGCAATTCAGGCAATGGTCATTAATGTTCGGTACAATGGCTCTATTGAGGGGATGTTTTATTTTTATATTTCTCAGTTGATATATTATTAATAAAATAAAATATTATTATAACACTATTCAGAGCCTCGTTGTTAAATTATGTATAAAATCTTTTGGTAGTATAAAGCTATCCTCAAGTTAGATCACTCGAAATCCTGAGAAGAAGAAAACCATGGGGGATTCTTGAAATAATTCAGCATGGCTGGGAGGAAGGTGCTGAACTCTCTGGGGGTTGGATACGTCCTACCCTAGTGCCTTTGTCAGGAGAAATACAGCCAGGGTGCAGACCATGCTTGGGGAAGAGCCAGGCCCCACATTCCAGTCCCCAGAAACAGCTCCTGCACCACCAGAGAGAACGCCCTGGAGTCCAGGCATCCACACAGCCATGACATCTGCTCTAATGTCCAAGTCACCTCAGAGCTGGGAGGAGTCTCAGATGGTGTCAAGTTTCTAGGATCGCCGAAGGAACGGAGAGATCCCAAAGGTCAGTTTCAGATGGGAAAATCCTAAGATGAATCTTGGAGGGAGTACTAGCTTTCACTACCGAGGCTTCCAAATAAGTTACAGATCCCAGGCACAAAGCAAGGATGTCTTTATCCTCTCCTCTCCGCACTCATCCTGAAACTGACTTGGAGATCCCTTTCTTCCAGCTGCAGCCTGGCTTGCTGAAGACCTAAGGCAACGAGCAGCAGTCAGCCAGTCCACAAATACAAAACAGTCAGCATACACCAGACACTGTCACGGCACTCACAGAGTTTTGTGGTAACAAAGCAGAAAAGGCATACAGTCAAGCGCTACTCAAATCTTTAGTGTGCCCACACATTACCCGGGGATCTTGTTAAAAATGCAAATTCTGTTTCTATAGACCTGGGATAGGGACTGAGATTCTCCCAAGCTGTCAGATGATGTTAATGTTTCTGGTACACGGGCAATGTTTTAAGTATCAAAGGTCCAGTGGATGAAATATATACAAAATACATAGAATAATATATATAATATATACAAAAATAAGCTCCTGAATATTTACAGTGTGCCAAGCACCAAGAAGCATGTCACATGGGGTCTGTCCCTGAGTTTCTCCCAGTCTTGATCTTACTGACACATGTCTGTAAGGACACTGAAGCCACTAGGACAGATAGGGGTTGCGTAGGGTCAAATCTGTGCCCACGTGTGGCTTCTTAGGTCTCTTTCACTCCTGAGATTCTAGGAGCCAATGAACACAATAGGTGCAGAAACCTACAAAAGGCCACTAACCAACTTCTGGCCAAGTAAAAACATTTTAAAAGCATAGACAGGCAGAGGATATTAGTAAGCATTGTAATAAAATTCATTTTTCACATTAGAGACTTTCCTCTGTTCACACTGAGAGTGAAGCACTCAGAGGTTGGGTTAACTCCGGGGGGAATAAAGGAGAAAGGCTTCTCTATAAGTAGAATCTCAGGCCTTATCCCAGATTTACTGAAACAGAATTCCATATTCTTATATTTTTATTTTTATAAATGGGGTCTTTGCCGGGCACAGTGGCTCATGCCTATAATCCCAGCACTTAGGGAGGCCAAGCCAGGCAGATCACTTGAGGCCAGGAGTTCTAGACTTGCCTGGCCCAGATGGTGAAACCCATCTCTACTAAAAACACAAAAATTAGCTGGGCATAGTAGTGCACACCTATAATCCCAGCTACTCAGGAGGCTGAGGCATGAGAATCACTTGAACCTAGGAGGTGGAGGTTGCAATAAGCCGAGATTGTGCCACTGCACTCTAGTAGCCTGGGCAACAGAGCGAGACTCTGTCTCACAAATAAATAAATAAAATGAATAAATAAATAAGTAAATGGGTCTTGCTCTGTCACCCAGGCTGGAGTGCAGTGGTGCAATCATAGCTCACTGCAGCCTGGAACTTCTGGGCTCAAGCAATCCTCTCACCTCAGCCTCCTGAGTAGCTGGGACTACAGGCATGCACCACCATGACCAGCTACAGAATTTGCATTTTTAACCAATCTCCAGATGATGTGAGAAGCACTGGACTATATGCCTTTTCTGCCTTGTTTACCACCTTATCCCCAGAACGCTGACAACGCTTGGCATATACTAGTTGCTTACTATTTATCGACTGGCTGACTGTTGTCCATTGTCTGTAGTGAGTAATGTGTAATTTATAGTGAAATTTCACGTTAATTTTTTATTTTTAAAGCAGCACAATTGCTGACCTCAACAGCTAGAAGTCCTAGGGCACCAAATGGCCTTGACATTCCTTCTGGTGGGCATTGTCATATTAGGCTATCTCTGCTTTCTCCTAGAATCCCACTAAAATAATAAGCAAAGAAATACATGAAAGACAAAGAAAACAGGAGAGGAGAAGACAGCAGACAACAGATGTCTCCAAATATTTGGTGGATGCAAAGTGGATATATGAATGATCACTGGCTTAGCGGAATGGAAAAAGCATGAACCGTAAGAGCCTGTGGAAGGGGTGCCCCTGATATGGGATTGCATCACAGTAGAGAGCCCCAGGAAGGCTCAGGGACTTTCCTCAGGAGGCAGGGTGAGGGTGGAGCATGAAGAAGAGGATCCGCTGATTCCCCACCCTACCTGTGGCCGTCAGGAGACTGCTCCTCCCAACCCAGCAAGCCCTGGGAGGTTGATTCTTTGCATAATTAGATCAGAGAGTCTCTGGTACAGACACCAGAAAGTTGTTTTACTAAAATGATGACATTTGGTGAACATTTAAACTGTCTCTGCCTCCTCCTCTGCCTCCAGAACACTGACAACCACGTTTATATACCCTAAGGAGACCGGCTGAGCCTTCTCAGAAGAAACTGACCTAAGAGAAACAACCAGCAGATGCTGACCTGTGGTGAGTTCCCAGCAAGATGACCTGGCCCCTGTCAATCACCCTTCATGAAGCCTACCAAAGACAGACTTCCCCCCTACATGCAGCCTCCAATCAACCTCGAAGAGCTTCAGTCTCAATGTGAACACATTTGGGGAAAGTCTCTACCATGAAATATAGAGACCAAAGCAAATAAACCAGGGGAAAAGGGAAACTTAGAGGGTGTGGCAGATTGCATTTTCCAAAAACAGCCACAGTACTTCTGCTTCTTTTCTTTAATACATTGTCCTTCTCCCATTAAAAGCTGGAGTTTATCTTCTTTCCCCTTGAATCTACGTGGGACTTCAACTAGCAGTCACACCACCCAATATGGTTGCCAGTGGCCATTAGGCACATGTGGCTGTTGAGTAAGTGAAAAGTTGCTATTACAACTGAAGACCTGAAATAATAATTTTATTCAATTCTAAATAATTTAAATCTAAAAACTGAAGCAATGTAAAGTGTTTTTCTTCTAGCTTTATTGTTTTGGCAGAACTATATTTCATATTAACTACTGGAAATTCAGCATCTGAAAAAAAGAATTTAGCATCTGAATTGAGCTGTGTTGTAAGTACGAAACTTACACTGGACTTTGAAGACAGTATGAGAAAAGAATGTAAACTATCTCATTAACGATTTTCTGTTCAGTACATATTTAAGTGATATTAAGTTAAATAAAATATTATTAAAATTAACTTTATCTATTTCTTTTTACATTTTAATGTGGCCACTAGAAAGCTTGAAATTGCACATGTGGCTCATGATATATTTTATTTATTTTATTTATTTATTTTTTTTTTTTGAGATGGAGTCTTACTCTGTTGCCCAGGCTGGAGTGCAGTGGTGCCATCTCGGCTCACTGCAACCTCTGCCTCCCAAGTTCAAGTGGTTCTCCTATCTCAGCCTCCCAAGTAGCTGGGACTACAGGTGCATGCCACCATGCCCAGCTAATTTTTGTATTTTTTGTAGAGACAGGGTTTCACCATGTTGGCTAGGCTGGTCTTGAACTCCTGACCTCAGGTGATTCACCTGCCTTGGCCTCCCAAAGTGCTGGGATTACAGGCATGAGCCACTGCGCCCAGCCACAGTATATTTTAATTGGACAGCACTGCAATACAGAAAAAGGGAAATGGCAATTATGCGACTTCTGCAGCTCGGTCATACAAGAATGCAGCTTTCACTCAGCTCTTGCTTTCGTGGGATACACATCTTAGGTGCCCTGAATCATCAAATTAGAAGTCTGATTCCCATGAAGCTTCCATGCTTTAGGGACCACATGTTGCTAGAGACAGATGCCCCAGCTGTTGGAATGTGTTCAAACCAAACACCAGATGTGAGGGAAGAAGACTTCAGGTGATTCCAGCCCTAGCTGACACTGGATAGATCAAAGATGCGCTGAACCTGCTCAGCCCCACTCAGGTTGAAAGTTCATGAGCAAAATAAATGATACTGTAAGCCATGAAGTTTCAGAGAGGAGGGGAGAAATGTGTTACACAGCACTTGATAACAACAATAGGGGGAATCACGCTGAAAACGGAAAAAATAAAAACTAAAATGGTGATTTCTCTCTCCTTAAAAAGATAAAAAATTACATTAATAAAACAAGAATAAGATGCTATAAAATTGGTATATTCAAAGAAAAGGAAAGAATTATTGAAATTAAAAAGATGATTGCTGAAAGAAAACTTTATAGAAAAACTGGAAGATGAAGTTGAAGAAATTTCCAAGGAACAATAAAAAGAGCAGAGATAAAAAACAGAAAAGAAAAAAATTTAAAGATCACTCAAAAAGGCTCAAACTTAGCTAACAGAAACTCACCAAAAAACAGCAAACATAAGAAGTAATACAATAAACAGTCTCTAGGTTGAAGGACATGAGTTTCCAGGTTGAAAGGTCCTACTAAGGGCTCATGATTGGGAAATTTAGAATAATGAGCATTGAGAACAAATACTAGAAGCTTTCAAAAAGGAAAAAAATAAAAGGTTGGCCAAAGGGTCAGAAATAGAAATAGAATCCAAGATAATTGCCTTTAAAATTCTGAGTAAAATAGTTACAGTTTAAATGCTATACCTAGCCAAACTATCAAATTTGAAGGAAGTATATACATTTAGGCAAAACACACACACAAAAAAATGTATTTCCTACGCACCCCTATTCAAGAAGTTACTAGAACATAGAAGATGAAGGCGTGGGACATCGAAATTCAGGAATTCCCAGCATGATGCTGAAGCAAAGTCTCAGGACAGTGGCTGAGCTCCTGCAGCCAGGCTGAAGATGCCCCCAAGTTGAACCTCACCCTGTGGCTACTGGTCTGGGGACGCTCAGCTTGAAGCAGGGATTGCAGTGCTCAATGGAGATGAGTAATGCAAAGTCTAAGAAAGAAGCAGTTTCTTAGCCAACGAATTCATGAAGAAGAAGAGGAAATTAACATCAAAACCAAACCTTAGGGCCCTGCATGGTGGCTTACACCTGTAATCCCAGCCCTTTGGGAGGTGAAAAGATCATTTGAGGCCAGGAGGTTGAGACTAGCATGGGCAGGTGGTGAGACCTCGTTCCCACCAAAAAAAAAAAAAAAAAAAAATTATTTTTTGTAAATTAGCTGGGTGTGGTGGTACACACCTGTAGTCCTAGCTACCTGGGAGGCCCAGGAGGGAGGATCGCTGGAGCCCAGGAGCTTGAGGTTATCACTACATTCCAGGCTGGGTGACAGAATAAGATCCTGTCTCTAAAAAAAACACACATTAAAATAAAAGCCCAAACCACATATAGTTATTTCTAGGTATGTATACTTATGCTTAAATTACTTATTCATTAAATGGCATCCAGTTCCTTCCATCATGTGGACTCAAGTATTCTTGGCTAATCCTTTGCATTGACTTTGTCCTATAAAAGGTAAAGAGACTGTTTTCAGTGACTAAGCAGAGGTGCCTGGACTGGGTAGTCGCAATGGACATTTGTGTTCAGATTCACGTACTTTGAGTGGCTAGGCCACAGTTCACACACAGGTACATGAACAAGGCCTGTTCCTGGTTTGTATTTCTCACATTCCATAAGCAAATGCTCACGTGGTAGTATGGCCCTAGTAGTACAACCAAACAATGCAGACCTGTTTTCAGGCATCATTTAAGCGAAGCTACATGATCAGTATGTGTGAGTTCTCAGTCCTGTGTCTGCAAGGGTGTGGGCTATTCTGGTTCATTACTGTGGCATTCTGGAAGTGTAAGGAGGTGTGGTCCTGAGCAGCACCCTCTTTAAGACTTTGCAAGCTATTGTCATCTGCTGCTGCTTAGATACGACTGCATTTTTCCCTGCTGGTTTGGTTGGTTTATGAGACAAGCAGGGTAGAGATGGGGATGGCGCATCGAGAAGAAAGGAAGAATCAACAACCTCCTCTGCTTTTGTAAAGAAAACAACTTCTGAGCAGAGGGCCACCTGGAAGATTCTTCCCCGCCTTACTCTTTACTCATCACACTAGTGACTTCTTTTGTCACTGTAGTAAGCACCTTTGTTTAAAAAAACTAAAGAACTAAAAATGTTCACTCTGACCCTCACTTGACCTTAGTCCATAACTGTCTGCCTGATCCCTTTTGATAAGCCTGAACTGCCCAACCAATGGCTGCTAAACCGCAAGAATGATCCCTCCTGCTTCTGAGAACCATCTCTGACCAACTAGTCCCCAAAACAGCTGAGCTTCAGCTGGCTCTTCTTACTCTGACTCTGTTGGAAATACTACCCTTCCTCCCCAAGACAGAACATCCTTTAAAGTCTTCTCATGCTGTAGCATTCAGAACAAAGGTTTATGCTAATGATGCTCTGGCTGATTATCTTCTACAGTTTTTGATGCCAAGACACTAATCACTGCCTGGACCCACTGCTGAACAGCTTAGCCACTCTGATGAGGATAGAGAATGCAAGAGACCCCTAAGTCTCTTCTGTAAGTCCCAGGGACTGCACAGTAAATTCCTGCCCCCAACTAGTACTTGGCTCTCTTTGCATTGAAGCACCACCTAAGCCTTTGTTCTTCCTCTTAATTATCCTTGGTGAAAAACTTTCATTCGATTTGTTTCTTAACTCAGGGCTCTCAGCAACAATATGGGTGTGTATTGTCGAGATTCTGAGGGCCAATCGTGAGCTATTCAATGAAACGCCAAGTCTTTGTCTGGCTTCTTACATGTACAAACATGATGCCAATAGCACCAAATATTTGAAGCTTTGATGGAATTTTACCAAGAACAATTTAGAACTTCAGTGGCCAATCTGATCAATTTGGGATATGAGTAAGATAATCCATTTGCATGGCACTTTACAACTGATTCAAAATTCCAAATATTCAATGACTGGCATTTTTTTTTTTTTTACTGGTATAAAAAAGCCTTTGAAAGAGAAATATTCTAAAATTGCTTCCTTTAAGGCCTCCTTAAGAAAAACTAATAAAAACCTGGATGATCTAAAATCTAAACTTAGAACTATCTTCTCCCTCTCCTAACACAATCAATTGCACATTGGCCCCCTTCCAGTTCCCTGAATCTCGACTTCCTCTTCCCTCTTGCTCTGTTGTTCCTCCTTTTCCAGATCCTCTTTCCTCTCCTCCATTGCCCCTTCCTAAACATGTCCCTCTCACTGGACAATATATCCTCATAATGTTTTCCTAATATAAGTTGGAGTGAAGGTCACCTTCAAGGTCAATGACATGTTAACTTTAATCCTTGGTCAAGATCAGATTTGCATGATCTAGTTAAGGACTTCCCAACCCCTAGCAAGGAAAAACAAAAATTCATTTAAAGAATTAAGAATTGTCCTTGGAACATATATTCTGAGCTCCTTAGTCTCTAGCAAGTAATTTGATTTCCAAAACTATATCCAATATATGAAGCAAAATTTGACCATAATGGATATAAAAAGAGCATAAACATATGACAAGATATCTTGGCAGCTCTCCCTGAGATCCTTCACATCAAAAATCCAGTCTTACAAACTGGGAAAGGAAGAAGACATCCCAATCTTAGAGATCATTAACTACCTTACCTTCCAGGGTTACTATGATCTTTATATGATAATATCACAGTTGCCTTATCTACTTCCTGTTGGTCGTGGTCTTACACCCGAGGGGCACCTCTTGGAGGAAACATTATCAGGTAACATAAAATACAAATACTGCAGTAAAATTCCAAGAAGTCATCCCATTGGATTCCTGTTTCCCAAGATGCACACCCTCATCCTGAACTTCCACATTGACAGGATATCTAAAACTGATTTCAGAATTATTCTGGAACAAATGGCATCACAAAGGAGACAGCTTTCCAAGGATTTCAAACCAAGTAGCAGACAGCTAGACATGGAATGCTTTTGCTCATGACCTCCAGTTCAAGACCCCCAATCACAGGGAGCCACTGAGTGCCATACCTTTAATTGTCACTAAACCAATGCCTTCAAAAAGATAGTTTTGAAAAGAAGGAGAAAGAATAATTTTGGAAAGAAGGAAAAGAAGCATTTTTGAAAACGCTTCTTATTTTATTTTCTTTTATTTTATTTTAACAAATAAGATTCTTAAAACTCCTTCCCATAACTATGCTATCCTGGATATCAGAGATTAAACCTTGGTAAGTCAAGAAGATGAACAAAGTGTTAGGTGAGTTTATTAATATCAAACTTCTCTTCTCTTTGGGTTGGGCATGGAACTGTTCTGGCTGATCCTAGGTAGGGCAGGATCTATCTAGGAATATGGGCATTATCCAAGGCCTTCTGGTAATTCATTTAATAGGTGTTGTCCCACAGTCACTGACTGGGCTCTCTCCAGACTCTTAAATGCTCTGGTCAGCTACTCACTCAAAAATGACTGAAATTCAACTATGAAGGCAAAAATCACCATCACATCCAACAGGAGTCATTGCCAATGAGCCTGAGACTGCAACTGACATCAGTTATGTATTTGGAGGAGTGAACAAACCAAAATCTGATCAAATTATGAGATTTGGCCTCTCTATTGACCAAGAGATAAGAGGCCCTAAATGACTGACAATGTTCCACTGTGACCCCTTGCAGCTGTTTCTCCCACCCTCCTTGGCAAAACTCAGATTTCTCATCCCACGGATGGTAAACTACAAGATCAATTCTTCCTCTTGTGAGAACCATCTTTGATCAACTACTACCAAAATTAGCTGAGCTTCAGCGAACTTTTCTTGCTAAAGGTCTATAAAAACGTTGTTCTTCTTCCCCAAGGCAGAGCACTCTCTCAAGGTCTTCTCATGCTTTGGCATCTGAATAAAGTGCTCTGCTGTTTAATGGTGCTCCAGTTGCTTTCCTTCCACATCAGCTGTGGTTTCACTGGTTAGCAATTTCAAGCCCAATATAGACAAAGAATGCAAGGGGATTATGAAAAATTAAAAACTGTCATTGTGTTACGGTAGTCAGATGATTAAGAATTGTTTACTATTTTCCAAATTTTCTCTAAGATAGTCATAGTATCTTAATAGTATCTCCTAAAGGAGAAGGATGCATTACTCAGTTCCTACATAATTACAACCAACTCCAAGAAAAGATTTCCAAGAAGATCTTTAAAATTTGATATTTTCCAAGAAGATACTCAAGGTAAGTCTTGAGTCACCTGGGGTATGGTTTCTTTCAACTTTTTCTTTTCTTTTCTTTTTGAGGCAGCATCTCGTTCTGTCACCCAGCCTAGAATGCAGTGGTGCAGTCATACCTCACTGCAGCCTCGAACTCCTGGGCTCAAGCAGGAAACTTTACTTAAAAAAAGGGAAAAGAGAAAAATAGCCTATTTCCCCAGCAGATATGTGAGTATTTGGTTTAGAAATGACCAATGTCTCAAAAAGCTTTGATTTCCTGCCACCTACTCTTCTCAAAAATGCCAAATTAATGGCATCTGATCCTAACAAAGTGAGGCATCCACAGCTAAAAATGTCTTTATAATGGGGGTAGAGAGAAAGGGGGAAAAAGCAGGGGTAATTTTTTCCCAATATGTTTGTCATTATTATAGGTTATATATACAGAAGGAAAGTTAATTAAGCTTTAAAAAAATCCATCACACATCAATGGCTGCATTTTAATGAGTACAAAAAGTTGAGGTGTTTACTACCAATTAAAGTGGTTTTTAAATAAGCATTAATTAACACAGAAATTCAGAAGAAAGTTATACCTTGTCAAAGAAAGGCCAGTGCAGGCTATGCCCACTTCTGCTCCCATTCATATTCAGATAGTAATTACCACCAACCCTATATTTTCCATAATAATGAGGAGATGCTGTCATGTCTATCAAACAACAACACACACACAGAGGCACACACACACACAAAAGTGGTGGAATTAGAAATTCTAAACCTGAAGTAAACTTTTCACATTTTTTTCCTTCTGGGTTTTTCCCTCATCCATGTCAGAGTGATTCAAAAAGGAGGTTTGCCTGATTTTAACAGTAACTTCCTTTCTTTTTCCCCTTTTGTAGGAAACATTGTGGGGGAGCCCTCATTGGTCAGAGAGGTGTTATTCAAGTCTACACCAACAAATCAGAACAATTACCCGATCATGGTTTAAGAGGGCCTGCAGTTCTTCCTTTGTTTCTTAATAATTATGTGAATTTGCATAATCCTACCGCCTCTATTCCACTTGCTTTTAGAAAATCACTGTCTATCATAAGTGGTAAGGAGGGAAAAAAAAATATAAAATCTTTAAAAACCCTCAACCTAACCAGCACACAGTCTGATGCACGGTCTCCTCCTGGAGTGGAAGGTAATGGGAGATGTGCTGGAATTTGGGGAGGCACCTATGAAGATGCTAGGAAGGGTGTCGCAGGAAAGGGTTTCTCAAGCACCTCGAGGCAACGGGGTCCAGATGCTCAACTTTACTAATCAGACACTGGATTTTCTTAGAGATGACCTTTTTCTAACCAAATTCACATGTGATTAAACAATAAATCAGCATATTAATTTACTAATTTATAATGAAGGGGTTCAGATATTCCCTTGCTGGAGCTTGGAGCTCCCAGGCTATCAAGGTGATCTTTCCAATGTCAATGTGTTTATGAAAGGAAGCTGGGTTACTAATCAGAAGTCTCCTTGGTGAACACAAAATCAGAAGAGGGAAGCAGAATGGTGTGGGAGGATTCCGCCGCAAGGAATATCCTCACTGCACAAGACGGAACCTCTTTATTGTTAGCAACTCACTCCGACTCCCGCACACGGAGTCCCTCTTCCTTATGCAGTGCTGCAAACACGCCGACTTTGGTCTCTCTGGGCTCCAATTTTCAGTGCAGACTCCTCCCCATTTCACTGACACATATTTTTCTTTACCTGACAGTAAAGCACCTCCCGTTGTGGTCATTTAATTAGTCAACTTCTCACCACGCGAGGAACCCTGTGCAGTCACAGTCTTTAAGGATCCAAGGATAGAACACCAAACAAGAAAGATCAATTCCAGGAGTCTGCGTCAGAAATGTTTCAAAGAATCAGGTTAGCTAAGTTGCTGTAAGGTCAGTTCTTGAAGATAAAGTGCGAGAGGCAGCAGGTGAAGAGATTTCATCCTCTTTCAGAGAGGGGCGGTTTCTCCTCAAAGTACAAAAAGGTGGTAGGATGCTTCCAGAACCTCACACAAAGAAGTTGGAAGGAATCTACCCTTCTTCTTAGCCTGAATTTAAACCCTGCATCATACATGACCAGAGAGATGGATGAAGAGAATGGTTTGATTATGTGGTCTTTTAGTTGCCGGAGTACCTTTTCGGTGGATACTGGTAAAGCTGTGGTAGCTTCAGAGTTGCTATTTAAGCAGGGCTCAGGGAGCAATCTAGTTGGAAAGGGCTTAAAGAACTTGCCTGGAAGCCATATTTGCAAGGTAAACATCTCATTTTTACTTAGGTTACATGTTTCTTGGCGGCCTGGAGTGCTGGTGGAAATTGAAGGAGGAAGTAAACACTGCCATTTGCAGTGAGATGGCTGAAGGGTGAGGGGGCCCAGCTCTAATTTATCTTTGAATCATCTACCTGCCTAACAGGATGAGTACAAGACAGGTGGTCAAATGTTTAAGTGAATGAGAAGTGGGTTTTCATGTCCTACCAATAAGTTCATGCCTACATTTGGGTCCCTCACGCACCCTGGGGTTTTCCTGTTTCTTGTCTAGTGACCAGACTCTTACTATGGAGCAACCAGCTTGCATGTCTGCCCTTGTCACAACTAGACCGAGGAAAAGACTGAAAGTGGACCAGCAAAAAACTACAAACAAAAGTCTAAAAAACAAAAACAACAACAACAACAACAACAACAAAAACGCCCTAGGAATTTAGTTTGGAAAGAGAATAGGCTGAATTGACATACCAGAGAAGGAAGGGCTGGAAATCAATGTGGAGTCAGAAGCAGAGGCTTCCACATCACTGAGGAGCCACAGAACACAAACATCCTGCTACCCAACGTGCAGGCAGCCCGTATCATTCCTTGCTCCCCGCCTTTTAAAAATATAGCTGTTCACTGCTGGCCCTCACCTCAGTCTTACCTATCCATTTGTACAGAAATAAACAGCCTTCAAAGAACAGTTAAGTATCAATGTGCATCTCAGGAGAGAACAGTAAAAGGCTGACAACCCCAAATTCCAGAAGCAGGAAGATCTACTGCCTAACGTGGCTCACCTTGGCCTTTGCCTCTCATCGTTTTCACTGCTATTGCCTTTACAGGAAAATGCCCATTGAGGCATGACTGATCGAATGTTTTTTAATATATATATATTTATTTATTTATTTTGAGACAGAGTCTTGCTCAGTCTCCCAGGCTGGAGCACAGTGGCGTGACCTCAGCTTAATGCAACCTCTGCCTTCTGGGTTCAAGTGATTCTCCTGCCTCAGACTCCTGAGTAGCTGGGATGACAGGCATGCGCCACCACGCCCAACTAAATTTTGTATTTTTAGTAGAGATGGGGTTTCACCGTGCTGGCCAGGCTGGTCTCAAACTCTGACCTCAAGTGATCCGCCTGCCTCGTCCTCCCAAAGTGCTGGGATTACAGGCGTGAGCCACTGTGCCCGGCCTGAGGCATGATTTAAATATGCAGTTCATTGTAATTCTTTTTGGAAAAGCACATTTTCCCCATAGGTAGACAGAAGTAACATGCCTCCTTGGTCAAGTCTGGCAAAATGAAATGTCCCTTTTTCTGAAATTCTTCAGTTATGCTACACCCATTATCCTGCCTTATTAAAATGGAAAGAACTTTCTCCTATGCGTGTCCCATTCTGCCATTTATCTGAATTGGGATGGATGTGCCTTTCCACTCAGTTTGGACAATGAAGTGAGTTTCATTTTTATTTATGGGCCTCATAAATCCGTTTCACTCGCTGCTTTTCACGCCCCAGTTCCACGCTGTTGTGTTGGGATTTCCCACCATGCCAGGCAATTAAACCAAAAAGTCGTGGAAAAAAAATTCTTTACAAAACTCTTTTAAATCCAAAATATACATAAATCATCTCCATTCTAGGTCCAATATATTTAAGGGTTGGGATCTTTAAGTCTTTGTTTCTTTTTTTTTGAGCATCTAACTCCCCAGATTAATTCTTTTGCTGTCACCATCCAGCCCTCATTTGAGCTCCAAAGGTTAGTTCAAAATTCCAGGACGGAAAGAACTCTTTAATTTTAGATACTATGTTTCCAGACCTGGTGCCAGGCGTGTGAGAAGATAATACAGTGGCCCTGTGGCTGTGGCTGGGGGCGCCTGAGGAACAGCAGGGGGCTCAAAGACCAGCATCGCCCACGTTCAGAGTAGGATGCGCTTCGGAAACCTGAAGCAGCAGCACTAAGAGTTCCATGTTCTGTGCCAGATTAAAAAAACAGACAAACAAACAAACAACCAGCCAATCCCAATCACACAGACCTACAGCATTAAAGGAAGGGTGGAGAGATGAAGTCCTGTCTCTCGGTACTTTGCCACTCGCACAGGAAGTTTCTGTTGTTTCTCCAAATACAGAACTGAACAGCAGGCTTCTACCTGATAAGGCTACATCCAGCAGGATCCAATAGATCCAATCCAATCTGATAAAATGTAGGGATTGAGTTCAGGTACAGTTCAGTCCTGTTATACAACCACCTAAGGAAAGAAACTCAGTGAAACTTTACTTAGACAGAAACACAATAATGTGAATTTTATGATAGTCCAGACACAAGCTAAGCCTAACTTTATTTTATGGCTTTCTCTGATTCGATCACACCATATAACTATAGGTATCAACTAGTGGAAGTAAGCAAGGAAAGTTTAAATCTGGCCCTACTAGGTTATAAGTTAAGAGCAGGAACCTAATAAAAATGGGAAAGGAATGTTTGAATCTGTCCCTTCTAGACCATAAGCTACTTAAGATCAGAAACCATTGTTGGTTCCTTCTTTTGTCTAGTCTATGGAAAGTGCTCCATGTGGGTTAGATTCATGTACCTGAAATTCTTTGTATGCAAGGTGAGCTGGTTGCTTCAATTGTCATGCCACTAATCACTAGGGTTGACCCAGATGCTCAGGCTGACTGGGATGGTATTCCCTTCCTCCCCCAGAATGAAGTCTGGGAAGATAAGCTAGCAAGTAAGAATGTGTAAGTGTGTGCACTGCACAATGTTGACACGGTTGACACAAGTGTTTTGGTCCAGCTGGCAGGTATCTCCCTGGAGTAGAGATGGGTGGAACAGAATAAGATGAGAATGTCACCAACCATTAGGATCATCCACCTCCCTTTGCAAACCACACAACATCCTGGCTTCAAAGCTACCTGCCTAGTACGGAGAAAACAGGGCTAATATGAGCACTCTGGTTCGTTTAGCAGTTACTATTATTATGAAAGATTAATAAACAGATATTCTGATTTATATCACACCTTTTGAACTTTTGTCAATGTGAGTCTATCTCACTGAATCGGATTAATTATGGTGAATCAAGTTCTAGACTTAGCCAAGATGAGGTCTAGAGTCCCAATGGTGCTAGCCACAGCAGGGGTATGCCATGGAACTTCCTGCCTCAGCAGCCGGCCAGCCGTCTTAAACATTTGTAATACTACATAACATCTCAGGAAGTACTTAATTCTACCTCAGGGATACTGCATGCTAAAATGAGCAAGAGAAATACTAGCTAGAAGAGCGCTTTCTGTATCCCACTGGATTGCAAAATCGCATTGCCGTAAAGTTCTTGAAAGAACAAAATGGTGCTTGCAAAAACCAATAAAAAAAAAATTCCTTTCCATGATAACATTGAACAGAGATGAGCTTGAACCAGAGACCCAAGTCCATTTCATAAAGTTGTACATGTGGTACACTGCACGAGGACACCATCAAAGAGACCCAAGTCCATTTCATAAAGTTGTACATGTGGTACACTGCACGAGGACACCATCAAAGAGACCCAAGTCCATTTCATAAAGTTGTACATGTGGTACACTGCACAAGGACACCATCAAAGAGACCCAAGTCCATTTCATAAAGTTGTACATGCTGTACACTGCACAAGGACACCATCAAAGAGGCACTTGTTACATCCTAGGGATTGTAGATTTATATTTACTGGCCAATAGCAGTAAATGCCTTGAGGAAGGGTGGTCATTTCCTAAGTTGTACAAAGATACCAATAAAGGCTAGCAGTAGCCCTGTAGAAATGATGTCTGAGAAACAGACAAGATAGCCAGCATCCAGATGCCTTTATCTTTTCCACTTAAAAATACACACACACACACACACACACACACACACATTGTATAGGCACCCCAGAAGTTCCTTCATGTGCCCCAACCAATAACCTTCCTTCCCCCAACTTACCAATTATCCTGTTATAGTTCTCATTTCTGTGCGTTTTAAAAATCGTTTTATCACCCAAATATGCATCTCTAGATCCTATTGTTTAGTCTTTCACTTCCTAAAAATATATCTTTCAATTCTTTCTTAATCTATTGGTTTCTCTTACCTACTTTTCATTTCTTTACAAATTATCTGTTAAAGAACCCAGACTAATTGTCCTATAGTTGCCCACAGTGTCTGTTGCCAACTGCATGTTTATGGTGGCAGTCAACATGTTTCTGTGCCTTCTGTATTTCCTGCAAGCTGGCAATTCAGTCCACGTCAGTTTCAAACCCAGATTGTATGCCTTTAGCAAGGTGGTGTCTGGCAATACTATAGGAGGCTCCTGTCTGATTGTCTTTCTTTTTGTGATCTTACCAACCATTGATGCTTAATGCCTGTATCCATCCACTGAAGATTGCAAAATGGTAATATTCTATCACTTTTTTTTCATTCTGTAGCCGGAATAGTTTTATAAAGACACTCTACCTCTCATCATTTAGATACTCAGTGGTATAGTTCACAAAAAAATCAGGATAAATGTTTGAATCCCTTTATTTTCCAGATTTCAAGATAGTGAATTGGTTCCCTGTAATTCTCCAAAGTTGATCAATTCCTTTTAATATCATTATCAAGTTGTGAATTTAAATATATAGGATGTATCAATTCTTATTATTTTTGAAGGTCAAACTGACCCATCTGTGGCCAGTAAGAGGCTCTGAGTCCTTTCGCCATGTCCGCAAAAATCTTTGATAGTTTCTGTATTATCTCTTATAAAATGTTTCTGCTTCATTTTGTAAACTTCCTGCACCACAGTTATTGCTCCAAGAAGCCCTAATTTCTTTTAGAATAAAAGTTATTTCAAAACCACAATCTGGGTTCTAGACACACTCTCTGTTAAGTTGGACACTGTTCCTAAGGGCTTTCAGTAGGATAAACTAGGAAATATTATTGATTCAAAGATAAAAAATATCTCATACATTTATATTGAGACTTTCTATTCAAATTCAATACTGTTTTTACATAACCACTTCTCGACATCAGACTCTTTTATTCTGGTTCTTAAAAGAAGAAGAAATGGCAGAATTATGACATTCCAACATTACGTACCTGTTTCGTCCCACGTCAGACGGTTCCGCCTTAGGCTGGGTAATTTAAAAACAACTTAATTCTTTTGCTCACAGTTCTGGAGGATGGGAAGCTCAGAACCAAGGTGCCAGCAGATTCAGCATCTGGTGAAGGCTTGCTCTCTGCTTCAAAGATGGTGCTTTCTTGCTGCATCCTCACGTGGTGGAAAGGGCAAGGCAGCTTTCTTCAGTCTCTTTTATTAGAACGCTAGTCCCATTTATCACTTAATTACTTCCCCCAAAGCCCCACAGCTTAATACTATTGCACTGGGTATTAGGTTCCAACATAGGAATTTTGTGAGGACACCAAGGACACAGCAAATCTCAGAATGACAATACCACCACCACAAAGATTACCAAAAACATTGCAAATCGTTTGCATATACTCTTGCTACTTTCTCTATTAAGAAAAGCAGTTCTATTACATGGTCAGAGCATATAGCCATTACACACTGTACTGTCTGCTTCTTAGTCCTCCTTTAGTCGTAGTTCTACAGGTAACTCTTTAATTCTTAAGTTTGTATGTTGATGTCTTTCTCATTTCAGTTGTCTACAACACATTGTCTACTAGGTTTCTTAGGAATAACTCGTGGAAACTGCAATAGACTGAATGTTTGTGTTCTCCCAAAATTCATGTTGAAATCCTACCCCCCAATATGACAGTATTAGGAGATGGAGCCTTCCGGAGGTAATTAGGATAGATGAGGTCATAAGGGTAGAGTCCCCATGAATGGGATTAGTGTCCTTGTAAGGGTCACAGAGAGCTTGCTTCCTCTCTCTGCTCTCCCCTATGTGAGGACACAGCAAGTCAGCAGTCTGCAGCCTAGAAGGCAGCCGTCGCCAGAACCCAACCGTGTTGGCATCCTTATCTGACTCGCAGCCTCCGCAACTGTGAGAAATAAATGTTTGTTTAAGTCATCCAGTCTGTGGTGCTTTGTTATAGTAGTCCAAACTAAGACAGGGAAAAATACTTTCTGAGTTTCTGCATGTTGATAACCACACGTGCCCTTTATACTTAAAAGTCAGTTTTGCTGGATACAAAATCCTTGGCTTTCATTATTTTAAATGTTCTTTTACTTTTGCCCTTCTATAAAATGCTGTTGAGAAGTGCAACTAGAAGCATTTTCCCTTGTAAATAATGTGCTTTTTTCTTCTAGAAGCTCAAAGTACTTTTTTCTTTTCTTGGTATTAGTCATACTGTAAACACGCCCAGGTATGCAGTGTGCTTTGTTCATATGGCGCTTCTTTTTTTTTAAATTTCAGAAGTTTTCTCAAATTCTTATTAGTTCAGTTCCCTTGCTTTGGTTTTCTTTGTGATCTACTAAACAAGTTCCATCTTCTTTGCCTACTTCAATATCTGGCACTTTCTCTTGAATCCTTTTTACTTAAAAAATTTTTAATTCCTTTTCAACTTATATTTCTGTTAAGGTTTATTTCTTTTGTGTTGATTCATATTTGTTGTGTTTATTCACTTTTTTGTTTTTCTGAGACCGAGTCTCACTCTGTCACCCAGGCTAGAGTGCAATGGCAAGATCTTGCAACCTTTACCTCGTTGGTTCAAGCTATTCTTGTGCCTCAGCCTCCTGAGTAGCTGAGATTACAGGTGTGCACCACCATGATCGGCTTTTTGTACTTTAGTAGAGACAGGGTTTTGCCATGTTGGCCAGGCTGGTCTCAAACTCCTGGCCAAAGCGATCCACTGGCCTCAGGCTCCCAAAGTGTTGGTATTACAGGCATGAGCCACTGTATCCAGCCTATTCACTTTTTTGCCCTCTAATTTAGTCTTCATTTCTGAAATAATATTTTTCTTTAATTTCTAATTTTTTCCTGAGTTGTCAACTCATTTCTAAGCTAATTTTTCTTGGTTCATATCTTCTATCATTTTTTAAATATCTTTCAGTTCATTTTGAAATTATTGGTTTTACTCTGTTTTGTGAACACATGTTTCTGGAATGCTCCCGTTGTTTGTAAAGGTAGTCTGTTCCTATTTCTCTTTTTTCTTATCTTTGAGTGGCACTTAATGTTGATTCTTTTCTGCTGTGCATTTTTACATGAAATTAGCTTTTCTAAACTATGAGAATAAAGTGGGTTAAAAAAAAAATCTCTAACTTCACCAAGCTCCTTCTTCTGTTGTTTTGGTGGTTTTTTAAAGCATGACATCTTGCTTTTGGAAATTTCCCAACTGCTCTTCCCTTCCTTTGTTCTGGACCCTTTTCTTGTCCCTAGACTGTTCCCTTTTAATTCCACTCCCAGCAATCTCTCCTAAGTGTAGGGCCCAGTACTAGAAGGCAGTGCGGGCAGGTCAATTTTGAGAGTTCAAAGGTCAGGCCTCTAATCCCCCCCTCTCGAGCTCTTAGCACTTACCAGGTGTTAGAGTGGGCAAAACACCTTCCGCCTTCAGCTGCTGCTCTCAAAGTGGGCCACTGAGCTTCCCAGTGAACACCAGTTGGCTGTTTGGGGTTCTCCTGTTCTCAGGTCAAGTTAGAAGCTGCACTATTGCTTCCTTTCCTCTCTCACATACCATGCAAGTCTTGCAGCTACAGGTATTTCATCCCCAACTGCTTGCACTTTGGGATTTGTGTTTTGTCACCTAGTTTTGTTGCAAATGTTGTCTATGAATTTATTTTGCTATCCAGTTGCTCTGTATGCTTTTATGGGGGATTACATGGGCAGTATGCTACTGCCCTCTTCACTATCTTCCCAGCAACAGCTGGAGCAGCAGCACATCTTTTAATCCGAGCTAATTTTTGCTTCTTCTTGGTTCCTTCCCTCAGTCTGTCACAGGCCTCAGTTTCGCAGAGTTCCTGTATTATAGCGTGCACGTGTTTGGGAAGGGAGATGTACGAGCAACTGGAGGTTGTTAGTTGTGAGTAGAGTTGCAGAAAGTTAGACACAGTTCCTGCCATTAGGAATTTATAACCAAGAATTCAATGTACATCCACTTAGTGAAGCAGAACTACAACCACCTAGTTTCCAATCACAGGTCTTATTAGCTGGTCATGCCAACTGGAACAAGTCAACTTCCTAGGACCTTAGTTTCTCCATTTGTAAAACACAGAGCGTATCACTTGCCCTAATTGAACAGGTTGTATAGAAACAAAATAACGAAAGCATATGTAATCTGGTCACCAATAACCTGCATCCTCGAATGCAGAAACCCTGTGTTCTTCATCTCTGTCTCTATCCCTCCATGCCTTGGACAGTGTTTGATACATTTCAGAGCACTCAGTGTTTGCACCTTGAAAGAAGTATTTAAAGCCTTATTATGTGCTAATTAATTTTAAAAGCTCCCGAGCCTCATCAATGATGACAAGAGTTAATATGGCCATGCTTGAGGGCTAGAGAGGCTAGCCTCGAAAAGACCCTTCGCATGGAAGAAATGGCCTTCACTCCGAAAGTCAACCATCAGAAGACACGGAAGAGCTGAGTTTTTAAAATGCATTTTTTATTATTCAGCCTTCAGCAGAAATGTCACCTTTCTAAAGCAAGCTGTTATCATGCGCTCCCTGTGCCAAGCAGGCGCCTCTGAGGAGCAGGATTTTATCTCAACATTTTTAGTGATTTGTGTTTCTCTTTCAAGGAGTTCCATGCCTTAAGGCACCTGAAACACTAACAGCACAAGAAGGTAAGGTTACACAAGGAGCCGTCTCCACAACATGAAACAGAAATTTTTGCAAAACAGGTCCAGGATCAGCATCAAAGCTATAGTCCGCAGTCACCCTGCCCAATAATTCATGTCCTCTCCGTGCAGCTCATTGTTTTCTAGTGGGCTCCTTGGTTGAAACCATATTCTCAAAGAAACTCCGTTTTGTGACAGGGCCCCCATCAGCAGGCTCAGCCACATGACAGGCCTAGGAGCAGCCAGCACAACTGCCGGCAATGCTTGCCAATAAGCCAGATGCTGCCACATATTGGCATCTGGGTCCTGGAATAGCAACCATGTTCTCAGTCTGGCTAGGGATTCTGACCCTAGCTACGGAAGGAGACAAAGGAAGGAAAGAAAGAGACGGAGCAAGGGGAGGGAGGGCAGACTGTGGAAGAGTCTCTTGGTAATTTCCCTACCATGGATTTAGAGCTTCCACAACAAAAGACTCGTTGGAAAGCTGCTACCAATGCTGCAATGGGCGGGAGAGGTAGAGACGGGAGCATTCTAAACCCAGCGAGCTGTTTTGGCACCTGGGGAGTGGGGGTGGTTGATTCAAAAGGAGACAGCTGCAGCAGGCAGCAACTGCTCTCCCCTCCTTTCCCTCAAACCATGATAGCCCACAGTGGAGATAAGCTACAGGATATAGCTTAAATCTGCAGCAGAGGGACACAGAGTGGCAACATCAGGATGGCTGTCACTCCCTGCTCTCTGGGTGCCAAGATTTACCAGTGCCAGCAAGGCCAACTAAACGGCAAGGGCGAGATACAAATCACAGTCTATAATCTGGAAAGGTATGATCAGGGGTGTTCTGATCACAGGAATGGGGTGCGGGCAAAAGGCAGCTCTGTGCCTTGCTGTGACTTCTGCTGGTAAGGAAGTACCAGCCTGACAGAGGCTTCAGGCCCTGCCCTAATCACATTAGGTGGAGGCACGGCCCAGAAAGGGTGGGCTGAACCCCAGTTTAGGGTTTGAAGGAAGAGATGACAATAAAAAGCGTGTTCTCAAAATAGCAAATTATATCCAGTGTCCCCTTTCCCCCATATCATGTTTATGAAGAGTTACTCGGAGCCTTACACTTGAAAGACAGGTATACGCGCAAGTGAGAATAAGAGACAGACTATATGGTGAAAATCACCTGGGCCTCTGCAGTCAGAAGATGGGGGAAATAGCCCCTAAGGTCATTTACCAGCTGAGGGTTGCTTCTCCTAGGGTCAAACTGGCTTCTCTCTGTTCACCAGATACTACATTTCCTAACCAGAAACACTTCAGTGTGCCTCTGGTCGTAATCAGTGTGTGTGTGGGTCGGGAGGGGAGGGGAAGGACATTTAGTGGGAATCCCTGCCGACCACTGGAAAAAAGCAGGGCAAAGCCTGTTCTATCAAATGGCAATTTTGGCAATAGTGTCGCTTTAAAAAAAGAACAGCACATTATAATTAAGGCTGAGTCCAGGCACAGCATAGAGACAGATGAAGCAACTGCTGACTCTGAAATCCCACCTGTTAAAGACATAAGATTATCTATAAACATTTTGCAGGTGCCCATTGAGAGGTCAAAATATATTTTATTAAAATCTCATCTAATAATCTTGGCCCTTTATAAACAAAAGATCCATAATTTAAAGTGAAAGATAATCACCCACATTCCCCTCACCCCACACATACACACTTAACCTTCAGCAAACATCTAATTTCACTTTACTGCTACGAAGTCCGTTTTTAAAAGGTAAAACCAAGCCTACCCAGAAACCATCCCCCGCTGAGTTCCCCAGTTTTAAAGAAAACACAGAGCAGCTCCGCTACAAGGTCAGAATCCAATGAGAACATTCTGGTATCTTTCCCAAACTTGGTTTTGATTCTTTGCATTCAGATTTTGAACAACGCAGGGACTAAATACTGAATTTCCACTGTGGTTTTTCTTAAGAAGGAGCAGAAAACCCAACACTACACAAGTCATCAAAGGAATTATAACTACAATTTGATGTTTATGCCATCTATTTCTGAAATGGATAACAGAAGCTGTCTATAAAGGGTGAGTTATTGATTACAAGTAACTCTGACAGACTGCCTGAATCTCTTTGGGGGAACTGAACTACTGCCCAAGTGCTCTTCATTTTGCCCCCTGATTTTCTCTTTAGCCAACTGCCTGATCCCCTTGCCTTTTCCCTTCCTCCTTGTCTTCATTATCTATCTTCTCCTATCACCTTTTCCCACTGACACAAGGACTCCTGGGCAAGCTTCCTAGGAAATATGATCAACACCGAAAATGTCTCCAAACTCAAAACATATACCACAGGGTAGGCTGCCCATGATCAGGCAAGGCAGAGGCGATAACCTGGATTCAAACAAAGCCATAGTTCCCAAACTTGAGCAAGCATTAGAATCATCTGAAAGGGCTTGTTAAAACACAGACCGCTGTGGCAGCCCTCAGAGTTCCAATTCAATGGGTTTGGGATGAGGACAAGAATTTGCATTTCTAACTAATTTCCAGGTAATCCTAATGTTGATGATCTGGGGATCACTTTTTTTTAATTTTCCTAAAGCTTTTATTTGGAAATAATTTCAAATTTAAAGAAAAGTTGCAAGAAAAGGAAAAATCATCCATATTCCCTTGACCCAGATTGGGGACCACTTTTTGAGAACCACTGAGCTAAGCTAAATGTATGTCAGAGGTCTGGTACAAAGAGAGAAGTCACCTGGCAGGATGTAATGTCTTCTAAGAGCAAAGATCAGAACACTATCCAAATAGAAAGCAAACCAACTATTTAAAGCAAAATGTGGGAAAAAGTGCCACAAAATGATCAAAGAGTGAGTTGGGACCCAGGGGTTTTAAGCTCTGAATAGTGAATATCATTATCAACCAATGGGCGGAAAAGTGTTATAAGCTTTCCTGGTTTGTCTCTCTCTGGTGATTCCTTGGGGGTGATTTTACAAACCGCAGTCCATAATCTCCCAGTATAAACTGACTTCAAGAAAAAGGGAAAGCAATTATTTGATAGGAATACTCTACCTCTATACACTTGAGAGAAATAGACGAGTATGATTAAGTACCCTCTCATTTATATTCTACCACCTTAACTCCGGACTTTATCTCTTGCCTGAATTTCTGCAGTAACTCCAAACTGCTTTCCCTGCCTCTAATCTCTCTTTCTCCAATTTATTCTCCATTTTAACGCTCAAATTATCTCTTTAACTGTACGCTGCAATAATGCCAGCTCTCCAAGAACCTTCACTAGTTCCCCACAACCTAGAGAATGAAGTCCAAATGTCTCAGCATGGCATTTAACCTGGCCCCAACCTACCTTTTCAATTCACGTTATCTACGAACCAGCCAAAACAGAATACGTACAGTTTTCCATTTTCCCATCTCCATGCCTTTATACACAACAGTCTTTTTGTCCCCCCGAGAACTTTCCTTCTCTCCAAACAAAATATAAAAAAAGGAAAAAAAATTCTTATGTTTAAAAATCCTATCTACACTTCAAGGTCCTGCTCCTATACAGGAAGGCTTCCTGCAGCTCCTCAGATCTCTCCTTTGTATGCTCACCATACTCCAGTTGTACTTTATAACACTTGCCACATTCTGCCCTACTTATTATTTATGTTTCTTTCTTTCCCCTGTGTTTTATAAGATCCGTGAAGGCAGGTGCCATATCTTTTGTTCAGAGACCAGAGAAGCCCATAATGGGAGGGAGGGGTGGATGAAGAGGGGATGAAGAGAGAAAGAAGAAATGAGAGAGCAGTAGAAGCACACGGTCGGGGGAAGAGTTCAATTTTAAAGAAGTTTTCTTAGTCATTTAGAATCCTTTTGCTAAAGACAGACCCTTCAAATATCTAACACATTTTCTTCCTATGACAATCCTGAGAGACTCAAGTGTTCTACAAATTATCTTAAATGTCTTGCAAACATTACCTCTCCTTTTCTTCTTGTTTTCCATTGGATCAATTTTATATGCATATCCCATGAAAAGGGCAACAACACAGTTCAGTCATATTGGCGCTGAAACAGGCTGAAATTCTTCTACAGTCCCTTTTGACATGTGCCTCTTGGTGGGGTTAATCAAACATCTGTCTTGTGGACTCCTAACCAAATACCCAAACTTTAGGAAGATTTTTTATTTTTATTTATTTTATTTTTTTAAAGTCTGGGTCGCACTCTTTTGCTCAGTACAGTGGTGTGATCATGGTTCACTGCAGCCTTGACCTCCTGGGCTCAAGCAATTCTCCCACCTCAGCCTCCCAAGTATCTGGGACTACAGGTTCACGCCACTGTGCCCAAGCTAATTTTTGTATCTTTTGTAGAGACAGGGTCTCATCATGTTGCCCAGGCTGACCTCAAACTCCTGGACTCAAACAATTCGCCTGACTTGGCCTCTCAAAGTGCTGGGATTTCAGGCATGAGCCACTGCACCCAGCTTTAGGAAGAATTTGATCAACAGAGTTGACATGAAATTTTTGATATGTTTCAATTTGAGATTTACAAAAACAACATGCCAGCAATTCTAAATGTGCCTCAAAGCTGGCTCATTTGTCATTCCTTCCTACCACATCAAGAGGCATTCCTGCCCAAAAGAAATCACAGCAGCCCTCTGCAAACACTCATGGCCTCTGCCTTAACTACCAGTTGTACCAGCTGTCTTTAGCAAGGAGAGGGAGATAGAACTGACTTAGGATAAGCACGTCAATTAATTCTTTCCTAAAAGGCAGGTTGGCCATCTCTTTTCCTGGGATAGTAGAAATAGTTTCAGTTTTTGCCTCACTCTTCCTTGGGGAAGAACAAAGAATTAGACTTTAAATCCAGATCAACAAAGGTGGTTCTCTATTGCTGCAGGTACCTAGGCCAACATGCTGCCAAGTGCTGTGCTGCATCTTCCTGGCCCAACTTACTCACTCAGGTTACTTTCTTTCTTACACCGCCACAAATTCTCTCTGCCTCCATTCCTCCCTGGGATGAGACAGCTAGATCAAGGGGGGAAATCATGTGATAGGGACCAAAAATACAAGGCCATACCATCTGACTACATTATCACCACCAGAATCATAAATCTTACCAAAAAGGAAGCTTGCTCTCCGGTTTCCTATTTACTGTCCTTGAGAGAGTAAGTGATGCTGAGTCACAAAAACTTGTAGTACTTTGCTTTCCATTTCCCTGCTGCTATTCTGTTTACAACTTTATGTAGAAATAGCTGACTTCACAGCTTCTGCCATTCAGTAACCCTTCAATATGAGGGCTTAATATGAAATCCTTAAAATGAGCCTAGTGGACATAAAATAATCAAAAATCTAAATTACCTAGACTGGTAGAGGTTAATGTTCTGCATTAAATAGGAACAGAAAGTATCCATTTCTGATCCATAATCAGAAAGTATCTGATTATGCCTGCCAAAGGACTGAGTCAAATAAACACACAAAATATGATAGATGAGGGCAACAGGTGTACGAATACTACCATAGTTACTGAGAAAGGTCTAGGAAATAGGCAAATGTAGGTGTGGCCCTCACCTCCTTTCACCTCTATGTACTGCTATCTGGACCTTCAACTCTCCTTTTCCAGTGTAGAACTGAATGAGAAATAACCTTTTAATATCTCATTTTATATACAATTTTTATAACCATATAACCGCCAAGGGCTATGCTACTGAGCAGGTGTACGGCAGCAACCCAAGCATCTGGGATTACTAGAAAAACAATAAGAAAACAGTTAAGTACCAATTCAAGATTTTCATTAACCTTGCCTTTCCTATAATGTTGTTTTATCAAATTAGCTCTCTCTGAAAAACCGAAAATCCATCACATACATGGAGAGCTTAGAACTCATCTACCCATTCATTCTACAGGTGAGGGAACAGGTCCAGGAGAGGGTTATTTGATTAAGGTTCTATGGCTAATCAGTCACAGAGACATGACCAGGACACCACTCTAAGACTTTGCATTATTGCACAATTCTCGAAGACAGAGCTTGAAATAAATTCCAGGCTCCACTGCCCAGACCATTTAGATATACCAGAGTTTAAATCAACTCCTCTAAGGAAAAAAGATGATCAGTTTTATGCCTTCGCCTTTACTAGAAAGAGATCCCTAAGTGATTCCAATAAATATGCTCTGGGGAGCCCTTGGGAGGCAGAATCTCGGGGCTCTAGTCAGACCTCTTTCTATTTGGATTCCAAACTTGTGGGCAAGTGAATTCAATCAAGGCATACTAGATGTGGAGCTCTAATATAGTGTTACTGGTTATAGCATGAGTATTATCTATACATTTTATGCTTTTCAGTACATGCACCATTTGAAAGCAAAGGTCAATCTTGGTTCACACTGACCTTGAAGTAAGTGAAGACAGGAAAAGCATGAAGGTCAAAACACAATAGGTATTGTAGCTGTTTAAAAGATAGGTTTAAATATATTATCAACAGTTCAGTTAATTAATAGAAGTAGAAAGTAAAATGGTGGTTACCAGAGGCTGGGGGCCAGGGGAGAATGAAGTAAGGGGAGACGCTGGTCAAAGGGTAAAAGTTTCAGTTAGGCAGGAAGAATAGGTTCTGGCAATCTATTGCATAGCATGGTGACTACAGTTAACGATGTATTGTGTATTTCAAAATGGCTAAAAGAGTGGATTTTAAATGTTCTCACCACAAAAAAATGATAAGTATTTGAGGTGATAGGTAAGTTAATTAGCCTGATTTGATCATTCTACAACGTATACATGTATAGAAATATCACATTGTACCCCATAAATATACATAACTATTATTCATCAAATTTTAAAAAAACGTTATTATAACAAGTAATTTGAAAAGGTCCATGTCTCAAATAGTATTATTTCGTGTCACAGTTAAATTGCTAAAATGATGACATTCTTTTCACTCTTGGGAAGCTTAACTTATCCATCTTTGACATAGGAACAGTAGATTTTTATACTATATCTTAGAATAAGTGGCACTGCACCATAATGGTAGTTGCAGTCTATCTGGAAAAACCCTTCTATAAAGATCACGGTAGAATAATAGTGAATGATATTGGTAATTTCATATAAAAATAAAACAAAAAATTGAATGACAGAAAACAGAGACTCAGACAAATATCTGCACATCAATATTCATAATGGCATTATTCACAACAGCCAAAAGGTAGAAAAAATCCAAATATCTATTGACAGGTGAATGGCTAAACAAAATGTGTAATACATACAATGGAATATTATTCAGCCTTAAAAGGGAGGAAATTCTGATAAATACTACAGCATGGACGAACCTTGAAAACTTTTTGCTGAGTGAAATAAGCCAGGACAAAAAAACAAATATTGTATGATTCTGCTTATATGAAGTACCTAGAATAGTCACATTTAAATTCATAGAGACAGAAAGTAGAATAGTGGTTGCTAGGAGCTGGAGTGTGGAATGGGGAGGAGTTATTGTTTAGTGGGTACAGAGTTTCCATTTGAGGTGATGAAACAGTCCTGGAGATGGATAGTGGTGATCTCGCACAAAAATGTGAATGTACTTAATGCCACTACTGAAGTGTATATTTTTAAATGGTTAAAATGGTGACTGTTATGTATATTTTACCACAATAAAAAAATCAAATAAGAAACACTCATGGCAACTTCTTGTATGATTTTGACCCCATATTCCACTCCTCTGCTTAAACAAAATATAAAAAAACCAACCATAAAAATCAGTACCAATCACAGAATTACAGCTTAAAATATGTACACATCATCAAATAAAAACAGACTTTGATTCATCACCCCAAAGTCATTTATCCTGTGTTTATTACTAAAATAATTCATGTCCATTCTAATTATGAATGATGTATTTACATTAAGCACAAGCTCCAACCAAACATACAGAGAGAAAGGGGGAGAAACCGAAGCAATGGAATTGTCAACAGACTGACATGGTAACCATCTGTTGACATTAATGTTCTTTGAATCCAAGAGACTCAAATCATGTGGTAGGGCAGGGATCTTCATCTTAGTTGTAAAGTCCTACTTTCATGTCACAGGGCACTTCTGGAAGGAAGTTCTGTAATGGCCAGCTCTAAGTACTTGCAGATTTCCTACTAGTCCTACACAGGAAGTCATTCTTGTGTCTCACCTGCATAAGTTCCTGTTATGAGGCCAGGGGACTAGTGAGTTGAAATCTAGTTCCAGAGAGTGATGTCATCTTGACTGAACTATGATCCTGGTGACCTGCTCCCCAACCTGGTGTTGTTGCAGCCTTTCAGCTGGGGCTTGGATTATAAGGGGGCCAAAAAGGAAAAAGGGAAATAGAATAATAGAAAAAGGAAAAACGCTTGCACATTTCCTTTGTTTCACTAGAGCATTTTCTGTTCCATTTAATTTGATGAGAGGACCTGGTCAATGGCAGATGGAAGCTGTACAGATGCTCCTGGAGTGGGGGTGGGTTCTCACACAGATCTCAAAAATACAAAGAAGATTAGAACATATCGAAAATTTCAGTTATTTCTGGTGGTTTCTAACTTGGAAATAGTGACTTCTTCTTTGGCTAAAGTTTAAAAAAAAAACAGACGTTAACACTTGTAAAACATTTGTAAATTTTTGCAACAATGTATAACTACAGGAGCTACCTTAGCAACAAAAAGAAGTAACAAATACAAATGTTTGGAGATGTGTGAATACTTACATTCTTTCTACAATCATGTCAAACAGATTAGTTCAAATCTGAAAATCTCATCACCAAAGTAACAAACTAGGACTGCCATTCAATTCCATTTAGATGAGATCCTTTGCTTCTTAGTATACCAAGCCAAAAAGTAAAACAAAGTCAAGCATGAGAAGCAATGGTAGAAACTGATAATATTTCACAAGGAAAGGAATGGAGGCATTTCTTTAAGAAAAACAAGGGGGGAGGGTTATTAAATGAAGAAGAGATCTAATGTTTCACCATGTTTATTTGACATCATGATTTCTTAGTCCTTACACAATCTGGGGAAATAAGCACTTCCTTCCCTTTTTTGTTGCATGTGTGTTAGCAGGAGTCAGAAGAACAGAATATGAGGGAACAAGCAGAGGGTGCAGAAAATGGAAAGACGGGGAAAGAAAGATGCTGTTGAAGACACAGAGTGTTTATATGAACTCTTCTCTAAATAAGCAGTACCAACCAAGAGTACAAAGCTGACAACATGGAGTGTCTTCCCACAGAAATAATCTGGGACCACATTCAACATACATTAATTATACAGCATCAGGGTACAGGTTTTCCGTCAGAAATTATATGTATATCCTATTTTTCTCACTTTTAAGTTGCGCTGATGACGCTGTTCATGAAGTCCTTTTAGTGTATTATTAAGCAAATATTAATTTAATCATATAAACCAATCCTGGTCAGCAAAAAGCACTGTTAGCTGCCACGTAAAGGTCCTTTCAAGTAAAACTTCATTCCACACTTACAGCTTCCTATCAGAAGAATTTCTTGAAGGAACTCTTTCGGTTGGCTTTACAACTCATCTGCAACACTGAATGTGGACTAAATTCAGATCACACCTTGGTTGCAGGTATGTATATAACAGCCCCTGGCAAAATCAGCTAATATCTTGTAATTGTAAACAAATTGTTCTCTTTCAGTCATTCCCCCCACCCCCCCCATTTCCTATAACGGTCTTTATCCAAATGCTTTGGTGCTCCATAAGTGACTGTGAGGCAGAGGTGCCTCAGTGCTGGAGATGCCTGTCACGGAGGTGCTCAGAATGTGTGAAGCTAACCCTGCATTACATTCATCTCATCAGTTCTGCCCAATCCACAGGGGTAAAGAATGGATGAGATTTGATATCTTCAACACCAGCAACTCCAGCACCAAGTCGTTCCAGAGGATTGAACTGCAAGAGCTAAAAAAAAAAAAAGATAGATTTAGTGAGTAACAGGAATCCAACTGGCAAATCAAAGGAAAACCAGTATTTGAAAGGAAACAACTTCTAAATTCAACCCTGGTAACAAAGTCTTGATTAATACCCAAGTGACCATGTTTTCTTGAAAGGGAGCTATATCTAATACCACTCTAGCTGTGGGGTGTGAGAGACACCTGAACTGAGTTTATGGCTTTTCAACTGATGGGAAACATGGCCTTGAGCAACTTCCTTTGTTTCCCTCATCCTCATAGAGCATAATAGGATAGCTATACCTATCAATTTCCTACCCCAAAAGTACACCATGACATTAACTAGATACTACACTAGATTCTGAGATAGCCAGTTACTTCCTCCATGATTAGAAAATTTGGGAAGCACAGTAAATCTTTCGATCCCTAATGAACTATGTATGTGTTGAGACTAAACTTTACCTAAGTGTGAATATGCTTTTTAGTATTCCAAAATTACTAGTCTTTGGCATAGTTGACACAAAGGAAATAATTTAATCTAATGAATGAAACAAGTTTTGGTTTCTTCAGAAATAGGACACGAGTGTAAAATACGTAAAAAAATTTTGTGGTTTAATAATGTCAAATTTTTGTGTTAACTTTACTGAGGGATAATTTATATAGCATAAAATTCACCCCTTATAAAGTGTACAATCTGAAGACTTTTAGTAAATTTTGAGTTGTGCAACTAGCACCACAATCCAGTTTTAGAACATTTTGATTACCCTAAAAAGCTTCCTCATGCCATCTACAGTTAATCCCCACTCCCATCCCCAGCCCTCAGCAACCACTGACCTGCCTTTTTTCTCTATAAAGTTGCCCTTTCTGAACATTTCATATAATTGAAATCATAAAATATGTAGTCTTTTGCTGCTGCCTTCTTTCACCCATCATTATGTTTCTGAGATCCATCCACATTGTAGCAAGTATCAACAGTCCACTCCTTTTTCTTAGTATTCCATTGTTTAGATGTACCACATTTCATTAATCCATTCACTAGTTTTTAGATACTTGGACTTTCCAGTTTGGGGCTATAATGAATAATGTTGCTATTAACATTCATGTACATGTCTTTATGTAGACATATATTTTCATTTTTCTTGGTTACATTCCTAGAAGTAGAATTGCTGGGTCACAGAATGAGCTTATGTTTAACTTTTTATAAAATTTCCAAACTTTTCTAAAGTAGTTGTACCATCTTACATTCTCACAAACATTTAAGTTTGAGGATTTCAGTTTCTCTACATCCTCAGCTCTTGGTACTGTCATTTTGATAACAGCCCTTCTCTTGATATTAGTAGTATCTTATTATGGTTTTAATTTATATCCCCTAACAACTAATAATGTTGAGCATCTTTTCATGTGCTCGTTAGCCATTCAAATAGCTTTCTGGGTGAAATATCTAACTTTCCGCCCATTTTAAAACTGAATTGTCTGTCTTACTGAATTATAAGAGTTCTTTATATATTCTGAATGTAAGTCCCTTATCAGATAAATGATTTGCAACTATTTTCTCCCAGTCTGTGACTTGTCTTCATTTTCCTTCTTTAAAATTTTTATATTTTTATTATTTATTCATAGAGGCGGGGTCTCGCTATGTTGTCAAGGCTAGTCGCAAACTTCTGGGCTCAAGAGGTTCTCCTACCATGGCCTCCCAAAGTGCTGGGATTACAGGCATAAGCCACCACACCTTCCCTATTGTCTTCATTTTCTTAATGGTGACTTTTGAATACACAAGTTTTTAATTTTAAGGAAATCTACTTTATCAACTTTTCCTTTTATGGACCACGCTTTTGGTATCACATCTAATACTTCTTTGCCTAACCCAACACCAAAGATTTTCTCCTTTGTTTTCTTCTACAATTGTTATGGCTTTAACTCTTATATACAAATATACGATCTATTTTGAGTTAACTTTTGCAAATAATATGAAGGGTCTAAGTTCATTTTGTTTGTACCATGTGTATATTCAATTTCCCAGTGCCATTTGTTAGAAAAACACTGTGGTCTTAAAACTATGGTGGCTTTACAGTTAGTGTGGAAATCAGGTAGCGTAAGTCCTCCAACTTTGTTCTCTTGCAAAATTGTTTTGGACATTATAGGTCCTTTGCCTTTTTATGCACAGTTTGGAACCAGCTAAAGGTTTCCCAATTTTGCTGATCTTTGCAAAGAACTACCTTGTGGTTTTAATTTTTCTCTTATTCTTCTGTTCTCTATCTTACTGATTTCTGCTTCCTTTGGATTTACTTTGGTTTTTACAGCTTCTTTTCATAGTTTCTTTCTTTTTTTAAATGTAGAGACAGGGTCTTACCATGTTGCCCAGGCTGGTCTTGAACTCCTGAACTCAAGTGATCCTCACACCTCAGCCTCCCAAGTAGCTGGGACTACAGGAGCACACAACACATCTAGCTTTGTTTCATTGTTTCTTACGGTGCAAGCTAAGATTTTGATTTGAAACCTTCCTTTTTTTCCCCTGATATAGTCATTTAAAGCCATAAATTTCCCTCAAGAATTGATTTAGCTGCATCCTATACATTTTGATATATTGTGTTTTCCTTTTCGTTCCATTTAAAACTTTTTTTAGTTTTTCTTGATATTTCTTCTTTAACTCATACAAAACTTAGAAGCATACGGTTTAATTTTCAAATATTTGTGGATTTAGCAGATCTCCTCCTATTGTTGATTTCTACTTTGATTGTTATGGTGATTATAATCAGTGTACAATGTAATTCAGAATACATTGTATGAATTCAATCCCTTTAAATGCTAAAACTTGTTTTATGGCCTAGCATGTGATCTTTCTTGGAGATTGTTTTGTGTGTACTTGATAAGAATGTGTGTTCTGCAGTCACTGGGTGAAGTGTTCTATACATGTCAGTTACAGCTTGTTCGAGTCTTCAATGTCCTTGCTAGGTTTCTATAAACCATGGAGAATGGAGTATTGAGCCTCCACTTACTATTGCTAAATTGTCTGCTTTTCCTTTCAATTCAGTTCAATTTTGTTTTCTACATTTTAAGGCCGTTATTAGTGCATATACATTTGTAATTGTTACAGCTACCCATGTACTATCACTATGAAACATTTGTCAGTCCCTAGTAAATCTATCTTAATATCCATTTTGTCTGATATTTAATATTGCCAATCCAGCTCTTCTGTGGTTACTGTTGGTATGGTTTATCCTTTTCCATCCTTTGTCTTTCAATCTGTTCGTGTTTTTTAATTTAAGGTGTGCCTCTCACACACAGAAGATCCAACTTAATGGAATTTGCCTTTGGTTTGGCATGTTTAGATATTCACTTTATTGACATGGTGGGTTTATATTTGCTATTTTGCTACTTGTTTTCTAGATTTACTGTCTTATTTGTTCTTCCTTTACTGCCTTCTTTTGTGTTAAATGCTTTTTGCTGTACCATTTTAGTTTCTCTACTTTCTTTTCTGTTTTTAGGATTTTTGTTTTTTTTAGTGGTTGCTGTATCCCTACAATATGTATCTTATCACTTAATATATCACTTATAAGATCATTTATCTACTTCAAAACAGTAGTAACTTTAATTTAGCAAAAGGCAGAAACTTTGCTCCACCATAGCCCCCTTCCTTTGTCTATTATCGTCATAAATATTTAGATATTGCTTCTATGTGTGCTAAACCCAATAGCATGGTTTTATAATTGTTGCTACATGCAATTTTATGTCTTTTAAATAATATATATATACATGTATATATACACATGCAATTTTACGACTTTTAAATAAAATATATAAATGCAATTTTGTCTTTTAAATAAATACACACATACAAATGTATATGTATACATACATACATATGTATATATGTGTGTGTGTATATATATTTTATTTAAAAGACATAAAATGTATGTATATATGTATGTGTATATATATTTTATTGAAAAGACAAAATTGCATGTATATATATACATGTACATATTTTTTATTTAAAAGACATAAAATTGCATGTAGCAAGAATTACAAAACCATGCTATTGGGTTTAACACATATAGAAACAATATCTAAATATTTATGACAATAATAGACAAAGGAAGGGGGCTATGGTGGAGCAAAGTTTCTACCTTTTGCTAAATTAAAGTTACTATTATTTTGAAGTAAATGATCTTATAAGATAAGTGATGTATTAAGTGATAAGATGCATATTGTAGCAACCACTAAAATAAAAAAGAAACCCTAAAAACAAAAAAGAAAATTAGTAGAGAAACTAAATGGTACAGCAAAAGCATTTAACACAAAAGAAGGCAGTAAAGGAAGAACAAATAAGACAGTAAATCTAGAACAAGTAGCAAAATAGCAAATATAAACCCACCATGTCAATAAAGCGAATATCTAAGCATGCCAAACCAAAGACCGATTCCGTTAAGGTGGATCTTCTGTGTGTGAGAGACACACCTTAAATTAAAAAACACGAACAGATTGAAAGACAAAGGATGGAAAAGGATAAACCATACCAACAGTAACCACAGAAGAGCTGGATTGGCAATATTAAATATCAGACAAAATGGGTATTAAGGCAGATCTACTATCTATCTTAATAGTAAGATAGGGACTGACAAATGTTTCATAGTGATAGTACATGAGTAGCTGTAACAATTACAAATGTACATGCACTAATGGCCTCAAAATATAGGAAACAAAATTGAACTGAATTGAAAGGAAAAACAGACAATTTAGTAATAGACAATGTATATATATATGTGTGTGTGTATATATATATTTTATTTAAAAGATAAAATTGCATGTAGGTGTATATATATATATTTTATATATATATATATATATATATAGTGTCTTTTCTATGAACTCATATCTACAATTTTCAGTGTTCCTCATTTCCTCCTTGGACTTACGTTACTACCTGGCGTCATTTCTTTCCACCCTGAAGGAATTCCTGTGGTATTTCTTGTAAGGCAATTCCGCTAGCAATAAACCCTCCCAGTCTTTCTGTATTTGGGAATGTCTTTATGCACCTTCATTTTTGAAGGATAATGTTGCTGAATTCTTGGTTTACTGCTGCTTCTTGATTTCAGCACTTTGTGTCACTCTAAATAATCTTCTGTCCTCCATGTTTTGATAATTAGTTAGACATTAATGCTTCCTTCTATGTAAGTTATTTTCCTTTTACTGCTTCCAAAATTTTCTTGTTTTTGTCTTTCAACAATTTGGTTAAGTGTGGATATGTCTAAATATGTCTAAGTGTAGACCTCTTTGTATTTTCCTACATAGGGTCTGTTGAGTTTCTTGGATGTGTAAGTTAATTCTTTTCATCAAATCTGGAAAGTTTTAACCATTATTTCTTTTTGCTGTCCCTTTCCCTTTCTCCTCTCCGTCTGGAACTATCATTATATGTATACCGGTACATTTGCTATTGTCTTACAGATTTCTATAGTCTGTTCATTTTTTCCAATTTTTATGTCTATTTTTCTGATTCAATAATTTCTATTAATTTAAGTTCATTTATTCTTTCTTCTTCTATCTCAAATTTGCTGTTAGCTACTTCTTTTTTTTCTAGTGAATTTTTCATGTCAGTTATTGTATTTTTCAACTTGTGACTTCTACTTAGTTCTGTTTTTTTAAAATATACTTTCTCCTTATTACAGAATCTCTTTGTTGATTCATTTTTGTCACTTATTTAATTATTTAAACACAGTTTCATTTTGTTCTTTGGAAATATTTACAATAGCTGCTTTAAAGTCTTTGTAAATCCATTGTCTGCGTACACTCGGAGACAATTTCTCCTGATTGCTTTTTTTTTTTTTCTGAATATGGGACATATATTTTTGTTTGTGTATGTCTTACATTACACTTCACTGAAAACAGGACATTTTAGATAGCATATTTTAGCAACTCTAGAGTCTGATTTTTTCCCCATGAAGTTTAACATTGCTGTTGGATTGTTTGTTCTTTGTTTGGTAACTTGTTTCAGTTAGATCTGTAAAGTTGCTAAGTTCCCTTCCCACTCACTGCACTGTAATGTGCAGCTGCTGACAACTTTCCACATTTTTTTTTCTTTTTAAAGCTGGCTTTCTCAGGGTCACCCCTGTGTCTGCATAGCTTATGGGTCAACCAATGACTGAACAGAGGTTGTATTCAAATATCTCAGCCCTTCAAGCTTCTGTTCTCTGTCAATGCATAGGAGAACACACTCAAAGTTTAGGCCACAAAACCATATCTGCCCTGGATTTTACTTTCTGCTGGGCCCATTCCCTGTTCCTGTGCACATTTATGCAGCCTCAGGATCAGTCCTCATGGTTTACCCCACCCTGGCAAAACCTTTGCACCTGATCAAGCAGGAAGGGGAGATTGAAAGCAGCCCTGAGTCAAGAGTCCCCACTCTTCTTTCCCAGAGTTCAGCTGTTTTTCGTTTGTTTGTTTGAGACACAGCCACACTCTGTTGCCCAGGCTGGAGTGCAGTGGCACGATCTAGGCTCACTGCAACCTCTACCTCCCAGGTTCAAGCAATTCTCCTGTCTCAGCCTCCCGAGTACCTGGGACTACAGGCATCCACCAACTGCAACCTCTACCTCCCAGGTTCAAGCAATTCTCCTGTCTCAGCCTCCCGAGTACCTGGGACTACAGGCATCCACCACCATGCCCAGCTAATTTTTGTATTTTTAGTAGAGACAGGGTTTCACCATATTAGCCTGGTCTCAAATTCCTGACCTCAGGTGATTCATCCACCTCAGCCTCCCAAAGTGCTGGGATCACAGGCGTGAGCCACCGTGCCTGGCCAGTTCAGCTATTTTTTAAGCATAAATACCTTTCGGATTGTTGTATCCTTTGATCCATTTCCAGAGCACTGAAATGATAGGTTTTTCACCAAATCTGTCTAATTTCATACTTTCTGGGGGAAAGAAACTCTGCCAACTAACTTATGAAGCCACAGCCACTCAAATTTAAGAATACTCACAGTAAATATTTTTTTCCACAGAATGTAGTCAAGTGCAACTGAAATATTAAATTATTTATTTACAATATTTGTAGTCCAATATACAGGAAATTCCACTCTTGGACATTAACCAAAACTTCTATTTCTTCTCTTTCTTTTTCATTATTTCTAATTTTTCTTTCATTCATGATTAATTCAATTATTTGCATGATAAGTATCAATTGTTTGCTATTATATGCCAGTCCACTACTTTTTTAGAATTTTGTTGACCTATGCCAATAGCAGTAGCCTCATTCTTCATTAGCAGCCCTATAATTCCAATATATGCTTCATCAAATTGCAAATTACTGTGTCATGAATGTTCCTCACTGTCCCATCAGTAATGCTAACAAAGATATACACGACATTTACCACATGCCAGGTATTATTCTAAGTGGTTATGACAGGTTAACTCATTTAACTCACAACTCTATGAATAGCTACTATTATCTCTATTTTATAGATAAGAAAAGGGGAATTAAGTAATTTGTTTAAGATCAAACAGGTAGTAAGTGGCAAAGACAAGATTTGAATTCAAGCATTCTGATTCCAGAATCCATGCCTTAACAACATTACACTGCCTCATGAAAGTGAGATCTGCAAATGCTAAGAATCTATTACTTCACTTGGGTATAACTAAATCCATAAGGGGAATGAAGCATACACTTCAAAAGACTATACTAACAGTCTTTTACTTGAAATTATGTCTAGCACTCAAACTGAACCATACTACACTGTTTATTAAACCTAATTGCTCAAATAATTTTTATATTAGTAGTTGCTACGATTTGTTAAGAGAAAAGCTATTGTTATAAAACAAACATCATAGGAATATCCTACGTGTATCAAATCCACTTTTACAATCAGACAATTTATGTCTACTGACTGAAATGTGGAAGGCATCAAACATTTTAATATAAATCTAACATTTCAAATATTTGTAAGAATTAACTGCAATGACAGCATTATATTTAGTATTTCAGGAAACATATAAACATGTAAGTTCTTTCTTCTTCATTATAAACAACTGGTTTCTTTCTAAAATGTTACTTTAAATGTGAAATTCTAAAGGTTCATATTTTGACTTTTACTAAAGTCAATTTAATTGGTTCATGAACTCCTCTATACAATTGCAAGTATAAATCTATAGGCAAAAGTGTAATTGTTTTAACCATGACTATCTTGCTTATTCTGCTGTTTTAAAGGCTATAATACATCTCAAGAGAGGTCACAGAAAGATTCTACTGCTTAAGAAAATGTCAGCCAGTGGCACATTCAAGTTAATGAATCCAAGACAGCAGCTGCCAACCTCCTTTCTCCTGAAGAACAGGCAACAGAGCTGAGCAATGAGGGCACAAAACATTTGTTTTGGTCTTTTCCTCACAAAATTTCTTAAAACTGACCAAGCAACTGCGTCATAATTAACTAATGTACATGCTAAAGCACAAACATACATGCTCTGAGGAATTTTTTTTAAGATTGCATTTAAAATGTAATTATGTTTACTTTGGCACCATTCGCTTGACTTGGACAGATAAATGAACCAGGGGTACGGGGATTATGAAATCTAACAAGAAAGCAAGGAGTTAAAGACCAAAGAGGAGAAAATTTCCCCCAAGTAGAATTATTTCCATATAAATCATTTTGTGATTTTTTTTTTTTAAAGTGACCTCTATGACCTGTGAGGTAGTGGAAAAGGAAAGTCAAAATGACAAATTGCTAATCATGCCAAGAGACCCCTTTTCCCTTTCCTGATGATGTTTCCTCAACATGAGTGGTAGTTTCCTTAGGCAGGCCAATGACATAATGCTGATTTACTATATAAGCTATACATATCTGAGTTTGGAGACTTACCATACCTTAAGCCTAGATTCCTTTACAACATAACTTCTAATAAAGACAAAAGCAGAACTTGATAACTTATTATGGGGAATTCTATTTTTAGTATTAGATAATAACGACTACTTCTTTAAGGAAGAGAAACAAAAAAATAGCAGTTGCTAGTCTTTCCTAAATTATTTACTAAAAAATACTTTGAATTTATCTCATGCCACAACAAATAAGATGAAATCAAATGAATAGCTGCTCTTTTTTCCCATTAGAATGAAATGTTTTATGTATCTCTTCATTACCTCTTAATCTAAAGTGCTCTAGGTATTCTCATCTCAGCATTTCCAACCTGATTGTTTCTTTATAGTTTACATACTCTGGGCAAATTAATCTTCCTGAAGTACAACTCTAAACCTTTTACTCTTCTCCACAAACTCCAAATCTCTTTTTTTTTTTTTTTTTTTTTTTTTTTGAGACAGAGTCTCACTCTGTCACCCAGGCTGGAGTGCAGTGGCGTGATCTCGGCTCACTGCAAGCTCCGCCTCCCAGGTTCATGCCATTCTCCCGCCTCAGCCTCCTGAGTAGCTGGGACCACAGGCACCCACCACCACACCCGGCTAATTTTTTGTATTTTTAGTAGAGACGGGGTTTCACTGTGTTAGCCAGGATGGTCTCGATCTCCTGACCTCGTGATCCACCCGCCTCGGCCTCCCAAAGTGCTGGGATTACAGGCATGAGTCACTGTGCCCGGCCAAATCTCAAATTTTAATGAATTAAATATTATCACTCTATTCTTGTGTTTGTGATGATAGAACCCCATAAGAGAACTCCAACTTATCTTTTTATGCTCACCTACTACCCATATCTTTACTTATCTCTCTAGTCCAGATAAATCAAACTTTTGTTTCCTAAACTTGGGTCTTTCAGACTCCTTCCTTGCCTTTGCTCAAACCATTCATTCCACCAAGACTGTTCTCCCCACATCCTGCCTTGCCATGCTGAAATTCTAAGGCCCAGCAAAAGTAGCGTCCATTCCACGAAAACTTTCCCTAATACTACCATTCCACTGATTATATCTGCCTCCTTCTTTTGACTTGCCATAGTATTTTTTAAAACTCTTTGACAGCCTTTATCAATTTCCATGTGGTATGGTTATTTACGTGTCTTACCTTTGTAGCTTATAGCATTGTGCCTTGTATATAATATTTGTTGAATGAAAGCAAAATCACTCTTCAAGAGAATACTAGTTAATTATCTTCCTAATATACGCTCCCCTGCCCTTTTTTCTTTCAATTTTTGTTTTCCCTGATTTTTTTAAAAAAATCCATGTTTCATTACATAATTTTAGCTCTTGATCTTTTTCAAATAACTTTTTCCATTATATTTTTCATCAAAGTATAAGGATCCCAGGCCTGCTTGTTCCAGCTGATAGCCCAGCAATGGGCCTGTCACACCAGAGTACTAACAACCCTCAATATACTCAGCAAAATTCACTACACAAAACTAGAGGAGTAATTTAAGTATGGGGAATCAATCTAAGCAGCTCACTGGAGTTCCAAGCCTCTCTCTGGGATACTGAACTTTAATTATCAATGGTCTCTTTCTTCAAAGCCACCAGAAATGTAATCATTGACACCAATGCCCAAGTTCCACCAATGATGAAGTATCTAACTTGACAAGATTTTCTAATATGCCCCTCCTAAGCTACCTGAGTAGCTTTATAAATAACCCGAGTAAATTTATAAATAAGAATTAAAAACTGAAAACAGCCATTCATAGAAGGTTACAAAATGCAACTGCAAAATTAGAGCAGCCCCAGACAAGCTAAAAGCAATACTCAAATCACAGAGTTATACAAATATACAGAATTGACTAAACGTTGAGTCCTGAATTTTGGGAAAAAAAATTAATACCAAGAAGTTTTAACTATACTCTCTGACCCAATCAATACTTTGATGATAGCAAAAGCCTGAAAATATACAGTATTAATTCTGAATGCATCTTTGTTTTAGGTTAAATGGGTTTTTCTTGCTCCAAACTAATCTCTTTTTAAGGTTTTGGAGGTGTGGGCTCTGCTAATCTGCATGGTTGATAAACCTGGCCAATAGGTCAATTAAATTACCTGTTGAATGAGTGAGCGAGCCTCTTCAGAGACACATTCTGGCATGTTCAAAGTAGTGTGAGTATTTATTCCTGCTGGATGGCATTCAACCAGAGTCTGAAACAATCAATCAGGCACACTTCTTATCCCAAATAACATCGTATTTTGTTATATCATAGGATTTATGGACAGCAAGTACAGAGAGCTCAACAACCATTTTAACTGGAGGTGTAGTAATCAACACAGTGCCGCCTAAGCTGTTTAGGATGAGGGCTATGAGCCTATAGAACTTTTAACTGAAATGAAGACAATCACCATGATCATATCATAAGCTTATGCTACTGTCCCATCGTCCTTGGTTATAAAATTAATGGCTCAGAATATTATAGAAATGCTTAAATTATACAAAACTAAAAAGGGATTTGATCCCTTTAAAATGTTTTAATGTTTTAAAAACTCTTCAAAGTTTAGAATTTGTTAGTCATAATACTTTACATACATATATAGCGCTTTACAGTGTAAATGTATGTAAAGGTGATTTGTAAACTCTCCAACAATCTTAGGTCAGTATTATCTACACACGTAGGTAGATGACTATTTACAAAAGCGTAACTGTTCCTTTCCTCTGTTTTCTTCCCAGGAAGCAATCTGCACAATACTTTATTAAAGTCTACTAACTCAAACATTATACTCAAAAGTCATTCATCTGAGAGTATAATTTCTGTCCTTAAGCTAGAACAGATAAGAAAAATTTATGGTACTGAGAAAAAGATAATGCTAACTTTAATATCTACATTAATTTTCTTAAATAAGAATTCCCTCCTGATTTCAGACAAAGATGTTTAAAACATCCAGAGAATTTTAATACATCCTTACATAAACCTTACAGATTTGACCCTGTTAAAGCTGAATCATGGAAAATTAAAAGAAAAAGGTTTAGTCATATTTCACTATGAAATATTGTGACATAAAATAATTTTACCATCAATTTATTCAATGTAATGCAATCCAACTTTCAAAAAAAATCTGGAATCTTGATAAACTTGCATTTCTCTACCTGCTTTCGGTATCAAAGTTTTTCTTGCTTAGTCCCTGATTTAAAAACTAAGGGTGAAGGCTAATGTTCTCAATTTGAAATCAAGGTAGCATCTGAGTAAATTTATTAAACGTCCAGGTCCCTGCTTACCTTGCCAGTGAGAAGTTCAAAGAGGACAGCACCCAAACTCCACCAATCACAGGCTTCAGTTTCTTCAGTGATTGCTCCAACCTCTAAACACACCAAAAAAGGTTGATATTAAAATTCCAAAGGTCAATTAAACTTTCAAAATTAACATGTATTAGCAAGGTGACCTTTTTAATGCTGAGAGGGCATATACTAAATACTACTGGGCTTTCAAAATTCCTGAAAGTTACTTATCCTTTTGGTCACCTACTGTGGTTGCATTTTTTTTTTTTTGATGCAGTCATATATTAAACTCAGACATTTGTTCTTCAGTTGATAGAGGGACACCTTCAAGATGCTTTACTTAAAAGTTATGTGAACCTACTAGATCAGCATTTTGCTTAATTTCTTACATTTGAGAAAGTATAGCCAATTCTACCTCATGGGTGACATTTTTGTTTCAGAAATAAAGATTCTTCAGGTTCTAAAGAAACTTTAAAAATTATCTAAACCAATATTAATTATCCTTTTACTTGCAGGTTAGAAAGCAGAGAGATGAAATGCCCTGTCCAATGTCATATTGTAGCAGAATGAAGACCTAGTTTAGAGTATCATCTTCCCTTTCCTATGTAATCAGTTGTTTTCAACCAAAGGAGGAATATGTGAAATGCAAATCTACCCATTTTGCTAAAGTACAGATAGATATATTATTTTAAGCCATGGCTGAAACTATTGGCCAAGATAAAGGATTTTAGAGTATCTACAAATTACACTTTTATCTGTGTTATACCTATCTCTCGCCAGCACAAGTTCCTGAAATGTAATTTGAGTTTTCAGGTGTCATCTTTCAGGTTCCTGCACCAATCAGCAACAACTCTTCATTTCACCATTTTTTTTTTTTTTGAGGCTTTTAGCCCTTAAGTTATCTTGTGCTTTCCTAATGGCATTAAATTAGTCCCTAAGCCTTGCCAATACCTGCCCTTTCATTTCCAACTGAGTAAAAAAAAAAAAAAAAAAATCTACCATTTGACTATAGGTAACCCACAATTCGTAACTATTTTCGAGTTTATAAGTAGTTAGGTTGGAACTTGGAAAGTAAAACATGTAAGTGGTACTCAGATGCCTAGCCTTTTAACTAGTGCTTAGTCAATCTATTTGTGTGGGAGAACCCCAAACTTACAAAATAGCTTGAGCAATAATCTTAAAGCAAAAGTCACATGGACCAGAAAAAGAGTCATTCCTATGCAAAACACTGAAATTACTCTATTCAGCAACCTTTTTCTACATCCCTTTTTCTGAGGTTCAAACAGCCTATATGGAACTCTACCCCTTCACAGCCCTTTCTGAGCCCACCCTCTTCCTAAAGTGCTTCATGCCAAATCACAGTTTCCGTTCTCCAACTAGCCGCTCTCAACTAGGTAGTAAAAAGAAAGCAGATTATTAACTAATTCAAACTAGTAAGTGAATGACTCGAAGTCTCCTAATGTTCTTAGAACTCTTTGCATTTATAAAACAGTTGCTTGTTTGAAAAATTGAGAACTACCTAACAATAGAGATTTAATCATATATGTTGTGGCACATCTGTATGATGGATAACTACTACATAACCATTTTAAATAGGGCTGGGCGCGGTGGCTCACGCCTGTAATCCCAGCACTTTGGGAGGCTGAAGCGGCTGGATCACCTGAGGTCAGGAGTTCAAGACCAGCCTGGCCAACATGGCAAAACTCTATCTCTACTAAAAACATAAAAATTAGCCGTGTGTGGTGGCGAGCGCCTGTAATCCCAGCTACCCAGGAGGCTGAGGCAGGAGAATCACTTGAACCCGGGAGGCGGAGGTTGCAGTGAGCTGAGATCGTGCCATTGCACTCCAGCCTGGGCAACAAGAGCGAAACTCCATCTCAAAAAAATGAATAAATAAATAAAAATTAAAAAACAAAAAATAAAATAAAAAAACACCTACATATACTTAAGTGAATGTTTGTATATAAAAACATATAAAAAGCTATAAAACAATAGCTTTTTAAAAAGCTGTAAAACAATACAATTCTAATTTTTAAAGTATACATTTAGAAAAAAGACTGGTAAGAAAATATGACAAGATGTTTTACTGATTTGCCTCTGCGGTGGTGAGATTTTTTTTTTTTTTTTTTTGAGAAGGAGTCTCACTCTGTAGCCCAAGCTGGAGTGCAGCAGCGCAATCTTGGCTCACTGCACCTTTCACCTCTGGGGCTGAAGCGATTCTCCTGCCTCAACCTCCCAAGTAGCTGGGACTACAGTTGCACGCCACCACACCCGGTTAATTATTTTGTATTTTTAGTAGGCACGGGGTTTTACCATGTGCCCTGTGTAGTCTCGAACTCCTGAGCTAAGGCGATCTATCCGCCTTGGCCTACCAAAGTGCTGGGATTACAGGCATGAGCCACTGCACCCGGCCAGCGAGATTTTTTTATTACCTACATGAATATGTAATTGACACAAATCTTTAAATTTTTAAAGTACAGCAAGATGATATGAAAACATTGAGGCTCGCTGGAAAAGTTACTCTGGAGCAGGGAAGACAAAACTACGTAAACCAATCCTCCCTTCTGTTCACCTGCATGGTTTTTTCCACAACTTTAATGCATGAAAAAGAACAATGAACTAGGAATCAGGAGTCCTGAGTTGAGTCAAGAAATTCACTTGATCTCATCTATAACATGAGGGTTAGAGCTGAGGGGCTCTAGGAGTTCTATGATTTGATACTCAAGGATTCTCTACAATAATGATACTCATGAAGGACATATCCCTGGATGCTCTCTTTCAAAGTACATATGCTACCCCTCCCAGATGCAAATACATTGCCCTCACCCCCATTCCCATTTCACAGGGAGCCACTATCACCTTTGGAAGTGTACTCTTAGACTTTATAAAGGGTGTGTGTTCTTAGAAATGTTAGCAAAGTAAAAGGGAAATTTATCATAGTTCTATCATAAAATATAACCTTTTGTACATTTCCTTCCAGTCTAAAACAAGCAATGAATGACATCATTTCCCTGCTCAAAATTCTCACTGACCATTAGATAACATTCAAATTTCTTGCTTAATCAGGTATATATATACAATTCGGCTTCCATAATAAGGTATCAACCCATCAAATTCATTCAACCAACACACATGAAGCAGCATAAACTAAGCACTCTACTAGGCACTATTCCTCCACAAAATTCTATGCCTTGGCCACATTGTTAAATAATGTGAAGCTATAATCAGTTTTCCTCCTAGTTAGTGGTTTTATTTCTTAAGTATCATTTTGTTCAAGAATTTCATTTACTCCATTTTTTTAAATCATATCACAAACAGTGTATACTTCTTAGTATTACAAGGATCACCTGAAGTCAGGAGTTTGAGACCAGCCTGGCCAACATGGCGAAACCCCATCTCTACTAAAATACAAACATAGGCTGGGTGTGGTGGCTCATGCCTGTAATCCCAGCACTTGGGAGGCCGGATCATGAGGTCAGGAGATCGAGACCACCCTGGCTAACATGGTGAAACCCTGTCTTTACCAAAAATACAAAAAATTAGTCAGGCACAGTGGTGGGCGCCTGTAGTCCCAGCTACTTGGGAGGCCGAGGCAGGAGAATTGCTTGAACCCAGGAGGCAAAGGTTGCAGTGAGCCGAGATCACGCCACTGCATTCCAGCCTGGGCAACAGAGCATGACTCCATCTCAAAAAATAAATAAAAAATAAAAATACAAAAATTAGCCAGGTGTGGTGGTGCGCACCTGTAGTCCTATCTACTTAGGAGGCTGAGACAGGAGAATCACTTGAACTCAGGAAGCAAGGGCTGCAGTGAGCCAAGATCACGCCACTGGACTCCAGCCTGGGCGACAGAGTAAGACTCCATTAAAAAAAAAAAAAAAAAAAAGTTTTACCTGTTTACATCAAGATCCAAAGTTATCTGTCAGCCATCAGTTTTAAAAACTTTCCATTTATAATGCTGCTTTGTTCACAGTAGGTACACATTGTATAATGATAGCAGCAATAATAATATAGCAGCTACCGTTTCCTGGCTGTTCACTACATGTAAGAAACCGTATTGAACACTTTACAGGAATTATTTACAATCTCTAAGCAACCTTATGGAAGAACTTATTTGGGTATGGTGACTTTGGGAGAGAATATTGTATTTATGTGTCCAGGAAGAAGCAGGACAGTTGATCCAGTTAGGTTCAAGAAATGTAAAAATTAATGAGATGGTTTATAGGGTCTCGTAACACGTGCTAAGGAGCTCTAGACTGAAGCCACATTCTTAAGTCTCTGCTCATGAGGTTCCCCATTAAAACTGAGCAGAGGATTGCCCAGATGGGTCTGTCTAATCAATGGCTAACATATTTATAAAGGTACCCTTTAAATTCAGCAAAAGGTCCAAAGTGCCATCAACAATGTAGCCTAGATCCTCAAAAGCTACATGTTTGTTTGTTTTCCACACCACTGCAGGGAACATGCACCCCAGACGAAATGTGTTAGTGGGGAGGCGTAGGGGGAGTGTGTTCTTGAAGCCACAAGGTAAGCACACTGCATATTCCTGAGTCTCAAAGACTTGTATATGGGGAGGGGATGCAGTATTGTTTTACAATTACTATTTTTTAAAATAAATAAGACCTATTATGGAACACAATGTAAAATTTGCATGGATGTGCAAGATAAAAAGACTTCAAAGAAACCTCAGAATCTTATTTCACTGGTCCCCTGAGATACTCATTTCATATCACCTCTACAGTCAAGTACATAAGTAGAAAAATTTGAGAGGCACTTCCTGAGACAGACAAGGTGGATTCCTGTATTGGTTTCTGTGAACTTGCTCAACTGCAGAGTCTAAGAACTAGGCTTTATGCTGCTTTGAAATCCCTAAGTAATCTTCTGCCAGGGTCCTTAACAGGTAAATAACAACCAATGTACTGCTCCAAATGTGGATTGCCACAGTGTCTGATAAGCCCCAATTGAATGGGAGGCAACACAGACAGCAGGAAGAGACCTAAGAATCTCCTAGAGGAAGCCTGTGCGACCCACAGCCTGTGGGCTGAATGCAGCCCAATGCCAATTTGTAAACTTTCTTAAAACATGATGAGATTTTTTTGCGACTTTTTTTTTTTTTTTTTAGCTCATCAGTTATCATTAGTGTTAGTGTATTTTATTTGGCCCAAGACAATTCTTCTTTCAGTGTGGCCCAGGGAAGCCACAAGATTGGACACCCCTGCAAAGTTTACTTATATTCCCACTCTTCAGTGGGCTTGCTAGGCTAGTCCAAGACACCAAGTGGCACCTGAGATAACTGTTGGAGACACTTTAGTGCTGTCAACCACAGTTTACCTCTGTCACTCCCCATTTTCCATCTTTCCTGGATCTTCATCTCTTCTCTCTTCCACAGACAGCCTGCTTCATTTCCTCCCCATTGACTTTCTTTCTTGCCTCCTCTTGGATATGATTAGTCCAGCTTTCTAACAGCACTTAGGTCTAAGGAGACTGCTGGTCCCATCTAAGAAAAACTGCTTTTGAAACTATGAAGGCAGCTAGGCTGAATGTCATCTTTAATCATATTGGAGTAATAGAGAAGGATAAGAACTGTAAAAAGGTAAATTGGTTTTTCATGGAAACCAGAAAAGAAGACATTGAACAATTTTTAAATCCATCCCCTTAACAGTGCAGCTTGAAACTGTTCAAAATGACTTTATATCAAGCAGGGATTCATTAATTAATGTGAAATTGATATCACGACCAACTGTCCTTGATTTGCATACATGACTCTAAGCTACGACAAAGAGTTCTGTATTTAGGCTGTATTTAGGTAAGATACAAAGAAGAACTTCCTAACAGCTAGGAAGCTTAAATATGAGAACAGGTGAAGGTAAGTACTTGTAGAATTTCTTCTTTATAGGTGTTAAAACAGAAAAAAAAAATTCAATTATCAGAACAAAGGACTTTATTTGGTTGCCCTTTTAAGATCCTTAAATATCAGTAATTTTTAGATTAAAAATTTTAAGATATACACTGAAACCATATTGCCAAAAAGAAACCTGAGGTTGTGTGGCTGTCAAAGACCACTACTCTAAAACTACTTTACTTGCAAACTCTATATAAAAAAACCTAAGCATAAACCAACAACACTGATTTATATATAAAGCAACATGATAGTTACTACAAACATCAGGTATATGTGCCTAAAATCAAAAGTAGAGAATGAAAAGAAATACCATGTAAGTCTCTGAGGCTATTTTAAAAGAATAACACAGCGAAGCTGAGAAATCCCCTTTAACTCCTACCTCAAATTTGAAAAATCTCTGGAAACAAGCAGAAAAACATTTTGTTTTTTCTTTTTTTTTTTTTTAAGGTTCTCATTCTGTCACCTAGGCTGGAGTGCAGTGGCAGGATGACGGTTCACTGCAGCCTCGACCTCCTGGGCTCAGGCAATCCTCCCACCTCAGCCTCCTAAGTACCTGGGACCACAGGTATGCACCACCACACTTGGCTAATTTTTTTTATTTTTATTTTTTGTAGACAGAGGATTTCACCATGTTATTCAGGCTGGTCTCAAACTCCTAGGCTTAAGTAATTCTCCTGCCTTGGCCTCCCAAAGTGCTGGAATTACAGGCATAAGCCACCACGTTTGGCCTAGAAAAATATTTTAAAGGATAAACTCTAACACTTTTTTTTTGGTGCCAATTTTCAAAACATTTTTCCTATAAAACACAAGGTGTTAAGTTTCTGGGCATGCCCCATTCCCTACCACTACATTCTATAATTGCAATTTCTAGTCTTGGTAAAACAATATCCTTATTCTCCACAAGTGCAGTGGCACACTACGGGCATTAAGAAACATGATCAGAGAAAAATAAACTATTACCTCAGAAAATAATTTCTCAGTTTATTCCCATAAAAACTCAAAAAGAGATGGTGATATCAAAGAATCCTGGATTTTTATCCTTAAGTCAAACAGATGTATTGCCAAGGCTCTGGTTATGCTGCTGTTTGAGCTTGGCTGAGTATATCACTACGCTTCTCTGAAAATGAGAACAGCCAGACCTCTAACATTCTTTCAACCTCTTATAATCTGTAATTTTATGATCCTGAAAGTGTTTTCAAAAGCACTCATGAGCCTTTCTCATAACTTCTTCTCCCTCCATTAACCTAAGATGCCCAAAGAGTGGATTATGCTAAGATGAGCAAGCATTCCTCAATCTTCTTCCTTTTCTCTTTTCTATACACAGCCACTCCTCTCTTTCCCTAAAAGACTAATTACCTGGTGGTAAGTGAAATGAATCAGGGTCACTAAATCTAACCATTATCATCTTTTAATGTAATGGAGACACAGAATCAGTTCCTGATTAAATTTCAACTCATCCATAAATTTTTAAGGACATCAAACATGTGCAAACTGTTGAGTCAAATTCTAGAACTTTCACTTCAGTATTCTGATACTTTAACTACAACACAGAATCTTACTGATTCATACTAATGATTCAAACTATCATATTCACAAGTGAATAAACAAGATTAAATAAAACAAAGATATCACAACATAAAATGTGCTTTGCCTACCTTTGCTTTACTCATGTTTAACACCTCATAGAACACTCTTCAATAAGCCAAGATATTTTTCAGAAAAATAATGCTGTCTTGGTAGCCCATATTGCCAAAGAGCTTGCTAAAACACAGAATAACAAAGTTTTATAGTCCTTATGATATTCAGAGTCTTCCAAGTCTCCCTCTTACAGCCAAAATAATAATGTTTACCCTACGTGCAACTATAATAATCTTAGCACCCAAAAGTAAAGGAGCAAAAAAGCAGAAAGCTTGAACTCAACCATAAGATGTCTATATAGCAATGAGAAAGGAAGGGAAAGAAGAACAGTACATACTCTCAGACTTGAGGAAGTTTGGAAGACATTGGAGAGACTATGTGATTCCAACATACTAAAATCATGATGTATGCTCCATGATGTATGCTTATCTAAGGGTACAGGCACTGCCTTTTAAGATTATACAATTTAAACTGCATAGATTTGTCAGACATGATGCAAAAATAACCAAAGACAGATCTAACACTATACTGGAAATTGTATACAAAATTGAGAAAACTAGAAACTGCAAGTTAAACTCAAGCTTTAAACAAAAACGTTTCCATAAAGTTTTATAAAGATGAAGCATCTTGCATTTTAAGCAATTGTGGGGCTTTCAACATCCCAAATTCAGAATTTGCTTTTCTTTAGAAGACATCACTGTTAAAATGCTTAATAAGGGAATCTGATATTCCACATTTACAGATACATGTTAAGACACACCATCAGACTGGTGAGGCCATTTGACTCAGTTCCCTGGTTTTTCCACTAAAGGAGAACCACATAAATCATCTAATTCTTCACTTCACCTTTACTAACAATATAGTTACCCATCCCCATTCCAAAAATTCCCAGAGACAAGTCCATAACCTCCTTCTGGCAATATGCTCCGTTGTTGGTATCTTCTCTCCCCATGAAACAGAAGGAAATACAGTATGTTCAGAATCTTCTTAGAAGAGAATTTCACTTATAGAGAAATTCTATTGTAATTTAGAACTCTTAAACTATTTTTCTTAACTAGGCTTTTTTAAATGAATAGAATCTTAAAAGCCTCATTTCTTTTCACTCTCAAAGTTATAGCAACTGTGGAACTGTTATTAAGAAGTCACATAAATTTAGTTAAAAAGCAGCAATCGTTGTAAATAAAGTGTTTATGTAATACTCAAATTAAACCAATAGTTAGATGCTGGAAGAATTTATCACATAAGTAACATAATGCTTTATCCAAATATCAGAATGACAGGCCAATCTTAAGGCCACAAGATCCACACAATACATTAAAATGATAATCAGTAGTAAATACACTAGGGAAGGAGGTGAAAGGTAAATATAGTTTTCTAATGCCACAGGATTCTTTTTCTCAAAATAATAAAAATGATCACTTTAAATATTTGACCTTAAGGATTCCAAAGCTCTCTTTTGGGGAAAAAAAAAAACCATAAGGAACAAATAAGACAACGTAAGAACAAAGGCAAATTCTTATAACCTCAAAATTAAGCACAATGTATACCTTTATTCTATCAGAAAGGAAGCTGGAATGTCTAAACTTTCTATAAATTCTTTAAGTGTTCAATTAGAAATGCTGTTACAATTGGTCAAGAATTTAACTTTCTTCTAAGGGAGTCAGACTTCATTAAATGGATTTAGGAGAAAGGTTAAAAAAATCTAATCTGTCATTGGTGACAACTTTGACCAAGGAAAAGAACATCTTTCTTTTGCAATGAGCATTCCATGTCAGCTAGGGCACAGGAACATTAGTACTGTGTTCCTATACAGACAATCTTTCCCTGCAGCATCTGTTGCTAATTGAAAGGGACTAGAATTACAAAATCCTAGTCAATTTCTCTCACCAGCTCTTGCTGTGTATAAAGATTTTCTATGCAGGAGCTGAGCATTAGTCTTCCACTGCAGCTGATGACTAAAGAGCAAAGAGAAAGAAACACAGAAGAAAGCATTTTTTGTATCCAACAATATATGGAACTAAACTGTGGGAAGGGGGACAGCTAAGCATGTCTTTTGTTAGCTCAGAAAATTACCATTCTATAAATACAACTATTCACCTATAAAGGTCTATTAACATCCTAGTTAACCAACTGTATATTTCTTCTGTTTGGGTAGACTCCTTTTCATGTAAATCTTCAAAAGTAACGGTCAATATTATACCAATTGTGTCTTTTATTTCTGGCTCCTAGGCACAGTGCCTGGGACACAGGAGGCATTTAATAAATGTTTGTTGAATAAATATATCAATCTTGTATTTTGTAGCACTGTCCATTCAAGGCACTCAAAGCACCAAAGCTCTCATCACATTCGTTTTCTTTACGTTCCATTGAGCATGCAGATCTACATCAAGTTCTTTTGCACTTTTACAAGTTGTAGGTTAAAAAGTTTAAAACATTATCTAAAGCATACTCAGCCGCAGGCAGAAACAAAGATTAGAGGATGAGTGGAGGCCAGTCAGCTGACTACACTATTCCAGGCAAGAGATGAAGGCAGCCTAAACTCGGGTGGTGGAATGGACACCTTCCAGTGCTCCCCATGCAAAGCACAATGACTGCCTCTGGATGGTACCATTTGCTCTGGCACAGGTGGCGTGCGCTACATCAAGAAAAGAAAGCTGGGCTGGGCACGGTGGCTCACGTCTGTAATCCCAGCACTTTGGCAGGCCCAGGTGGGTGGATGACCTGAGGTCAGGAGTTCAGGACCAGCCTGGCCAACTTGTGAAACTCCATCTTTACTAAAAGTACAAAAAATTAGCCAGGTATGGTGGTGGCCGCCTGTAATCCCAGCTACTTGGGAGACTGAGGCAGGAGAACTGCTTGAACCTAGGAGGTGGAGGTTACAGTGAGCCGAGATCACACCATTGCACTCTAGCCTGGGTGACCGAGCGAGACTCTGTCTCGGGAAAAAAAAAACAAAAAAAGCTGAAAAACCCTGGGGGAATAAAGAAGACAGAACCGGGAGATAACTCAGGGTTTTTTTCTATTCCTGTTTAATTAAAGGAATTTAGGCACCTAATTCCATAAAATGTGCCACAAATTTGTAAGCTGGTTCTATCCGGCTGGTGAGCTGGTGAGATCATTTGTATCAATTAGAAATATTTTTTAAATGTTATCAAAAACAAATTCATTATTACATGCATTGTAGGACAACTACGCTACCTAGCCGGGGTATTATTTTAAATATAGAGACAAATTTTTTTAAGTTTTTGTATATGACAATAGAAAATGTTACAACCAAAAGCAAAACTAAAAGCCATAGCAACTATGACAATAAGATTTCATTTTAATTCCAGGTTTGGAATGCTCCTTTAATAGTTATAAACTAAAATATCAAAGTTTAATAGCTTAAAGTTTACAAGTTCAAAGATACAAAGCTGTTCACAGGGGCCTTGTACTTGAAATGAGTCAAGTCAGACAGAAGAAACTTCCCTACAGCCTCACATTTCCGAGGCAGATCTTCATTCTTAGGTGACAGACTAACTAGAGCCTGGAATTTTCATTTCCTAGCCCATCCTTTCAAATGGGCATTTTGCTCCTTTTTTCTTATTTTATACTATTTCAGAAAACACTGACTGCCTAATTATCCATTCTCTATTCCATAAAGTCCTCCAGCATTGTACTCAATTGCTTATTCAAATGCCGTATTTGTTGAGCAGGGTACACGAACTGTTTGAAAGTTCCTGGAATCACATTACTCTAATTAGCGTATTATCCAAAGAAGACCAGCGACAGAGACTGGCACTGTCCAGAGGGAGAAGTCTGCAGCAGCTGGGGCCCCGTTCTTCTCCCAGTGCTGCAAGGTGACAGGGGAGATGTGGTGCTGCTCCACCCTACACACATTCGTTTTGGCTCACCTCGGTCTCTAGCCTCGCTTCCTGCCACCACCTCATTATTTATTCAGCTGGCTTTTAGGTAATTCAATTACCTGAACCCCTGGGCCTGCTGTATTGCGGGGAACTGGACCTGAGTGCGGACCACACTCAGCTAGTTCAGGCTAGGCTTGGCTACATATCTAACTCCACTTTTCTCCCACCACCTAGCTCTGAATTTCTTGTTGTCGTGGTGACCTGGCAACCATGTTCTGAGCTTCCCTGCAATTATCTGTACAACTTGGGTCAAAACGCCTTAATTCCACTTGATTCAGCACTCCAGAGCCAAGAATACTTGTTCAAGGGAGTTTACAGGTATCATTACTATACGGTTTTCTTGTGAGATAAAATAAGAAATGAGTAACTACCACATGACTTCTGGTTGACTGATTATAATTATAATTCTGAGCTCTAAACAATCTTGCTTACTCTCTCACCCTGTATTTCTAGTAGGAAAAAACTAACAGCATGCTCCATTTTCCATTGATCATATCACAACTCCATTCTGAAGAGCCATCGGGTGTCATAGTGTTACCCAACCAAAGCCATTACAGTTGATTGATGAGAAAAAGGCTAACTGAAAATTGTGAGAATGGCAGGCACAGCTCTCTCGCTCCCTTGCTCTCTCTCTGCCGCTCTGCTGCTGTGTTAGGCAGAGAGCTACATGCACTGCTATTAAAGGAGCTTCAGAAATCCTACTTGCCTTATCCTCACTCATTTTTTAAAACCTTAGCATTTTAAAACATTTATTTGAAGGAAGAATTTGTGAAGAATTGCTTAGAAGGACTAAGACCTGGTAACCTAATGGAGATTAAAATTTATAAAATGTTATGGGATACAGAAACTGATGATTTGATAAAAGTAGTTAGTCAATTGCTCTGGTATATAATGTTTGAGACTCAGCATTACATCTTTGTTAAACATCAGAGGCAAAAGACAGTTCACTTTCTTCTTTATAATAACGCAGTGGTAAGGCCAATTACTGAATAGTTTGACGAAAGTCAATTGACATATGAAAAATAAAAAGCATTACACTGTAGCTAATACTTTATAAGTCTCTAGTCTCATGTTCCTCTTCTGAAAAAGAAATTTGCCCAAGATCATCAAGAAAAAGGTTTCGCGTAAATAAAAGGTTAAGATTAACTTACTTTTAATAATCTAATCTAAAGCTTGACATAAACCCTCCACTCCAAATATCAGGTCGTACTATGAAATGTACAGAGATACTGTTTTTCACCTCTTCTGTATCAAAACATCAATTCATTGAACTTCTCTTGGGATGTGCTAATGCGTCAGTTGCTAAGATGCCAAATAACAGGGACTGAATTCTTCACTCTTACTTTGTCTCATTCTCACCACTGGAGACATATCACATTCTGGCCTGATAGGAGACTCATGATTTCAGACCAGTCTCTTTCAATATGGAGCAACCTTAACTGAGATGTGATGGTGACTGGCCCATGGATTCCAGGGTTCTAGACCCCCAAGTCCTCCTAAAGTGATCCTTTGATCTTCTTTGCACCACAAGGGCCTTGCCTAGACAAGGTAAGACTTACATTAACTTGAAGCCTTTTTTGCTTGTACTCTATACTCATATTACAAGTTTCATGGATATACAGTGGTGAAGTGTATCAAGAAATTTTCTTCAGTGGAAAAGCGTCACTATTCTATGGCAAACTGAAATATTAACTGGTTCTCCTGAAGAAGAAACAGATTTGGTTTTTCTGATGATAAAAACTGAGGGCAAAGAACTAAACATACTTGTTAATCATTCAAGGAAAACATTAAAATACTATGTACAAGAGAGCTAGCTATTGCTGAAGTTTTGCTTAAGGGTAAATAAAACAGTTACTGTCTGAAACATAATATTTAAATATTAACCATAAATATTTTACTCAAAATTATTCCTATAGTTCCCTCTTGCTGCCACCTTCTTTCTGTTTTAGGAAAAAAAGTAGTATCTCCTGGTTATGTCATTATTATTTTGAAATATACATCTATATTTATTTGCTTTCCCTATCAATCTCACATTCTTAAAATTAGATTTCTCATGTTTGCTGAAATTATCCAGGTCCCATAAATTCTCATATCTAAATATTTCTTTCTTATTTAAACAATTTTCTTTGTTGAGAATCTTGACATTCAACTTTCACCCCAAACAAAAGTTGTTTTGGCATCATTCCTCTAAATGAAAGTATTTTCCATAAATCCCTTATTTCCACATGATATACTTTATGTACAAATTCTATAAATGAGTAAAAATATATACTCAGAAAGTCATCCAAATGAAATAACTTTTTAACTCTACTAACATTAGATAAGAAATCAGTATTTACCCTTGGGGGAAAAAGCCTGCCTTAATAAGATAAACTTCAATTTTGAGTACATTTTGTGTAAGGAGGATGTCAGATGATCTGACATCTGTGATTTTACTTACACCCAACAAATCTATTTTACTACTGTTAAATTGAGGCCTAGAAAGTCTTAAATAAATTTCCCGAGGTCAAGCAATGAGTTTATACCTGATCTGGGACAATATGCAGGTTTGGTAGTTCTCAATTCTGTGTAAATGTTCTAAACCTTAAAAACTTCTGAAAGCCTCAAGATATTTTAAACTATCCATGGTCTGAGTCCTAGTTTTAATTATCAGATACATAACTATTACATGGAGCTCCATGCCTATAAAGAAACAAATGCCACGGAAAGCATGTTTATGGAGAAGGGCAGGGGAAACTATTCCCCAAAACATATTCATGGATTATTTGATAAAGTCAGGCTAGAAGAACAAAGAAAAGTAGTCAATAAATGTCATGCTCTAAAACTGAATTTTTACAGATAGTTTTCAGCATGATTTTTCTATGTTTCACTTTTTACCGTCAGCTGTGAGCTGTTTCCAAGTGTGAAATTGCCTAAGAGAGGAAGCAAAGCTGTCATTTGACATCTGGGAGCATGGAGATCGGGCTGCAGTGAAAAGCCTTTTGGACTTCTTCAATTTACACATATATGCACCTATAAATCCTCAAGTCTGAAAAGTATTCAATGACAAATATTAATGTAAATTTCAAGCATTTCAAATTAAAGACTCATAATGGGGCAGAAAATAAAAGTGAAGGACACATACTGATAGGATACCATATCAACTTGTTCAAAACTAGAATGGGAAACTTAAGTGACTATATTAGGTTAACTAACACAAATAATTTTATGCACTTGTCTCAGATCGTATATTAAGCTTTCAAATATCATTTTCTTATATTTTTGCTTAAGAGACAAGGTCTTGCTATATCGCCCAGGCTGGAGTGCAGTAGCTATTCACAGGCATGATCATAGCACACTGCAGTCTCATATTCACAGCCTCAAGCAATCCTCCCACCTCAGAATCAGTTTTCCTTTTTGTATTTTATATGCTTAGTAGTACAGGTTCTATTTTCTAGCCGTTTTTGAATGATAAGAGTCAAGAAAAAAAAGTGGTAAAAAAATACTTTCTTGACATTTTATTTTTCCTTTATACTTAAAACACTATAACCAAAGGTTTATTCTTTATCATAAGTTAATAAATCAAATGATAAAGCACATAAAATCTTTTGGCTAAAACTTTTGTGTTTATGTGTGTAAAAACAGATATAAAATCAGAGTAACCAAAAGAAAGTCCTCCAGAGAAAAATAACCAATTTACGCCCAGTTTTCATTCTCTAATCTCTCACAACAAAAAAATAGAAGAACCTGTGTAAAAGTATCCTAATAAATATCTAAAAGTCTCCTAATGTGGAAACCAGACAGTGTTATATTTACATTGTCATACTATACAATCTGTTCCTACTTTGTGGACTATTTCTTTTGCCTTTTCTCTTCCTGAACTCCATTCTGTGTTTCTGTGGTATGAAAGGAACCCATTTACCATGAATGATGTTTATTTAAAATAAAACCTTTCTAGAGAATCATCCTAGATAATCTAAGGATACAAAGTGAACCTAAAAGGAATGGCTTCTACTTTGAAAACAGGGCTGGGTTTGATCAGTGAATTCGTATTCTCAAGACCCTCTTGATGGGTCTGCAGCTGCAGCCATTTATGCGCTGGCTTTTTCACAGATGTAGACAGAGAAAGCTCCGTGGTTTTTGTCTTTTTGTTGTTGGATTTGTTTTCTTTAATATAAAAAAGTGGCAACTTTTTAAAAAGTTCTCAGTTTTGTTATAGACACTTGTGAATCTTGGGCATCCTTGGGAGTATACATTGTTGAAATAATTACGACTTTTTAAAATCTAGGATCACAAAGTTGGCAGAAACTATACTTAAATAACAGAAGGTGATCATTTGCATTTCAAAATTTATCTGTCTTGCTTTTCCCCTCAATTAGACCAAAACATGTTGATTCACAGGTTTCTGTGTGTGTGTTTTTTCTTTTTTAAACTTATTTATAGAGCAGAATAATGGCCCCCCTGCTAGTTTGGCATTTGCTCAAGTTTCTGTCCATGCAAATCGAATCTGTTACTGGAAATTTTTCTCAAAATATAAAGGCACATAATCCACAAGATAAAAAGATACACTGCTGATATTATAAAGTACAGGGCAGGTGGATAATGTTTTCAGGACAAATATGTGATAAGGATTCCCAGGAGGTGAAGTGGCAGGGTAGAGGGTGCACACTGTTTAAACAGAAGTGAGTTGCTCTCATCGTAATCTTGTGACAACTTTTCTTTCTAACCAAACATCAGCTGCTTAACATGCTTTAGAGTTACTTGGACAATAATACTAAGGTTAGACTTGGGAAGTAAGAGGCAGGGGATCATATGAGAGGAAATTACTTCAACTCTTGGTGTTCCTAAGGGTAGATCAAAAGGTGGTTAAACAATCTATGTCCCATGTAGTTACTGATTTGTATTTTTAAGCATTGAAATATTAACATATTAGCATTGCTTCCATCCTTCGAGGAAAGGAAAACCTATTTGTAGTTTTGATTTATCAGTAGCACTGCTATGAACTTTTGGGGCAAACAGTAATTCACACATTTTTGCTCTAATTCCCCTTGAGTTGTAAGTGAGGGGTGCGAGCACATAGACTTAACCGAGTTCTATAACTCTCTAGATTTAAGGTCATCTTAATTAGAACACTGGTGTTACTTTTCTGTTAAGGCCATTACTTGTTTTGTTTTACCTAGTTGCTAAAATTAACAGGCCCAATGAATGGAAAGCCTTTCCACATTGTTCACAAAGCATGCCATAACACTAGAACACTTTTGCAACTCACAAAGCTTGGAAGCACAATTCTTTTATGCAAATAATGACAACAAAGCACCTCTTCAGACTACAGCTTTTTTCAAATGCTAGTGAAGGACAACCTGGAAAAGGACAGCAAAATCCATTAATGGTAGACTGCCACCTGCTGGTCAACTAAGAGAATTGTAATTTCTGGGACAAGGCTTAAAAATTAGAACTTAGAAACTGATCTGTATTAAATTTGGTTTATTCCAGTATATGAAATTGAAAGTGTATATCTGTTGATGAATGTAATATGGTTCTGTTCTACACATATTAAAGCTCTCAGGATACCAACATGTTATGGACATTAAAGTAAATCTGACTGTGCTTGAGAATAAAGAAAAATAATCTGCTATAATGCTCAAGCACAAATTTACAGATAGTTTCCAATAAGTAACAATATATACACTTACTAGGAACCAGGGGAAAAAAAGGAAAGTAATAACAAAAATAAGAAATAAGGGCTACTTACAAATATTAAACAATATTCCATAAATGTTTGGTTTTGTTATATAGTTACCATCAGACTTCACTTTAGGATGTAACAGGCTTGATTCAAAAAAACTCCAAAATTAAGTTTGATCCTAAAACTTTCAAATTCATTATAATTAACAAATATATTTCTAAGTACATTGGAACCTAAAATGTTATTTCTTATCAAATTAGAAAGTGGGGAGGATCTGGTTTTTTCTTAATCAAGTAACTGTAATAAAGTGAATTCAACATGAAATTTTTTATCCTATTAACTAATATGATTTCAAAATATAGCATCACATTATCTATCTGAGAAAAAAAATGTAGGTGTGCTCTATTGTGTCTAAGAATAAATAAAAACCAAACAGTCTTAATTTGAAGGAAGAAGGAGGAAAGAAAACAAAACCCTAACAGTTGCTTTCAGGAACGTTTTGGGATATTTTTTTATAAGCTGGAAAACTTTGGTATTCTCTACTGCGGAAATAATTCTTAACAATGAAAGTTGTAACTAGAAACAATCTAGCTCTTCTAATCCTTATTATCGTCACTTCCCATTATGCAGAGAAACAAGGTTAGCATCAGTACATTAGTTAGCTGGTAAGTATTAAATACTATATTGATCAACACCTAAGCAGATTATGTCAAAAAAAATCAGCTTGAAACTCCTTTGAAGGCCAATGGGGTGACAGGTGAAGTGACTCTGGCCATCCAAAGAGGCTAAACGGTAAGCAAAAGGTGAACAAACTTTGGATTCATAACACAGCCTCATCTGCACTGATGACTAAGAAAAACCAACTCAAATGCAATTCATATGCTTACGCTACCTATAATTGTCAGTAAAAGACCTAATAAATAAATTTTGCTTTATTTATTAGAATAAATATAAATTTTTAGAATAAATTATTAGAATTATTATTAAATAAATCTCTAATTTTTAAAAAATAAAGACAATACAGTAAGGGCAAGATAAAACTGTTGTGTCTACAAAAATCTCTTATAAAATGCCAGGTTGGCACATCACTAAAATCATATTGCATTTTTAAAACCTCCATTTTGCCAGGTACCATGGCTCATGCCTGTAATCCCAGCTATTCCAGAGGCTGAGACCAGGAGTTGCTTGAGAATTGCTTGAGGCCAGGAGTTCAGGACCAGTCTGAGCAACACAGCAAGGCCCTGTTTCTACAAAATAAATAAATAAATAAATTAGCCAGGAGTAGTGGCATGCACCTGTAATCCCAGCACCTTGAGCCCAGGAGTTCTAGACCAGCCTGGGCAACACAGAAAGACCTCATGTCTACAAGAAATGCTTTAAAAAAAATTAGCCAGGCATGGTGGTGCACACCTGTAGTCCCAGCTACTAGGAAGCTGAGGCAACAGGACTGCTTGAGCCCAGGAGTTGGAGGCTGCAGCGAGCCATAACAGCACCACTGAATTCCAGCCTATATGACAGAGTGAGATACATCTCAAAAAAAAAAAAAGAAAAGAAAGAAAGAAAGAAAAAAATCACGAATCTAAAGAGGCTCAGGGTATTTAAAGGTCCCTGTAAACACTAAGAAGCTAAGACATTTCTAAGAATTCACTGCAGTTCTTAGTGAGATATAAACTCATTTAACAATAATAAATATATGGACACACATACACATATATACCTATGAATTACTTAATTGGTTCAGCCCCAAATTTTCTTTTTTTGAAGGGTTAAACAGATAACCCAATCCAACACATATGTAAACTGCTAGTGAAAGATACAAAAATACAACTTCTATAAAGAAATGAGAGCTGCCGAATCACTTTTTCAAGTGAAACATTTTAGGAGATTGCTCTAACCTGGGGCACAGTACATTCTCTCTATGGCATCGCTGTCACAGGAATCTTCAACCTCACTCCACCTGCTAAAATACGTTAGCTGAATGTGTCCTAAAAACAAAACGACAGGAGAAATCAAAACATTTTTCTCTTCCATTTTCTGCAGAAGTGAACTGTAATTACTCCTTTTGTAGCTAAAAACAGTATCATTAAGAATAATGGCATCATTAAGTACTAGAAGCTATTACTGGGGGTGAATTTGCTGCACTGATAATGAAGCTCTAGACAGGAAATGAAGATACTAATTACAAGATAAAACGCCTACTCAGTTAATTGGAAGCAACAGCGAATAAAAAGAAATGCATTTGCAAAAGTTCCTGACCTCTATCATTCAATAAGATGTTGTTTGGGTTCAAATCGCGGCACACAATTCCCTCTCTATGTAAAGCATCAAGGGCTACCACCATTTCAGCTGCCCATCTTTGAATGCAGCCCTCTGGGATGTAAAACCTGGAGGTTAGTGCTAATTTTTTATCAAGGTCCTCAAAAATCTGATGGATTTCCTTGTCTCCTTCTAGCGCTAAACCACTTTCTCCCTTAGTCTCAGAGTCTCTCTGGAATAAAGAAGTTGGTTCCTCTTTAGCCAAATCATCAGTCTGATCTGTAAACAGCAATACTTCTTCTGTTTTTAAAGTGTCTGTGCTTGCAATATATTCATTAGCACCTGAGAGTGGACTACAAATATGGAATAAGCTTTCTTCTGTGTTGTTTGCAGTTACTGCTGACTCAACCACTCCAAGTCCTTGAAACCTAGGATCTGAGCTGGGTAACAAAGACATATCTCCTGAACTACTATGATCAACAGCTGCTACAAATAACATCCTGGGATCGTCCTGAGCATAGTGTTTCTCTGTTATCCTACGAGATTTGGGCCCAGAGGGATCACTCAGTTCCTCCATGCCTTTCTCCTCATGTGCTTGGCATTGTTCAGTACTAAGTCTGAGGCATAAAACGTCAGGGGCTTCCAAGAGTTTGTTTTCTATTATCCCTATATTGGTTTGTGTAAACTTAGTAGGTCCCATTGCTGCAGCTTCTCTTGTTGGCTCCAATTCACCAGGTAAATTGACAAGAAGATCAGGTCTTCCTTCATCAGTACCACTGACATCATCAAAAGCAGCATCTTTAAATGAAATAACTGGCACTGAGTCATCTGAGCCCCTGCTAATGGTGTCCTGAGCTTTAAACTCTATCTTGCTTTCACTAGTATTAAAACTCCTAGAAGCACTGTCTCCATCTGGAAGAGTAAAGAATGGTTTCAAAGGTTCTGATTTTAGACTATACAATTTTTCTCCAAAGTCAAGTCCCAGGAGTTCACTTGCGCTATCCTTACTGTCTATCCTAAAGAATTCCATGGGGCTGTTTTTTGATCTACTGAGGGAATCTGATGTTCTTGGAGAACTAACTGCTTCTGGGTCATCGTTGGGGAAGAACTTCAGCTCGTGAGCTCTCAGCTGTGTGCTGGGGCTGTCGCTGTCAGCGGCAAGGTGTGTTGGGAAGCTTTGAATAGCTTTAGTATCAACACCATTCCCTTCAGTCTTCATGAAGGGCTCCTCATTCAAAGACCCTGGTTCAATCTTTTCTTGCCCATATTCATTGCATAATGTTAAATAACTAGTAGTACATTCTTCTTCTGAACTCGAACCAGAATCTGGCCACTTTGGAGAGCTATCTTGGCCATCATCTTCCTGGTTGCTGTCATCTTGAGAACTTGGAGTAAGACTACTCTTCAAAGGCAGAGCTCTAAGCACGCTTCCACCATCACTTCCTCTGGATTCAAAGCTACTGCTGTCCTGAGGACTAGAAGTTGGCTGCTGCAGGTGAACTTTGGCAAGTGTAGATTTTTTCACTTCCTTGATATCAAAGCTTTCTTCAGGACTTCTGTTTAGAAATTTACTGATATATGACCACAGTTTGCCACCTGTGAACAAGTATAACAAAACAAACAAAAGTATTAACATCTCCAAATTAACAGTTATTTATTTAAGCCATTAGAAAAGCAAAAGCTATCTTAAAAAATCAATCAGAACAAGTCAATAATACTCATTAATATCAAGTGTGCCATAAGATAAGCATATTTAATAAAATGCTTGTTATTGCTGAATGGTGAGTATGGTTTCAAGCATATCTCCTGATATCAATTTTTTTAAGTGATAACCTATTTCTTCCTTTGAAGGGAAATTAGTTATAACACACACTAATATGAAATTTCACAGCTAAAATTCTACTCTAAAGTTAAATATCATTTAGTCTTAGAAGCATCTGTTTATGTTCTGCTCTGTTTATATAATAATTTTTTCAAGCATGGCCCCTTGGTCAGAAGGAAACATATAAATAAGTGCTGTTTAAATTGTATACTACAATGGGGGGAAAAAATCAACAATATTATTATTCCATTTTGAAAATGTCCGGTCCAGGAATGGAGGAATTTGGCATGTGGCATATAATTATGCCTTTATAAATAACATATTAATAATATATTTCCCCTTTTATGCCCTGCCACATATGTAATATGTTGTATAAGTAAAGCTACTGAGGAAGATTAATTGGGCAACCATTAATGAAGCAAGTTATGGAAATTCTGACTGTGTATTCTGACATATATCTTTAAAACTAAAATCATAAAAATCACTTTCATGTAAATCAGAGAAATAAAAAAAAAATCCAGTATTTTACCAGCAATACTTGTAGTTATTATTTCACCATAGTTTCATCTTATTTTAACCATTAAAACACCTCAATCCCTTTTGTCAATTATAATGTTTATGTTAAACAATTATAGCTAAGTATCAAAAACCTGCTATAACAGTAGTGACTAGGAACAGTATTATAAGAAAGAATAATTAATTAAATTTGATCCAGAAATCTCAAAAGCAGTAACTGCAGAAGTATACTTTGTGGAGACAGAATTGCAGTTGCAAAGAAATGAAAAATTAAGAATGATGTGTTCAATGATAGGCTGGATTAAGCAAATGTGGCACATATACACCATGGAATATTATGCAGCCATAAAAAGGGATGAGTTCATGTCCTTTGTAGGGACATGGATGAAGCTGGAAACCATCATTCTGAGCAAACTATTGCAAGGACAGAAAACCAAACACTGCATGTTCTCACTCACAGGTGGGAACTGAACAATGAGAACACTTGGCCAAAGGGTAGGGAACATCACACACTGGGGCCTGTTGTGGGGTACGGGGAGGGGGGAGGGATAGCATTAGGAGATATACCTAATGTAAATGATCAGTTAATGTGTGCAGCAGGCCAACATGGCACATGTATACATATGTAACAAACCTGCATGTTGTGCACATGTACCCTAGAACTTAAAGTATAATAAAAATAAATAAATAAATAAAAATTAAAAAGAACGATGTGTTAAAAATAAATCCCTCTATTCATATAAAGAAGACAATTCTTCAGCACATATTTAGTGTAATCATTAACATCATATGCCAAGGGTACCTAAACCAGAAAATAATAATTGACAGTCAATTGCACGTGTAAAAAAGTCAATGGAAACATCAAAAATACCTCTTCCTACTTCACATTTCATTTCAAGAAATTCAATTAATACATATAGCACCTGACATGGTACCTAGCATAGAAAAAATGCTCAATAAAGGCTAATGGTCATAATATTAATCATAGAATTCTCATACACCTCTTTGTAGCAGTGATCTAGTTAACCATCTTCCCTATTCTATTTATTTAACTTTTTTTTTTTTTTTTTAAAGACAGAGTCTCACTCTGTAGCCCAGGCTGGAGTGCAGTGGCAGGATCTCAGCTCACTGAAGCCTCCAACTCCTAGGTTCAAGTTATCCTCCTGCTCAGTCACCCAATTAGCTGGGATTACAGGCATGCACCACCACAGTCAGCTAATTTTTGTGTCATCTTCCCCACTTTGATAACAGTTAGTGGTACAGGACATTATGGCATTTAACTTTTTCCTCTCATTTTTTTCTTAGCTAATGCTTTCTGTCCTCTTTAGAGTATATTCAGTGTTTCACATTTCCCCATATTTCAACTGAAGTTTAAAAGGAGCTATGCATTGAGTCTATATTCTTTAGTCTGTTGACAACAATACTCACATTGTCTTACCACAAATACCTACATTGTGTCAGTCTAACAATGCTTGAACCTAAACCTAAGATTCCTGTGTGCAATCCAAATAAAATGTCTTGGGTGGTTTTCAGTTCTCCTAGATGATGACTACTTTGAGGAAAGGATCAAGTCTTTTTCATCTTTGTATGTCTACTGCCTACACAATGTGCACGACATAGAAGTCACTGCTTGTCAAATCAGATGATGAGATGTACTGTATAAGCAGTACCTGCATCTGTAAAGTGCCACTGATCAGCAAGGAACGGTACCTTTTAATAAAGTTCTAAGAAAAGCTCCATTCATTGTTAGGCCAATTCCACCTGAATAAACTACTGAAATCTAAAATTCAATGTACTTAAAGTCTTCATTTTTGGGGATAATGCTATAACTACAACTAGATCCTTACTTTAAGTCCCTCCTGTAGCATTCTACCCTACTAACTGCTGCCTAATTAATCTTCTATTTCAGCACAGATCTTATGCCATTTCTGCATTCAAGAAGTCAAATTCCCTCCACCTACTGAATCATGTACCAACTCTGCACAGGCATTTGAACTCCTGAGTAATACAGTTACCAACCCATGATTTGGTCCTCTCCCCCTACTCAACACAGAATTCATGATGGGCTTTTCCTCATACCACGCTTACACTTGGAATGTTTTTTTCCTAATAGTTTCCCCAGTATCTGCTTGTGAAAATCTTACCTATTCTTGAAGGTCCTTCAGAATCTGTTTTCTTTTACCAATTTCTTTGTATCCCTTAACTGGACGCAATATATATCTTCTCTGAATCCTCTGTCATTCACCTTCATACCCTTTATGACATTTACAACATCATATTAATATTACTTTTATGCTTTTATTATCTCCTTTACGAGGCTGAAAAGTCTTAATAGCTGCAGGCAGAGGATTCTATCTAGCTTGTAAAACAGGTATTAAATAAATATTTATTAAACTGAGTTATAGAAAGATAATATCTTTACAATTTTTTTGAAAACCTTTCAAGGAAAAGAATCTATAAGTAAGAATCTATAAGGATCTATAAGTATAATGTCATTTTGGGGGTCATATGTTCTTCCAAAGACATATATTAACCTTAAAAAACAACCTGTTATTACTAAAGTGCCTAAAATTTGTCTAATTTTGGGACTATAAATGATACTTTTCTAAGTCTTTTTGAAGGACATAAAATTGTAGATATTGAACCATTTTAAGATATAAAACTAAAAATTCATAATGTTTAATTAAAATTCTTTGTCTCTCCTCAGATTTTAAATCTATTGGTTTTCTATAAGATTGCAAAGTTTGTTTGTTAATTTGCTTGGTCAGAATTAGTACTTAAATTTCATATGTATGACAAAACACTGCTATTGCAGCAATTAAAATCATCTTTTGGCCAAGTAATTCAACGTGGAAAAAAATCTGTCCTACATATAATTCTCAAAAAATACAACAAACAAAAACATGTATGTATAAATACATGTATTTATATTGAGTACTGGAAACAATGTAAACATCAATAACAGCCATTTGCAAATACATAGTGCTTACCATGTACCAGATACTATTCTAAGCCTTTTACATATACAACTATTTAATCCTCACATCAACCCTATAAGGTAGGTAATTAATATTATCTCTATTTTACAAATGAGGAAACTGAGGCACAGAAAGGTTAAATAACTTGCCCAAAGTCACACTAGTAATGGTGAGCCAGCATTTATATTCACACAGCATGGCTCCATAGTGCTTATTTTTAATCCCTATACTGTACTGCCTCTGTTAATACATACCTAAATATACTGATATATTAAAGGCGTCCAAGGTACACTGTTAAGATGGGGGAAAAAATGCAAGCTCAAGGCAATATGTAACACCCATTTAAGTTTTTTAAAAACAGACAGGTAGGGAGTGAATGCTTATAAACATAGAAAGTTATTGGAAGATATATGATAACCGTTAAAAAAGTGCCTATTTCTGGGGAATAGGTCTAGGCAACAAAGTGAATAGGGAGGGATAATTTTTATTTTTACCTTATAAACTTCTATTTTGTTTGAATTTATTTTATAAGTTAGTTTTATAATTTTAGAAAACTAGTTAATAAAAGGAGAATCATTTTACTCCTTGGGGCCTTAAGTAACTTGGAGAGAAATTCTTTTCTACCTCCTTTCTATTTTGTATATCCACAGTCAGAGACTTTTGCAACTTCTGTCTTTTAATTTGGTCTTTCATCTTTTCTCTGACTGACCCAGTATTCAACAATTATACACTGAGTACCTTCTAAATACCAAGTATTTTACTAATTCATCATACAGATGATGAATATTACATAATCCCTAAGCTGAGAAACTTAAACTCTCATGGCCTTGACTGAATACATTCTGCTTTCCCACCTTTCTCTCTCAAATAGTTTAAGAAAGGGCTTTATTAAAAGGAATCGTAAACATTTTAAACCTCTCTCCTAAAATCCTGCCTGATATATCCTAACTCTCTACTCAACATCACCTGAATATTTAATAAGCATCTCAAATTCACATGTCCAAAACGGAATCCCTGATTTTCCTTCTAAATTTACTTCTCCCACAGCTTAGTAAATGGAAACTACATTATCTCAATTATTTGAGCCAAAAACTTTGAAATCATGTAAGACAGAATCATGCCCGTTCTACCTTCAAAATACATTCAGATTCTAATAACCATTCTCCACCACCTATGCCAGCAGTCCCCAATCTTTTTGGCACCAGGAACCAGTTTCATGGAAGACAATTTTTTCATGGACGGGGACAGGGGTGGGGGTGAGGGTGGAAATTGTTTTGGGGTGAAACTGTTCCACCTCCGATCATTAGGCATTAGATTCTCCTAAGGATTGTACAGCCTAGATCCCTTGCATGTGCAGTTTACAATAGGGTTTGTGCTCCTATGAGAATCTAATGCCACTGCTGATCTGACAGGAGGCGGAATTCAGGCAGTAATGTTCACTTGTCCGCCACTCACCTCCAGGTACCTGTCTGTGGCCAGGGGACCCCTGACCTACACCACTAATGCCCTGTCCAAGCCATCAGCATTTTCACCTGGGGTACTGCAACAACTCCCAAATTGATCTCCCTGCTTTTCCTTCTGCTCTCCTACATTCTGTTTTCCACCAAGCAGCAAATGATCCCTATCTCATCAATTCTTTGCTCAGCATGACCCAATAATGTCTTAGCTCATTTAGAATAAAAGTCCAGTTCTTAACGTGGCCTATAATGCTATACAGGATCTGCCTGCCTGCCTCCTCTCTTCTCTAAGCATTCTTCCTACCGCTCTTTCTGTTCTGCTCCAGCCACACTGATCCTGCTGCTTCTTGAACACCAAGCACACAAATGCCTCTAAGCCTGTGGACCTACTTGTTTTCTCTTGCCAAGACATCCTTTCCTTACATATCTACAGTGCTCCCTCTCTCGCTTCCTGAAGGTCTCTGGTCAAATGTCCCTTCTCAATAAGATGACCACCCTATATAAAAATAGCAAACCACCCCTTCTCATCCCTTTAGCATTCCCTTCCCCTTTCCTTTAGTTTTTCTCCATAGCATATTTACCTCCATCTGTCATATATTTACTTAAATATTTGCTTATTGTCTGTTCTGCCTCTATAATGTAATGTAATGTAAGCTCCATGCAGGCAAAGTCCTCTGTTTTGTTCACTGCCAAATTAGAACTATGCCTGTGTCCCAGCAAGCACTCAATACATTTCTAATGAAATGAATTAAAAACGGAAAGAAAGAGTCCAAGACACTCACATAAATCATGAGTAGTTCTGTAAGCAATGGAAAGCTAAATCTACAAATCATAAATATTCAAAGCATTCATGTTATGGAGAAAACAACTGTTCAAGGTTTGCTTTCTCAGTAATAACTATTCGCACATATGAAAAGTTACTTTTCTATGACACAGGCCAACTTCCTAATCTACGGAGGTGTCACTGATGTGTAAAAGAAAACACACTGTTCATCACCCAGTTCACTGCACTGCTCAAGCCAAATCTGAGAAATTACTGCAGATTTTCCTCTTCCTAATCTCAAATCCATCACAGGTCCCATTGACTCTCTCCTCAAACATCTTGACTGGTGCCCCAGAAGGCTAAGCCAGCAGCACCTTTTGACTAGCCTCCAGTATTAGCCTTTTTACTGCTTCTATTTTTACCTTTCTACAACGCATTCCCCATACAAGAGCCAGTGACCTTTTTAAAATGTAAATCAGATTGTGTCACCCCTCAAGAAGTCCAATGGTTTCCCAACGCACTTGAATAAAAGCCAAAGTCCTTACTCTGCTGTACAAGGCTCCTGTCTACTTCTCCAACAGCCTCATGTACCAACAAGTGCCTCACGTTGTCCTCGCTCTGCTCCATTCCAACCAAATGATGCCTTTCTTGGTCATCAAACATCCCAAGTTTGTTTTTACACTCATCCCTGTACCTGTATCTTATATTCAAATGATTGTTTCTTTTGCCATTCAGAACTTCTCTTAAATGCCACCTTCTCAGAGAGGGCTCCCTCGACTACTTAATTCAACATAGTCCCCCAGTTGTTATCTGTTAGATCTCCCTCTGTTAAAGATCTGTATAGCTCCTGCCGGGCGCGGTGGCTCATGCCTGTAATCCCAGCACTTTGGGAGGCTGAGGCGGCGAATCACAAGGTCAGGAGATCGAGACCACGGTGAAACCCCATCTCTACTAAAAATACAAAAAAAATTAGCTGGGCGCGGTGGCGGGCGCCTGTAGTCCCAGCTACTCAGGAGTCTGAGGCAGGAGAACGGCATGATCCCGGGAGGCGGAGCTTGCAGTGAGCCGAGATGGCACCACTGCACTCCAGCCTGGGGGACAGAGCGAGACTCCATCTCAAAAAAAAAAAAAAAAAATAGATCTGTATAGTTCCTTTTATTATCCAATGTTCTCTTGCTTTTTGTTTTTCTGTTTGACTTTTCACAACAAGAATTTAAGTTTCAGGCCTGGCATGCTGGCTCACACCTGCAATCCCAGCATTTTGGGAGGCTGAGGCGGAAGAATCGCTTGAGGCCAGGAGTTTAAGACCAACTTGGGCAACACGGAGAGACCCAATCTCTACAAAAACTTTAAAACCTTAGCCAGGGATTACATGGTGCACGCATGTAATCCCAGCTGAGGCAGGAGATCACTTGAGCCCAAGAGTTCAAGGTTACGGTGAGCTATGATTGTACCATAGCACTCTAACCTACGAAACACAGCAAGACCCTGACCACCCCCAACCAAAAAAAACAAAAAAGAATGTTCTTGTCTTGTTCACCTAAAAAGCAGCCTACTATACGGTACATGCTCAATAAATTTACTGAACAGTTAATTAATCCAGAGTCTCTATTTGCATTGTAATTTACTATCTTTATATTATAAAACCATCTTAAAATTAAACAATAGACACCTAAAATGAATGGTCAAAAGAGACAAATTTTATGGTCATGTGACCAAAGTCAGGTATGGTCGATAGTAAAGAGGGATCTAAAATAGTAGAAAATTTAAAAGTCATAAGTCTATGACTTTAAAAGATTATAAAAATTTTCCACACTATTCAAGTAAAATCAATTGAAACATCAGCTTCAAGAGGTATAAGGGATAGTGAGAAGATGGTAGAAAAAAACTGAAAAATGATTTGGAGAAGGAAAAGGAAGAGGAAGAAGAGGAAGATACAGCTACAAATAACAGAGGTAAGCTAAGATTGAAAATTTTGCCATAGATAATCTCCAACATGAATAATCCACACTGGGTAATAGAATATTGACTATAATTACATTCATCCTACTGACCTTGTTCTAAATTATTATGGATTATTACTACGCAAGTTATTTTGTTCCACACCAGAGGTGGCTGTATTTCGCTATCAGATGACATGACCTCTAATTCAATAATGTCTGTAATGCACTGGTATCCTCAGATAAAAGCTGTCTATAATGTCTGAACAAAGGTGAATTAGTTATCCAATTCACACACACAATTAACTCTCTTAATACCTGAGAGACCATAGAGCCCCTTCTGAATTTCCTATTAAATACTGCATATGGAGGTCTTCCCTCCATCTGTAGTTATCTTGTGCTATACTTCACAATAAACAATATTGTTTATTGCCCCCATCAAAAATCTTGCATTCGTTAATCATATGAGACCTCATTCCAGAAAGCATTGACTTCTTTTCCTAAAAAATTGTATTAAATACAAATGTTATGCCTATTAGTAAAGTACAATAGTTATATAAAAATAATGGCTTCACGAAATATGGGAAACAATTAAAATTTTTTTACTATTTTACGAACACCTCTTAAAAGTCAAGTGGCAATATGTATTAAGTGAATTTATATTTATGTGTGTTTTCAGTCATCCTAAATAAAAAACTATTTATTTAAATTCAGGTATTAAAGGACAAAAAAAAAATCAAAACATAATATTTTTTGCCACCTGTTCCCTCTACAAAGAGCTGAAATTTCATAAACAGTTTGAAGGCAGAGAACTATGCCTCTGCTTTGTACCCATATGTGATGCCAATGGCTGTATTCATAAAAACTCAGATCAGAATAACTAGGTAACGTCAAATGTTAAACAAACACCCTTGACTTCTAAAAGAAGGAGGTAATTAATTAATTCTTCAGGGGATGCTTTTCATTTTAGTCATCTAACATAATGTATCCTTTCAGCAGGGAACAAGCGAACAAAATATCACTAAAATAAAATCTAGCTCTCTTACCACACATTCACATTAAAGTTCTCATTATATTAGGTAAATTTCATGAGAAAGTAAGTAGTGAAGTAAATCTACAAATGGTACCATAGTTCACATGAAATCTGCTGTTCACCTGGGTTTTCATTTTCCCTCACAACTCAAAGTAGGGAGGTAGAGCAGAGGAATAGGAAATGGTTTCTTAAACATGTTTCATATATTCTATCTGCTCATGAAATGACAGAGAGAAATTGGAAGCTAAGTAGGTGACATTCTTCACTGCATAAACAATCCAAACTACAAACCAACCTTCCGCATGCTGCAGCACAAGAAATACTGACTCCTCAGAGATGATGTACTTATGCAGACACACCATGTTGGGCACACAGCGGGGGATGATGGTCTTTCTGTTCCTGCTGTATTCACTGCTTTTCCTTAGACCCTGACAGAGAACAAAAAGGTCAGTTGTATCCTCAGTTGCCTTTGGAGCCTGCTGTGCTCTGTGTTTATCAACCAAACTAATCTATCCGAGTTACTCTGGGCTTCAGAGAAACCACTCATCTGCTGCTCTATGCCCCCCAGTCCCTGGAGGCTCTGCTGATGGCATCTGGCGTGAATCCAGAGAAGGAAGATGCCACAAAGCTGCCATTAAAATCAATTACGTGGGTCAGTGTTTTTATTAGAGATGCTCTCAAACTAAGTCATCAGGATGACACACAGTTATTTCTCTGTGACCTTTTCTTAAGCTTTATTTTACTTATCTATATCTTTAAAGCAGTAGACATTGTAAGACCAATGCAAACTCCTGAGACATAAAAGGTATTCTTAGATTAAGCAGGCAATTTTAAAATCCCATCCCCTAGAAGTGCAAACAATATTAAGTCCTCTTACAAGGAATAAGGTTTGTCTATTTTCTGGTGTCATACTCTGTTTTTAAAAACTGGGGAAATGTCAATGATAATGTATATTCACACACACACACACACACACACATACACACACACACATGTTTCAGTATGTGTCAATGTGACCTACTGCCATGCCTTATCAGCAAAAGAAAAAGCATCAGAAAAAGAAATATAAAATTAATAAATTCATCTTCTGAATGCTGTGAAAATGCTTAAATTAGGGTATTTTCAGAATATGTACTAGCACAGTCCATTCCAAACACAATTTCAAAATTTCAAAATTGAGGGTTCTTTCTCTCCTGATTAATTTAGTTATAAATTACATTATGCATAGAATCAAAATTGAATTTAGATCAAAAAGAGGACCAGGAATGTAGATAATGCTTTCCCAAAATACCTGTAACAAGACTTTAAGGCAAAATTTTAGCTCTTAAGAACTGTAGTGATAATCGAAGGTGAGACTGTGTGTAGTCTTCACGATTATAAAAAATGTTCTTGAGATGTATTTACACACTACACATTCAAACAACACAAAATGGTTCTTCAATTTATCCAAATTATTTCCTCCATACTCTGTATCAAAAAAAAAATTGTTAAATGCATGCTATCAACCATGATGGAAGGATAGAAAAAAAAAAAAAGGTAAATAAATATCAACAGAAACAACATTAAAGGACATTCAAAACCTAAGGGGGAAATATTAACTACTTAGTTAGCATTAACTAAATACTAACTAAAATATTTTCTTTCAGAAGCATAATTTGAAATTAAAATTTTAAATTCATTAAACATACAAATTTTACTTACTCTTTTTTTTTTTTTGAAACAGGGTCTCACTCTTGTTGCCCAGGCTGGAGTGCAATGGCGCAATCTTGGTTCACTGCAATCTCTGCCTCCTGGGTTCAAGCGATTCTCCTGCCTAAGCCTCCCGAGTAGCTGGGATTATAGGCGCCCACCATTACACCCGGCTAATTTTTGTATTTTTAGTACAGACGGGGTTTCACCATGTTGGGCAGGATGGTCTCGAACTCCTGACCTTAGGTGATCTGCCTACCTCAGCCTCCCAAAGTGCTGGGATTATAGGCACCGCACCTGGCTACAAATTTTACTTACTTTTAAAATGAAAGTCTGTTCTGTCCTTGTGTCCATTACAAGTAAAACCTACATAAAAGACATGAGTAATAATTTATTAACAATACAATGAAACATTAACTCTTAGCTTTAAACTAAACTTTAAGAGTGGGGCAGGGCTGAAATTTAATCCCCTCCCCAAAATTGTTCATTTCTGAATAATTTTTTTAAGTTGGCAAATTATAGAATCAAAATAACCTTATCCAAAATAGGTTTTATTATGGTTTTCTTTTCTAAAAATGACATATGTTAGAAACATTCCTGTTTCCTAAAGTATTTTAAAATGTATTTCTTAGAAGTAAAAGACATATTATTTTAAACAGAGTTTTCCCTCTTGGAACATATATGATCAACAGGAAGTGGCTCAAAAAAATTGTTCAAGTCTCAATTTTTTTCCTAAAATCTCCTATGTAGCAACTTGCTATAATGTGATCTCAATAACTCAGGCTCTAGCCTAAGGCATCCTTTTGGTACCACTTCACCCTGGATTCACCTTAACACCTCTTTCCACCAAATCCTATCAGCTCTGTCTTCAAAATGTATCCTGAATCTGAACTCACCTTACCATTTCCACAGTTAATACTCTGATTCAAGCAAAGACCAACTCTTACCTAACTTGTAACTACGGTGTCCCAACTGACCTCCCGGCTACCATCTGTGCTGCCCTGTGGTCTATCCTCAAAGCAGCAGCCAGGGTTTTCTTTTTAAAACATAAGTTAGAACATGACACTCTTCTTATCTCACTGAGAGAAAAAGCTTAAGCCCATAAAATGACCTCAAGACCCTTCATAACCTCTCACACATTGCCCCCTTAAACTACTCATTCCCACCCCTCATCTTGATGGATAAAATAAATTAACAGAAGTATGAAATCATCCCACCCTATGAAGGCTTTATTATTTTGGAAATACTACAATAGCAAAGATTGGTAAACTTTTTCTTTAAAGGGCCAGACTGTAAATATTTGGGGCTCTGCAGGCCTATGCAGTCTCTGTTACAGCTTTTCAACTTTGTCATTATACAACAAAAGCAGCCGCAGACTGAAATTGGCCATGGGAGGAGGATTTGTACTACAGAAATCAGCAAACACTGCAAATGAGCCTCTTCACCCTACCAGAGAGCTGTCAAATATCTACCAGCCCACCACTGGATAAGGAGAGACAGAAATTAAGGATGGAAAAAAAGATGTTAAGCTTGAAAAAAATAAAGAATTTTTAAAAGGTGAGAAGAAACAGAAAGGTGAGATGGGAAACCAGTTTGAGAAGATGGAAAATTCCATTTTAGATAATCAAGTTGAAAAAATAGTGACAACTTCATCTTTGTCTTCTGAGTGTCTGACCTACACTACTTAAATTTCCATTAATTTCAATACAGTATTCTCACAGGTACCTCATATCCTCTTCCCAAGGCCCTGCCTTCACCAAACAAACACACAAACAGCCTGCTTCTCCTCCTATAGTACTAAGTAAGACCATCTTCCATGCATGCTCTGAAACAGTGGTCTAAGTTACTGTGAACTCTCTCCTGTCTCCCACCTTTGGAACAAGTGACTGATCCAGTATTCAACAATTACACACTGATCACCTTCTAAATACCAAGTATTTAGAATCAATTCTAAACCAATCAAATCAATTCTACCTCCTAAGCACTTCTCTTATCCACCCTCTATTCTCTAATCTGCCATATTTTAAGCATTTACTATGTGCTATACTTTACCCATGTGTAATCCATATTAATCCTCCCAACAAGTCAATGATTTATTTTGTTTTATTGTATTTTCATTGAGACTGGGTCTCACTCTGCTACCCACGCTAGAGTGCCGTGGTGTGATTTTAGCTCACTGCAGCCTCAACCTCCCAGGTTCAAACGATCCTCCCACTTCAGTCTCCCAAGTAGCTGGTTCTACAGGCATGTGCCACAATGCCTGGATAAATCTTTTTTTTTTTTTTTTTCGTAAGACAGGGGTCTCACTGTATTGCCTAGGCTTGTGTTGAACTCCTGGGCTCAAGTGATCCACCTGCCTTGGCCTCTCAAAGTGCTGAGATTACAGGGATAAGCCACCAGGTCTGGCCCAGTGAAATAATTTTACCATCCTATTCTACATTAAAAGACATTACAGACATGTCTTCTTGTGGACATAGACATTCTTATTATGTAGAAGCTATAAAGGACGGTAACAGTATCTAACAAATGTGAGGATTTCAGTAAGATAATCTTATAAAAGTACAGCCAGTTGCTATTACTGCTATCACTATTATTGCTTCTTTTTCCCTGAAATGTTCCCCCAGCCACTTATCAAACAAGTATGCATCTTTCCATACGCAGCACAAATGTCACTCTCTCAGCAACACTGACTACTTTCTTCCTTTCTTCTGCTGTTTTACACAGCACCAACATCTATTATAGCATCTCTAACCCTTCAATTTGGGGGTCTGTCTCCCAATGAGACTTCAAGCTCTTTATGGGCATGCGATAAGGCAGGATAATGGGCCCCAAAGATGTTCATACCCTAAGAATCCCCAGCATTTGTGAACATGCTACGTTACTGGCAAAAAGGCCTTTGCAGATATAATTAAGGTAGGGACCTTAAAACAGAGAGATTACACTGGATTATCTGGGTGGGTTCCAAAATATCATATGAATCCATTTCAAAAACAGAGAACTATCTTCTACAAAAAGAAATGCAAAGCACAGAAATGATATGGCTGAAAGGAAAATCATATTCAAAACATGAAAGGGATGCATGGCTGCTGGCTCTCAGGTGCAAAGGCCCACATGCAAGAACTAAAGAGAGGCTTCTAGGATCTCATAGCAAGCCTAAGAAGGAACCCAGGCAACTTTTAGGAGTACAGAGCAGTCCTTGGCTGACAGCCAGCAAAGAAACAGAGTTCAGTCCTACAACTCTACGGAAAGAACAGAATTCAGTCAACAACCTGAATGAGCTTGGAAGCAGATTCCTCTCCTGAGCCTCCAGTAAGGAATATAGCCTTGCCAGCACGTTGATTTCAAACCAGCAACTGTGTTAGACTTCTGACCTATAGAACTTTAATAATTTAGTTGTTATACACTGCCAACTTTGTGGTAATTTGTTATGACAGCAATAGAAAACCAATAGCATAAAAATTATTCTATCACAGAATACACTGTTCTCACACAGTGAATGTTTAATAAACATATGGTTAGTGAATTCAAGTCTAAAAGTTTGTAAGGTAGATGACGACATGGGAATAGAGCTTAGAAAATAAGTCGGTACTAATGATTTATATTTGAGCATTCTCCATAAAGATAAAAACTAAAGACACAAGAATGATCCCACTGGAACACTTCCTTTATTTCAGGCACTCTGCTGGGCTTTAAGGAATTAAATCATGTAACTCTCTCAACAATCCAAAGAGGTAGGTATCTTTTATTAATCAAGTTTACAGATAAGGAAATAAACATAAAACTGTACCTCTCTGGAGTGCACTCTGAAACACTGGAACTTCTTTAACCTCAGGACTTTGTCCATACTCACAAAGATAATAAGTGGTAGAGGGTAGTCTGGCTCCAGGTTTCTTTCTCTTTAACTGCTAAGCTATACTATTTATTTCTGAATTTTGAAAATATACATAGTTGAAATATTGTGAGTAAATATGACAATAACCAAAAGTGTAGTGAGAAAAGTACAAAGAGAAAACACGGTGGTTCAGATGACAGAGAAAGAGGATGCTTAAGATGAGTGTAATCTATGCCAAACAACAGGGAGAAGCCATGAAGAATGAGGACTGAGAAACCATCACTGGTTAGGGCAGTTAGGAAGTCATATGTAACTTTCAATACAGCATTGTACAGTGAACTGCTGAGGATAAAAGCCAGATTGCACGGAGTTAATAATGAGTGATAAGAAAATAGAGGTGACATATATAAGCCTTTCAATAGTAAAATATGTCAGAAGAAGGAAAAACACTAAAACGAAATAGTGGGATCATCAGTTGAAACAAAGGGTTTGACTTTTATTATTTTTCAGATGGGATAGACTTATTCTTTCCATAGCTGCCCTTTGAGTTATAATCAACACAAATCTTGAGCCTCCAAAATATGAAAACACATCTGTGAACTTTAAGAGTTAAATCAACATACCAAGAATGTAAAAGGAGGCACCATGGCCCTCTTTCTGCAAAGGAGAGCTCAATAAACATATTTTGAACATCTGTTGAATCTGTGAAGACATTTAGTGTTTCTTCAGTCTCATTCGTTTTTATATGAGGTGTGACTTTTTTTTTTTGAGACGGAGTCTTGCTTTGTTGCCCAGACTGAAGTGCAGTGGGACGATCTTGGCTCACTGCAAGCTCCGCCTCCCGGATTCATGCCATTCTCCTGCCTCAGCTTCCCGAGTAGCTCGGACTACAGGTGCCCGCCACCACGCCTGGCTAAATTTTGTATTTTTAGTAGAGACGGGGTTTCACCGTGTTAGCCAGGATGGTCTCGATCTCCTGACCTTGTGAACCGCCTGCCTTGGCCTCCCAAAGTGCTGGGATTACAGGCGTGAGCCATCGCTCCCAGCCTATATAAGGTGCAACTGTTAAGTCACTTATCAGAAAGCCAATTCTATTTGAACAAGACACATCTATATGAAGTAGAACACATCTCACTAGGTAAAAGGCATGGAAGCTGTACAACCAAAGGAAAGAACTTCTCCCTATAAAAAGCCTCTTAATTGACTCAACAAAATATACCTGCATAAATCAGGAGTGATACCTCTTTACTCATCTCACTTAGCCATGAAGCATGAAGCAAATCAGATAAAAAGGTCAAACTGGCTGGGCGCAGTGGCTCATGCCTGTAATCCCAGCACTTTGGGAGGCCAAGGTGGATGGATCACCTGAGGTCAGGAGTTCAAGACCAGCCATGGCCAACATGGTGAAACCTCGTCTCTACTAAAAATACAAAAATTAGCCGGGCATGGTGGTGGGCACCTGTAATCACAGCTCCTCGGGAGGGTGAGGCATGAGAATCGCTTGAATCAGGAGGCAGAGGCTGCAGTGAGTTGAGATCATGCCACTTCCACACTCCAGCCTGGGCAACAGAGTGAGACTCCATCTCCCCCAAAAAAAAACAAAAAAACAAATTAAGATGGATAAACAAGGCTGGGAAATGCTGCTTTGTTTATATTTTCTTCTCCTATGAAGTTTGTGTGCAACTAGACAACGTTCACATTGAGGCAATAAACACAAGAACATATGTGATTTTTTAAAAATGTGCCCTTTGACTGTCAATTTCTCCCAAACAGGTGTTGGCTAAATGATTATAAATTGGCCTCTGGATACACCTCTTCAACTGAGCCGTACAGGGCTGGTGATAATATAATTAGACCCAAAAACATCAGGCTGGTGAATGCTTTCCATCTGTTTGGCAATAATGTTTAGTTAACAATAGTCTTTAAAAGAAGCACCTTCAACTTCAGTTCTTAAAGTTATTTATAGAGCCATTCTTAACACACCAGCACTCCTGCTAACAAGAGCTTTAGCCGCTTGGAAATTATTAGCCATACAGCTGTACACAAAGAGAAACGACTGCATTTAACATCTGTATCTTTCCAAATTTACACGCTTCAACCTCATTTAAAGTCATTTCTTAATGAACAGTGCTATGGTGCTGCATTAATATTATAGTTGCATGCACAAAGATCATAAGGAGCCAAACATTTTTTTTAATGCCAACAGTAGGCCAATCTGTAATGGAACTGTCAGCATAAAGGACAAAATAATAGCTTCTTTAACCCTCAAACAGAATTTGTTCATTTGTAGACTAGAACACATCAATTTAAAAACTGCTCATGGGTTTGCTCACCTTTATAAAGACAAAAATCTAATTTGTACTAGCTTGATACAATTGTCTTTCCAATAAAAGCCTCCTAAAACCATCTTTTATTTCATGATAAAACAAGTACTATAACTAAAACTGTCATGAAATAATTATCTTGGATAGCATACCTTATTGAAAGAATACAATTAGTGTGTTTCTCCCTTTCATTTTTCACACTTACTTATCAGCCCTATATTAGCATATGGTCTAACAGAAGAGATTACTTCATCTTTGCCCATACTAATACATGAAATAACAGCTCCTAACTTGAGCGAGGGTGCGGGGGGAGGGGAAGCAGACAACTTATTCCTTAAGGATTAACCTCATCTGTTCTTCAATTCCAGCAGCACAGTGAAACTTGCCCACTTTTCTTTCATAATAGTAGTAGGAAAAGCTCCAACTGATTACAGGTTAGAGTCTATTTGTTAACTAGAATTAAGAAAGGAGTAATATTTAAGTAGGCAACCATCTTTGCAAAGAAAAGAGGGAGAAGGGGTACATCAAAAGTATCAAATGATGATTATTTTTAAGCATAGAAAGAAAAATAATATGGAGAAAAGAGATATGCTACTACGAAGAAACTATGACTGTGGTGAAGAAGTGTGGAGAGTTCCCTTCAGTGGGGATTAAGTGTCTCCCCATTCATGAATCTTAAGATATTTAATTTAAATGTTGACAGTGGAAGTTTGGAAGTCCCTGAAAATAACTTCAGCTCCAATTCCTTTTAAAAGAAAGATTACTTGGGTAATTTGAGGGAACGGCTATCTCTACTTTGGTGCCAGTTACTTCATGGGACTCCAGAACAATTAATACTAGTTAAAATAATGCTTCAGTCTACAGAAAATTAGTACAACCACCATGGAAAACATTATGGAGATTCCTTAAAGAACTAAAAGTAGAACTACCATTCGATCCAGCAATCTCACTATTGGGTAGCTATCCAAAGAAAAAGAAGTCATTATATGAAAAAGACACGTGCATATACATGTTTACAGCAGCACAATTAGCAACTGCAAAGATACCAAACCAACCTAAGTGCCCAGCGACCAATGAGTGGATAAAGAAAATGTGGTATATATACTCCATAGAATACTACTCAGTCATAAAAGGGAATGAAATAATGTCTTTTGCCGCAACTTGGATGAAGGTGAAGGCCATTACTCTAAGTGAAGTAACTCAGGAATGGAAAACCAAATACCATATGTTCTCGTAAGTGGGAGCTAAGCTATGAGGATGCAAAGGCATTTAAGAGTGATCTAATGGACTTTGGGGACACAGGAGGGAAGGTTGGGAGGTGGGTGAGGGATAAAATACTACGTATTGGGTACAGGGTACACTGCTTGAGTAATGGATGCACTTAAATCTCAGAAATCACCACTAAAGAACTGATCTGTGTAACCAAAACCACCACTACCCCAAAAACTATTGAAAAAAAGAAAAAAAAAAGACTACAGGACAAACACAGAGCATCCCTTAATGGTGTCGCATATAATCTGATTTGTGTTTGCTGCTTATAATCTGGATGAGATATCAACTGTGTTAAGTCATGCTCCTGGTAATTCATATATAAATAATGATAACAGAAAGAATAAAATCAACACAACAAAGAAACTAGAGACAATATTACAAGCCCGATTTTGCGTGTAAGAGTTTTTCCCAACATATTTTCATATGAACATGATTGCACTTACTATACTCTCTTTCAAAAATAGTCCATACTTGACTAGTATTAGATCTGAATTTTTAACTAGATGGGAAAATTTACAAAAGCTTTACCAGCTATATATCCTTGTATAGAAATGGTTTTGAACAACAAACCTAGAGCATTAAAACTTTGCTTTCCTCCCCTAACACCATGCATGATTATCAAATGTTATTCGTATTTTCTGCTAAAATAAAACTCATTTTGTATTCTTAAAACATCCAAAATGCGTTTCTACTCTTAATTCCACACATTATTTTCATGAGGCATCTTTATAAAAATGCAACTACTAGAAAACAAGGAATAGTACTCGGCAACCTTTAATATCAAGAATTCTCCCAATTGCGGTCTAACTTCTCTTTCTTTGGCATCAGAAGGCCAGCAATGTTCCCTGTACCACTGCCCAGCAACTCCAAAAGCAAAAGATGTTGCTCCTACAGCGTTAGTCCATCAGAAGCTGCACCATCAAGAGCATCAGCATGAACAGACCATGCAGAGACACTTCTCTCATGTTATGCCATGAAACCAATCTGTCTTTGGTTTCGTAAGTTTTCCACTGATGAAAATGCAAGCTTAATGAGTAAAATTTGACATGGATACTTATAACTCCAGTCTAAAAGATATTTTCAGCTACTACTCTCAAGGATACATTTTAAATTGAGAAAAATATATAAGGTACCCCTAAGATTTATGGGTAACAAAGAAAATCCTTTGGAGCCTTACCAATGTTTTATTTGTGCTACAACTTCCCATATAGCAGATTATCATGAAGTGAACAAATAATCCGAAAAGGTTAGCAATGTTCCCTGTACCCACTGCTCAGTAACTCCAAAAGCAAAATATGTTGCGCCTACAGCTTTAGCTCATCAGAAGTCACTGCATCAATTTCTGCAAAGTTAACAAAGTTAAGAATGTCAGAGTCAAGAATCACCAACTAATTTAGAACAAAATGAAATATCTCTTTGAGGCAGGTTGAGTTCTTCAGGCTCCTATTTGATCCAGAAATACCTTCAAAGGTAGAAAAAAACAGACCAAATCTACCAGAATTATATGAAGATTGTACTTAAAATCCACATCTCTTCATAGTTATTAAAATCCAAAATGCCGTAATTCAAAATATACTCTGTTTATTCAAATACCTGGGATTCCTAAAAGCATACTATTTTTCAATTTATGTAGTTATCTTATTTATCTTAACTACCAAGGAACTGGGGCAGAAACAGAGGAAAAAGAACCAGGTTAGGAAGAATAAGTAACATAAGACTAAACTGGTAAATAACTACTTCTATAAGAACACAACGAATTGTAGATTTCTTTAAACTCCCAGACATTCACAAAGGTTTTAGTATGCTAATTTTTAATTAAAAGATATTTCAGCAGTGAAAGCTCTTTCATATGCACTACTGATTCTTCATCAAACGTTAACTTTCCAACTTAACACCAGTTTAGCCGGTGGCAGCCTGAAGGTTTACCATCTGCTGCTACCCAAAGTCACTGTGGCCACCTTCAGAACATATGCATCAAAGCCCCGAGATAACAGACTGAAGAAATACTGCCTAAGTCAGCATAAGGGGGATGACGAACCCAGAGGCAGGCAACAGGCAAGCTACCAGAAAATACAGAACATCATGAACCATCAGTTAGCCTATGGAAAAAGTACCCAAGGTCACAGGGGACTCCAATGGCTGAACAAAAAGACAAGAGAAATACTACTCCTAATGGAATAGATTTAAGTCATTATGTGATCTTTCTATTAAAAAAAAAAAAAGTCTAGTCATATTTAAAATCACCTGCAATTTAATTGAAAATATGGATTACGGTGAATAAAATGAAATATAAAATGTAAGGTGTTTTATTCAGTCTATGGATAATAATAAAGATTGTATTTTTTATGGAGTCACAAAAGTAGAGTATTGTGTTTTGAAAGGCTTGCTTTTCTGGTACTATCATACCCATACTTCAAACATAACATGAGAAAATAGACTTTGAGACAGATTTAACAAAATCTGCAAAATACCACTTTAAAAACCTGATGCCATATATTTAAGGTAATGATCATGTTTCCCATAATACCTCATATAAAAACAAAATATTGTGGTGTCTTTTAAAAACAGAATCTCAAGAATCTAACTATATTCAATTCTAACTGAATAACTGGCATGTATTCATCGTAAAAGAAATGTATTCATAGGAAATTTTCTTAGACTTCATCTTTGCTTTCTGCTTTTTAAAATGTATTTTAAATGTAGTTAGAAGAAAATAAGTATAGAAGATATTTTCTAGAAAATTACACAAAAGCATCTTTTAATTCTTAGTTTTAAAATGGCAACAGAAGGCTGGGCACAGTGACTCATATCTGCGATCCCAGCACTTTGGGAGACTGAGGCGGGCAGAGTGCTGAGGCCAAGAGTTCAAGACCAGCCTGGCCAACATGGCGAAACCCTCTTTCTATAAAAATACAAAAATTAGCTGGGTGAGGTAGCACATGCCTGTAACTCCAGTTATTTGGGAGGCTGAGGTACAAGAATAACTTAAACTTGGCAGGCAGAGGTTGCAGTGAGGTGAGATCACACCACTGCACTCCACCTTGGGTGACAGAGCAAGACTCCATTTCAAAAAAGTAAAATAAAATGGCAACAGATGCATTGTTTTGTGTTAATTCTGATCTTAATCCAGATTTTTAAAGATTCTTCAATGCTTCCACAGAGAATTAGTTATAAACTAACTTAAAAATAGGGCATTATTAAACATTCATGTACCACAAAAACTGTAGTAATAAAAGTAATAAAGCACATTTAGCTTACCCTATATTTAAACTTGATTAATACAAACATAGCCTGTTGAATGTCAATATCAATAGCTTCTATGACACAATACTGTATTGTGTGTTATATTCCATGTGAATTCAATTTATACCTATAAATACTTAATAATTTGGGTAAGTACGATGGTTTTTTAAAAATCATAGTTTGTCATTGTGATAATAGCTGAAAACAGAGCAAATCCTACCAGAGTAAGTTTATCTTCCAAGATATGAATAGATTATGAATAATATTAGAAAAAGAAAATAAGCATATTTTGATAGTACTAAAACAGATTTACAAATAAAATTTACTTAAAATTCAAAAGCTAGCCATTCCTACATTGTTTCATTCCTCCAAGGGCCAGTGAAATATGATTGGCAAAGTTTTTTTGACAGACTAATATCAGGATCATTAAAGATAAAGAAAAATTTTAAATGCTTTTCTAGTGGTTATCAATGAACTGATTCTAAACTTTATGTAGAAATGCAAAAGACCCAGAATAGCTAACACGATACTGAAGTACAAAGCTGGAGGACTGATACTACTTGACTCCAAGGCTTCCTATAAAGCTACAGTAATCAAGACAGTGTGGTATTGGCTAAAGAATAGACAAATCAATCAATGCAACAGAACAGAGAGCCCAGAAGGAGACCCACATAAATACACTCAACTCACTTTTGAAAAAAGAGCAAAGTGAATACAACAGAGCAAAGAGCCCTTTCAAAAATGGTGCTAGACTTCCACATGCAAAAATGTGAATCTAGAACAGACCTTACACTCTTAACAAAAATTAACAAAATGGATCATAGAACCAAATGTAAAACATAAAATTATTAAAATCCTAGAAGATAACACAGGAGAAAACCTAGATAACTTTGAGTATGGTGATGACTTTTTAGATATAATATCAAAGGTAGAACCCACTCATGAAAGAAACAATTGATAAGACAGACTTCATTAAAATTAAAAACATATGCTCCATGAAAAACAGTGTCAAGAGAATGAGAAAATAAGCCACTACCAGAGAGAAAATATTTATAAAAGATACATCTGATAATGGACCATTAGCCAAAATATACGAAGAACTCTTAATGATTTTAAAAACCTGATTAAAAAATGGGCCAAAGACTGACACCTCACGAAACAAGATATACAGATGGCAAATAAGCATATGAAAAGATACTCAACATTGTATGTCACAAAGAAAGTGCAAACTGAAACAAGATATCACTACATACCTACTAGAATTGGCAAAATCCAGAACACTGACACCTCCAAATGCTGGCAAAGATACAAAGCAACAGACACTTCCATTCATTGCTGGTGGAAATGCAAAATAACACATTCACTTTGGAAGACAGTTTGGCAGTTTCTTACAAAACTAAACATACTCTCACCATAAATGAACCAGCAATTACACTCCTTGGTCTCTACTCAAAGGAGCTGAAAATACTGCACATGGATGTTTACAGAAGTTTCATTCATAATAGTCAAAACTTGGAACAACCAATACATCCTTCAATATGTGAATGGATAAATAAACTGGGGTCATCCGGATAACAGAATACCATTGAGCATTAAAAATAAATGAGCTGTCAAGTCATGAAAAGCATAAAGAAACCTTAAATGCATATTACTAAGTGAAGAAAGCCAATCTGAAAAGGCTACATACTGATTCCATACTGATTCCAACTATATGACATTCTGGAAAAGGCAAAACTGTGGAGATAGAAAAGATCAGTGGTTACACGTGTTGGCAGGGAATGAATAGGCAGAGCACAGAGATTTTTAGGGTGGTGAAAATACTCTGTATGATATTATAATGCTAGATACATGTCATTATACATTTGTCCAACCCCACAGAATGTACAACACCAAGAATGATCTTAATATAAACTATGAACTGTAAGTGACTATGATGTGTCAATGAAAGGTCATCAGTTGTAATAAATGTACCACTCTGGTGGGGGCTGTTGACAATAGGGGAGGCTATGCATGGGTGAGGTCAAGGGGGCACATGGAAAAACTCTGTCTCTCTCAATTTTGCTGTCACCCAAAACTGCCCTCAAAAAACAGTCTTAAAAAACAAAACGCTTCTCTACTTCCCATCTAAAAATCACTTGGCCAGATCCTTGGGTTACACATCTTTACACAAATAACTAAAACAAGTCCTACACTAAAGTGATGCAATATCCAGGTTATTCTCCAATAAATAAACTACAAACACAAATTTAAAATCTCTCATATTCATATGAGCCAAATGTCAATGAACGTGAGCCATTCCTCAATGACGTCTCATACTAAAGTGTGAAGTTAATGATTTAGTGAACAATAAACCTACCAAAGAAATATCTTTTATATGTATGTAAAAAAAATTTTACTTTGTATAATTTTTCAAATTCTAGGCCTATACATCTATTACTTCATAAAACCTGCTTCCAAAGGACATGGTGTGTCTTTGTAAGGAAAATGGATATAAATACAGCAGAAGGCAGAATATAAAAGACAGCGAAATTGGGTTTAAAACAGAATTGCTAAAGAGCTAGAAAAAACAACCACTTAGGAGGCTCTTCTCAGATCCAAATGCTTTAAAAGCTAGATCTCTCTACACCTTTGTCATTCTCATTTTGATAGTCTGTTTTCTGTTTTTGTGAAGAATCTGCCCAAGGCCATAAAGGGATTATGCTAAAGAGAGGTTAAGGCCGGGCGCGGTGGCTCAAGCCTGTAATCCCAGCACTTTGGGAGGCCGAGACGGGCGGATCACGAGGTCAGGAGATCGAGACCATCCTGGCTAATATGGTGAAACCCCGTCTCTACTAAAAAATACAAAAAACTAGCCGGGCGAGGTGGTGGGCGCCTGTAGTCCCACCTACTCGGGAGGCTGAGGCAGGAGAATGGCGTAAACCCGGGAGGCGGAGCTTGCAGTGAGCTGAGATCCGGCCACTGCACTCCAGCCTGGGCGACAAAGCGAGACTCCGTCTCAAAAAAAAAAAAAAAGCCGGGCGCGGTGGCTCAAGCCTGTAATCCCAGCACTTTGGGAGGCCGAGGCGGGCGGATCACGAGGTCAGGAGATCGAGACCATCCTGGCTAACACGGTGAAACCCCGTCTCTACTAAAAATACAAAAAAACTAGCTGGGCGCGGTGGCGGGCGCCTGTAGTCCCAGCTACTCGGGAGGCTGAGGCAGGAGAATGGCGTAAACCCGGGAGGCGGAGCTTGCAGTGAGCTGAGATCCGGCCACTGCACTCCAGCCTGGGTGACAGAGCAAGACTCCGTCTCAAAAAAAAAAAAAAAAAGAGAGGTTAAAACTCTAAAGTTCTGGGTTTATAGGCCCAAGTTCAGCTCATGCCATTCAATCCCATAATGAACCCATTTATTCTATTTTTCTAGTTTGAATTCTGAAGTTCACTTGGGATGATAACTTGACACTGTTAAATTTAGATGAAAATTAATTCAATTAAAAGTATAGTCTATTGTATTTAGCTTTAGCTTCTTATTTGCATTTGCTAGAAAAACCAAATACTCTGATGTTGACGTAAACTATTTCACTGTCCATTCATACCCTGGTTTAATATTTTCTGTCTGCTGCTAGATGTGCTCTATAAATACGCTTAAAATAAGTCCCTACAAAGCACCAAATACATCCACATAGTTCTCATTTATAGAATTAGGGCAGTATGTAGTCAGACAGTTAATAAAAGCTCTCTCATAATGATAATAGACACAGAAACAACATTCTCAAGCCAATCAATACATATCCAACTAAGCTGCCAATGTCAAAGGTAGCCTGATTCCAATTCAGAAGAAAATGCCTCGAGGGCAAGGAAACTTTAAATGTTATTATTTTAAAATGTGTTTAACGAGTTTGTACTTTTGTAGCAGATGGAGCCAAACTTCTGGTATTGATTAAAATTTAACAGTATTTTTAAATGACCTAGAAAATTTATTGAGTATAAGAACACAATGTGTTCATGTTCTGAAAAATTTCAAAATGTTTTAAAGCACATATGAAACACAAAGGCACAATACTCATTCTCAAATTGACAAGTTCATCGACTGCAACAAAGTACTCTGTCAACAATCTACAGGTATACTCTGTGAGAAACGGTGGAAACAGGACAAGCAGGAATGTTTGGACAGTTTTCAGTTTGTAATATCCTCTTGCTCTGATGCTTCAAGTATATATTTTGAGGCACAGATTTACAGATTATTTGAAATGTTAAGACACAATTTCGTCTCTTTTTGTTACCTTCAAACTTACTCAACAAGTATACTTCGTCAAGTATACTTCAGAAATCTGAAGGCTTATTGGAAAAGGCACAGAAATAACATCAAAAACTACTGTACAATAAAGATAAATGTTACTGTCAGAGGTGTTCAAACCAGAGCAACTCCATCTTCAACAAGGGTTGGGTAAAATGAGGCTGACTCCTGCTGGGCTGCATTCTCAGGAGGTCAGGCATTCTTAGCCACAGATGAGACACGAGGTTGGTACAACATACAGGTCACAGAGCCCCCACTGATAAAACATGATGCAGTAAAGAACCCGACCAAAACCCACCAAAACCAATATAATGACAAAAGTCCCCTCTGGTGGTCCTCACTGCTCATTACACACTAATTACAATGCATTCGTATGCTAAAAGACACTCCCACCAGCACCATGACAGTTTACAAATGCCATGGCAATCCCTGCAAGTTGCCCTATATAGTCTAAAAAGGGTAGGAACATTCAGTTCTGGGAAATTCCCACCCCTTTCCCAAAAAACTCATGAATAGTCCACCCCTTATTCAGTTTCTATAATCAAGAAATAACCATAAGTATCCTCAGTCAAGCAGCCCATGCTCCTACTCTGCCTACAGAGTGGCATTCTTCTATTCCTTGGTTTTTTTTTTTCTTTTTTTGAGACAGAGTTTTGCTCATGTTGCCCAGATGGGCATGCAATGGCATGATCTCGGCTCACTGCAACCTCCACCTCTCAGGTTCAAGCCATTCTCCTGCCTCAGCCTACCAAGTAGCTGGGATTACAGGCATGTGCCACCACACTAAGCTAATTTTGTATTTTTAGTAGAAATGGGGTTCCACCATGTTGGCCAGGCTGGTCTTGAACTCCTGACCTCAGGCGATCCACCCACCTTAGCCTACCAAAGAGCTAGGATTACAGGCATGAGCCACCACACCTGGCCTACTTTACATTCTTAATAAATTTGCTTTCACTTTACTCTGCGGACTCACCCGGAATTCTCTCTTTCGTGAAATTCAAGAATCCTCTCTTGGGGTTTGGATCAATATTCCTTTCTGGTGACACTATCAAAGGTAAGTTTGAGGTGGTAAAAGAATACAAGTAAAAGATATTTAAATCAGACAGCAGATGAAAGCAAGGGGGGGCTACTAAGAGAAAACAACAATTAAGAATAAGAAATTGGGCCGGGCGCGGTGGCTCACGCCTGTAATCCCAGCACTTTGGGAGGCCGAGGCGAGCAGATCACGAGGTGAGGAGATCGAGACCATTCTGGCTAACACAGTGAAACCCCGTCTCTACTAAAAATACAAAAAATTAGCCGGCTGTGGTGGCGGGCGCCTGTAGTCCCAGCTACTCGGGAGGCTGAGGCAGGAGAATGGCGTGAACCCAGGAGGGGGAGCTTGCAGTGAGCCGAGATGGTGCCACTGCACTCCAGCACTCCAGCCTGGGCAACAGGGCAAGACTCCGTCTAAAAAGGAAAAAAAAAAAAAAGAATAAGAAATTGAGGAAGACAAGGGAAAGAAGGCACTCCAGGTAGAGGGGTACATCATGTGTGAAATGTGATGCATTTGTATCCCTCCAAGTTCCACGGGGTTATAGCAACATAATATGTTGTGGTGTGGTCTTAGTTCATCCAGAAGGGGAAGAACCAAGTTAAGAACCAATAGAGAAAGGAAGGACTCGATCACAAAGAACTTTATAGGCTTAGCTTGAAGTTTAAACTTTATCCTTAAAACTGTGAAAAGGTTTTAGATTTTAAGCATATCCTGAAATTATCTCCTAAAAACAGGAAGACATGAAAAAAGTATATACACTCTATGCCACTGCACAGCCAGCGAGATAGCCACCCTTTTCCACACAAGCAGAAGACTAAAGGTTCAACCTCTGAAGATGTGGAATGAGACAGGTACTACAAACAGCTAAAGGTGGGACTGAGGAGTGGTACTGAAAACAGAGGCATTATGTGAAAACCTGTACACCAAATGGTGAGGACATCATTCCTGCTTACACCACTGGGCTCCCACAATGATGCTGGTCTTAAACTAACTCCCTAAGTAGATTATGATGTTCTTCTCTGAGAAAACCAATTGGCCCAAGAGATAAAACACACAGATACTGACATTTGTTTGATCTCTCAACAAAACATCTAGATTGTTACTCAAATGGAAAAAAGATGAGCAAAGGCACAGCTCAAAAAATGAAAAAGAGTTCCACACTGCAACACCACTGTGAAATTATAGAACACCAGGGATGAAAAGAAAATCCTACAGGCCTCCAAAGAGAAAGGCCGAGGAGGAGAAAAACAAGTCACACACAAAGAATCAGGAATTGAAAAGTAATACAGAAGACTGATGAAGAGATTCCCAGAATAACAAAAAGTGGAAGTATAAAGAGGAGAGCTAGGTAGTATGCCAAGAGAAGAAACCAATGCAGACTTGAGCAGAATAATGAAGAATCCAGAAGAGGAGGCTCTGAGGAAACCACGTATCTGATGGATTATTTGAGGTGTCGGTACTTGAGAGATATTTTAAAGTTCTCTCAGAGGGTTGGAAAATAGAGATGAATACATATAAAAATACAGCAAATGGGGGGAAAAGTAATGTATAAGAGCAAAGGAAATTTTAATTCCTCCCCCTTCTGAAGGTTTGATAATTTGAGTCTATAAAACAAACTGACAATAGACAGATGAGCAGAAGAAAAGGTATTCAAGGCCAGGTACAGTGGCTCACGCCTATAATTCCAGCACTTTGAGAGGCTGAAGTGGGCAGATCACTAGAGGTATGGAGTTCAAGACCAGCCTGGCCAACATGGTGAAACCTTGTCTCTACTAAAAATAGAAAAATTAGCCAGCATGGAGGTGGGCACCTGTAATCCCAGCTACTTGGGAGGCTGAGGCAGGAGAATCACTTGAACTCAGGAGGAGGAGGTTGCAGTGAGCTGAGATCACACCACTGCACTCCAGCCTGGGCGACTGAGTGAGATAGTGTCTCAAAACAAAACAACAACAACAACAACAAAAAAGGTATACAAATTTATAAACATGCACATGTGCAGGGGAGCCACACAAAATATGAGACTCTAAGAAGGGTCAAATGACTAAAGTTTGTATACATACAGAAAAGAGTCAGGGGCTTGGAGTTCCAGGGTGGGGGAAGGTAGCTTACAAGTTGTGGAAGGGTGAGGGGAGGAAACGCAAGCTGAACCAAATCTATTTTGTATTGCAAATGAAATCTCTCAGGTAGCAGCCCTCAGAAAGAATAGATGGTAGCCTGTTGAAAAAGTTTCTCTGTCACACCTTCAACAGTGTCAGACCTTCAGTCTCTTTTTCCTGAGAGTTAGTTTTTCCCTAAATCCAAACAAGGCAGATAAGGGATTCTCAAAGAAAGTCCATTTCTGTCTGCTGTTTACTTTCCTAGTGTGGATTTCTACCAGAAATGCAAATCTCCCCAACAAATGGACAGTTTTTCATAGCTACTCCTCTTTCTGTAGCTTTTCCGAATAGCCATCTCAAAACATGCCAAAGCAGTATATTTTGGGGTGACATATTTATTCCACAGAAGCTATACATATATATATATATATATTTTTTTTTTTTTTTTTTTTTTTTTGATACGGAGTCTCACTTGATGCCCAGGCTGGATTGCAGTGTTGCAATCTCAGCTCACTGCAACCTCTGCCTCCTGGAGTCACAATTCTCCTACCTCAGCCTGCCAAGTAGCTGGGATTACAGGCACACAGCACCATGCCCGGCTAATTTTTGTATTTTCAGTAGAGACAGGGTCTCACCATGCTGGCCAGGCTGGTCTCGAACTCCTGACCTCATGATCCGCCCACCTTGGCCTCCCAAAGTGCTGGGGTTACAGGCGTGAGGCACCACGCCTGGTCCTAGAAGCAATATATTAACCCCAAGAAAAAAAACTGTATACAAGGAAGACCCAAAAATATTTAACAAATTGTCATTTAGGCCAATTTTTAGCAAGATAAAATTTTAAAGAAATTAACACAAAAACAATACCAATCAGAAACACAACCTAACTATCTTGAAATAACTGAAAGATGGTCACTGGAGAAGGGCAGTATTTAGACCTAAAGAAGCAGTATTTGGCTCAAGAGAAAAAAGGACTTTCTAAGACTTTGAACTGTGTAAAATGAAATGACTTTGTGACATTAAGTGGCTCTGTCTTTTTTCATGCTTTTTTATGGCCTCTTCTGTGCTGCTTTACAATTTATATATTTACTTATATCTTTCCAACTAGACTAAAAAGAAGAACCATGTCTGATATACTGTAATATGTCCAGCACCTAACACAGTGCTTGCCCCAGGGCAGCATTCAAAAGGTATTTGTTAAATTGATAAATAAAAGGCCCTGAAGCTGAAGAGCCATTTAATGGGGCACTGTAGATAGACCACAAGATCTGTAATGCACTGGGTCAGATAACCTTAAAGCCCTTTCTAATCCTAAGATTATAAAACCCAAGCCCTAGGAGGTAAAAGGAAACTAGTCCTTTTATTTCAAAATTACTTAAAGGTTGTCCTATTATAAAAGTGTCCATACAATGCTATCTCTAAAAATGTTAGGAAACCATGCTTTAAATACTAAGAGAAGTTGAGCTCTTTGGAATAAAAACACCCACAAATCCAAATATAGTATCCAAATGCAAGTATAGAATGCACTGTATATACAAGTTGAGCATTCCAAATCTAAAAATCCAAAATCCAAAATGTTCTAAAATACAAAACTTTTTGAGCACCAATATGATGTTCAAAGGAAATGCTCCAATGAGCATTTCAGATTTGGGATTTTTGGATTTGGGATGCTCAACTGGTAAATATAATGCAAATATGCCAAAATAAAGAAAAAACACACCAAAATCTGAAACACTTCTGGTCCCAAGCATTTCGAGTAAGAGATATTTAACTTGTATACTCTTAATTTTAAATAATATATACACTTAACTGATAGGGATACAGAATAAAATATCAAAGCACTGAATTGAAGAAAAATAACTATATGTCAAAAATACGTGGTTGCACCTTATTTTCAAAATAAGTATATTAGATGTAGTCCTTAAGATGATATCATTAATTATAATCAAACACTATACTGATTCCATATATATAAAACCTATGGGACTGCTACATTCTTTTGAAATATATATATATATAAAATATATAAGTTTGTTGTCATCAACATTATCTGCATAATCTGGTGGTATAGGTAACTATTCCTTAGGTTCCTGGTCGTTCTTAAAGCTTTGATTAAGAGGGCTACCTCCCACCATCCACATCACAGTGACTCAAACTGCTTCATGCATTATTACCTTATCACTTTCTTTACTTCACAATGACTGAAGTTCCACGGGACTCTTAAAAGCATGAGTTATCTTTATCTAACTTGCTGTCCTTCCAGAATCTCAATATGTAATAACTGTCTTCAGCAGAACATCTCAAGTGTCCCACCATGGCTGTGTACTGAGTCAATAGAGTATATTAAAAAGTAGAAAGTACATTCTGACTTTTTCTTGTTGATCCTCAGACAGGTAAAAATTTAATGGACTAAGCAAGGTATACAACACAATTCTACTTAGAGCACGGATCCAAAAAAAGGTACCTGATACTATAACATACCATAAGCAGCCCGGGATTGGTAAAATGCTCACAATGCCCAAAAATACTTTGGCCACTAATCGAAATGAGACGTATTCATGTGCTAAATGCTAGGGTACTCTTAAAATCACCAAACTCATTTAAGTATATTATAAAAAGTGAGGCCAGGCATTGTGGTTCAAGCCTGTAATCCCAGCACTTTGGGAAGCCAAGTGGAAGAATCTCATTGAGCCCAGGAGACTGAGACTACCCTGGACAACAAAGAAAGATGCCATCTCTACAAAAAAAAAAAAAAAAAAATTAGCCAGGAATAGTGGCATACACCTGTGGTCCTAGCTACATGAGAGGCTGAGGTAGGAGGATTCCTTGAGCCCAAGAGGCTGCAGTAAGCCGTAATCATGCCACTGCACTCCAGCCCGGGTGACAAAATCATACCCTGTCTCAAAAAAAAAAAAAAAGAAAAAAAAAGTGACAATTAAATTAGAAATTGTTCATTGATTGTTCATTGGCAAATTATTAAAAAACGTTTTCTTTACAACATGTGCAGATTTAGGCTGCTATAAGTGAGAGTTTAGAGGTATTTATATCATCTGTTCCAGTATACTCTAACAATACTAAAGTGAGATTTTTCAGGAATACCAACATGGAAAACAAACTTTATTGTACTACAAATAAAGAAAGGATACAAAAAGGTATCTTTCGGGTTATTAAAAAGAAACTAATTAATAGCACCAAAGGCAAACCATAAAGGAAAAGAATAAAAAGATAAAAGAAAAAAATTGACATCATATATATATACTTGGATATATGAAGGGAAAGTGTGCAAATAGAAAGGTGTCTAACCCTCCAATCGAGTATTAAAATTCAACAACAGTCAATTCAACACATATTTACTGAATGCCTGTTATGTACATACAGATATCAGACATAAAGAAAAACCATGAACACAGCAGATAGCGTCTGTGCTCTACAAAAGCTAAAGTTTAGCATGGAGGACAGCCAATTAAAAACAGTTTAAGAAGGGCTCTGCTGAAGAATTACAGGTGCAACTGCAACAAAGAAGACGGGTGTCTAATTCAGACATGGGACCATCAGGAAACTTCTGGAGGACTGGAAAATGGTGGAAGAACAGGAGCTTCCAGCAGACACACATTCATTCTCAAACTTATTTGAGACCATACTCTCAGAAATACTTACGGGATGGGAAAGGTAGAAAAGGACATCCCACTATTAACAGGTAAAAGCTACCAAGTCTTTATAATTTATATGTTAATGTCATTATGGCCTTATGTGAAAACACAGGCTAATGGGGCCTTAACAGTGTATATATGCACAGAAAGAAGACAGTAGGAGTATACATCTAAATGTAAAAATAATTCTCAGTAGGTATCAGGGTTATAGGTGAATTATATCCTTTTTTAGCTTGTTGTTTGATTTTTCTACAACGAATGTGTAAGAAACAGAAAATTTTTGTTGTGAAGGAAAATACACCTGTATATTCAAGACAAAAGTTTACATATTCTTATAAAGAGAGAGCTCCTAAAAATTCAGTAAGAACATATAAACCTCTAATAAAAAAATTTAGGAAAAGGACTTAAAATAGGCATTTCATAAAAGAAGACACACAGTCAATAAAAATTTTTAAAAATACAGCCTAATAGCAATTAAAATTGTACATTAAAATGATAGTGAAATCCAAATTTTCATCAGCAAATGGCAGATGTTGTCAGTAAGGATATGAGGAAGTAAACCTTCTCACATACAGGTTGAGCATCCCAAATCTGAAAATGCAAAATCCAAAATGCTCCAAAATCAGAAACTTTTTGAGAACTGACATGACACTCAAAGGAAATGCTCATTGTAGCATTTTGAGTTTCAAATTTTGGGATTTGGAATGCTCAACCAGTAAATATACATAATACAAATACTCCCAAGTCTGAAAAAATTCAAAATCTGAAACACTTCTGGTCCCAAGCACTTCAGATAAAGGACTCAATCTGTACTACTAGCAGAAGTTTAAAATAGTGTAATATTTCTGGAGAGGTTAAAATATGCATATATACTGTTTGACCCATAATCTCCAACTCTGAAAAAATATACTAAAGAAAACATAATAGAAGATGATTGACCTCTAAGAATATTCATCACAGGCAGAAAAAAAATAGGAAAACAACCTAAAGAGAATGAATTAAATAAACCACAGTACACAGTAGAAAACTATGAGACCATTAAAGAGAATAATTTAGAATAGCATAATAATGTTATGCTTCCCATTTTTAATTTTTTTAATCAATAAATATAATCATAATTAAAATATGTTTGTCTTTTAAAATGGTTGGAAAGCATCAAGGTATTTATAAAACATGCAATGATGGTGTCTAGTAAGGATAAAATATGACCCTAGCTCAGCCATTCAATTAACCCTATTTGTCATTGTAGGGGGTTTTGACTGCTGTCTTTTTTGGTGTGTTTTTTGTTTGTTTGTTTGTTTTTGTTTTTTTGAGACTGAGTCTCATTCTATTGCCCAGGCTGGAATGCAGTGGCATGATCTTGGCTCACTACAGCCTCTGCCTCCTGAGTCCAAGTGATTCTCCTGCCTCAGACTCCCGAGTAGCTGGGATTACAGGCACCCGTCACCACACCTGGCTAATTTTTGTATATTTATTAGAGACATGGTTGTACCATGTTGGCCAGGCTGTTCTCGAACTCCTGATCTCAAGTGATCCACCTGCCTTAGTCTCCCAAAGTGCTGGGATTGCAGGCATGAGCCACCACGCCCAGTTGCTGTAGTTTTTCTAAATGCTATTATTCATATTGTAAATTCGTTAATTAGGGCACACTGATTTTTTTAAAGGAAGTTTAATGAATAATGATATTGTAATACAGTAAGTTGAGAAGGAATATAAATGTTATAATCATCACAGAAATTCAGTTCTGAATAATGATAAAGAGCTACAGTTTTGGAAAGAGACCTGAGTTCAAACCCTTGATATGTAACTTAGGGTGTTTATACAAAACAGTTAAGCTCTCTGCCTTCGGGGTTTTTTTAAATCAGAAAACTGATTGAGAGCATTAAATAATGTATGTAGAGAGCTTAGAATTGTGCATGGTGTACACATAATATGTAATCCTAAGACTTTGACCCCAAGCAAACTAAAAACCACCCAGAAACTTACAGTGGTCGGTCCCACATCTGGAAAAGCTAACCCGCTGTCTGGGACACTCAGCTCAAAATTTCTCCTATATCTCTTAAAATTTTAACATCAACTATAGTATTACAATTTTAGATGAAGGTACACTGTTGAAGGTATTATATGCCTTTCACCAAACATGGTTAGTGACTGTATTGATTTTTCTCCTTTTAAACAGACTTCATTTTTTAGAACAATTTTAGATTCACACAAATGTTGAGCAGAAAGTAGTAAGTTCCTTTGGCCTCAAACACGCACAACCTCCACAACTAAGAACATTCTGTACTAGAGTGGCACATGTGTTGCAACTGATGAACCTACACCAATGACTCATTATCATCTGAAGTTCACAGCTTCTGTTAGGGTTCTATCTTGCTGTAGTATATTCTATAGATTGGGACAATCCATCATCCTAGCATACAGGATAGTTACACTGCCCTAAAAATCCTCTGCACTCCACCATTCATCTCTACTTCCTGCCCAGTATCTGGTAACTACTAACCTTTTTACTGTCTCCAAGGGTTTGCCTTTTCCAGAATGTCCTACAATTGGAATTATATAATATAAAGCTTCTTCATGCTGTCATCTTTGAATTAGTAGTATGCATTTAAGGTTTCTCCAAGTCTTAAGGCTTGATAGCTCATTTCTTTTTTACCGGTAAGTAACATTCCATTGTCTAAATGTACCACAGTTGATTTCCCCATTCACCTACTGAAGAACAACTTGGTTGTTCCACACTTTGGCAATTGTTAATAAAGTGGCTATAAACATCCTTGTGCAGGATATTGTATGAACATAAGTTTGTTTTTTTAAAGTTCAGGGATACATGTGCAGGTTTGTTACATAAGCAAACTTGTGTCATGGGGGTTTGTTGCACAGATTATTTCATCACCCAGGTATTAAGCCTAGTACCCATTAGTTATTTTTCCTGAACCTATTCCTCCTCCCACCCCCCACCCTCTGACAGGCCCCAGTGTCTGTAGTTCTGCTCTGTGTGTCCGAGTGTTCTCATCATTTAGCTCCCACTTATAAGTAGGAACATGCGGTATCTGGTCTCCTGTTCCTGCACAAGATTGTTGGCTGCATGTATGTCTTCTTTTAAAAAGTGTCTTTTCATGTCCTTTGCCCACTTTTTAATGGGGTTGTTTTTTCTTCTTGTAAATTTAAGTTTCTTATAGATGCTGGATATTAGACCTTTGTTGGATGCACAGTTTCCAAAACTTTCTCCCATTCTGTAGATTGTCTGTTTGTTGATAGTTTCTTTTGCTGTGCAGTTTAAAGTTTGCTCTTTGGTTTAAACAGATCCCATTTGTCAATTTTTGTTTTTTTGCAATTGCTTTTGGCATCTTTGACATAAAATCATTGCCAGTGCCTATGTCCTTAATGGTATTACCTAGGTTGTCTTCCAGAGTTTTTATAGTTTTGTATTTCACATTTAAGTATTTAATCCATCTTGAGTTAATTTTTGAAAATGGTGTAAGGAAGGAATCTAGTTTCAATCTTCTGCATGTGGCTAGCCAGTTATCCCAGCACTATTTACTGAATAGGGAATCCTTTCTCCATTGCTTGTTTTTGTCAAGTCTGTCAAAGATCAGATAGTTGTAGGTATGCAGTCTTATTTCTGGATTCTCTATTCTGTTCCATTTGTCTGTGTATCTGTTTTTGTTCCAGTATCATGCTGTTTTGGTTATTGTAGCCTTGTAGTATAGTTTGAAGTCATGTAGCATGATGTCTACAGCTTTGTTCTTTTTGCTTAGGATTGCCTTAGCTATTCAAGCTCCTTTTTAGTTTCATATGAATTTTAAAGTAGCTTTTTCTAGTTCTGTGAAGAATCTCAATGGTAGTTTAACAGAAATAGCATTATCTATAAAGTGCTTTGGGCAGTATGCCATTTTAACAATATTGATTCTTCCTATCCATGAGCATGGAATGTTTTCCCATTTGTTTGCATCATCTGTGATTTATTTGAGCAGTGGTTTACAGTTCTCCTTGTAGAGATCTTTCACCTCCCTAGTTAGCTTTATCCCTCGGTATTTTATTCTTTTTGTGGGAATTATGAATGGGATTACATTCTGGATTTGGCTCATGGCTTGACTGTTCTTGGTGTATAGGAATGCTAGTGATTTTTGCACATTGATTTTGTATCCTGCGACTTTGCTTAAGTTGTTTATTGGCTTAGAAGCTTTTGGGCTGAGACTATGGGGTTTTTTAGATATAGCACTGTACAAACAGGGATAGTTTGACTTTCTGTCTTCCTATCTGAATGCCCTTTATTTCTCTCTCTTGCCTGATTACCCTGGTCAAGACTTCCAATACTATGTTGAATAAGAATGGCAAGGGAGGGCATCCTTGTCTTGTGCCAGTTTTCAAGGGAATGCTTCCAGCTATTGCCCATTCAGTACAAGGTTGGCTGTGAGTTTATCATGGATGGCTCTTATTATTTTGAGGTGCTTCCTTCAATACCTAGTTTATTGAGAGTTTTTAGCATGAGGAAATGTTGGATTTTATCAAAAGCATTTTCTGCATGTATTGAGATAACCATGTGGTTTTTGTCCTTTAGTTCCGTTTATGTGATGAATCAATCATGTTTATTCATTTGCATATGTTGAACTAACCTTATATTCCAGGGATAAAGCCTACTTGATCGTGGTGGATAAGCTTTTTAATGTGGTGCTGGATTCGGTTTGCCAGTATTTTGTTGAGGAATTTGCATTGATATTCATCAAAAATAATGGCCTGAAGTTTTCCTTTTTCGTTGTATCTCTGCCAGGTTTTGGTATAAGGGTGATGCTGACCTCATAAAATGAGTTACAAAGGAGTCCCTCCTCCTCAATTTTTTTGGGATAGTTTCAGTGGGAATGGTACCAGCTCTTCTTTGTACATCTGTAGAATTTAGCTGTGAATCTGTCTGGTCCTGGACTTTTTTTGGTAGGGAGGTAGAGTAGGCTAATTATTACGGCCTCAATTTCAGAACCTGTTACTGGTCTGTTCACAGATTCAACTTCTTCCTGGTTCAGTCTTGGGTGGATGTATGTTGAGGGAACTGAAGTTTTAATTTTATTTGGGTAAATTTAAAAATTGGTAATAGAATAATGCTGGCCTCATAGAATGAGTTGGAAGTATTCCTTCTACTTCTGTCTTCTAGAAGAGATTGTAGAGAACTGATACAATTTATTCTGTACATGTTTGGTAAAACTCAACAGTAAAACCATCTGGTCCTGGTGCTTTCTACTTTGGAAGGTTATTAATTATTGATTCAGTTTCTTGAAAAGACATACACTTACTCAGTAGTCTATTCTTCCCGTTTGAGTTTTGACATTTTGTATCTTTTCTTCCTTCCTCCCTCCTACTACTCTCTGGCATTCCTGAGGAAGATGAGAAACCTAAAAGTTTGGAAAACGTATTTTAGGGAATAATCCAGGAAAACTTCCCCAGGCTTGCTAGAGATCTGGCCATCTAAATACAAGAAGCTCAAAGAACACCTGGGAAATTCATTGCAAAAGATCATCACCTAGGCACATAGTAATCAGGTTATCTAAAGTCAAGACAAAGGAAACAATATTAAGAGCTGTGAGGCAAAAGCATCAAGTAACCTATAAAAGAAAACCTATCAGATTAAAAGCAGCTCAGCAGAAATTCTATTAGCCAGAAGGAATTGGGGTCCTAGCTTTAGCCTTGTTGAACAAAATAATTATCAGCCAACAATTCTGTATCCAGCAAAACTAAGCTTCATAAATGAAGGAGAGATAAAGTATTTTTCAGACAAACAAATATTGAGAGAGCGTGCCCTAACAAGCCAGCACTACAAGAAATGCTAAAAGGAGTTCCAAATCTTAAAACAAAACATTGAAATACACCAAAATATAACCTTCTTAAAGCATAAATCTCACAGGGCCTATAAAACAATAACACAATGAAAAAAAAGGCCATGGTTTTCAGGCAACAACTAGCATTAGGAATAGAACAATACCTCATATCTCAATACTAACATTGAATGTAAATGACCTAAATGTTCCATGTAAAAGATACAGAATGGCAGAATGAATAAAAATCCACCAAGTATCTGTTGTTCTCAAGACACTCACCTAACACATAAGGACTCACATAAATTTAAGGAAAAGGGATGGAAAAAGATATTCCATGCAAATTAAAGCCAAAAGTAAGCAGGAGTAACTACTCAAATAGCAGACAAAACAGACAGATCATATACCTAGAAAACCCTAAAGACTCATCCAAAAAGCTCCTAGATCTGATAAATGAATTCAATAAAGTTTTGGGATACAAAATCAATGTACAGCACTGCTATACACCAACAGTGACCAATCTGAGAATCAAATCAAGAACTCAACCCCTTTTACAACAACTGCAAAAAATACATACATACATACACACACACACACACACACACACACACGAATATACCTAATCAAGGACGTGAAAGATCTCTACAAGGAAAACTACAAAACACTGCTGAAAGAAATCATAGATGACACAAACAAATCGAAACACATCCTATCCTGATGGATGAGTAGAATGAATATTGTGAATATGACCATATTGCCAAAAGCAATCTATAAATTCAGTGCAATTCCCATCAAAATGCCATCATCATCCTTAACCGAACTAGAAAAAAGAGTCCTAAAATTCATATGGAACCAAAAAAGAGCTCACATAGCCAAAGCAAGACTAAGCAAAGAAAATAAATCTGGAGGCATCACATTACCCAACTTCAAACTGTACTACAAGGCTGTAGTTACCAAAACAGGATAATACTGGTATAAAAACAGGCATGTAGAGGCCAGGCACGGTGGCTCACGCTTGTAATCCCAACACTTTGGGAGGCCGAGGCGGGTGGATCGCCTGAGGTCAAGAGTTCGAGACCAGTCTGACCAACATGGAAAAATCCTGTCTCTACTAAAAATACAAAAATTAGCCAGGCATGGTGGCACATGCCCATAATCCCAGCTACTCAGGAGGCTGAGGCAGAAGAATTGCTTGAACCCAGGAGGTGGAGGCTGCGGTGAGCCAAGATCACGCCATTGCACTCCAGCCCAGGCAATGAGAGCAAAATTCCGTCTCAAAAAAAAAAAAAAAGGCATGTAGACCAATGGAACCTAGAAATAAAGCCAAATATTTGCAGCCAACAGCTCTTCAACAAAGCAAACAAAAACATAAAGTGGGTAAAGGACACCCTAGTCAACAAATGGTGCTGGGATAATTGACAAACCACTTGTAGAAGGATGAAACCAGATCCTTATCTCTCACCTTACACAAAAGTCAACTCAAGATGCATCAAAGACTTAAATCTAAGATCCAAAACCATACAAATTCTAGAAGATAATATCAGAAAAACTCTTCTAGACATTAGCTTAGGCAAAGGCTTCATGACCAAGTACCCAAAAGCAAATGTAATAAAAACAAAGATAAATAGATGGGATGTAGTTAAACTAAACATTTCTGCACAGCAAAAGAAATAATCAGGAGAGTAAACAGACAATCGACAGAGGGGGAAAAAATATTTGCAAACTACGTAACCCACAAAGGACTAATATGGAGAATCTACAAGGAAGTCAAACAAATCAGCAAGAAAAAAACAAATAATCCCATCAAACAGTGGGCTAAGGATATGAATAGACAATTCTCAAAAGAAGATATTCAAATGGCCAACAAACATATGAAAAAATGGTCAACATCACAAATTATCAGGGAAATGCAAATCAAAACCACAATGCAATACCACCTTACTCCTGAAAGAATAACCATAATTAAACAATCAAAAAATAATAATTTTTGGTGTGGATGTGGTGAAAAGGGAACACTTGTACACTGCTAGTGGAAACATAAACTAGTATAACCACTATGGAAAACAGTATGGAGATTCTTTAAAGAACTAAAAGTAGAACTAACATTTGATCCAGCAACCCAAGTACTGGGTATCTACCCAAAGGAAAAGAAGTCATTAGATGAAAAAGACACTTGCACACACGTTTATAGCAGCACATTTCTGCAATTGCATTTTGCAATTGCAAAAATGTGAAACCAGCCTACATGCCCATTACCAACAAGTGGATAAAGAAAATATGGTGTATACACACACACACACACACACACACACACACACGCATGCGAGCGCCATGGAATACTACTCAGCCATAAAAAGAATAAAATAATCGCACTCACAGCAACCTGGATGGAGTTGGAGACCATTATTCTAAGTGAAGTAACTCAGGAATAGAAAACCAAACATCATATGTTCTCACTCATAAGTAGGAGGTAAGCTACGAAGACGCAAAGGTGTAAGTATGATATAATGACCTCTGAGGACTCGGGAGAAAGGTTGGAAGGGCAGTGAGGGATAAAAGACTATACAATGGGTACAGTATACAGCGCTTGGGTGATAGATGCACCAAAATCTCAGAAATCACCACTGAAGAACTTATTCATGTAACCAAACACGACCTGTTCTCCAAAAACTATTGAAATAATTTTAAAAGACAGACCAATAAACACACTGCAAATTTTTAAAACTTTTTATTTCAGAAATAATTGTAGAGTCACTAGAAAGTTGCAAAGATTGTACAGAAAATTCCCATGTACCTTCCATTAAGTTTTCCCTAAGGGCTACATCGTATGTATCTACAGTATACTATTACAGGCAGAAAACTGACAAACAGAAAATTATGTGTGTACATATTAATAGTTCTATGGCATCGTATCAAATGTATACATTCTCATAACCACAAGCACAATCAAGACCCAGAAGTGTTCCATCAAGACGATCACTCTGTGATTCTCTTGTTAAATAAATGTGTTTGCCTTTTCTCCAAAAGGAACAAAAACAAAAAAAACTAGAAAATTAAAAAACAAGTGTTGCATCACCACAAACCTCTCCCTGCTGCTAACCCTTGAAAATCACCCTCCAACACACACACACCCTTCTCTCCTCCACCATCTCTAAACACTGGCATCCATAGATTTCTTCTCCATTTCCATAATTTTGTCATTTTAAGAATGTTATATAAATCAGCAGTCACCAACCTTTTTGGCACCAGGGACCAGTTTCATGGAAGACAACTTTTCCACAGACTAGAGGGGGTGATGGTTTTGGGATGAAACTGTTCCACCTCAGACAATTTCTCTTGGGGGCAGGGGGCACATTTAGGGCATGGTTTTGAGATGAAACTGTTCTACCTCAGATTATCAGGCATTAGAGTCTCATAAACAGCATGCAACCTAGATTCCTCATATTCACAGTTCACAATAGGGTTTGCACTCCTACGAGAATCTAATGCTACCACTGATCTGACAGGAGGCAGAGCTCAGGTGATAAATGCTCCCTTGCCTGCAGTTCACCTCCTACTGTAAGGCCCGGTTCCTCCTAACAGGCGATGGAGTAACACCTGTCTGTGGCCCAGGGGTTGGGGACCCCTGGGTTATAAGGCAGTACTTGCAAGCCTCATGGTAACTTCAAATCAAAAAACATATAATAGATACACAAAAAATAAGAAGCAAGAAATTAAATCAAACCACCAGAGAAAAATCATGTTCACTAACAGGAATACAGGAAGAAAGGAAAAAAGGAAAGACCACAAAATCACCAGAAAACAAAATGGCAGAAGTATGTCCTAAACTATCAATAATAATACTGAATGTAAACAGACTAAACTCTCCAATGAGAAGATACAGAGTGGCTGAATGGATTTTAAAAGACCCAATGATCCTTTGCCTACAAGAAACCTACTTCACTATAAAGACACACAGGCAGAAAATAAAGAGCTGGAAAAAGATACTCCATACCAATGGACACCATGCAGAGCACAAGTAGCTATATTTACATCAGATAAAATAGATTTCAAGATAAAACTATAAGAAGACACAAAGGTAATTATATAATGATAAAGGGGTCAATTCAGCAAGAGGATATAACAATTGTAAATATATATGCACCCAGCACTGGAGCACCCAGATATATAAAGCAAATATTATTAGAGCTGAAGAAATAGACCCCAAAACAATAATAGCTGTAGGCTGGGCATGGTGGTTCACTCCTGCAATCCCAGCACATTTGGAGGCTGAGATGGGCAGATTGCTTGAATCCAGGAGTTTGAGACTAGCCTAGGCAACATGGCAAAATCCCATGTCTACAAAAAATACAAAATCTAGCTAGGCATGGTGGTGCGCACCTATACTCCCAGCTACTCAGGAGGCTGAGGTGGGAGTAGCATTTGAGCGTGGAAGCTGCAGTAAGCCGAGATCTTGACAACTCACTCCAGGCTGGGCGATGTAGCGAGACTCCATCAGAAAAAATAAAAATAAAAACTAAAAAAAATATATAGACTTCAATACCCCACTTTCAACATCAGACAAATATTTCAGACAGAAAGTCAACAAAGAGGCCAGGCATGGTGGCTCACGCCTGTAAGCCCAGTGCTTTGGGAGGCCAAGGCAGGCAGATCACTTGAGTTCAGGAGTTCAAGGCCAGCCTGACCAATGTGGTAAAAACTCATCTCTACTAAAAATACAAAATCATTCGCCAGGCAAGGTGGCATGTGCCTGTAATCCCAGCTACTCATGAGACTGAGGCAAGAGAATTGCTTGAACCCGGGAGGCAGAGGTTGCAGTCAGCCAAGATCGTGCCACTGTACTGCTGGCTGGGCAACAGAGCGAGTCTCTGACTCAAAAAAAAAAGAAAACAGAAAATCAAAAAACAAAATTTAATCTGTGTTATAGACCAAATGAACCTAACAGGTATTTACAGGCCATTCTTCCAATGGCCATAGAAAATATATTCTTTGCCTCAGCACATGGATCGTTTTCAAGAACAGACCATATGGTAGGTCACAAAACAAAAAAGTCTTAAAACAGTTTAAAAAAAAAACTGGAATAATATGAAGCATCTTTTCTGACAATGGAATGAAACTAGAAATCAGTAAGAAGAGAAATTTCTGGAAACTACAGAAATACACGGAAATTAAGAAATATGCTTCTGAATGACCAATGGATCCACAAAGAAACTTAGGAAAAAACTGAAAAATTTCTTGAAACAAATGATAATGGAAACATAACATCCCAAAATCTATGGGATACAGCAAATGCAGTACTGAGGAAGTTTACACCTGGAAGTGTCTACATCAAAATTAAAAGAAAAATGTAAAATAAACCACCTAATGATACATCTTAACCAGAAAAGAGCAAACCAAACCCATAATTAGAAGAAAAGAAACAATACAGATTAGAGCAGAAATAAACTTGAAATGAGAAAAATAATACAAGAGATCAACAAAACAAAAAGTTGGTGTTCTGAAAAGGTAAACAAAATTGACAAACCTCAGCCAGACTAAAAAAAAAAAAAAAGAGAGATGACCCAAAGAAATAAAATTAGAGATGCAAAGAAGACATTACAAATGACACCACAGATATTCAAAGGATCATTAGTGGCTACTAAGAACAACTATGTGCCAATAAATTGAAAACTCTAGTAGAAATGGATAAGTTCCTAGAGACATAAAACCTACCAAGACTGAACCATAAAGAAATCCAAAACCTGAAGAGATCAATAACAAGTAATGAGATCAAAAGTATAATGAAAAGTGTCCCAGCAAAGAGAAGCCCAGGTCCCAAAGGCTTCACTGCTGAATTATCCCAAACATTTAAAGAACACCAGTCCTACTGAAACTACTCTGAAAAACAGAGGTGGGAATACTTCCAAACTCAGTCTATGAGGCTAGTATTACCCCGATATGAAAACCAAGGATAATCAAAAAAAGAAATCATAGAACAACATGTCTAATGAATACTGATGGAAAAATCCTCAACAAAATACTACCAAAGCAAATTCAACACATTAAAAATATCATTCATCATGACCAAGTGGGATTTATCACAGGGAAGCAAGGATGATTCAACATATGCAAATAAATTAATGTCATACATCATACCAACAGAATGAAAGACAAAACCCTTATCATTTCAACTGATGCTGAAAATGCATTTTACAAAATTCAACATCCCTTCATGATAAAAATCCTCACAAAACTGGGGATAGAAGAAACGTACCTCAACTAGATACAGTGGCTCACACTTGTAATCCCAGCACTTTGGGAGGCCAAATCGGGTGGATAACCTAAGGTCAGGAGTTCGAGACCAGCCCGGCCAACATGGGGAAACCCTGTCTCTACTAAAAATACAAAAATAAGCCAGGCATGGTGACATGCCTATAGTCCCAGCAACTTGGGAGGCTGAGGCAGGAGAATCACTCAAACCTGGGAGGTGGAGGTTGCAGTGAGCCGAGATCATGCCACTGCACTCTAGCCTAGGCTACAGAGCGAGACTCCATCTCAAAAAAAAGAAGAAGAAACTTACCTCAACGTGATAAAAACCATATATGATAGGCCCATATCTAGTTTCACACTGCATGGGGGAAAAACTGAAAGCCTTTCCTCTAAGATTTAGAATATAACAATGATGCCCATTTTCACCACTATTATTCAATACAGTACCGGAAGTCTTTGCTAGAGCAATCAGACAAGAGAAAGAAATAAAGGGCATCAAAATTGAAAAGGAAGAAGTCAAATTATCCTTGTTTACAGAGGATATGATTTTACATTTGAAAAAATCTAAAGACTCCCCTAAAAAACTATTACAACTCATAAACAAATTCAGTAAAATTGCAGGATACAAAATCAACACACAAAAATTAGTAGCATTTCTATATGCCAACAGCAAACAATCTGAAAAAGAAATCAAGAAAGTAATCCCATTTAAAATAGCTACAAATAAAATTAAATACCTAGGAATTAACCAAAAAGGTGAAAGATCTCTACAATGAAAACTATAAAACACTGATGCAAGAAAATTGAAGACACACAAAAAAAGGGAAAGATATTCCATGTTCATGAATTAAAAGAATCAATATTGTTAAAATGACCATATTAACTAAAGGAATCTACAGATTTAACGCAATCTTTATCAAAATACTAATGGCATTCCTCACAGAAATAGAAAAGGCAATCCTAAAATTTATATGAAACCACAAAGACCCAGAATAGCCAATGCAATCCTAAGCAAAAACAACAAAACTGGAAGAATCACATTACATTACTTTAAATTATACTGAAGAGCTATAGTAACCAAAATGGCATGGTACTAGCATAAACACAGACACAAAGATCATGGGACAAAATAGAGAACATAAAGTCATACATCTACAGTGAACTCATTTTTGACAAAGGTGCCAAGAAAATACACTGGGGAAAGGACAATCTCTTCAATACATGATGCTGGGAAAACCGAATATCCATATGCAAAAGAGCGAAACTGACTCCCTATCTCTCACCATATACAAAAATCAAATCAAAATTGATTATTAAAGACTTTAATTCCTCAAGCTATGAAACTAAAAGAAAACACTGGTGAGACTCTCCAGGACATTGGTATGGGCACAAATTTCTTGAGTAATACGCTACGAGTGCAAGCAATCAAAGCAAAAATGGACAAACAGGATCATATCAAGCAAAAAGCTTTTGCACAGCAAAGAAAACAATAAAAAAAGTGAAGAAGAGACAATCCACAGAATGAGAGAAAATATTTGCAAACTACCCATCTCATAGGGGATGAATAACCAGAATATATAAGGAGCTCAAACATCTCTAAAGGAAAAAACTCTAATAATCTAATTTTTAAAATGGACAAAGGATGTGAATACACATTTCTAAAAAGAAGACATACAAATGGCAAATAGGCATATGAAAAGCTGTTCAACATTATTGATCAGAGAAATGCAAATCAAAACTATAATTAGACATCATCTCACCCCAGTTAAAATGGCCTTTATCCAAAAGTCAAGCAATAATAAATGCTGGCAAGGATGTGGACAAAAGGGAGCCCTCATACTCTTGGTGGAAATCTAAATTAGTACAACCACTATGGAGAACAGTTTGGAGGCTCCACAAAAACCTAAAAATAGAGCTACCTTACCATGCAGCAATCCCACTCCTAGGTATATAAACAAAAGGAAGGAAATCAATAAATCAAAGAAATACTTGCACTCCTATGTTTATTGCAGCACTATTCACAACAGCCAAGATTTGAAGCAACCTAAGTGTCCATCAACAGATGAACGGATTTTAAAAATGTGGTATATATACAAAACAAAGTACTATTCAGGCATAAAAAATAATGGGATTCAGTCATTTGCAACAACATGGATGGAAGCTGAGGTCAAATTACATTATGTGAAATAAGTCAGGCACAAAAAGACAAACTTTGCATGTACTCACTTATTTATGGGAGTTAAAAATTAAAATAATTGAACTCATGGAGATAGACAGTAGAAGGATGGTTACCAGAGGCTGGAAAGGATAGTGTAGGGTTGGGAAGGGGAAGTGGGAAGGGTCAATGGGTACAAAAAACAGAATGAGTAATACCTAGAATTTGCTAAAACAACAGAATGACTATAGTCAATAACAACTTAATTGTAGATTTTTAAATAACTAAAAGAATATAACTGTATTATTTGTAACATAAAGAATAAATGCTTGAGGGGATGGATACCCATCTCCCTTGATGTGATTATTACACATTGCATCCCTGTATCAAAATATCTCATATAACCCATAAATTCATACACCTACTATGTACCCACAAAAATTAAAAACAAAAAAAATTAAAGATGTGTGAGGGTATGTCAACATACACTAGTTTTTTTTTTTGTGTTTTTTTTTTTGAGACAAAGGCTCACTCTGCCACCCAGGCTGGAGTGCACTGTCACTGCAACCTCTGCCTCCTGAGTTCAAGCGATTCTCCTGCCTCAGCCTCCTGAGTAGCTGGGATTACAAGTGCCTACCACCATGCCTGGCTAATTTTTATATTTTTAGTAGAGACATGGCTTCACCATGTTGGCTAGGCTGGTCTTGAACTCCTGACCTCAAATGATCCACCCACCTTGGCCTCTCACAGTGCTGGGAGTTCAGACGTAAGTCATCATGCCTGGCCAAGGTACACTTTTATTGCTAGAGAATACCCAATTACTCTAGCAATATTTATTGGAAATATTAACCTTCCTACATTACACTGCTTTCAACCTATGTCAAAAATCAATTAGCCATATTTGTGGGACTATTTCTACATTTTGTATACTATTCTCTATGTGTGTGTCTCTATACCAACACCACACAATCTGGATTACTGTAAAGTCATGAAATCAAACAGAGTGACTCTCCCACCTTACTCTTTTTTGAAAACTATTTTAGCTATTATAGTTCCTACAACTTCCTAAATAGGTTTTAGAATAATTGGGTCTATATTTACATTTTTTTAAAAATCTTGCTGAAATTTTGACAGAAACGGTGCTTAAAACTGTGTATCAATTTGGAAAGAGTTTACATCTATGGTAAGTCTGCTAATGAATATATTTCTCCAATTATTCAGACTTCTGATTTCTTTCATCAATGCTATGAAATTTACAGCATAAAAGTTCTGTATGTCTTGTTGTATTTACACCTACTAATTCAATATTATTATAAACTGTATTGTATTTTTATTCCAGATTTATGTGTGCATTGTTTATACACAGAAATATAAGTACAAGCTGTTTTCACTCCTCCTTCTCCAATAGAAAAACAAACAAAGAAACAAACAAACAAATATACAAGTGCCAAGATTTTTACCTGGAACTCAAATATGAGAATGAGATAATTCCTGAGGCCACAGAGAAGTAAGAAAAAAGCAAGCAAACAAACAAACAAAAAACAACTCTGAACAGATGCTAGGGAATCAGACCTCCACATCTGTGACACCCTTCCCCCTCCATTCTGCCTGGCATCAAGCAGAAAATCTCGCCCCCGCCCCCACCCAACTCATATTTCTATATTGGAAAAGGTAAGACTGAGGTGGTCAGCCAGGTTCCCCAACATCTTGGGTTCCCAAGCAAGAGACCTGTCCCCACCTTAATCCATGGGAAGCATCGTGACTGCCTAAAGGGAGAAATATTCCTGAGAACAGGTAGAGACAAAGACGGGAGGTGGGACTATCATCCCCAACCCTGGAAAGTCTGCTCTGCTCTTAAGCAAACAGAGGTGCCCAATCTGAGTGGCTGCTCAGCAGAAGAGGTATGTTCCGCTGGACTCCTAGGCACAAAGCTCTAGCTAGCCTTAACACACCGCCAGCCTAATTCCTTTGGGACCTCTCACCTTCAGAGCAGGCATCACTCCGATCATTTACCAGAGCCGAGGTCAACCCAAGCTTAAGGTACCTCCTAGAGCTAAAAAGAGGCAGTGAGCTAGACGCAAAGATTCACTAAGCAAATATATCCAAGAGAAACCAAAACAAGACGGACAGAAAAAAAAAAAAAACTAGAATAAATAACTATTCCATAAATATCTATAAATAACTATCCTTCAATGCAAAGACATAAAATACACCCACAAGAAACAACAGCAAACAGAGAACCATGACCTCCCCAAAAGGACAAAACAAAAATCCAGCAACTGATCCTAACAAGAAAGCAATTTGTGAGTTCTCTAACCGCAAATTCAAAATTGTAGTTATAAGGAAAGTCAGTGACCTCCAAGATAACATAGAAAAGCAACTCAAAAATTTATCAAAGAAATTAAAAAAAAAAAATAGGCCAGGCACAGTGGCTCATGCCTGTCTATAATCCCAACACTTTGGGAGGCCGAGGCAAGTGGATCACTTGAGGTCAGGAGTTCAAGACCAGCCAGGCCAACATGATGAAGCCCCATCTCTACTAAAAATGCCAAAAATTATCCAGGCATGGTGGCGCATGTCTGTAGTCTCAGCCACTCGGGAGGCTAAGGCATGAGAATCACTTTAACCTGGGAGGTGGAGGCGGCAGTGAGCCAAGATCACACCACTGCACCTCAGCCTGGGTGACAGAGTGAGATCCTGTCTCAAAAAAAAAAAAAAAGGGGGAAAATTTTTTAAAAAGATATTGAAATAATCTTTTAAAATCAGAGGCTAGGCATGGTATAATCTCAGCACTTTGGGAAACCAAGGCAGTAGAACTGTTTGAACTCAGGAGTTCAAGACCAGTCTGGGAAACACAGGAAGACCACCATCTCTACAAACGAAAATTAGCCAGGCATGGTGGCACAAGCCTGTGGTACCAGTTACTCAGGAGGTTGAAATGGGAGAATCACTTGATCCTAGGCAACAGAGGATGAAATGACCCATGATTGTGCCACTGCAGTCAAGCCTAGGCAATATGGTGAGACGTTGTCTCAAAAACAAAAAATCAAACAGAAGTCTTGGAACTGAGAAACACATTTGCTGAACTGAAGAACTTCCTGGCGGCTCTCAAAGAAGATCAGTGAAGCAGAGGAAAGAATTGGCAAACTCAAAGACTGGTTATCTGAAAATACATGATCAGAGGAGAAAAAAGAAGAGTGGAAAAGAAAGAAGCTGCCTATAAGATATAAAAAATTACCTCGAAAGACCAAAGCTAAGAATTATTAGTGTTCAAGAGGGAGCTGAGCAACACCAAGGGCTAGAATGCTTACTCAAAAAAAAACAGAAATTTTTCCAAAAGATATACATATCCAGATACAAAAAAATTTCAAAACACAAAATAGGTTCAACCCAAATAAGACTACCTCAAGGCATGTAATAACCAAATTCTCAAAGGTCAAGGGCAAAGAGAGGATTCTAAAAACAGCATGAGAAAAGAAGCAAATAACATATAAAAGACCTCCACATTGTCTGTCAAGACTTCTCAATGGAAAGCACACAAATAGAGTGAAACAACATTTTCAAAGTGCTTAAAAAACCAAACCAAACAAAACAAAACAAAACAAAACTGCCATCCGAGAATACTGTATTTAGCAAAATTATACTTCAGATATGAAGGAGACAGAAACTATTTCTCAGACAACCTAAAGCTGAAAGAATTCACCACTATCAGATCTACATTATAAGAAATGCTAACGGGAGTTCTTCAATTTGAAGGGGAAAAAAATTTTTTTTAAACTGGTGAAATTAAGTATATAAATAAACCCAGAATCCTATACTACTGTGACAGTGATGCAAAATCCACTCCTAACTCCAGTATGAGGCCCAAAAGACAAATTTATCAAAAATAATAATAGCTACAGCAACCTGTTAAGAACAGGTAACATAGAAAATTTAAAGTGAGACAACTAAAAGTCAAAATGTGGGGGTGATGATGTTAAATTGCAGATTATTTTTGTGTAGTTTTTTTTTTGCCTTTGCTTCTATTCTTATTATTTGTGACCTAAGATGAACTGTCTCTTGTTATATCTATAAAGTATTTTTTGTAAGCCTCATGGTAACTGCTAACCACAGAACAAAACTTGTAAGAACCCACTAAAAATAAAAAGCAACAAATTAAAACATACTACCAGAAAAAAGTACTTACCCACAAAGACAGACAGAACCACAAAGGAAGAAAAAAAGAAAGACAGGAGTGTCAAAACAACCAGAAGCAAAAAAAAAAAAAAAAAAAAAGGATTGTTAAAAGTAAAGTAAGTCCTAACTTATCAATAATAATGACAATACTGAATTTAAACAATCTTAATTCTCTTTTTTTTTTTCCAGACAGAGTCTTGCTCTGTCACCCAGGCTGGATGGCGTGCAACAGTACAATCTCGGCTCACTGCAACTTCTGCCTCCTGGGTTCAAGTGATTCTCCTGTCTTGGCCTCCCAAGTAGCTGGGATTACAGGCATGCGCCACCATGCCTGGCTAAATTCTGTATTTTTTAGTAGAGATGGGGTTTCACCATGTTGGCCAGGCTGATCTCAAGGCCCACCTTGGCCTCCCAAAGTGCTGGGATTACAGGCATAAGCCACTGTGCCAGGCCTTAATTCTCTAATTAAAAGGCATAGAGTGGCTGAATAAAGAAATAAGACCCAACTATATGCTGTCTTCAAGAAACCTACCCTACCTATAAAGACACATAGACTGAAAGTGAAGGGGTGGAAAAAGATATTCTATGCAACTGGAAAACAAAAAAGCACAGGAGTAGCTATACTTAGATAAAACAGACTACAAATCTAAGATTATAAAACCAAGTATATAAAACAAACATGGTAGATCTAATAAAGAAAAGACAAATTGCAATACAATAATAGGAGACTCTAACTGCCACTATCAGTAATGGGCAGATCATCCAGGAGTAAATCAACAAAGAAACCACAGAGTTAAACTACACACTAAATCTAATAGGCCTACTGACATTTTCAGAATATTTCACTCAACAGTTAGAAAATACACATTCTTCTCATCAGCACATGGTACGTTCTATAGAACAGACCACAAAAAGGGCATAAAATAAGTATGAACGCATTTTTTAAAAAATCATGTCAAGTATCTTTTTGGACCACAATGGGATAAAACTCAAAATCAATAACAGGAACATCAGAAATACAGAAACACATGGAAATTAAACAATTAAACAGTATGTTCCTGACTGATCAATGGGTCAACGAAGAAATTGAGAAAATTGTAAAAACTTCTTGAAACAAATGAAAATGGAAATACAACATACCAAAATCTATGGGATATGGCAAAATCAGCACTAAGAGAAAAGTTTACAACAATAAATGCCCATTTTTAAAAAAAAAGAAAAATTTCAAATAATCTAACAATGTACTTCAAGGATCTAGAAAGTAAGAACAAACCAAACCTCAAATTTGTAGAAGAAAATAAAGATCAGAGCAGAAATAAATCAAATTGAGACCAAAAAATACAAAAGATCAATGAAATGAAAAGTTGGTTTTCTTGAAAAGATAAATGTAATATGAATTTAATGAAATTAATGAATTTAAATAAATTCATGGTATCGAATTCATTTTGGATTTTGTTGCTATTTTCTAATATTTTGTTGAAGATTTCTGTATCTTCATTTACGAGAATATTGGTCTATAGTTTTCTTTCTTCTAATGTCTTGATATCAGAGTAATAATGGTCTCATAAAATGAACTGGAAACTGTTTCCCTTTCTTCCATTTTCAGGAAGAATATGTGTAGAACTGGTATTGACTCTTCTTTAAAAGTTTGGTAGAATTCTCTGGTGAAACTATTTGGGCCTCAAGATTTCATCTTAGTGGTATTTTAAGTTTAGTTCCCTTAATAGTTAAAGAGCCATTCAAATTATCTATTTTATTTTGGGTGGTAGTTTGTACTTTTCTATGAATTGGTTCATTCCATCTGAATTATCAAATTTACGTGTGTAGGGCTGTTTGTAGTATTCCCTTGTTATCCTTTTGATGTAGGCAGGATCCACGCCTGTTTCATTCCTGACAGCAATAATTGGTGTATTCTCTCTTTTTGTCACTCTTGTTAGAGGTTTGTCAATTTTATCGATCTTTGAAAATAACCAGCTTTATGTTTCAAAAGTTTTTGTTTTTATTTTCAATTTCAATGATTCCTGCTGTTTATCTTTATTTCATTCCTCCTGCTTGCTTTAGATTTTGTTCTTTTTCTAGTTCTTTTGAGTTAGGAACCTAGATCTGATTTTTCCCATTTTCTGACATAATCATTTAGTGCTATAAGTTTCTCTCTAAACACTGGCTTAGCTGTGTCCCATAAATTCTGATATGTTCTGCTTTTGTTTTCATTCAACTATACGTTTTGGGTTTTTTTTTAATACCCTTTGAGATTTCTTCTTTAGCCCATGAATTACTTAGGAGTATAACTATGTTTCTAGGTATTTGGAGAGTTTCCTGTTATGTTACTGATTAATAATTTGATTCAGATATGGTCAGAGAACACACCCAGTATGATTTCAATAATTTCAAATTTGTTGAGGTTTTTCAGTCCTAGAAATGGTCTGTCTTGGTATATGTTCCATGGGCACTGAAAAAGAATGTGTAGTCTGTTGTTCTTGGGTACAGTGTTCTATAAAAGTCAGTTACATTTTGTTGGTTGATGGTATTATGGAGTTCTTCTGTATTGTTGCTAATTTTCTGTTTTATCAGTTTTTCAGACAAAGTGTTCAAGTCTCCAACTGTAACTGCCTATTTCTCCTTTCACTTTCTATCAGCCTTTGCTTCATATATTTTACAGTTCTGATGTCTGTACACTCATTTGTAGGATTGCTATGTCTTCTTGGTAGATTGCCCTTTTATCATTATCCAATGTCTTCTCTGTCTCTCGTAATTTTCTTTGGTATGAAGCATATTTTATCTTGTATTAATATAGCCACTCCTGTTTTCTTTGATTAATGTTTGCATGACATGTCATTTCCATCCTTTTACTTTTTACATATATATATCATGGTGTATATATATGATATACACCATGATATACATATATATATCATTATATTATGTTTGAAGTGAGTTTCTTATAAATACCATAAAGTTGGGTCATATCTTTAATCCAATATCAATCTCTGTTTTTTTAACTGGCATATTTATAATGTGTTAGGGCTTAAGTTTGCAGTTATTTTTTGCATTCTGTTTGTTCTGTTTGTATTTTCCTGCATTTTTGTGGGTTATTTGAACATTTTTTAGAATTCCATTTTGGTTTATCTATAGTATTGTTTGTTTGTTTGTTTGTTTGTTTGTTTGTTTGTTTCGAGATGGAGTCTCACTCTGTTGCCCAGGCTGGAGTGCAGTGGCATGATCTCAGCTCACTGTAACCTTTGCTTCCCAGATTCAAGTGATTCTCATGCCTCAGCCTCCTGAGTAGCTGGGACTACAGTCGTGCATCACCATGATGGTTAATTTTTGTATTTTTAGTAGAGACAGGGTTTTATCATGTTGGCCAGGCTGGTCTCAAACTCCTGACCTCAGGTGATCTGCCCACCCCGGTTTCCCAAAGTGCTGGAATTACAGGTGTGAGCCACTGCGCCCAGCCTATATAGCATTTTTGAGTGTATGCTTTAAAAAGCTTTTTAGTGGTTGTTCTAGTTATATTATATATACATAACCTATTGCAGTCTACAGGTATCATCATTTTACCATTTCAAGCTAAGCATAAAAACCTTATCTTCCTTTATGTCCCTTTACTCTCCCACATTTATAATTGCCTTAAATATTTTCTCTGCATAAACTTAGAACTACATCAGAGAGTGTTAGAATTTTTGCTTCAACCATAAAAGATAATTTCCAAAGCTAAAGAGAAAGGAAGTCCATTGTATTTACTTATATTTGACCCTTTCCAATGTTCTTTCTTTCTTCCTAATGTGACAAGATTCTTGCATGTATTGTTTCCATTTTGTTTAGAGAATGCACTTTATTCTTTTAGGATAGGCTCATCAGCAACAAATTCTCTTTGCATTTCTTCATCTGAGAATACCTTTATTTTCCCTTAATTCTTGAAAGGCATTTTCACAGGATATAGATTCTGCGTTGATAGTTCTTTCCTTTTAGCACTTAAAAAATGTTGTGCTATGTCCTTTTGATTTAATCCACTTCAATCCAGTGTTCCCTGAATGAGCAAATACCCAAATATTGATGCTTCTGTGTTCCAAACACAGAAGATTTTTCCACATATTATCAGAGAAGATATTATTTAGGTACCTTAAAAAATAAGTACCAATCTTTAAACAGCTACTCAATTTGAGCAATTTCCGCACATTTTCTCAATTATATTTTAGCTCCAAAATAGAAATGCCTACATTTTTCCAATGGCAAGTGAGCTTAAGAATTCTGCCTAGCAGGTATCAGATAAAGTTGGGAAGCTATCTTGATTACAAAATGCCAAGGCATCTGACCTAGCAAATAGTCACAGACTTACAAAATGTGTGGCATCTCTTATAACAATGACTTGCAAAGCATCATATTTAAGTAGTTTTTCAGTGGCAATTTTGGCAATCCAGATACACGATCCTCACCGATCTTCCTTGTGAATGCCATACACACATGTACACACAGAATGATTCAGGCCACACAGAAACCAGAACAGTTAACTGGCCATGAGGGAATCAAATCTTAGTATACCCTGGGTTTCAAGTAATCAATGTTCCCCTTACCCTTTTCTTTTTTTAACTCACAGGAGGCTGCAAAAACAGTACAAAGAGTCTCGTGTACCCTTCACCCAGCTTCTCCCAGTGGTGACACCTTATATAGTTCGAATTAAATATCACAACCAGGAACCTAACACTGGTACATTACTGTATACTAAACTATGGGCTCCTTTATACTTTTTATAGAGAAGTTATACAACAGTGACCTTTCTCGGAAACTCTCTTAGCACTTGAGCATTCTACTACCAGTCAAACTACCAATCTAGACTCTTCTAACCCAATTACAAATTATCATATATAAACAATCTTTATACACATACAAATATGAGCACATCCCATATATTCTTACCACACACATACAATAAAAAGAATTGCACCTGTGTCTATAAAAACTTATAATATTTTTCCACTAATTTCTACTCTCCCCTGCTATTGCTACACAAAGACTGTGTAAATAAACCTGCAGGATCAAAGAAATATTTAAAAGTTATCTAATGTAAAATTCCATCCAGTTCATTATATAGCATCCCAACAATCAATCTTTCAGCCTTTACCTGAATGTCTCAAATGACAAGAAACTCATAAGATCTAAAGGACTCCAGTATGCCTTTGGTCAATATGCTAATTCTCAAAAGGCATTTCTCATGAGCAGTAATTTGTTTCTCCTGAATTTGTACTAATTTGGTTCTACTTATATCCTATGAGGACATAACATGCAAGTCTCTTCCCTAACTACCTTTTTCACAGAGAAACCAGGCATCCTGCTTCATATATGATTTTTGTGTATCTATTTTAATGAGGGATTTTATAATCCCAATTCAAAAGCAGAAAGTCATTTACTTCTCTTTGAATACTAGATCAACATACAGCTATGGAATTACTATCCCTCTGGGTAAACACTTTCTGAGTTGTCACCTCATACAATGGTACCAGATAGCAGTCTCATATTGTACCAGTAGGTGTCACTCTATATATACTTAAAATTAATTAAGTTTTGATTATTTTATTCAACAAATATTTATTGAGCACCCATTATGTGCCAAGTGATTCTAGGTACTGAGAACATAGTGGTGACCAAGAAAGACACAATCTTGTTTTCACAGAGCTTATAGTCTAGATATTAATAAAAAATCTGCTTTTTTTTTCTACATAAAAGTTTGTGAAATACTAATCCTAACGCAGTTCAATTCAGAACCGTATTTTTCCTAGGTTAATAGATAACACTCAAAATAACTCATAAAAAACAAATACTGTAATGAAACAGAATCAAAGAAACTGTGTTCTGTAGGACTAGATCAATATAACCGGGGTATTTTCTAACCTTTTGAATTTATTCAACATTTCTTTTCTATACTTCGTTTCTAAAACCCAAATTTTAGGTAGTCCTCAGTAGAATGGAAAGTAACTTATCTTTAAAAAAACAGTTCAACTTTCAAAAAATATGCCTGCTTTTTTTTTCTCTCTCTCTCTCTGTTTTTTGAGACAGGGTCTGGCTCTGTTGCCCAGGCTGGAGTGCAGTGGCGCAATCTCGGCTCACTGCAACCTCTACCTCCCAGGTTCACACAATTCTCCTGCCTCAGCCTCCCAAGTAGCTGGGATTACAGGAGCCCACCACCATGCCCAGCTAATTTTTATATTTTTAGTAGAGATGGGGTTTCCCCATATTGGCTAGGCTGGTCTCAAACTCCTGACCTCAGGTGATCTGCCTACCTCAGCCTCCCAAAGTGCTGGGATTACAGGCATGAGCCACAGCTCCCAGCCTATACCTACTTATGTTTCTACAGGAATATGTTACAAATTTTAAAGACTTATTAATTCCCAAAGCTTCTTAATTCCCCAAATACATATTCCCTTATCTCTACTAAGAAAAATTAGGCCAGGCACCATGGCTCACACCTGTAATCCCCGCACTTTGGGAGGCTGAGGCGAGTGGATCATCTGAGGTCAGTAGTTCGAAACCAGCCTGGCCAACATGGTGCAACCCTGTCTCTACTAAAAATACAAAAGAAAATATTAGCCAGGCATGGTGGTGTGCGCCTGTAAATCCCAGCTACTTAGGAGGCTGAGACAGAAGCATCGTTTGAACCCACGAGGTAGAGGCTGCAGTGAGCCAAGATTGTGCCACTGCATTCCAGCCTGGGTGACAGAGTGAGATTCTGTTAATTATTAAAAAAAAAAAAAGTTAAATGTCACCTTCTAAACACCAAACACCTTTCCCAGCTAAACAGAGTAAGAAAAGAAGGTACCAAATTATTCCTCAGCAGAACTTAGGAATTCTTCCACTGTCAAAAAGTCCTTCTATTTTCTTTCTTTCTTTCTTTCTTTTCCTTCCTTCCTTCCTTCCTTCCTCCCTCTCTCCCTCCCTCCCTCCCTCCCTCCCTCCCTCCCTCTCTCTCTCTCTCTCTCTTTCTTTCTTTCTTTCTTTCTTTTTTGGGGGGGGACAGAGTCTCAGTCTGTCACCCAGGCTGGAGTACAGTGGCACAATCTCAGCTCACTGTAACCTCTGCCTCCCGGGTTCAAGTGATTCTCCTGCCTCAGCCTCCCAAGGAGCTGGGATTACAAGTGTGTGCCACCATGCCCAGCTAATTTTTCGTATTTTTGGTAGAGACAGGGTTTCACCATGTTGCCCAGGCTGGTCTCGAACTTCTGGCCTCAAGTGATCCACCTGCCTCAGCCTCCCAGAGTGCTGAGATTACAGGCGTGAGCCACCACGCCTGACTTTTTTCTTTTCTTTTTTTTTTTTAAAGACTTGATATTTATTGGTTATTTATTTATTTATTTATTTAGAGACAGAGTTTCACTCTGTCACCCAGGCTGGAGTACAGTGGCATGACCACGGCTCACGGCAGCCTCAAAGTCCCCAGGCTCAGGGGATCCTTTCACCTCAGCCTCCCGAGTAGCTGGGACTATACACCCAGCTACTTTTTCTATTTTTCTGTAGAGGCAGGGTCTTACCATGTTGCCCAGATAGTCTCAAACTCCTGGGCTCAAGTGATCTGCCCACCTCGGTCTCCCAAAGTGCTGGGATTACAGGTGTAAACTACAGCACCCAGCCAAGAGCCCTTATTTAAACAAACCTGAGAGACTAATAGCTATTACTAGGACTACAAGGTAACTTACTTACACTTACAGTATAGCAATGAAAGGCCATACTTTGTCAAAGAAATAGAGCTAAGAGAGGGGGCAGACACTGTTCCTCAAGAAGGTATACTTGCCTGCAAAGAAATCTGAGAACCTAGAAACTACTCAATTACTATATTGTCTTCATCTACTCTCAAACTGAATGTTTTCCAAACTGGAAAAGTCACAGAAAACATGGTTATGGAAATATTTCAGGCTCTTAAAAAAAGAAAAATCCTACAGCTTAGAATTTTTTAAGTTCAAAATTCAGTAACATGAATTTGAGAAAAATGATCCTTGCCAGAACTTAAGACACTGACAGTTTTATATAATATCCAACTTAATGTACCCTTGGGAATGCTTCAAACTATTACTGTCTAAATTGCTAGAGAATACTACATATTGTTCAATTTTAGCATGGACTCACATGCATACTTTACAAATACTCAATGAATAGTAAGTTAAAAATGAACATTAAGGTGCTTCATAAAAACGGTTAATGGTGAAAAAATATCTAAATTACCCTATCCCTTAATATTAAATAAAGCATTTTACTTACTTTGAATGGTAAAGCGGTGGTTGAGCAAATATACTTAAAACATAGTTTGTTGTCCGTGGCTTTTAATTTACACTTGTAAATCATCTGATAGGAACAGTACTGTTAACATTTGGTGTGAGATGTCACCAAATTTGCACATACACAATGGCAGATATCTCTGTGAGGCCAGTACTTTTACCCCCAAAATTAAAATGCACGTGTGTGTGAAGTGAGGGGTTAGTGTACTAGAAAAAGCACAGCTTTTGAATCACAAAAATTAATATTCAAATCCCAGCACCATCCTAAATTAGCTATGTGACTTTGGGCCAAGTTATTTAATCTGCCCTAAACATCACTTTTCCACCAAGATGCAAATAAAATTGTAAGAAAGATTAAGTTGCTTCATATAAAATTCCTAATATAGGGTCTGACACATAGTAGGTGCTCAATAAATGGTAGTTATAAGGGGATTCCACTTTTCTTTTTGACCATTAAAATGACTGTATTAATTAATGTTGAACAACTACTGGCTCACAATTGTAATTAAACACAAAGTACATCTTTACTCTGCTATAACACTTTTATAAAACCAAATCCCTTACTCAACTGAATGCCAACAAATATGCACCTTCTCCTTTAGCTCAAATATATTTTGCATGACCTTACATGAATTGCTCAGATAAAAGCTTTTTCTCTTCTGCTTTTGTTATTTTAAAGTGCAGATGCATTTGAGTCATTTTCTCCTTTTGTTTCATATCCTTAAGATCCAAAGCTTCAAAGACAGAATGTCAGCATGCAGTCGATTTATGACTGAACTCTTGAAGAGACACTGAAGAATTACCTTGTCAATCACCCCAAGGACTCTGAAGGCCTTCAGCTCCTCGGCAGGGCTCCTTAGGTTCCAAGGGGGCCTTGAACTTAGTGATCCTGGAGGCTAATGGAAGATATCAAAGATTATACATCAATCAGGGAGGTACTTGAAGGAAGGCTGCCTGCTGAAGCAAATGCCAGGCCAAAGGAAAGTAAATTCATCATAAATCAGAGAATGGAAAGATGAAAGGAGGAAGTTTCTGTTTGTCTGTAATATAAAATTTTTAAAAATAAAAACTAAAGAAAATCAAAAAGAAAAAGCAAGAAAAAAGTTGCAAGTAAATAAATCATAACATTGAAAAAATTTTTTAAAAGAAAAATTAATGAGCTGACAGTTTCTACAGCAATAACTCAATTCAGACCATACAGCTATCATAAAACTTTGTAACAAATGGATAACTGGGCCAACAATCAATCCCAGTATTATATTTACCCCAGACACCTCAACAGTAATTTGGAAGTGGGGGAACTAAAAATAATATAATAATAAGCACACATGGGTAGGGAGGGGCACAAGTCATTCTCTCTCATCATGAAGCTACAGTTCTATGATTGTTACTTTATGTATTATGTGTTTTCAGAGGGACTGGTCCATCCAAATTCAACCAGAAAAATTACCAATAATGGTGAAAAATTAAGAAGCTTCATCATATAACCAATAATCACTAAAACAGAGCCTGCTTACAAGATGATTTACAAGAGAAAGAAACTTTTCTTCAAATATTTGACTATCTGTGATGTGGAAAACAGTCGGTTAGCTACACAAAAAAAAAGATTTAAAAAATCAGTGAACATAGGAAGGAACATTTAAATTCTGCACACAATTTTAAAATAATCCCAACTTCCATTTATTAGTTTTAGTTTTTCTCTATCAGTAACATAAGCCATTAAATTAGACAAATTCTAAGGGCACCTCCATATGACATTTACAACTATAAAGTACTGCTATATTGATCCTATATTAAAATGGTGATGCTGCAAAGGACAACAGGAGACACAAAGCCTTATTACATACTTAAAGCAGACCTTCTTGCTATCAAAAATCTATTAGAATACAGGAGAAACATTCTGATTCTATGAATTGAAGATAAAATATCCTGATCAAACACCATGGTAAGGGAATTACTGAGATACCATTTTTGTCCCTGTACAGACCAACATCACCAGACAGGCAGCTCCTTGAGAATAGAAAATGTGTCTTATTCATCTCTATATTCACAGTGCCTTGCATATTGCTAGTATTTAGTTGGAAAATATGAGGGAGAGCAGAAATGAGGAGAGCAGGGAGAAAGGAAGGAATCTTGGAAAATTAGGTGTCACTTACAACTGGGAAAACTACCACTTGTGAAATTCTCTAAAAGCAGCAATTCTAATTGTTTTCCATTTTTGTTTTGTTTATAGATTTAGCAAGAAAATAATAATTTAACTGTACCTGAAATGGTGTTTAAGTTTTAAAAGAGACTTTTTATTTCTTAAAGATGTTTGAAAAAGTTGGCATAATAGTGACAATTAGACTAGATAATAACCTTTAAACTAAGGGGAACCTTTTTAGGGATATACAAACATCTAGCAAGGTATTTTAGTGTTATAATGTAACAGCATTCATTATATTCATTCAGTGTATACTCATTCAGTGTATAATGTAACATTATATTCATTATAGTCATTCAGTGTATAATGTAACCAACATGTAACAGCAATAGCCTTTTTTTTATTTTTATTTTTATTTTTTGAGACGGAGTTTCGCTCTTGTTGCCCAGGGTGGAGTACAGCAGCTCGATCTTGGCTCACTGCAACCTCTGCCTCCCCGGTTCAAGCGATTCTCCTGCCTCAGCCTCCTGAGTAGCTGGGATTACAGGCACCCACCACCATGGCCAGCTAATTTTTGTATTTTTAGTAGAGACGGAGTTTCACCATGTTGGTGAGGCTGGTTTCGAACTCCTGACCTCAGGTAATCCACCCACCTCATCCTCCCAAAGTGCTGGGACTGAAGGCATGAGCCACCACACCCGGCCAGTAGAAATAGTCTTTTCTATCTTCATTTACATTGTTTCATCTCTATTCTTCACCCCATACCAGGCGATGCACCTACAGGAAGTTAGTATTATATAATTCCCATTTTACAGATGAATAAAGGGATTCTCAGAATGCTGGAGTGTTTGTCTGTGGTCAGAAAGAGAGACAGTGGAAGAACTCCAACTACTATTCTAAAGCTTGCAGTCCTTTTACTAACCAACACATTCTGAAAATTAAAAATTCTTTTCTGCTGCTGCTTCTTGCTACAAGAACAAGTAAGAACTGTTTGTGATTTTAGCAAAAGGAATGCTAAGGAAAAGTTGTAAGGAGGGAAAAAAAATAATACTTTAAATGATATTTAGTCCACTACATTTGTCTTAGAAAATATGGCCAAGTATCTCCAACATCCCTATCTCCTATTTATATCTTCTTATTCACAGATGTCACTGTTTCTTTCGGTTTCCAAAGAAAGTTATTGATTCACTTTGGCAATTTAAGAGCAAAGAAAGCAAACTACAAAATCTCTATCGCATCTTTCAACAAATAATTACTGTGCACCAACTATGTGCATGATAACTGAAAGGGCTATAAATTATCAAAAGGCCCAGTCTAACCTCAAGAAGTGCACCATTTATTTGAGGAGATAAGACAAATACATGAAAAGTTAAGTAACAATAAAACATTATCTTAAAAATATGGGACTACACAAATATGTCATTAGTGTATGAAAAACTGTGATAAAGGTGATTTTAAATGTTAAGTGGAAATTAGATTAGGAAAAAGTTATTCTATACTGTATACAACTGGAAAGCATTAGCCTGGTGGGGAAAAGTTATTCAAATTGGAGAACAGAAGAAAATAAAATTATACACTTAGGGTCAGTTTTCGCAGGCCTTGAATGCCAAGAAGAAAAGTCTTGACTATACAGTCTCCGAAGTCTAGACAACAAGTTTTTCTATGAGAAATAACCCAATGAAAACAGTGATTTAGTAAGGTTACTCTTGGAAAGACGTGAATGGGGAAATTGAAGGGGAAATGACCAAAGGCAAAGTGATCATTAAAGTTCTCTTTCTACTTTAACCATCTATAAAAGTTTGAGATCACAGAAATGAACAAAGAAAGATCATGAAATAAAATCATCAATAAAAAAAATTGTATTTCTCATATGTAGTGCTTAAATTGGGTAGAATCCTATAGATCTACTCCTTTCTTCAGATGGCAAAAGGACATACATATCCACAAAATTTTAAGAGCAGAAAGAGACCTTAGAGATCAAGTCCACCTTTTTTTTTTAGATGAGAAAACTGAGACGCAGCAAGGTTAGCAAAAGTAGGTAATAGATAAGAGAGGATTAAATCTTACTTATGAAATAAAAGAATGTTGTTAGGTGAAATTCGGCCCATTGCACTATGAAGCGCGATGGGAGAAGCAGTGTATTTCTAGGTAATATGATTGAGTTCCTTAATGGAAAAGTAAGATTTTCACTTATATTTATTAGCTATTATAGCAGAAGATGCCCAGACAGGCAAAGAATAGTTGTATTCATCTATACCTGGTATAAATGGAAAGAGAGACAAGGGAAGAGACAAGAATACATGATGACCCAACAATCTTCAAAAGCAGAGGTGGCAAGTACATATCATTCAACTGGTCAAGTCCATGGCAGGAATCTCTGCTAATCCCACAGTCTCACAACTCTTCTCAATACAATGCTCCTGGCAGCCACTACTCATGGATTAGAATTGGCACACCATTTAGAACCTACTTACTATTGTTGTTCTCGCTCTGTCGCCGAGGCTGGAGTGCAGTGACACGATCTCAGCTAACTGCAACCTCGACCTCCCAGGCTCAAACGACAGCCTTGTGCCTCAGCCTCCTGAGTAGCTGGGGTTACTGGAATGTGTCACCACAGCTGGCTAATTTTTTGTGTGTGTATTTGTAGTAGAGATGGGGTTTCACCATGTTGGCCAGGCTGGTCTCGAATGCCTGGCCTCAAGTGATCCATCTGCCTCAGCCTTCCAAAGTGCTGGGATTACAGGCCTGTTGTACATTCTTTAAAAGGCTCTGTTTCTGTTTGGGGATTTGTTTTTGAAGTTGCTGTTCAGCCTGCCCACTGTCTTTTTCACTTGATATTATTTCCTGTTCTCAATGAGCTCTCTCTATTTTTCCCAATCTGTTGGTGCAGTACTTCTTAAATGTTAATGTGTATGTGCATCACCTGATGATCTTGTTAAAAAGAAGATTCTGATTCAGTAGGTCTGATATTCTGCAGTTCCATCAAGCTCTCAGGTGATGCTGATGATGCTGGTTCACCAACCACATTTAAAAGAAGGTTACTTACTCCTCAAATAACCTGAGCGAGAGTAACCATTATTGTGGGAAAATAAGCAATCAAGGGCAAAAGGAAAGTACCACAAAGAGTCTATCAAGAAACCACACTCTGAACTCTAATATCTAATTATGCCAGAGCTCCTGAATTTGGCTTCATCCATGAATTTTTGGCTTTGCAAAGACTTTCATGGGCAATCTACCAACCCTAATACCCAGTCTCCTGAGCCGCACTAGGTCACATTTCAAGCCTGACACTGAATTGCAGACCTATTACTGACTTAAGCAAATGTCTCAGTGAGGGCAAATTTAAAATATTTTCTAAGGAATAATGGAATAATATCAATTAATAATACAAGCAAACAAAATGCACAATAGAAAAACACTTTCAGTATTATTATATCAGTTGCATTCAAAATCTACAAATATTCAGGAAAGGTATACATTCTACATATTAATTTTCATTCACACCTTGTAACTGCATAAAAACATATCCACACTTTAAAAACTACACAATATTTTGTTCTAAATTTAGATCATTTATTGTATTTTTCTAAATTTGATCCAGAGTTTCAAACTCCTACAGCTAAAAAAAGCAAAAAACTATTCTATATCTTTTCCAGGGAGAGCCTCTTTTAACATTAATTCTTAAATCATTCAGTGTCGCCTAAGATTTATTTTTTAAAAAGAGAAAAAAAAGAAAGAAAGAAATCTGTCTCCTTCAGTTAATATTCAACCTTTACTTCAAAAAAAACCTCATTTCTTTTTTTTCTGAAACCTGCTCCTAAATTTTCTTGGAGCCTTTTAGTAATGAAGCAATGAAGAAAAAGAGTAAGAGAGTGCTTTTTATCCTTTCTGTACTTTTGCAAAAAAGACATTAACGTGAATGACTGGGAAACTTAGAACTTTTGTATTTACTATATAAGGATCTCTAAAGTTCAATAAAGCAAACACTTAAAACATCACAGAAAACCTGGGTGGAAGGAGTCATGACAGACTGTACCAAAGGAGAAAACGGTAATTAACAAAAATTTAAAAAGCAAAAAAGGGTTCCTTTATTGTCTTAATCAACCAGGCTAGAAAGAAATGTTTGCACACTGATTCCAGAGAGAAGTAGTATCTGCTTTGCACCAAATTTGAGCTAAAGGGGCCTTAGAAATCATTTATACAAATCCTCTCATCATGTTGGTTGAAACTCAGGCCCAAAGATGGTTAAAGAAGTGGATTAATAAATGCACCAAGCTAATAACAATCCTCTGAAAGACTTTTAAATTATACATAAGAAAATAATCAAGCATGCTCTTGGCCAAAAAGGGCCAGGCTTAACAAAATAACATACAAAAGGAAAATTTAAAAAGCAAATGTTTACCATGAGAGAAAAATACTGTGCCTACTCTCCTCTAGCCTCCTTGCCTAAGAACTGAAAAAATCCTACATGTCAAATCAGATTCAGAAGGTACCCCTTTTTATCCTTTCTCATAGAATTTTCCATTCTTCTACATGGCTCTTACCAGTGTAACTTTGTTTGCTCAACTATGTACATATATGGGTCCTCAACTATGCTACAGGATTTGCAAGAGCAGGCTGTGTCATCATCTTTTGTATAACTCCAAAGTATATTTAGTTTGATTCTATATACAGTCTTAACAGATGCTTAATGAGTTAGTGTATAATCAAATGTAATCACCTTTCCTATATTAGATCTCTTCTGTTTTATTCTCATTAGCAGTTATACTTGAAGAAATTCTGACTGATATACTTCATGGTTCTATTCTTCTAGTCTAAACTATACAGGAGGCTCAACATACTTATTTACCTAAGAAATTACTGTTTCATAGACATGCCTATAGGAAACTAACAGGAATGCAAAAGTGGGAGGATTACATAAGTAAGTATAGGTAGACCATTCAAATTTAATGTTATAAGAATGAATAGAATACTGGTAATTTTAAATCCCTAAAACTTTTAGAATATTGGCCAGGCGCGGTGGCTCATGCCTGTAATCCCAAGCACTTTGGGAGGCCAAGGCGGGTGGATCACCTTAGATCAGGAGTTCGAGACCAGGCTAGCCAACATGGCGAAACCCCATCTCTACTAAAAATACAAAAATTAGACAGCTATGGTGGCATGCGCCTGTAGTCCCAGCTACTCGGGAGGCTGAGGCAGGAGAATCGCTTGAACCCGGGAGGCAGAGGTTACAATGAGCCGAGATCACTTCACTGCACTCCAGCCTGGGTGACAGAGTGAGACTCCATCTCAAAAAAAAAAAAATTAAAAAAGTAAACAATTTAAAACAAATTTTAGAATATTTATAAGACGCATTTAGTAAAACAAGTTCACAGGGAATTATGTTAATGCTTTTATTAATGCCCCCACCCAAAATGAAATTGAGTATACACACATTAGTACTACACAGGAGGAAGGTTGCCAATCCCATGGAAAAAGTAATGTTCACATAAATATTCCACTTAAAAAGATAAAATTCAATGCCAAAAAAGGAAGTAAATTTAATAATATAATTAAAAGAACCATGATAGAGAATAGAAGAAATTCTCAGAATGTCTTACACTGATTAGTACAGTTTTGATAACTGCTATCTTATCATTTTCTTTTTTTTTTTTTTTTTTTTTTGAGACGGAGTCTCGCTGTGTCTCCCAGGCTGGAGTGCAGTAGCGAGATCTCGGCTCACTGCAAGCTCCGCCTCCCGGGTTCACGCCATTCTCCCGCCTCAGCCTCCCAAGTAGCTGAGACTACAGGCGCCCGCCACCACGCCCGGCTAGTTTTTTGTATTTTTAGTAGAGACGGGGTTTCACCATGTTAGCCAGGATAGTCTCGATCTCCTGACCTCGTGATCCACCCGCCTCGGCCTCCCAAAGTGCTGGGATTACAGGCTTGAGCCACCGCGCCTGGCCTTATCATTTTCAAAAAGTATACAAAGCATAAAAATGTGTGGGAAAAAGCATGTAAGGCGGTACATGAACGGGAAATGAAGAATGAGGCTAAAACTTAAGTTTTTGGCTTATGGGCTGATCTTTGTGCTAGAGAGGCATTTGATTTATGTGTATCTGTGTAATCCACATGAGTGATTTTTTTTTACTTCATTTAATCCTAGTAACTACCCAGCAAAAAATTACCATATTCTCATTAATCAGATATAGAAACTGACATTCAGAAGTGGGATTAAGCATCTTGTCCAATCTTCCATGACTTCGAGTGGCAGAACTGGATATGAACAAGGCTGCCTGACTCTTAGATCAATTAAGACAACAAACTGTTTGGGAGGCCGAGGAGGGTGGATCACGAGGTCAGGAGATCGAGACCACCCTGGCTAACATGATGAAACCCCGTCTCTACTAAAAATACAAAAAAGTTAGCCAGCCCTGGTGGTGGCGCCTGTAGTCCCAGCTACTCAGGAGGCTGAGGCAGAGCTTGCAGTGAGCCTAGATCGTGCCACTGCACTCCAGCCTGGGGGACAGACTGAGACTCCATCTCAAAAAAAAAAAAAAAAAAAAAAACTAAACCCTTTTTCCCATCTCCAGAAGACACAATTCTTAAATTGCTTCAGAAAAACTTAGTTTGATATAAAGAAAAAAATAACAGAAAAGTTTCCTCCAGAAATTTGCCAAAACCAGGTTGATACAGCATAAAAACAATAATAACCTGCAATGCTTCTAATGTTTTCAGCATTCATCTGCCTTAGACAAGTCTAGGGGAAGTCCCAAATAACCTAACTATCCCTGCTAGAATTATGCTTTTATAATTCCAAGTGACCAATAGCATATACTTGTATAAGTAATGCTTAAAATGAATAGTTTTAACATGAATCAATAAAACTGGAGAACAATTATATAAGAATCACAATCTAACTTTAAAAAGTCCAAATACAAATAGATATCACAACAGTATAAATTACTCTCAATCTACAGATGAGAAAATTAAGGGTACAGTAATAAACCAATAAAAGACCAAGAAAAGGAGAAAGCAAGTCTCATTTTATTCCACTTTTGGTGGTTTGCGATAATGCTTTTCTTTCTACCAACAACCTTTATGAAAATTATTAATAAAATTCAAAGAATCAAAATCCTATAACATTCTAATTACAAATAAAGCTGACAGACTAGACAGCAAAAAATCACTGAAGAAAATACACAACAAAATATGAGACATACCTGAGATACATCATCAAGTTGAAATTTCCCATAAAGACCAGAGATACTTTCAGCCCGCATGAGATACTCAGCTGTTCTTCTCTTTACAGCTTCTCGACGGGTAGGGCTTGACTCTCCTAAAAAAAAAAAAAAATCTGAACATGTAAAAAATAACCTTTCTTCAGTTCAACCTGAAAATTAACTTCCTTGTACCCAATGTGCAGCTTATTCACGTTTCTAACTGAAAAGAAGAGATATTCAAAATTGGAAAAGACATGAAAATTATTAATATCAACCAAGTCTAACTATTACCCCCCATTATTTCATTTATCCAAATTCTAACATTCTCCTATTTAAGTATGTATTGATAATCTGACGTATTTTAGTAGGAGTCAAATATATAAGAAATGTCTATCTGTAAAAAGCTCTGAAGATAAAAAGACTAGCCCTAGTCCAGACATTATACAGCTAAGCAACTCAACAAATAGGACCAAATGCAACAGATGGGGTGTGTGTGTGTGTGTGTGTGTGTGTGTGTGTGTGTGTGTGTGTGTGTGTGTGTGTGTGTGTTTACAACCTTGGATTTTTCTAAAAACCAAATCCTACAAAATAATGTTTCCTGGTTTGCTGAACTGAAGTGAAATGAATTATAAAAAAGAGATAATTTCTCCCAAAAGACTACTAGTAGAACCCTCTTCTTATTTCTGCCTGGAACAGCATCTCCTCCTGCTTCCGGGGAAATGACCCTTTCTTCTTCCCATCATACTCTTCTACCACTTCCCCCCATCACTAACCAGGTGGTTTGAATGAAAGCTGCTTTCTTGTTTCAGATGTCAGTCCCTCTAATCACCAAGGTCCATTTAGCCAAGGGTGGGCCCCCCTAGTCACAAGCTGAGCCAATCATAGAACCCTATCCTCCTGGCCACAGTTTAAGAAGGGGGGAATTAGCACAACACAAACTGGACTGTCTTTGTTATTCAAGCTGTAAATAAGAGGAGTAGGAACTGCCAACAGCCGGTTTCTGCCAATGCAAAAAAAAGGCCAATGTGAAAAAACGAACTTGACTCAGAAAGCAGATATGGGAGACTTAAAAGGAAAATAGAAAGAAATCCCAGTGTTTTCAGGTGAACCTACATTCCTCTAACGTAACTGGCATCGGCAAAGCCACATTCCTGCCCTTCTTTCCCTGAGGTAGTTCAAATTTGGATTTCCGCACATGCAAACCAAAGAATTTTGACTAAATACAGACCTCAGCGAAAAGCTGCAACAAAGTTGGGATTGCAATTTTGCTAAATAACTTTCCTTTCACACCTTTTACATTACAATTCCATCTCTTCTCTCTTTCATGAGGAATTCACAAATATAACTGGTCTTGGTGGGGGAAAAAAATTCTATTGCTTTTTAACCGTGGAACATTTATTTATTAATTCTCCAACTCCTCAACCCGCAATTAAAATGTCAGTGTACTTCTGCCTCTACCCTTACAATCTGCTTACTTCCTAAATGCAAGGTTTTAGAGGGCTTTTCTACTCAGTTGAAAAATGAGTATCTTCTGTGAAAATCACTTAAATAACTATAACATACTTTGAAGATAAACATGCCATATAATAACAGCTATTCACTATTTCTACACAATACTAGTCCTTTGGTTTACGGTTTACTGTGTCTAGAGTCTGCTATTTCCATTCTCACTAGCTCTTCTCATTTCAGATTATGCCTTCCAAGCCCTAATTTAAATCCCCATTTAAGATTTTTGATTCACCTTAGGCTCAAATATAATAAAAACTATGGCAATTTACCTTTAAATTCAGTGTATTTAAGCTTTAATAACATTTCAAAATTTGTTTCGTGAAAAAAAATCAACTCATCTCACAAAATAATTTGGAATTCGAAAACGCCAAGATATGGAACACCTAGTTAAAGCTAGAGTTAAAGCCATATTTTATAATCAAATTACTATTTTTTAAACTTTTGGTTTTTCTGCCACTTTCTAGGCAGTCTCCATAGCAACAGAGAAACAAGAACCAGAAGCCAGAAGTTGAAATGGACTCCTGCTGAATATGGTGGTTCCACTTCCAAGGAAACTACAATGAAGTGATGGAAATACTGAAAGGCTTTTTAAATGTAGCCTTATATATAGGCCAGGTGCAGTGGCTCATGCCTATAATCCCAGCACTTTGGGAGGCCGAGGCAGGCGGATCCTGTGAGGTCAGGAGTTTGAGACCAGCCTGGCCCACATGGAGAAACCCCATCTCTACTAAAAACACAAAATTGGCCAGGCACGGTAGCTCATGCCTGTAATCCCAGCACTTTGGGAGGCCGAGGCAGGCGGATCGCGAGGTCAGGAGCTCGAGACCATCCTGGTCTACTAAAAACACAAAAACTTAGCTGGGCATGGTGGTGGGCAACTGTAGTTCCAGTTACTCGGGAGGTTGAGGCGGAGAATGGCGTGAATCCAGGAGGCAGAGCTTGCAGTGAGCCAAGATTGCGCCACTGCACTCCAGCCTGGGCGACAGTGCGAGAGACTCCATCTCAAAAAAACAAAAACAACAACAAAAAAAAACACAAAATTAGACAGGCATGGTGGCGGGTACCTGTAATACCAGCTACTCATGAGGCTGAGGCAGGAGAATCACTTGAACCCGGGAGGCAGAGGTTGCAGTGAAGTGAGATCGTGTCACTGCACTCCAGCCTGGGCGACAGAGTGAGACTCGGTCTCAAAAAAAACAAAAGTAACCCTATATGTAAATACTATGGTTCCTTCCTCATCAGTCCCTTAAAAGGAGGTCATCATCACTGCTGATCAATAGCAGCATTCAAGAATAAAAACTATCTCTTGAAGATTTCTGCTCCTGGATGCTTATTCAGGTTTGTCAGCATCAGCAAAAAAAAAAAAAAAAAAAAAAAAAGCTGACTCTATAGATTTCCAGGATATTTCTAACTAGTCAAATTATTGACAAATGTGACTTTAAACAGATTTTAATTGACTAAAAAATGTTTAATTAACTCTAATCTGCTTGATTTCTTGTTCTCCATTTTAAAATACGCACACACACAGTCCACAATGATTATCTGTTAATCATTCAGCTAGAGCAAGAATTTCTACTGGGCTTATGCATTCAACATAAAAAAACTTATGCATTCAAAAAAGAAAAACTAGGCTGTGGCTCACTCCTATAATCCCAGCACTTTGGGAGGCCAAGGTGAGAGAACTGCTTGATCCCAGGAGTTCAACACAAGCCTGGGCAACACAGTAAGACCCCATGTCTGTCTCTATTGAAAGTACAAAAATCAGCCAGACATGTTGGTGCGCACCTGTGGTTCCAGCTACTTGGGTGGCTGAGGCGGGAGGATCACTTGAACCCGGGAAGTCATGGCCGCAGTAAGCCATGCTCATGTCACTGCATGAACCACTGCACTCCAGCCTGGGGAACAGAACAAGATTCCGTCTTTAAAGAAAAAAGAAAAGAAAAACTGTTCCCATTATTCAATAACCTTTATGTTAAAAAGTTCTGGTGTATCATAAAAGATGTCTTAATGTGGATTGTGACAACCTGTGTTTCTTCACCTTCTCAATTTCTGATCATACAGGGTGATTAATAGTGTGTGATCTCTGACAGGGAGTGGCTGAGTAGATGTGAGGAGAAAATCCAAAGTTGTTGATGAAATTTACAGAAACACTCAATTACCCATCCTGTGTTTCTCAGTGCACCATCTCTGACTTCAGTCACTAAGGAAAGTTTTATAGAAGGCATGGTATACAGATAACGGAATCCAGAAATTCTAACTTATCCAAGAAGCCATCACCATTTGGTACCCTTCATTATACTATATTCTATTTATAAGAAATATATTATTTTCTTTCATAAGAAAATTAAGTCTCAAGAATGTGAAATGTCTTTCTCAGTTACACAGTTACTTTAAGAGCCTGAACCTAAACCAGGTCTTACACCATACTTCAGGGTACTTGCCACTATCTTAAGCTACCTTTCAATATAAAGTACAGTAACTGAATTTGAATTTGATTATTCAACTGTTCCTGAATAGAACAAGAAAAATCCAGAGCATGGGAGAAGTACAGGTGAGTATGGAAACAAAGATACAGAGAAATAAACATAAGAAGTTGAGAAAGGTGCCTGTCAGGCAACAAAACAAAGTGGAATCAGAATGGAGAGACAAAGACAACAGACAAACATACAGGAGAACTGGAGCTACAAAGAGGTATATGTCATACCATATAAAAGAGAATAGGCCTTTCTGGAAAAAACTAGTCTCTTGAACATCTTTATTACCCAAATATTTATTTGGAAAACAATGGCCTTTTCTCATTTACCCATTTAAAAAAAAAATCAAGGGGCATTTTTACTCATGGAACTAATAAAATTCATTTAGCAACCTAGAATAAAAAATAGTTCTTCCAATTCTACCCTTAGTCACTAAAAAGAATATAACTAACAGCCTCATCATTTGTTTAAAAAAGAAAAGCCATGCTGGAGGAAGAACAAGCCAATTTAAACATCTTGAAAGACAATGTGTCTGTATCTGTGTTTCATGGGAAATTTCAAGGGGTTATTAAGAGTATTTTGACTCTATTTGATTTTTGCCACATGCACAGAACTTAATCCCCACGTAAGACTCTACTTAGTCACATTTTATTATATTCTTATTTTTATTTCGCTACACCACAAATACTCTCCCAGTGGGCCCTGTGCTTAGTCGAGCATGCTTGATTTCATTCAGATTTATCACAACAGAAAGAACATCCAAATCAAACTGGGTTTGAGTTTCTGTTTGTTGCTGCTTTTTTGCTTTCTTTTTTTTTTTTTTTTAACAACTTTAGTCACATAAAAGAAAACTCACGCTTGAGATGGCCTTGGTAGTTATAGTTAGTTTTTTTTAAGTGCTGATTTATTACATTTAATGGTGTTTTGTTCTTTTCAGGTACAGCCTACCATTTCTGCCTTATGCTAAGTGTTCTGACAACAAAAGGCAACCTTGAGAAGAATAGTAATTTATAGTTCTACATGTCTACCACAACTCTGAAGCCATCAGCCTTTCCACGTATAACATGAACCAGTCAGGGAATCTGATTTCCATTTGCATTTAGTCAACCCCCTATTAATGTTTTTTCAAAACCAATTTCATGTGACCCCTAGAAATTCAGAGAGCCACCAAAGAATAGTAAAAGCAAAAGTCATAATATTGATGCCCAAGCAATGCCTCAGTTATGATTGTTTCAATGATGTTTAGCAGTTTTTCTGCTATCAGTAACACTAAATGAAAACACATATTATACATCATTATATCATACAGTGTTAAATACCTAAAGAGACAGTGTTCTTTTAGACTCAACAATTTCTTTCTGCTCCCTAACCTATTTTTCCTTGTTATGCAATTTTAAACACAGAATCCAAAGACTTATTTACTCCCTTCAAAATAACATTGCTGGCCAAGTATGGTGACTCATGTCTGTAATCTCAGCACTTTGAGAGGCTGAGGTAGGAAGATGGCTTGAGCCCAGGAGTTTGAGATCAGCCGGGGCAACACAGTGGGACCCCACCTCTACAAAAAAATTTTTAAAATTCGCCAGGCCTGGTGGTACACACCTGTAGTCCCAGCTACTGGGGAGGCTGAGATGGGAAGATTGCTTGAGCCCAGGGGTTCCAGGCTGCAATGAGCTGTGATGGCACCACTGCACTCCAGCCTGGGCAACAGACAGAGATACTGGCCAGGCAATAAAAATGGCCAGTCTCTTAGTGATGAGAAACTCAAATAATAATTTGCAGTCCAAACTCTTGTCCAAATAATAATAATAGCAGTCCCTTAAGTTTCTCTTGTTCTAAAGTCAAATGGCTTATAAAACAATAAGATTAAAACATCACAAAGAGCTAATGACAGACATCAAAGGAAAAAGAAAGAGCCAAAACTAAGGAATTAAAATTTTTCCTTATAAGAAGGAATAAAAATATAATCAGAGAAAATTTGGAAATGAAACTCCACGTACATTATGAATTTTTAGTCCGCCATACTGTTAAATATGGAAAGTCTCCTGACCCCCAAAAAAGGATTCTGCTCATTGTTTCACTGGCCATAAGATACATCTTAAGAGAAGTAGCAAATCTACGGAAGAATCTAGAGTCCAGTAATTGTTTTCTTGATGCCATGATATTAATTCCCATATTTTTCCTTTGAAATGATGTAAAGTGATCAAGAGAATTACTGATAACAAGCAGTTTATTATTCTCAACCCATGAAGTTTCAGACTCCTTTAATGCATCTCTACCTTAAAAATTAAATTGACTTAGTGTATTAATACATCAGAATTAGAACAGACTCCATTCCATCTTTCTTCAAATGGCTCTTAACACGAACAGATATATCTCCATATTTAAACAATTCAAAGAATGAGGGCAGGTACAGTGGCCCACACCTGTAATCCCAGCACTTTGGGAGGCCAAAGCAAGTGGATCATTTGAGGTCAGGAGTTCAAGACCAGCCTGGCCAACATGGGGAAACCCCACCTCTATTAAAAATACAAAAATTAGCTGGGCATGGTGGTGCACACCTGTAATCCCAGCTACTCAGGTGGTTAAGGCAGGAGAATCCTTTGAACCTGGGAGGCAGAAGCTGCAGTAAGCTGAGATGGTGCCCCTGCACTCCACCCTGGGTGACAGAGTGAGACTTTGTCTCCAAACACAATGAGTCAAGTAATACTCTCAGACTATATCACATTTGAAAACAATTTCAGAGTAACAGAGAAAATCCTCCCCAACAATTAACTTTCTTTATACAAGCCACCAGAGTGAAAATGTTCTCTACCATTTATTCCTGCCCCTCCTATCCCCTTTAAAAGATGCCTAATAGTTTCTGAGTTATCTACTATGTTCCAGGCACACGGTCATCTCAATGTTTACAGTCGTCTCAGCACTGTCATAGAACATTACATGTAGAAGACCTTCAATAAAATTTTGTTAAACAAATGAATGGATAATTGTATAAATTACTTGCCACCACTATTATTATTTTTTTATTATGCTTTAAGTTATAGGGTGCATGTGCACAACATGTGCAGTTCTGTTACATATATATTCATGTGCCATGTTGGTTTTCTGCACCCATTAATTCATCATTTACATTAGGTATTTCTCCTAATGCTATCCCTCCCCCATGCCCCCACCCCACGACCGACCCCAGTGTGTGATGTTCCCTGCCCTGTGTCCAAGTGTTCTCATTGTTCAATTCCCACCTATGAGTAAGAACATGCGGTGTTTGGTTTTCTGTCCTTGTGATAGTTTGCTCAGAATGATGGTTTCCAGCTTCATCTATGTCCCTACAAAGGACATGAACTCAGCCTTTTTTATGGCTGCATAGTATTCCATGGTGTATATGACTTGCCACCACTATTATAAGGTCTGATAACAATACCTTCATGCCTACTGATGTATCAATTACCTCTTTCTATAATTTAGTGCCTTTCTCTAACTTAAACAATAGCTACATAAAATGCATGTCCGGGAAAGTATCTTTAATTATGGTCTTCATCATCTGTGTAGCTGAAATGCAAACAAAAGGAATACAGGTGAACACAGTCCAAAAGAAGCATGATTGGACTAAAAAGAGAATCTATATTTTGATTTAATTTTACAAAAAATTGTCATAACACGAGGAAAATATAGCACTGATACTCTAAGTAAGTATAAACCACTGTGTAAACAGAATGGTGTCTAAAAAGCTATCTATTTATTGTTTGACAGTTATAATTTTGAAAGGTGTGTCCCTTAATATTTTGTAAAGGTAAAATATCTCTGTATAATGAGCTGGCTATTTTTCAGATGAAACCCATTTTGAGAACACTAATGGCAACACAGTATGCTTCTGAGAAAAAGCAGATTTACAGTTTTAATACTTCATAAGACAGAAGAAATAAGCAGAACTGTGTAATTTACACATGACAAACTTTAATTATAAAGATATAACAAGCTATAAGTAATATAAAACTGCATAACTCAAGTAATTACAAAATAACAATCAACTCTTTCTCAAGGTGCCTAATACCCTGTCAGTACTAAAATAATAGATTTTCATTTAGGGTTTTTTGGTTTCATTTGGCTTACTTTAAAATAATCATAGATAAATCACATTTCTTCTGATCAGAATCAAAAATTTTTTCAGTAATCACAGGGAATAAATCAGCCATCTCAAATGTTTTTAAACTGTATTGCTAAAGATATAAAAACGTGGTGATACTGATGACAGAGATCAGCTAATAAAAAACACTTCGAGAATCCTCATCTGTCTCTCCGCTTTTGCTATAGAGCAGCTGTGCCTCACAGATTCACATGAATGAAAATATTTAGATGAGAAACCACCCACTTAGTTTATTTTCCATATGACTTTCCTGTAATTATTTTGTAAACTGTTCACACAACAATACATAAAAACATCTGCAAAAACAGGTAATTAATGTGTCAAGCCAAACTAATGCATTTTTTATGGTGTCCATGCTTCGTCAACTGTAATTATAACTCTTTTTTAAGCAAATGATGATGTGTTTGTTGCAATGTGCAAGTGGTTATTTTAGATGCTCTGTTTACTGTTCATAGAATCTGAATATAAAACTCCACAGCTACTTTACCCCACATCAATGCTTTACCTAGCTTTCTACTGAAGCAGGAAAGTGGCTCTCTTTTCCAAGCTATAATTTCCAGTAAACATTTTTGTCATTAAAACATGAAAACTCTCAACATAAAATCTGACACCAAAATAGCCAACAATTTAAGAAGCATATGCCAGGAAACTACTCATCCAGACTTTCTTCCCCCGTGGTAACCCTGTGGGAAATTCAGCACTTTATGCCAATAGGCTATAGTACACTAAGTCTCCTGAGTATCAACAGAAGTTTAAGGGTTCATTGTTTTTTTTAATGATATAAAATCCATTCCATCTAGATCCACCAAACATATATATATCTTGAAATGACAAATGAAAAAGCAAATATACTGTTTTGCATATGAACTTTGTCCTTCTTGAGTTCTCACTACATGAGAGATCATCATAACCATTATTACTACTACTACTATTATATAATAAGTAATAGTGTATACCAATAATCATTCCCAGATGGACATTCCTGAAGTCCCCAGGTAAGTAATCTCTAAAGTTCTATGTTTCCAGAGCAAATTAAATCTAAGATTAAGGAAGAACTACAAACCTACACTAGTTTTCTAGGGTTCCTTCTCTTCCTTAAAAAAGAGGGCAATTTTTTACATATCTGTGACTACTAGTTTTAGCACAGAAAAACTTTGGTAATAAACAACTTTCAGGGAACACGACTTTCTGTCTACATGTTTTCAAAAAAAGTTTAAAAAAAAAAATACTGAAAAGTAGCCCTATGTGTCCAAGTTTATTTAACTCTTTGTTTTGATACAAATTGTTCTAAATTGAGCTACTCCATTTGTAAGTAGAATAAACTAAAATTAATTAAACTTTGCTTTCCCTGAATATTAGCTACTGTGATGTTATGGGTATCTGTCTATCCCCACCTTGTTCTCACAAAGATTGGAAAAGTATTATAACAACTTAAATGAGAGTTTCCCAGCTGCCAAGCCTGAGTTTTAGGTCAAATGGTTATTTTGGGGAACCTGTAGGTGGGTCTGATCAAAACTGAACAGAGCCCTAGTTTCAAGGGTGCTGGAATAGGAAACACATTGCCAAGACAAGGCAAGAGAACAAGACAGATCTTACCTGTTAAGGCTAGTAATCAAACACAGGGTGAGAGTAGCAAGAAGTCACAATACTGAGTTACCCGGCTTACACATCTACAAATGTATTTAACTAATGCCATTTCAAATGGCTGAACTCTATACATTGTCAAACATTAAGTGTACATAAATTAAACATGTTAATCAAAAGCAGAGCTTATTTCTAAGACTGGATTTAAAAAAACTATACAGGATCTAACTATATCCGGTCTATAGAAGATACACATTGGTTCAAAGCAGCAACCAGGTTATAAATACAAAAAATGGAAACATACTGTGCAAAAAGTAGTCATAAGAGAGGACAGCTATACCAATATCTGACAAAATCTATTTTAAGGAAAAAAGTTACCACAGACAATAATAGACATTTTATAATGTTAAAAGGTTGTATTAATCAGGAAACTGTAACAACTATAAACATGCATGTATCTACTAACAGATCTCCAAAACAGATGAAGCAAAAAATGACAGAAATAAGGAAATAGACAATTCAACAATACTCATCAGAGATGTCTCAATAATTGCTAGAACAGAGACAGAAAATCAGTAATAATGTAGAAAACTTGAGCAGTATTATCAACCAACCTGAATTCTGAATGTACAGAATACTCCACACAAAAACGGCAGAGTATGTGCTCCTTATAAGTACACATAGAACATTCTCCAGGACAGACCATGTACTAGGCCACAAAGCGAGTCTCAACACATGTAAAATAATTTAAGTCATGCAAATTATATTCACCAACCATAACAATTAACTAGAAATCAACAATAAAAAATTGGAAAATTCACATATATTTGAAAACTAAAGAATGCGTATCTAAAAAAATACATGAATCAAAGAAGAAACAAAGATAACTGGAAATTATTTCAAGCTGAGTGAAAATGAAAGCAATATATCTAAATGTATGGAATGTGAAAGCAGTGCTTAGAGGGACACTAACAGCTTTAAACACCAACATTGAAAACAAGATATCAAATCGATAACCTAAGCTTTTACCTCTTAAGATAAATTCTAAAAAATAAAAAGCAAACCATATAAAAGAAAACAGGGAAAGGAGAAAAAAATGAAACAGAATATAGAAAAAATATAGAGAAAACAAATGAAATTTTAAAAATTAATTCTTCAAAAAGATCAATAAAATTGGTAAACTTTCAGGTAGACTGACCAAGGAAATCAAAGAGAAAACAGAACATACTCATCACTCCCAAACAATTCATTATTTTGCCTTTATTTTTAAAGATATTTTCACTGGGTATAGAAATCTCAGTTGACAGGTTTTTTCCACCTTTTTCTCTACTCAGAATGATTAATTGTCATCTTTCTTACATTGTTTTCAACACGAAATCTGATGACATTCATATGTGTGTTCATACATGAATTGTCTTTTTTCTTCTGCCTGCTGTTAATTTTAAGGTTTTCCCTTTATCACTGGTTTTGAGCAATTTGATTATCATGTGCCTTGGTGTAGTATTCATGTTTCTTTGCTTGGGGTTTATCGGACTTCCTGGACTTATGAATAGTTTTTATCAAATGTGGAAAGCTTTCAGGCATTATTTCTTCAAATATTTTGTCTCCCCCTCTCCATTTTCACATGTCCCAGTTCCATATACAGAAATAGTTCTATAGCTCAGTGAAGTACTTTTTTTTTTTTAATTTGTAAAAATACTTTCATCTCATTGTTTCATTTTGGATAGTTTCTATTGCTATGTCCTCAAGTTCATTAATCTTTCCTTCTGGAAAATTTAATCTGCCACAGATCACAACCTTTGTATTCATTTCTGACACTGTGGCTACTACCTGTAGAAGTTCACTTTGGTCTTTTGTAATTCTTCCATGTCTCCACTTCACTTTTTCAAGATAATAAACAAAGTTATAACAACACTTAAAGCCCTTGTCTGATCATTCTAACATCTATGTCAATTCCTGGTAGGATCAGAGTGATTCATTTTCACTCAATTAAGGGGGTATTTTTCCTGCTTCTATGCATGAATGGTAACATTTTATTTCATGCCATCCATTTTGAATTTTACCGTGTTGGGTGGTGGATTTTTTTTAACTACTATCAATATTTTTAAGCTTTGTTCTAGGATACAGTAATTGTTCTTGAACATAGTTTGATCCTTTTAGGTCTTGCTTTTACGATTTCAGAGAGTGGGGACGGTGGAACAAGATAGCAGAATAGAAAGCTCCACCAATCATCTCCAGGCCCACAAGAACACCAAGTTAACAACTATCTACACAGAAAAAAAACACCTTCATAAGAGCCAAAAATCAGGTGAGCACTCATAGTACCTGGTTTTAACTTCATATTACTGAAAGAGGCACGGAAAAGATACAAAAAAAAGCCGTCCTGAATTGCTGACGCCACCCCTGCCACCCCTAGCAGCAGCATCATGGTTCAGAGATGTCTGTGAGAGCGTCTGGGGGAGGGAGAACACAGCAACTGTGAGGTACTGAGCAGCAACTGCTGTCCTGTTAGAGCAAAAAGGAAAACACCCACCCAAGATGGGAGCATTTAAACCAACTCTAGCCACAGGGGAATCGCTGATCCTAGTGGTCAGAAATTGAGTGCCTGCAAACCTCACCAACAAGGGCTACCGCACTCTATGTCTCCAAGTAAATTTGAAAGGCAGTTGAGACCATAAGGATTGCAACTTACAGGCGAGTCTTGGTACTGAACTAGGCCCAGAGACAGTGGACAGGAGGACACATGGCATACTGAGACACCACCTGAGGCAGTCAAGGGAGGGCTGGCATCACCAGACCCTGAACCCCAGGCTGCACAGCTCAAAGCTTCAAAAGAGGCGCCATTCTTCCACTTGAGGAAAGGAGAGAAAAGTGGGGAGGACTTTGTCTTGCATCTTGGAAACTACCTCAGCCACAGCAAGATAGGGCACTGGTCAGAGTCGTGGGGTCCCTATTCCAGGTCCTAGCTCCCCGACATTTCTAGGCGAACCTTAGGCCAGAAGGGAACCTGCTGCCTTGAAAGAAAGGACCTCGTGCTGGCAGCATTCATCACCTGCTAACTAAAGAGCCTTTGGACCCTGAATAATCAACGACGATAGCCAGGTACTACACTAACGGCTTCAGGCGAGCCTGTGAGACTTGCAGACTTTAGCTGAGACTCAGCACATTACCAGCTGTGGTGACTACAGAGTAAAACTCCTTCTGCTTGAGAAAAGCAGAGGGAAAAGTAAAGGGGACTTCGTCTTGTACCTTAGATACCAGTAAGGCCACAGAAGGGTGGAGCACCAAGCGGGCACTTAAGGTATCCCAATTCCAGGTCTTGACTATTGGACAGCATTTCTGGACCTGCCCTGAGCCAGTGGGGAGCCCGCTACCCTCAAGGGTGAGTCCCAGTCCAGGCAACATTTACAACAAGCTGACTTAAGAGACCCTGGGACTTAAGAGAATGCCAGCAGTATTCTGGCAGCAGTCCTAAGGCCTGGGGTGAGTGGCTATGGGGTAGGGCTTGTCTGCCTTCAGAAAATGGAGGGAAGAGTGGGAAGAACTGCATCTTGTGGTTTGAGTGCCACAAGAGTGCAATACAACAGAACACCAGGTAGCCTTCTAAGGTTTTTGACTCTAGTCCCTGACTCCCCGACAGCACTTCTATATCCATGAAGGGGCTGGGGGACTTCATCACCCTGAAGGGAAGGACACAGGCCTGCCTGGCTTTGCTGCCTGCTGACTGCAGAGCCCCAGGGCCTTGAGCAAACATAGGCAGTAGCCAGGGAGTGGTTACAACAGGCCTTGGACAAGACCCAGCACTGTAATGGCTTCAGGTCTGACGCAGAGCAGTCATAGTGGTAGGGGCCCCAGGGGTGCTTATGTTACTCCACCTCCAGCTTTAGGTGGCTTAGAACAGAGAGAGAGACTTTATGTGTTTGGGAGAAAATAAGGAAACAACAAGAGTCTCTGACTGGTAATCAAGAGAATTCTCCCTGATCTTGTCCAAGACCATCAAAGTAGCTGGTGCCTCTAAGAATCTGAAAGAACCATAACGTTACCAGGCTTGTGGTGAGCCCTAAAGCAGAAACAGCTTAGATCACAACACGCAAGTCCTTTCAAATGTCTGGAAAGCCTTCCTAAGAATTACATATTTAACATGCTGAAGGAAAAAAAAAATGTTTATCCTAGAAGAGTATATCCAGCAAAAGTATCCTTCAAACATGAAGGAGAAATAAACACCTTCCCAGACAAACAAAAGCTAACAGATTTCAATACCAGACCTGTCCTACAAGAAGTGCTAAAGAGAGTACTTCAATCAGAAAGAAAAGGACATTAATAAGCAATAAATGATCACCTGAAAGTACAAAACTCACTGGTAACAGTAAGTACAAAGAAAAACAACAAATATTGTAACACTGTAATGTGGTGTGTGAACTACTCTTATCCTAAGTAGGAAGTCTGAATGATGAACCAACGAAAAATAGTAACTTTTCAAGACACAGGCAGTACAATAAGATAGAAACAACAAAACATTTAAAAGCTGGGGGACAAAGTTAAGGTGTAGAGTTTTTATTAGTCTTCCTTTTGTTTGTTTATACAAGTGTTAGTTGTTACAAGTTAAAATAATGGGTTTTAAGATATATTTGCAAGCCTCATGGTAACCTCAAACAAAAAAACATATAATGTACATACAAAAAAATAAAAAGCAAGAAACTAAACCCTATTGCCTTCACTAGAGGAAGACACAAAGGAAAGAAAGAAGAAAGGCCACTAAACCACCAGAAAAAAATAACAAAATAGTGTAAGTCCTTACTTATAAATAATAACATTGAATGCAAATGGACTAAACTACAATCAAGACATAGACTGGCTGAATGGATGAAAAAACGAGACCCATGAGTCTGTTGCCTACAAGAAACACACTTCACCTAAAAAGACACAAACAGACTGAAAATAAAGGGATAGAAAAAGATATTCCACACCAATGGAAACTAAAAAATATTTTCTGATATATTTGTATCAGACAAAATAGATTTCAAAACAAAAACTATAAGAAGAGACAAACAAGGTCACTATATAACGATAAAGGGGTCAATTCAGTGAGAGGATATAACAATTTTAAATATATCTGCACCTAACCCTGCGGCATCCAAAAACATAAAGCAAATATTATTAGAGCTAACAACAGAGATAGGCCCCAATATAATAATAGCTGGAGACTTCACCCTGCTTTCTGCATTGGACAGATCTTCCAGACAGAAAAAGCAACAAAGAAACATCAGGCTTAATCTATACTACAGATCAAATGGATCTAACAGATATTTACAGGACATTTCATCCAAGGGCTGCAAAATCCACATTCTTTGCCTCACTACATGGATCATTTCCAAGGACAGACCATATGTTTTAAAACAAGTTTTAAAACATTCAACAAAAATTGAAATTATTTCAAGGATCTTCTCTGACCACAACAGAACTGGAAATTAATGACAATAGGAATTTTGGAAACTACAGAAATACATGGAAATTAAACAATATGCTCCTGAATGATCAGTGAGTAAATGAAGAAGTAAAGAAAAGAACCGAAAATTTCTTAAAACAAATCATAATGAAAACACAACATCCCAAAACCTATGGGATAAAGCAAAAGCAATACTGAGAGGGAAGTTTACAACTACAAGTGCCTACATCAAACAAGAGGAAAAACTTCAAATGAACAATCTAACAATGCATCTTACAGAACTAGAAAAGCAAGAGCAAACCAAACCCAAAATGAGTAGAAAAATTAATAAAGATCAGAGTAGCAATGAATGAACTGAAATAATACAAAAGATGAATGAAACAAAAAGATCGATTTTTGAAAACGTAAGCAAAATTGACAAACCTTTAGCCAAACTAAGAAAAAAAAGAATATACAAATAAATAAAATCAGAAATGTAAAAGGAGACATTATAGCTGTTACTGCAGAAATTCAAAGGATCATTAGTAGCTAATATGTGCAACTATATGTCAATAAATTGGAAAGTCTAGAAGAAATGGACAAATTCCTACTTACATACAACCTACCAAGATTGAACCAGGAAAAAACACAAAACCTGAACAGACCAATAACAGATAATGAGATTGAAGCCACAGTAAAAAGTCTCTCAGTAAAGAAAAGCCCAAGAGCTGATGGCTTCACTGCTGAATACTATCAAAAATTTAAGGAAGAAATGATACCAGTCCTACTCAACCTATTCTGAAAAATAGAGGAGGAGGGAATACTTACAAACTCATTCTATGAGGCCAATATTACCCTGATATCAAAACCAGACAAAGACACATCAAAAAAAAAAAAAAAAAAAAACATAGGCCAATATTTTTGATAAATATTGATGCAAAAATCCTCAACAAAATGCTAACAAACTGAATTCAACAATACATTAGAAAGATCACACATCATGACCAAGGGGATTTATCCCTTGAGATGCAAAGATGGCTCAACATATGCAAATCAATCAATGTGATACATCATATCAACAGAATGAAAGATAAAAACCAAATAATTATTTCAACGGATGCTGAAAAAGCATTTGATAAAATTTAATGTCCCTTCATGATAAAACCCCTCAAAAAACTGGGTATACAAGGAACACGCCTCAACCTAATAAAAGCCATATATGACAGATGCAAAGATAGTATACTGAATGCAGAAAAATTGAAGCCTTTCCTCTTAGATCAGGAACACAAGAAGGATGTCCACTTTTACCACTGTTATTCAACATAGTACTAGAAGTCTTAGCTAGAGCAATCGCACAAGAGAAAGATACAAAGGGCATCTAAACTGGAAAGGAAGAAGTCAAATTATCCTTGTTTGCAGATGATATGACTGTGTATTTGGAAAAACTTAAAGATTCCACAAGAAAATTATTAGAACTGATAACAAATTCAGTAAAGTTGCAGGATACAAAATCATTGTACAAAAATCAGCATTTCTATATGCCAACAGTGAACAATATGAGAAAGAAATTTAAAAAGTAATCCCATTTACAACAGTCACAAATAAAATTCAATATCTAAGAATTAACCAAAAAAGTGAAAGAGCTCTACAATGAAAACTATAAAACACTGATGAAAAAAAAACTGAAGAGGAAATCAAAATATGGAAAAATATTCCATGTGCATGAATTGGTAGAATCAATATTGTTAAAATGTCCATATGACCCACAGCAATCTACAGATCCCATGGAATCCCGATCAAAATACCAAAGACATTCTTCACAGAAATAGAAAAAACAACCCTAAAATTTATATGGAACCACAAAAGATCCAGAATAGCCAAGGCGATCCTAAGCAAAAAGAAAAAAACTGGAGGAATCACATAACCTGACTTCAAATTATGCTATAGAGCCATTGTAACCAAAACAGCAAGGTACTGGCATCAAAACAGACACATAGATCAGTGGAACAGAACAGAGAACTCAGAAACAAATCCACACACCTACAGTGAACTCATTTCCAACAAAGGTGCCAAGAACGTACAGTGGGGAAAAGACAGTTTCTTCAATAAATGGCACTGGGAAAACTGAATACCCATATGCAGAAGAATGAAATTATACCCCTATCTCTTGCCATACACAAAAATCAAATCAAAATGGATTAAAGACTCAAACTCTAAGAACTCAAACTATAAAACCACTACAACAAAACATTGGGGAAAATCTCCAGGATACTGGTTTGGGCAAAGATTTCTTGAGTTATACCCCACAAGCACAAGCAACCAAAGCAAAAATGGACAAATTGGATCACATCAAGTTAAAAAGCTTCCGCACAGCAAATGATACAATCAAAAAAGTGAAGAGACAGCCCATAGGATGCGAGGAAATATTCACAAACTACCCATCTCACAAGGGATTAATAACCAGAATATGTAAGATGCTCAAACAACTCTATAGGGAAAAAAAATCTAATAATCTGATCAAAAAATGGGCATAAGATATGAACAGACATTTCTCAAAAGATATACATATGGCAAACAGACTTAAGAAAGGGTGCTCAACATCACTGATCATCAGAGAAATGCAAATCAAAACTACAATGAGATATTATCCCCGCCCAGTTAAAATGGCTTATATCCAAAAGATGGGCAATAACAAATACTGGTGAGGATGTGAAGAAAAGGGAACCCTGGTACACTGTTGGTGGGAATGTAAATTAGTACAAGCACTATGTTGTACATAGTTCAACAGTTTGGAGGTTCCTCAAAAAAAAATAAAAATTGCAATCCCACAGCTGGGCATGGTAGCTTACAGCTGTAATCCCAGCACTTTGGGAGGCCAAGGCGGGCAGATCACGAGGTCAGGAGATGAGACCATCCTGGCTGACAAGGAGAAACCCCGTCTTTACTAAAAATACAAAAAATTACCCGGACATGGTGGCGGGTGCCTGTAATCAATCCCAGCTACTCAGGAGGATGAGCAGGAGAATTGCTTGAACCCAGGAGGTGGAGGTTGCAGTGAGCCAAGATCCCACCACTGCACTCCAGCCTGGGCGACAGAGCAAGACTCTGTCTCAAAAAAAAAAAAAACAAAAAAAAAAACAAAATGTAATCCCACTGCTAGGTATATAATCCAAAGAAAGGAAATCAGTATATCAAAGAGATATCTGCACTCCCAAGTTTACTGCAGCACTATTTACAATAGCCAAGATTTGGAAGCAATCTACGTGTCCACTGACAGATGAACAGATATAGAAAAAATGGTACATATACACAACAGGGTACTATTGAGCCATGAAAAAGAATGAGATCCTGTCATTTGCAACACCATGGATGGAACTGACAATCATTGTGTTAAGTGAAATAATCCAGGCACAGAAAGACAAACATTGCATGTCCTCACTTATTTGTAGGATCTAAATATTTTTTTAAAAAATTGAATTCATGAGCACGCAGAGTAAAAGAATGGTTACCTGAGTCTGGGAAGGGTAATTGGGGGTTGCGAGGAGGTGGGATGGTTAACATATACCAAAAAAAAAAAAAAAACCAGAATGAATGAATAAGACCTACTATTTGATAGTACAACAGGGTGACTATAGTCAATAATAACTTAATTGTACATATTTTTTAAAAACATAGAATGTAATTGGATTGTTTGTAACTCAAAGGATAAATGCTTGAGGGGATGGACACCCCATTCTCCATGATGTACTTATCTGACATTGCATGCCTGTATCAAAACATCTCATGCACCCCATAAATATATACACCTACTATGTACCTACCAAACAATCGAAAAAAAATAAAATTATATATTTTTTAAAGTCTTGTGGGAATGAGCCTAATTATTATTCCACAGTATTATTATTCCTTCTATGTATTCTATCTAATGCCACATACTTGAGATTTCTGAGACTACTTCTTAGGAAGACACTATTCCCAGCCCCGTGTGAGCAACCAGAATTGAGTCTCGTAATCCTTTTGGGATATCTTTTTTGGTCTTGAATAGCTTCCCCACACGCATACACTAATGAGTACTCTGTGTATATTCCAGGAGACATTACCAATCTCTGTACTATTATCTCTCCTCTAGACAAGACACTGGACATCAGGCAATAATTCTAAATATCGTATCCTGCCAGCTCTAACTACAAACTCTAACTTCATTCTTCCTAGCCTCTCAACTTCATCTTCTTAACTCAGAGGTTCTGCCAGGATCCAAATGGCTTACTTTTCCCTGCACCACAACCTAGAAATTCAAGACAGCAACCTGAGACAATTGTGAGCCTAACTTCGTTTCCTCTCAGAAATCACTGTCTTTCATTACCTGATACCCAGTGTCTTGAAAATCATTGTTAAATATATTGTCTGGTATTTTTAGTTACCCATCTTGGTCAGCAGTATAATTTTTTTTTTTTTTTTTTTTTTAAGATGGGAGTCTCACTCTGTCACCCAGGCTGGAGTACAGTGGCACGATCTCAGCTCACTGCAACCTCTGCCTCCCGTGTTCAAGTGATTCTCCTGCCTCAGCCTCTCGAGTAGCTGGGATTACAGGCACCCACCACCATGCTGAGCTAATTTTTGTATTTTTAGTAGAGATGGGTTTTCACCATGTTAGCCAGGACGGTCTCGATCTCCTGACCTCGTGATCTGCCTGCCTCAGCCTCCCAAAGTGCTGGGATTATAGGTGTGAGCCTCTGCACTCGGCCCTAAATCTTTTTTTTTTTTTTAAGTGACTACTAGAACATTCAAAATTACATATGTGTTGATATGATTTTTCTATTGTACACTGCTGTTGTAGACAGTTATTAAAGTATGTAATCCTGAAATCACCTAAGGAGAATAGGGTAAAGAGCCTAAGAAGGTTGATAACCAAGTCACGATGAATTTCAGCATTTAAAGATCAGGTGGGGAAGAAGAAGCTGGCAAAGTAGACTTAGAAAGGTCAAGAAATGGGGACAGGTGCAGTGGCTCACACCTATAATCCCAGCACTGCAGGACGCTGGGGCTGGAGTACTTCTTGAGGCCAGGAGTTCAAGACCAGCCTAGGCAACACAGTGAGACTCCCATTTCTATGAATTGTTTCACAGCTGCAATCCCAGCTACTCTGAAGGCTAAGGTGGGAGGATCACTTGAGTTCAGGAGTTTGATGCTACAGTGAGTGAGCTTATGATCGTGTCACTGTACTCCAGCCTCAGCAACAAGGCAAGACCCTGTCTCTAAAAAATAAAAAACTAAAGAATTCCAACTGCCAGAAAATTAAACAATATGCTTATGCTATTTATGACATACTTCTAAGTAATTCACAGGTACAGGAGGCAGAATAATGAGTGGACTCTTGAAGATGTTCATGCCCTAAGCCCAGAACCTGTGTCTATGTTATTTTATGTGGCTAAAGAAACTTTACAAATGTGATTAAGGTTAAGGGTTTTGATATAGGGCAATTATCCTAGATTATTCACATGAGCCCAATCCAATCATATAGCTCCTTAAAACCAGATAAGCTTTCCTGGCTGAGGATCACTGTGAAATGTAACTATGAAAGAATGGTCAGAGCAATGCAAAACTACTGACTTTGAGATGGACAAAGGGGACCATAAGCAAAGGCATGCAGGTGGCCACCAGAAGCTAGAAAAGGCAAGAAAACAGTTATTTTTATGTGCAGTTTCCAGGGGAAAAAAAAAAAAAAAAGGTGCTGCTCACACCATGATTTTTGCCCAGTGTGGTTCATGTCAGATTTCTAACCTACGAAACCATAAAATTAAAAATTTGTTTCAAAAATCATTAAGTTTATGTTAAGTAGTTATAGCACCAATAGAAAACTAATAAAATGAGATTTAAAAATCAAAACAAAAAATGAAAAATATTTTGAACTGATAATAACTAAGGTTTGACATATCAAAATCTATAGGAGGTAGCTAAACAAATACTTAATGGAAAATTTAATAAGCCTAAATGTATATGGAAAAAAAGGCTGAAACTCAAAGATGTAATCTTCTAACTCAAAAATAAAAAAAATGCTCAGACTTCATGTAAGTAGAAGGAGAGAAAGGAATACAAATCTGTAAAACAGAAAACACAGAACAGCAAAATAAACGTTAATTCTTTTGAACACTAAAAAACTGATAAAATGCTAACATGAGTGACTAAGAAAACAATATGTAACAAACAACCAAAATCCAGAAAAATTCAAAAGACATCCAAAAGATCAGGAGATACTATAAACTCTTCTACAATTAAATTTCACCTTTTATGTGAAATAGACAAATTTCTTGAAAAATAAAACTTGCTGAGTTTCACGAAAGAAGAAATATATACAATAGTTGAATATCTACTAAAGAAATTGAATCTACTATTAAAATCCTTCCCATAGAATATGTTAAGTATAATAAATACATTGTTGATATGAAGAAGAATGACCCTATATTCTAGAGATATAAACTACACAGGGGTAGTAAAGGCCATGATGCCTTTAACTTACTTTTAAATTTGCTAAATATACACAATCTATGAAAAATAAAAATACATATACAGGCATATCTTTGGAGATATTGTAGGTTCTGATCCAGACCACTGCAAAAAAGTGAATATGATAATAAAGCAAGTCACACATTCTGTTTCTCAGTGCACATAATAATTACATTTACACCATTCATAGTGTACTATGTGTGCAATAGCATTACGTCTTTAAAAACAATGTACATACCTTAATTTAAAAATATTGCTAAAAAATGCTAATGATCATCTGAGCCTTCAGTAAGTGGCAATCTTTTTGCTTGTAGAGCGAATACTGCCTTTATGTTGCTGACTGCTGACTGATCAAGGTAGTGTTTGCTTAATCGCCATCTACTGGATGGCAGCCCAAACTTCAACATCAAAAATACTTTGCAACCCTGTGAAACCAATGCCAAGAATTCAGCCACAAGCAAAGACCCTTTACAAACTTTCATCCACCCGAAAACATCCAGAAATAAAGCCAACTGACCATACTCAAATTACACCACAGTTAAAGGAAGATCAGCCCACACAGATGAGAAAGAACCAGTGCAAGAACTCTAGCAACTCTACGAGCCAGAGCGTCTCCTTACATCCAAAAGACCGCACTAGCTCCCCAGTAATGGTTCTTAACCAGAAGAACGTAAACAGATTAAATGCCCCAATTAAAAGGCACAGAGTGGCAAGTTGGATAAACAGCAAGACCCAACTATATGCTATCTTCAAGAGACCCATGTCACATGCAGTAACACCCACAGGCTCAAAGTAAAGGAATGAAGAAAGCTCTATCAAGCAAATGGAAAACAAAAAAGAGCAGGGTTCCCATTCTCATTCCAAAAAAAACTGACTTAAAATCAACAATGATCAAAAAGGACAAGGACAGGCATTACATAAGTTTGATTCAACAAGAAAACTTGACTATCCTAAATATATATGCACCCAACAATGGAGCAACTAGATTCACAAAACAAGTTCATAGAGACCTATAAAGAGATTTAGATAATCACACGTAATCCTGGGACACTTCAACATTCCACTGACAGAACTAGATAGATAATTGGGGCAGAATATCAGCAAATATAATCAGAACCAAAACTCAACATTTGACCAAATAGACCTAACAGACATCTACAGAACACTCCACCCAACAAAACTAACGAAGAGAGAGAAAAAAAAAAGATACAACATACCAGAATTTCTGGGACATAGCTAAAGCAGTGTTAAGAGTAAAGTTCACAGTGCTAAACATCTACATTAAAAAGTCAGATCTCTTGGCTGGGCGCAGTGGCTCACGCCTGTAATCCCAGCACTTTGGGAGGCCGAGGCGGGCGGATCACAAGGTCAGGAGATCGAGACCACAGTGAAACCCCATCTCTACTAAAAATACAAAAAATTAGCGGTGGTGGGCGCCTGTAGTCCCAGCTACTCAGGAGGCTGAGGCAGGAGAATGGCGTGAACCCGGGAGGCGGAGCTTGCAATGAGCCGAGATCGCGCCACTGCACTCCAGCCTGGGGGACAGAGCAAGACTCCATCTCAAAAAATAAATAAATAATAAAAATAAATAAAAATAAAAAGTCAGATCTCAAATAAGCAACCTAATGTCACACCAAGAGAAACCTGAAGAACAAGAACCACTCCCAAAGGTAGCAAAATAAAAGAAACAAAATCAGCAGAACTGAATGCAATGGAGATGAGAAAAACCACACAAACTATTTTTTTAAGTTGGTTCTTTGAAAGAATAAATAAGATTCACAGACTTCTAGCTAGACTAAAAAAGAAAAAAAGGGAAAAGATCCAAATAAACACAATCAGAAATGACCAAAAGGACATTACTACTGATCCCACAAAAATTCAAAAAATAAAAATAAAAAAACCTTCAGACACTATTACCAACACCTCTATGCACACAAACTTAGAAAACCTATAAGAAATGGGTAAACTCCTGGAAACATACCACCTCCCAAGACTGAACCAGGAAGAAACTGAATATCTGAACAGATCAATAATAAGTTGCGAAACTGAATCAGTAATTAAAAACCTACCAAACAGAAGGCCCTGGACAAAATGAATTCATAGCCAAATTCAACCACATGTATAAAAAAGAGGAGGTGGCCAAAGGTGGCTCACGCCTGTAATCCCAACACTTTGGGAGGCTGAGGCGGACAGATCACCTGAGGTCAGGAGTTCGAGACCAGCCTGGCCAACATGATGAAACCTCATCTCTACTAAAAATACAAAAATTAGCCATGCATGGTGATGGGCACCTGTAATCCCAGCTACTTGAGAGGTTAAGGCAGAAGAATCACTTGAACCCAGAAGGGGGAGGTTGCAGTGAGCCAAGATCACGCCATTGCACTCCAGCCTGGGCACCAAGTGAAACTCTGTCTCAAAACAAAAAAAAAAAAAAAAAAAAAAAGGAGGTCCTATCCTACTGAAACTATTCCCAAAAAAACACAAAAAAATCAAGGAGGAGGGACTCCTCCCTCATTCTATGAAGCCTGCATCATCTGATACCAAAACCTGGCAGAGACACAATGAAAAAAATTTCAAACCACTATCCTTGAAGAATATAAGATGCAGAAATCCTCAATTAAATACTAGCAAACCGAATCCAGCAGCACATCAAAAAGCTAATCTACCATGATCAAGTAGGATTTATTTCTGGGATGTAAGGTTGGTTCAACATATGCAAGTCAATAAATGTGATCATCACATAAACAGAACTAAAAATGAAAACCACATGATCATTTCAATAAACACAGAAAAGGCTGTCGATAAAATTCAACATCCCTTTTTGTTAAAAATCCTCAATGAACTACTCATCGAAGGTACATACCTTTAATAAGAGTCATCCATGACAAATTCACAGCCAACATCATACTGAATCAACAAATGCTGGAAGCATTCCCCTTGAGAACCAGAACAAGACAAGGATGCCATCTCTCACCCCTCCTATTCAACATAGTACTGCAAGTCCCAGCCAGAGCAATCAGGCAAAAGAAAGAAATAAAAAGCATCCAATAAGAAAAGAGGAAGTCAAATTATCTTTCTTCCCAAGGTACTACACCTAGAAAACCCCACAGTCTCTGCTCAAAGGCTCCTAGATTTTATGAACAACTTCAGCAAAGTTTCAGAATACAAAAATCACTGCACAAAAATTAGTAGCATTTCTATACATCGATCATGTCTAAGCTGAGAGCCAAATCAAGAATGCAGTCCCATTCACAACAGCCACAAAAATAATAAAATACCTAGGAATACAGCTAACCAGGGAGGTAAATGATCTCTACAATGAGAATTACAAAACACTGCTGAAAGAAATCAGATATGACACAAACAAATAGAAAAGCATTCCATGCTCATGGATAGAAGAGTCAATATTACTAAAATTACCATACTGCCCAAAGCTATTTACATATTCAATGCTATTCCTATCAAACTATTCATGACATTTTTTCACAGAATAAGAAAAAAACTTCTAAAATTCCTTTGGAATAAGAAAAGAGCCTGAATAGCCAAAGCAATCCTAAGCAAAAGAACAAACCTGGGGCCGGGCGCGGTGGCTCAAGCCTGTAATCCCAGCACTTTGGGAGGCCGAGACGGGCGGATCACGAGGTCAGGAGATCAAGACCATCCTGGCTAACACAGTGAAACCCCGTCTCTACTAAAAAATACAAAAAACTAGCCGGGCGAGGTGGCGGGCGCCTGTAGTCCCAGCTACTCGGGAGGCTGAGGCAGGAGAATGGCGTGAACCCGGGAGGCGGAGCTTGCAGTGAGCCGAGATCCGGCCACTGCACTCCAGCCTGGGCGACAGAGCAAGACTCCGTCTCAAAAAAAAAAAAAAAAAGAACAAACCTGGAGGCATCACACTACCCAACTTCAAATATACTACAAGGCTACAGTAACAAAAACAGCATGGTACTGATACAAAAACAGATACACAAACTAATGAAACCCTTCTTTATTTCTTGGTTACGGAACCCAAAACACCTATAACTATCTGATCTTCGACAAAGCCAACAACAACAAGCAATGGGAAAACGATTGCCTATTCAAAAAATGGTGCTGGGATAACTGGCTAGCCATATGCAAAAGATTGAAAATGGACTCTTACTTTTTACCATATATAAAAACTAAAGATGGATTAAATTCTTAAAAGTAAAATCTAAAACTATAAAGACCGTAGAAGAAAACCTAGGAAATACCATTCCACACATAAGCCCAGGAAAAGACTTCATGACAAAGACTCGAAAAACATGTGCAACAAAAACACTGACAACTGGGCCTAATTAAACTAAAGAGCTTCTGCACAGCAAAACAAACTATCAACAGAAAAAACAGACAACCCATAGAACAGGATAAAATATTTGCAAACTATGTATCTGACAAAGGTCTAATATTCAGAATCTATAAGGAACTCCAATCAACAAGTAAAAAACAACCCCATTAAAAAATGGGCAAGGATATGAACAGACACTTCTCAAAAGAAGACATACAAGCAGCCAACAAACATATGAAACATGCTCAATATAACTAATCAGTAGAGAAATGCAAATCAAAACCACAATGAGACAGCATCTCATACCAGTCAGAATTGCTGTTATTACAAAGTCAAAAAATATCACATGCCAGTGACATTGCAGAAAAAATGGAATCCTTATATACTGCTGGTAGGAATGTAATTCTTATATACTGCTGGTGGAAAGCAGTCTGGAGATTTCTCAAAGAACTGAAAATAGAACTACCATTCAATCCAACAACTCCATTACTGGGTATATGCCTGAAGATATAAATTATTCTACCACATGCACATGTCTTTACACATGCACACATGTTTATCACAACACTATTTACAATAACAAAGACACGAAATCAAGCTAGATGCCCATCAATGGTGAACTGGATAAAGAAAATATGGTACAGATATACTACAGAATACTAAGCAGCTATTTTAAAAAAAAATGAGAACATGGCCTTTGCAGCAACAAAAGATGGAACTGAAGGCCATCATCTAAGTAAATTAATACAGGAACAGAAAACCAAACACCGCATGTTCTCACTTACAAGTGGAAGCTAAACATTCAGCACACATGGACACAGAAGAGAACAGTAGACACTGGGACCTATTTGAGGGTAGAGGGTGAGAGGAGGGTGAGGACTGGAAAACTAACTACCAAATATTACACTGATTACCTGGGTGACAAAATTATCTGTACATCAACTCCTGTGACACACAATTTTCCCGTGTAACGAACCTGCACATGTACCCTTTGAACCTAAAATGAAAGTTGTGAAGAAAAAAAAGAAAATGGCCCCAAAAGACTTGCTCAATACAGTGCTGCCACAAACTTCTATTTGGTTTAAAAAAAAAAAAAATCTGCAAAGTGCCACAAAGTACAACAAAACAAGGTAAGCCTGTACATAAATGAATAAATATTAGCAATTAAATCCAATGAGATATAAAAAGGATAATGCATATCACAACAAAGTAAAGTTTATTTTAGGCATACAAAAGTTGTTGAACATTCTGAAATCAATCTGTGTGAACTCTTGGGCCTAGAGGACAACAGTGGCCACCAAATTTCAGATGTCTCCACATAACCTCTAAGAAACAAACAAAGGCTGGGCGCAGTGGCTCAAGCCTGTAATCCCAGCACTTTGGGAGGCCGAGGCGGGTGGATCACGAGGTCAGGAGATCGAGACTATCCTGGCTAACATGGTGAAACCCCGTCTCTACTAAAAATACAAAAAACTAGCCGGGCGTGGTGGCGGGCGCCTGTAGTCTCAGCTACTTGGGAGGCTGAGGCGGGAGAATGGCGTGAACCCCGGAGGCGGAGCTTGCAGTGAGCCGAGATCACGCCACTGCACTCCAGCCTGGGAGACACAGCGAGACTCCGTCTCAAAAAAAAAAAAAAAAAAGAAACAAACAAAAAACCAAGAGTGCAAATAAATCCACATATGACTCATATTTTCAGCACCACTAGGAAACAAAGATACCATGACCTTTGGATTATCTGTAAATAGAAAAACAAACCAAATTACAATAGCACTCCCAGGGCCCCCCATTACAGGCCAATGGATGTGGTGACCAGAGAAAGAAAAGCTTAAGAGATTCCTTGGTGGGTGGGGGAAGGAAGGAAAAATATATATATACACACATATATATATAGAGAGAGAGAGAGAGCGCAAATTGAACTTAAACCAACACAGGTTGGCATTTGATAGTTAAAAAACAGGCTTTGGCCGGGCGTGGTGGCTCACGCCTGTAATCCTGGCACTTTGGGAGGCCAAGGTGGGCAGATCACCTGAGGTCAGGAGTTCGAGACCAGCCTGACCAACATGGAGAAACCCCGTTTCTACTAAAAATACAAAATTAGCCAGGCGGGGTGGCGCATGCCTGTAATCTCAGCTACCTGGGAGGCTAAGGCAGGAGAATCCCTTGAACCTGGGAGGCGGAGGTTGTGGTGAGCCGAGATTGTGCCATTGCCTGGCAACAAGAGTGAAACTCCATTTCAAAAAAAAAACATATAAATAAAATTTAAAAATAAAAAACAGGCTTTATAGACTCGAAAGTGAAGAAAATAAAAAGTGAGAGCCTTGGTAAAGCCTTCCTACTGGGGAAAATCAGATATATAGAAAATGAGTGATACCTCTTCAAGATGTGGCAGTAAAAGGCCAAAGGGAAAGAAGAAAATGAGAGAAAGGTCAGGATCCTACAGAAATAAAAGAGAAACAAGACCCCGACCCCTTCCCCATCATCATCATCCATAATGGAAATTGCAGAGAAGAGGGTGGAAACAACAGAAAGCAGGTTCTCAAAACTGGAACCCTGCCCTTGTAAGGAATGGGAATAGAAAAAAGCAGACCTGAGCCAGGTGCCATGGCTCACACTGAAGTCCTGGCTTTTTGGGAGGCTGAGGCAGGAGGATTGCTAGAGGCCAGGAGTTCAAGATGGTCTGCACAACATAGCAAGACTCCTTCTCCAAAATATTTTTTAAAAGAAAAAGCAGACCTCTTCCACTCAACACCGTTAAAGATCAGAATAATAATTACCTTTGAAGAGGGGAGATGAGGAAGCTTCTAGGGTGCTGGTCAAATTCTGCTCCTTGATCTGGATGCCAGTCACATGGGAGTGTCACGTGTGTGAAAATACATTCAGCTATATGGTTACGATATTTACTTTTCTGTATATATACTATACTTTCGTTAAAAGTTTTTAAAAAACAGATATCATGCCTGTTCTCTAGAGAATTATCATCTAAGAAACATACAAGAGAATACACATGAACAACCAAAACAATCATTTTTGTTTTTTAAGGCCAGGGGAGAAAGGATAATAAACGGCACTGTTGGGCCATGACAGATAAGCAGAAGATAACATTTCAATGTGTTTTGTTTGTTTCTGCATAACATCCCTTCCTCGTTTTGATCCACTCCTTCCACATTCCATGGATATGCTGTTCAGTTCATGCAGTTCATCAGGGATAGCTCTGTCCACCTTCCCAGGGACGACCAAATAACCTATGCCTAATCAGGTTACAAAGACAGAGGTGAAAGCTATGTGATGCATGCCAGGCCAATCCTCCCTGGGGCTTTCACTGGAGCTATGAGGGAAAATACCCTCTTCCTCCAGGATCCTGAGGACAAAGTCTTTGTAAACCTGGAGCTAGTCGGGGGTTATCTTTCATGCCATGAAGACAAAATCAAACAAGAGAAAGGGGATAGCAAGTACAGGGTGGCAACGGAGACAGGCAAATAAAAAGACAGACGTGTTGGCATTTCTTGAACACCTGAATTGAGCTATATGTAATCATTCATGTGGAATAAAACACTCTTTTTCAGATGGACTAAAACAATGTTTTCTATATGCGCCTCTTTGAGTTGGTTAGGTTTTTGCTACCTGGAGCTGAAAACCTAGTCTTAACACAAAACCTGAAAGAGAATTACCTGAGTATAGGCTAATTTAAAAAGCAACTCTTTTCATTTGTGAATATCGAGAACACAGAATCTAAAGTCTTCTCTCTGAACCTATGAAATAGTTCCTTCTGAGTTCACTGCATTAGTAACTGCTTTCTCCTATTGGCAGACACTTCCTGGATCAATTGAAGAAAGGAAAAAACAGAATGCTGATGAGGAGGGAAGACAGAAGACTAAGTGGCATATTTAAATCATTTCAAATCTCTATTTTTAAAAATCTTAATTAGACTGATTTAAAATGCTTCCTTCTAACCAGTTTCAAAACAGTTAAGATCTGAAAAATTCTCAACTAAGGCAAATTATTAAACCATAGTGAAAAGTACACATTTTATTTTAAAACAGAAAAGGCTGCAGAAAATTTTCATGACATTCAGGTCACAGGTCACAACTGAAGGAAAAACTAAAATAAAATAAGAAATATTCTGTATTTGTTTAATACTCCTCCCTATTGAAAAATAAGATCTCTAACTTCCAGACGGAGACGGATAGAAGGCTCATACCTCAATAAGCAGTCCCTCTTTTCCAACTATATTATAATGATAAACAAAATACATAAGAGATACCAAAAGGCACAACTGGGTTCAAACTTAAGATAAAAATCTCTGTGGCAAGTGGGATTTATCCTAGGAATTCCAGAGTGGTTCAATATAAGAAAATCAATGTAATATACCACATTAACAGAACAAAGAAGAAAAAAAGCATGTGATTGTTCCAAGTGGTGTAGAAAAAGCATTTGTCAGAATCCAACACCCTTGCAAGAGAACATACAGAAAACTAGGAATAGAATAGAACTTCTTCAACATGATAAAGGGCGTCTATGAAAAACCAACAACTAACATCATATTCCATGGTAAGACTGAAATCTTTCCCCCTAAGATATCAGGAACAAGACAAGAATGTCTGCTTTCCCAATGTTCTTGTACATTGTACTGGAAGTTCTAGCCAGAGCATTAGGTGAGAAACAGAAATAAAAGCCATGCAAATTGAAAAGGAAGAAGGAAAACTAACTCTATTCTCAGAATATAATCTTATACAGTTGCCCTTCAGTATCCACAGGGGATTGGTTCTAGGATCCCCTAAATACCAAAATTATATGACTTGCTTCCCTTTATGAAACCTAAACTTACTACCTTTTTCATATATCCATCTATTTCCAAAGCCAAAAACTTTATCCTTTGGGTTTCTAAATATTTGAATAACTCTTATTCATGGAATAAATCAATGGTCCAAGCTCCACATAAGGTCATGGTGTTTGAAATACATCTGGACATCCCTGACAGCCTAGCACACATCTACCCAAGAATAAACCATAAAAAAATGGTTTGGTACTGCTTATTATACCATTTACCAGAATGAAAATGTTTGCATCTCTTATCTGAGTACTAATATTAAAAATAGTCTCTCTGGTCAAAAATACCAATAAAATCTTCAAAGAAAAACTGGATATCAACAATATCCAGAAATATATTATGAAATTTCACTCATAATGTATGCAAGAGAAGAGAAGAGGAGGGGAAAGGAGGTAAAAGGGAAGGAGAGGGGAAGGGAGAAAATGAGAAAAGAAGAAAAGAAAAAGAGTGAGAAAGGCAGGGGGAAATAATGGGGCTTTTTTTTTTTTTTTTTTTTTTTTTGAGACGGAGTCTCACGCTGTTGCCCAGGCTGGAGTGCAGTGGCGCGATCTCGGCTCACTGCAAGCTCCGCCTCCTGGGTTCACGCCATTCTCCTGCCTCAGCCTCCTGAGTAGCTGGGACTACAGGCGCCTGCCACCGCGCCCGGCTAATTTTTTGTATTTTTAGTAGAGACGGGGTTTCACTGTGGTCTCGATCTCCTGACCTTGTGATCCGCCCGCCTCGGCCTCCCAAAGTGCTGGGATTACAGGCTTGAGCCACCGCGCCCGGCCAATGGGGCATTTTTTAAGTGGGGCATTAACATCAAGTTAAGTGAAAAGCAACAGGTATGACTACGGCAGCAAATCTACCAGATATTTTCAACAAGATATACAATACAAAATCATGGGTCATATTAGCAAGCTATTAACAGAAACATCTCTTCTTGAAGGGCCACTGCTCAATTTTCTTTTATATTTTTAGAAAATAACCATTTTATATTCCCTATTACAGGGCCAGGTACATATAAGAAATAAATACTTGTTGAACGATCAACTAGACGAATAGATGGCTGAGTGAAAACAAACAAATCGATAGAAAGAAAAATGACAAATACTCAAAATAAGAAAGTTTTCAAATATTCGACAATGGAGAGGATTTCCCACTTCTCCATTTTAAAATGCTAACCTAATTAGGGGGAACATGTGAGAGGTAGTACAGCACAATACGAAGAAGACACGATTAAGGCTCAGAAAAGGCCTAGATTAAAATTGTAGCTCAACTTTTACTGGCTTGTGTCCTTGAGCAAATTGCTTAATTTATGTAAGTCTTAGTTCTCTCCACCTATAAAACAGGGATCACAACATTTACCTTACAAAGACATCAAACCAGTACTTTTGGCACCTGGAACAAACTACACAAAACCAGCTCTCAAATCAACTCTGTAATTCATAATGTAGCCCACAGATGGGTGTTACTAACAATGCTCGCCATCTGGTAGCTTCCTGTTTTAAATAATTATTCTTGCTAACTAGGTGCCAAGCTTTTAGAATCATTATATTAAATGTTTGCACCCTCTAAATGTTGGTGTCCTTAGACAAAGTCCAGTATGGCCAGTCATAGTTCAACTTACAGGGTTCTTTTGAAGATTAAAAATAATGTAAGAAAAATACCTTGTACAGTGACAGGCATGTAATAAATTACTTAAACATTTTATTAATACCTTTATGTAATCCATTTGTCACTTTATATTATCACAACAACTCCAATAAGCCCACACACAGATTAATCATATCAGCCACTTTCAGTAATATATAAACAAGATGGACAGGAAAGTGTGATATATATTGCAACATCCTTTTCAAAAATTCAAGTTGAGGCCGGGCGCGGTGGCTCAAGCCTGTAATCCCAGCACTTTGGGAGGCCGAGATGGGCGGATCACGAGGTCAGGAGATCGAGACCATCCTGGCTAACACGGTGAAACCCCGTCTCTACTAAAAACTACAAAAAAAAAAAAAAAAATTAGCCGGGCGAGGTGGCGGGCCCCTGTAGTCCCAGCTACTCAGGAGGCTGAGGCAGGAGAATGGCGTGAACCCGGGTGGCGGAGCTTGCAGTGAGCTGAGATCTGGCCACTGCACTCCAGCCCGGGTGACAGAGCGAGACTCTGTCTCAAAAAAAAAAAAAAATTCAAGTTGATTCCTTCAACTCTGACTTTTGGATTTTCTGTCTTAAATCCAGAAAGACTTGAGAATTTAGAAGAGTAGACAGTACCTTCATTCCAAGAACCATTTCTAAAAGGCAGTAAGTGAAGTGTCAGGTTCAAAGAGAATTCAAAGTTACCACTATCAGGGTATACTTATTCTCTGCCGGATGGGCAAAGAGAGCTGTTGCTATTGTGTTTTGCATGTGGTCTCAGCTGTGCAAATACCAGTTAAACAAGAAAAACATCAAGCCATCTTTATCAGACCTACTAACAACCCAGATAAACTTCTTTAGGATGAATAGTTTAGTAACAAAATAACAAAATTTGCCAACCCACAAGAATCCTTGTATAAAGCACTACTTAGCTCTGAAAGATTATTTTCTCTGAATTATCAGATATCCAGAAATACTTTTTTTATTATAAGGCATGCCAATCCATGCCAATAAAGGTCACAAGAACAAATGTTATGAAGAGTTCAATTTAAACGATTCATAGGTTTTACTGGCTATAGAGATATTTAACTAATAGTTTTGTCACCCTAGAGCAAACTTCACCCAAGGAAACATCTCTTCTGAGCATAAAGGTCAAATCAAGCTCACAACTAGAGCCCCCAGTTTCCCCAGAAATTGAAGGATAATGTCCATATGTCTGTCAGATGGCGACTAGTATGCTAGTACAGAATCCATGGACTGGAAGCACTGTCCTGACCTTACATTTGACACAGGGTCAAATGTGTAACCAAGAGGACTGAAACAAAGGTTCTTTTATATACCGGTTAAAAATTAGATTTCTATGATTGTGGTTCCCATAGTTTGTCTGAATAAAAATTGATCACATTATGAATAAACAATAAAAGACTAAAATCAATTTAGTCAGTTATTAACTTCTGGAATTGTGACATATTAACAACAGAAACCAATCCAGAGCAGGAATGGATATTGTGGTTTCAAAAAGACAAACATGCATTAAATAGGAGATATATGTTTAAATGGTAATGCTCCTTACGATAGCAGTCTAGTAGGTTTGGTATCAAGTTCTAGTGGAGAAATAATTCACCACCATAATCAGCAAAGTAACTAACCAAATGACACATTATTTGTTATTTTCTGACATGCATCTATAATTCTCATTCTGAAGCACAGATTTCTATTTTTCTGGTGCCATCAAGTGGTAACATTATGAAATGTTCTAAGATTAAATGCAAATAACTTAGAAAAATGTCACACTGACCACACTGATGTGTTTTATTTGTCAATTAAACACCAGTGATGTTTTAGCACATAATTATCTGAAAAGAAATGGAAAAATGTCAGAGTGGAATTTTTTATAACTCATACCGATTTTAAACTCCCAACCTAAAATAAGAGTTAAGGCAAAGAATAAAAATGAATAATCTTTAAGACCAGAATGCTCCACTAGCAAACAAAAAAACCAACAGATGGCCGGGTGCGATGGCTCACGCCTGTAATCCCAGCACCGTGGGAGGCCGAGGCAGGCAGATCACCTAAGATCAGTAGTTCAAGACCAGCCTGGCAAACAAAGTGAAACCCCGTCTCTACTAAAAATAGAAAAATTAGTCGGGCATGGTGGCACACACACATAGTCCCAGCTACTAGGGAGGCTGAGGCAGGAGAATCACTTGAACCCCAGAAGCAGAGGCTGCAGCGAGCTGAGATCACACCACTGCCCTCCCGCCTGGGTGACAGAATGAAACTGTATCTCAAAAAAAAAAAAAAAAAAAAAAAAAAACCTAACATTATAAAACCATTTGAAAAATAAAATTAGGATGAAAATGATCTTTCCATCAAAGCAGGAAAACAAGTAACTTCAAAATTAGATTATCAATTAGAAACCTTAAAAGTGATAGCTATTATATAATCATATCAAGATGACAAAATTAATGAGAAATGAATTTAGAATCAATTATTTGAAACTGTGTTAACAGGTTCCAAATAGTTATATCAGCAACTTCAGTAAGACAATAACTAGTGAAAAAAGAAACAAGACTCCAGCTCCTCTTATTGCTATACACACAAAACATTAATAGCTGTTTGATCCTCGGGCCCACCAAAATTAAGTAGCAATTGTGAAATCTGAATTCCCAGTAGAAGATGGCAAATTGAACACATTTCTTTAGCTATTCTCCCTCCAGAAACTCTACTAACACGGCAGTCAAAAAAATTATTTAAGACAAAACCCCATAAGGACAAAGAAACTGAGAAGGTAACGGCGAGAAAATTTTAGAATATAAAAGCTGCCATGGGAATATAATTTAAAAAAAAAAAAAAAGGTAGATGGATGAGAGGTTACTGAAAGAAAATCAAGAGAGTTGCCTGATTTACATGGCATGGTAAAACTCTCCAAAAATTCAGGAATTGTTGGCATCAGGAAGTGGGCGTGAAACCTAAAAATAAGAGAAATGGTCAAAATCCTGGTTAAGAAGCAGCTAGGACCCTCCATAAACAGGCAGGTACACCATTTTATAAAACTGAAAGTTTATACTCCAGAAATTACAAAAGGCTTCTGGACTACAGGATACTAGGCATAATGAGAAGTACTGTAGTTAAAAAATGTTAGCAATACAGGAGACTGATAATCTGAATGGTACTGACAAATCCAAGACCACAGAACAATGAAAATGATGATTTTCTGTAAATGAAACCACTGGAAGAATGTCAGTATCAATCTTTGAATACTGCATCTAAAAAGTCATGTAACTAAACGCAGAATGCTTCATTCTGCTTCTATAAGGAAAAATTTAAGGGTTAAAACAATAGCTAATACTTCAAAAAAGTAAGTTCTATATATGGATGTTCAGTTACATTCAGCTCTACATGTCCCACATCACCTCCATTAATTAAATGAGAATTTACTACAATTACAGAGAACAGAATAGTAGGCAAACCCAAGAATCTTTTATGCTCTTAGTTTAAAAATCCATTTCATTTTGTCTCTTCAGGTCATCAAGAATCTCTGTGAATTACTCCTGAGAGAGATGAAGGCCAGTAAAACACTGCCTTTTCAAGTCAGAAAAGAAAGATTATTATTCATACAAGAGACTTCGAGACATGTTGACTTTTTTTTTAATCCTGTTTTTGTGGATTAATTGATTAAAAATAGAGGGTTAAGTACCTCCAATAATGTCTAACATCTCATGGAACTTAAAGTATATACCCATACATAGGTCTTTTAAGCTTCAGTAATTTCTCATTTTCAGTATTATTTCCATAAGACTAAACAGAAGATATATGTATGTAATTTTTTCCCATGTACCAACAAAAGAGCATGCCAAAACATATTAATATACATAAAATCATACCTTGAACACCTTCTAGGAGTAAATCAACTCCCTTCCTATAAAAATCAGAAGCAGCTTCATAGTCATCTTCTTCTTCCTTTTTTAAAGCCAGCTTTATTAATTCTCCTGCTTTCTCCAAATAATCTCTCTTGCCAAGCCTGGGTTTTAAACTGCCAGGAAAGAGGCTACGACTTTCCCGTTCTTCTTCTGTTTTGCTCTGTTCACTGTCAGAAGCAACAGCCCCTAGTGCTGAAGAATCCGAAGAAAGATTGAGACCAAAAGTTCTAATGGGAGAATTTTGATTGGAAGCCATTCCATCATCTAATTCAGCAAGAGAATCCACATCAACAGTAAGAGATATCAGATCACTGTCACTGGAGAAGCCTAGAAATATGATCACAATAGTAAACAGATATTAAATTGAGAATCAGCCAAACGAATACAAATCATACTAATTATTCATTTTTCGTATTATCCAAGTCAATTTGGAAGGCTGTAATTTACTGATGGAAGTCAGTGTCTAGCAATTTGTTTCGGCTTAGTCCATTCACTTTACTGTCTCTCTGTAACTCTGGAAGACAACTTCTTGCCTTAATCATCAAACTAAAATTGAAGACAAATCTTTATCTAGTTTGGTTGTCAAAAAGAACCTTTACCACAAGATCCCGTAAGCTATTTACAGAAAACTGCTGCCTGTACACACAGTTGCTATAAATAATAGCATTTTGATAAAGGAAAAAGTACTTGAATCTCAGTGCTCTCTCTTTCTCTCTTTTTTTTTTTTTTTTTTTTTTTTTTTTTTTTTTGAGGACAGCACCTTGCTATGTTGTTCAGCTGCACTCCAACTTCTGGGCTCAAGCAATCCTCCTACTTCAGTCACCTGAGTAGCTTAGATGGCATAAGCCACCAAGCCCAGCTCCAGCTCTTAAAACTCATTATGTGACCAATAGCAGGTTACTTGATAGTATTACTCATTATGTAAGACTTTAAATGAGAAATAGAGTGAATGCATATAAAGCATAATAGACTATCATTATATTATAACTTTTATAACAATTATATAAACAGGGTGAATATCCTTCATCTGAAATGCTCAGAAGTGTTTCAGAGTTCAGATTTTCAGATTAGAGATACTCAACCTGTAACTATATAACAACTATACAATGCATCCTCAGAAGTGTGCTTTTAGGTAGCCATCCATATCTGGAAAATGTATACTATTTAGCATTTCTTAAAGACTGAATTTTTAGACATTTTATCTTAACCTCTTCTATAAGCTTTTGGAAAGGTATTTTTCCACCTTAGTTTTCAGACAAAAAATAAGTAATAGGTGCTACTGAATTATTTAGCAGTGAAAATTCCTTCTCCTAGTTCATATAACTGACATCATGGTAAACGAGCATGATCTATAATACATATCAAACTTTCTGCTCTCAGGACTGCCTTTTATATTCTTCAAAATCATTGTGGACTCTACAAAGCTTTTGTTCATGTGAATTGTATCTGTGAATATTTATTAAATACCAATATTGATATTTAGAAAAGAAGTCTAGAAATGTTTAAAATAAAGCATTAAAGCCCCATTACATGGTAACATAATTTTTATGAAAAATTACTATATTTTCAAAAACAAAAAAAGTTAGTGAAAGAAGTGGCATTGTTTCACATTTTTGTAAATCTTGTTAATGTCTGGATTAACAGAAGATAGCTAGACTCTCATATCTGATTCTGCTCACAATCTGTTGTCATATGTTGTTTCGGATGAAAGATATGAAGGAAATGTCACATAGATAATGTAACTGAAAAAGAAACAAGTATTAGCCTTTTCAAATAATTATGAATATTGTTCTCTGATACTACACCAAAACTCAACAAGTGACAGTTTTTTAAAGCTTAGTTGTAATGTGGAATATAAAATCCTATGAATGAAATTTTTGTTTCTGTTACATTCAAATCCACTGGTCTCTCTTGCACACTGAATGGATCTTTCACCTGTGCATGAATTTATAACATCACCCATTGGTCATCCTGAAAATATTCGTTCCTTTAGTTACAAAGATCTTCCAAATGTTGACAGCACATTTCATTATCCCAAAAAAATCATATGTCAACATTTCATTATCTACTAATCTCATCAGAACATTCTTTTAGTATTGGGAAACTGTCAAACCCAAAGTGGCAGATAGAGGTTATCGGAAAATCCTAATTTTGAATCAAAAACTCCAATTTTATTATTGGCAACAAATAATATCAGTTGTTTTCCTTTAAGTGTCAGCTAACTTCACTCCTTTTCAAGAAAAAAATGGGCCAAATACACAAGTCTGAATAATGACAGTTTGTCAATTGTTCTTTTAAGCAAAATGGTGTCCCATGAAAAAACCAGCTAGTTCAGCCAATGGCTCAAACAACTGCACAAGTGCTTTTCCTCCAGACGACCATGGTAGTTCAGGATGCAGGGTGCTTTATGTATAATTCTCGTTCTTTCACACAGCATATTAAAAAGACAAGTAACAAGGGTTAAGATTTAATAAAATTAACAGTTTCTACTACTTAGGAAAAATTAGCATTGGTTTTATAAGTATGTGCAATGAGTACTGTTACAGTTTGGTGACACTGCCTTGATTCATGCCCAAGCACAGCAGTTTCACCTACCACGGCTTTTGTATCATCGGGGCAAATGTCACCAGGGTGAAAAGACAAAGAATGTTCTGGCATTATGATCAAAATAGTTTTGCTTTATGAACTCCCTGAAAATATCTCAGAAACACCCAGAGATCTGAAGATTACATTTGAGAGTCAGTGATCTATATCATTAAATAAGATTGACAACAGAGTTATATAAAAACTAGTTTAGAAATAACTATGAGATCCACATTCACCACTGAACGTTATCTGCCAAGTTTCTCAGAAAAAAAATTAAAAAGAAAATGATTTCCTCAGGATTATATACTAAATCAAAATTAAAAGTGAATTAGACTATACAATTCTAGATCAGGGATCAGCAAACTTTTTCTATAAAGGGCCAGAAAGTAAATTATTTTAGGCTTTGCAGGCCATATGTGGTCTCTGTCACTACTCAACACTGCCGTTATAGTGCAAAAGCAGCCATAGACAATATATAAATGAATAAGCATGGCTGTGTTCCAGTAAAACTTTATTTAGACATTGAAGTGTGAATTCCTTATAATTTTCCCATCACAAAATCACAAAATCATATTCTTTTAATTTTTTTAACCATTTAAAAATGCAAAAACTATTCTTAGTTTTCAGGCCATACAAAAAACAGGTGTGGCAGGCCACATTTAGCCCATAGAACATAGTTTTGCCAACCCCTATTTTAAATTCAAATTGCCTACTTCATATCAAATAAAGTAAGTTAGGGTAAAAACATGTTACTGGCCACTAAGCCCAAATTTCTAATCAGCTTTAGATGCCGCTTTGGTACCTTGTCAATATATATCCTCATTTTCAACTTTTTTCAAGTCCTTAGAATGCCCAAAAAGAACAAATTCTATTCCCAAAAAGCAACAGATTTCATTAAACCGACAATCTCAAATGAGATTCATTGAGCCTAGTGAAAATCTTTTCAGTTCTCTGACATTTCAACCATACAGACAGTAACAGTACTTCATAATAAGAATCTTTTATAGCAATCCAAGTTATTTATCTATTATCCTAAGAAATATATATAAATTTTATGAGATTTTTCTTAAATCATTTTAAACATGTTACGTATTTCAATGTAAACTTATTTCCTAAAATGATGCCAATATATAACCTAGCCCGTTGAAACTAATAAACAGATAAGGTTGAAAAAAGTTCTGGTTTATACAGCTAATCACAAAAGAAAGGAAATGCTGTGTTAGAGATCTCTTTTGTCTGTTCTCTGGTGTCTTGTCACTACAACCTTCACACCATCTATCACATTGTTCTGTTTCATGTTTTGCCCCATTTTTCCTTTTAACAATAACAATAACACCAAAGGGCAAGAGGGCAAAGTTATGTATACTCTGTTTCTTGGCTTTTGACCACAAAAAACTAGTACCATAGTCATATTTCCTCTTACTTTTCAAATCATATTTTATTAGCAATGAGAATCATAATTAAATGAGATTAGATCAAAAAAGAAAGACCATTAAAATACCTAGAGAGAAAGACAGTAAGATTAAGTAAATAAACATTCCATACAAAGTGTTCCTTTTTAAATTCTAAATAATTTCTTAATTCAGCATCTTTAAAAGCAAGCACACATACACCCCAGCAGATAAAAAAGAGAAATTTATATTGCCAAACCAGAAGAAGCAAAGAAAAACAAAAAGACATTTATTTTAACCTTTTTAGAGGACAATTTGCCAATGCATATCAAAAGTGCAAAATTGCTTCTTTCACCCAGAAATTCAGCAATTTATACCAAAACCAATCAGAAATGTAGAAAACAGATCTACATACAAGAATGTCCATCTGTCCATCACAAAAATTAGTAAAAAGGTGGCAATAACAAATTCCTAACAATAGATTATAATACCTCCTTATGACAAAATATTATACAGCTATTAAAATCATTTTATAGAATATTTAATGCTAAAGTGTCTTTTTGATATATTATGCAAAAACAACAAACTACAAATGAGTATGTATACTATAATTCTACTTTAAAAACAAACACACATAGAAAAGAGGCTTGAAAGACACACTATTAACAGTGATTTTCTGTGTATGGTAAGATTACAGGTAATTCTATAATATAGATTTTAATAATATACTTTGTGTATGGTAAGCCCTTAAGCTCAGTATCTGAAAGATACCAAAAGAGATGCATCAGGGGCCAACATTGGGAATTTATTTGAATAAAAGAAAGTTATACAGGCATCATTTGTGAAATATAAACCTATATGGATCAACCATCAGCTAGTGCCAAGAATTCCAAACTTAAAAAAGGAGTTAGACATGAGTATAAAGACAGATCTGTTTAAAGCAGGCAAACCCCTGACACCTCTTCCTTGCCCACCTTATTCCTTTAACTCTCCTCTTGAAGCTGCACCTTACCATGCCTGAAAAGCCTAACCCTACCATATCTCCTCGACCATACAATGCAACTAATCATCTTCTAGTACTCACTGGTATCTTTCTCTTCCATATTTAAGCAGTTTCTAAATTCTCTTCTTCTCAATGAAGTATTTTCCGGCCAGTTCAAGGAAGATAACATTTTAAAATTCCCTTCACCACCACAGCAATGAATCTTATTTATAAACACATTATATGTAAATATTCAATGCCTAATTTATATTATATAGTTAACACATCTGCTTAATACAGTGCTTGTTCAACTCCTAGAAATCACACTACGATTCAACTTATTTTATACAAAACTACATGTAAGTATCATACGAAGCGCAAACTAGCTCCCTAAAGGCCAGAAAGAAAGTTAACTCGTAAGATACAGGGAGCAACAAGCAAGTGACAGGTTCTCAGTCTAGGTAGGAAGGATACTGTGGATAAGGCAGGGCAACCACTGACATTGGATATAATATAGAGACTATTTGTCAAAAGTTAAACCAACCTGAAGTCAACCCCATACTTAAAGAGGCCCTCTGGGCCATCGCAAGAGTAAAAGGTGCATCCTTCACCAACACCATCAAGGCAAAAACCTAAGCTTTTTTTGGAAGTGATACAAGGGGAAAAAGTCAAAGGTTCTATGAAAGCGTTCTGCCTCCAGGTTCGTATCACAGAAATTCAAGTCTCAGGGCTATTAGAGGGCCCCAGGTGACTTGTTAAAAAGCAGCTACAGACATAGGCGTTTATTTAGCATCCCAGTTCACCTACCTACCCTTACCTCTGTGCTTTGAACTGCTCAGAGTAGGGCAGTATAGTGAAATCTGTCTAGGACACCATCTCTGAAAGACAGGCCCCAGGGGAACAGGTTGAGTTGCCATAGAATAAATCTTTATACTATAAACTATCAGAAATCTGTATTTGAAGACCATCTGTAAAAAGAGATCGGTTTCCTTTAGAACAACAGGTGGTCTCTCATGGGTGACTATATATAAAATACATGGCCTCATTATTATTAGCTGATAGCTTTCACTGAGCCCTGAGGTTCAAATATTGCCATAGTCAACAAAAAGGAATTTCTATTTTTCCTAGTAGCAATGACTCATGCTCCATGCACAAAGCAAGTTATCTAGCCAGCAGAACAAAGGTTACCCTAAGGTAGAAGACACACATATCAGTTTCCATTAAGAAAGAAGCCCTTATAAATATGATTTTAAGTGAATACCTAAATCTAAAGCTTAATGCTAGTTAAGATTCCTGTATGTGATTCCCTATTCATCATTTAGTAATAGCTATTGTTACAAAAAAGAACGTTTCCTTTCAAGTTTCACATTTTTATAACGTTCTTGGGTCATGTCTACAGTTCCTTGAAAACGTATGGAAAGAGCATCAGAATATCTCGTACAGATCTGGAAAAACAACAAAATAAGCCCAGAAAACAACACAGCAATCTTAATTACAACCCTAATACTGCTATTTTATCATAATAAAGATCCACTGCTTGGCTTCATTTTTTACCAAATGAACTTTGTACTCTGCTACTCTCCATAACTTTCTCTAGCCTGCAGGATATCAAGCCCATTACCAGTACGCAAGTAGCTCATGCTGAATTTTCTATACCAAATATGCCTTCTCCCTGCCTCCCCTCCATAAAATGGAATCTCTTAATTTCAAAATATGGTTCTGTAAGTGCTATCAAATACCTGGAGTACCTTAGGCACATGGCTAAACTTCTCTGAAATTCAAACTCTGTATTGTAAAATAAGACATTTAGGTATATCATTTCTAATGATTCCCATGGCATACCATGAATATTCTGTTATTTGTTCCACCTAACCCCCAAACTCCTAATATCCAATATTATCCTCAATAGCCCTAGAATTTTTAAGAGCCAATATTTATCATCGGTGTCATGTATATAATTTACACACACTGGTACATTCTCATTTGTGGTTATCTTGGAAAAAAACAAATGACCTGTTCTTTTTTGTCAAGCTCCACTACCAAAGAAAATTCAATTAGGGGCAGAGAATAAAATTAAGTTGGGCAAATAAGCACATAACAGAAAACAGAATCTCTTTCAGCTGAGTATGCAAGAGATATTCTAATATACTTAACACCAAAGGGCCTAGAAAAATGCCAGTAACAAGATTTAGAGTTCTCATGCTGCCACCTAGTGGACATTTGCACTTAATTTTACTTTTAATTTAAATTACTTGCACTTTCTATACATTTACATTTAAATTAATATTTAATACTTTCTATATTTTGTCAGCTTAAACTACACCATGTAGTAAATAGGCTTTAAGTTTGTCTTGAAAATAGATTTAGGTTATTAAGTAACCAATCATGTGACAAATATTCCTATTTAAAATAACCTTCCTCAAAGTGTCAAAGTTTAAATCTATTAAATGAAAATAACACAAATAATAAGACAAAATGGTATTTTGATACAGAAGATTTTTTTTTTTTTTTTTTTGAGGCGGAGTCTCGCTCTGTTGCCCAGGCTGGAGTGCAGTGGCCGGATCTCAGCTCACTGCAAGCTCCGCCTCCCGGGTTTACGCCATTCTCCTGCCTCAGCCCCCCGAGTAGCTGAGACTACAGGCGCCCACCACCTCGCCCAGCTAGGTTTTTTTTTTGTATTTCTTAGTAGAGACGGGGTTTCACAGTGTTAGCCCGCATGGTCTTGATCTCCTGACCTAGTGATCCGCCCGTCTCGGCCTCCCAAAGTGCTGGGATTACAGGCTTGAGCCACCGCGCCCGGCCCAGAAGATTTTTTTCAAACTTAAATAACTATACACCTTTCCAATTAGACCAACCACTGCTTTGAATATAATCAACACTATTCAATTCAACACAGTTTAATCACAATCTTCATGTCTATCTACACATGGGAAAGAATTATCAGGTGACTGTAACCACAAAGATAAATTGAGTGATCAGCTTATTGTATGTAGCAGATCTTAAGAACTAATATTCTTAAATGTCTCCTGGAATAACAAAATCTACCCCCACCTGCCATCAAATAAACATACAAATCTTGAGCTTAATGTCATTTAAGGGATCCGTTGCAAAGACCAGCAATAGATGCTATCCTCAAAATGTACATTTCATTTACTTTAAAACGGTTAACTCAAGACAGTTTAATAGATCCTGTCGTATCTCTCCAATTGTTACAACAAGCATTTGGGGAGTTCTTAATCCACAATTTCCAGCCAAAAAAAAGTGGGGGTAGATTTTGTTATTCCAGAAGACATTTAAGTATATTCATTCTTAAGATCTGCTACATATAATAAGCTGATCACTCAGTTTTTCTTTATGGTTACAATCACCTAATTATTTTCTCTCATTTGCTGCATGAACCAGAAAAAATATCCCTCCTCAAACTGAAAAGTAATGTGTTAGGAAGAGGAAATGACACAGGTTACCACATGAGACTATACCAATATCCAAGTCTCTGATATCGAGGCCAGCATGGCAGTGAAGCAATCTATGCCCTTCAAAAAGGCCAACAGGTGAAAGAAATATGTCAAGGAGCTCAACTGATAAGCACCGATTTGGGCAGGTTTCCACAAATGTCCTAGTAACTTCACAGCTAAATTTAATTCAAGGAAAAGACGTAAGTTGAAACAGACATAATGGAAATAAGATGTTAGCAACAAATTACATCTTCTTTCATCTTGGAAAAAATATAGTTTAACTTCTTTGAACAAAGGAGATAAAGAGTAACCAGGATTTCATTTTTAAAATGTAAAACAGTATTAACTTTTTGTTTAAAAACCTACTAAATAATATCCTAACTTTTGATTTCATATTAAACAAAATATATTTACCAGTTTATCACCAAATTATTTTTTTACAAAACCTTAAAGGGGTTTCTCTATCCCATGCTACTACAAAGTAACCGTGATTTTAAAAAACAGGCCAGGCACAGTAGCTCACACCCATAATGTCAGCACTTTGGCAGGCCAAGGCAGGAGAAACACTTGCATCCAAGAGTTCGAGACCTGCCTGGGCAGCATAGTGAGACCCCATTTCTACAAAAAATTTAAAAAGAAAAATTAGCCAGGCATGGTTGTGCCTGCCTGTAGTCCCAGCTACTCAGGAGGCTGAGGAAGGAGAATCACTTGAGCCCAGGACATCAAGGCTGTACCCAGCCTGGGTAACACAGTGAGACCCTATCACAAAACAAATAAACAGAAATCCAGATCTTCATGTTTTCCCCAGAAAACTTTCATTTCAAAGTATATTAGGATCTGTCGACTGCATTTTTAAGGTATTAACAAAAATAATGATCACTTCGCCTCTACATCTGTTCTCTGAGAAGTGATCAACTTGCCATGTCACTCTAACTGTAACTAAAGAACATTGAAACAGCAGACTATATATTAAGATTTACCCCCTCCAGCTTACTCCACCAGCTAGCTAATTCACAAATATGAAAAATGACAATCCACCTTTAAAACACGGCTTAAAACAGTACACTTAGAGAAGTTTTCAAGGGGTGAATCACTTTCTCACATTTTAGCTTTAAATCCAAAACCGAAGCATTTGTCACCACGATCCCTCTAACAACCCTCCATTTTGCTGCATACCTGTGGGGCTTGGCTGGCTGCTGACTTTCCTGCTCTTTTACTACTAGATGTTCCTCTCCCTGGTTGTCTCCAGAGTTTGCAGACCTTTTGGTATTAAGTATATCTTCCACTTTCCCACTATGCCAAATAACCTCAGGATATTTAAAAGCCATTTTCCCTATCAAATAACAATGAATTCGCAAGCTATCCGACACTTTGATCTATCTGTATTTATCAACCTAGTATCTTTCCGCAGGATTAATTTGCCAGGCATACAACTTTTAAAGGGAGGGGAGAAAAACAACATAACCATTAACAGCATTTCCAGTTCCATGTTTTTCATTCTTCATGGATCACAGTGTGTTTCAGAGATGGTAATGTAGTTGAAAAACTAAACCGCACTGACAGGATAAAATGTCAACATTCTTTTTAGATGTCATAAGTCGTTTTCTGTGTTTTTAACAGAAATGTTGGCCCCACTTTCTCTCATAAAAGCACATTTCTAAAAGGTAAATCCTTCCAAAGAAAACACATCTTTTTGAAACTTCAGAGGTAAACTCTGAAACCACTGCTTTAGGAAGGGTCACCCTTACAGCTCAATTTGCCTGAGGCTGTCCTGTGTCATGTTTGTGGCCTTGGTATAACTATTCATAGCACTGTCTATAATTCTCAGAAGTGTCCCAGTTTGGACAATAAACTACATGCTGACCCTGGCTTTAGGTTGTGTCTCCTTCAGCATTAATACAGCCATCTGTTCACCTTGAACAGCCATCGATATTTTAGAATACCATCCCAAGCAAACTCATTCCTAATAATTATGCTTCTCCCCTTCTGGCCTAGACTACAGCAAAGAACAGAAAGATCTCTGCAGAGCTTGCATCCATGATTGCCTTACACTAAAATAGGCTCCCGAGATACTCTTCTCTCACCATGGTTGACTCCCACCTAGTAACAGAAGCTTACAGTAGGTATCAGAAGAATATAACTACTCCCGTATCACAAAACCTTTGATTCTTCTATCAAAAAAACAGAGAAAAGAAACATTCTGCATTTCTGACTATTGTACTCTTCGTTGAACACTCTCATAATTTTTTTTTTTTTTTTTTTAGACGGAGTCTCACTCTGTTGCCCAGGCTGGAGTGCAGTGGCGTGATCTTGGCTCACTGCAACCTCCACCCACACAGTTCAGGCAATTCTCGTGCCTCAGCCTCCCAAGTAGCTGGGATTACAGGCACCAGCCACCTTGTCTGGCTAATTTTTGTATTTTTAGTAGAGACGGGGTTTCACCATGTTGGTCAGGTTGGTCTCAAATTCCTGACCTCAAGTGATCCTCCTGCCTCGGCCTCCCGAAAGTGCTAGGATTACAAGCGTGAGCCACTATGCCCAGCCTCTCCTACAAATCTTTCTAACTCTCCTACTTGTTCTGTATTGGGTGTCACAGAATCAGTATGGAATCAAGTGGAAAATGGGTACTCCTCTTTCTCAGGAGTAGAGAAACTGAGGCAACAGCCAGCTTAGGTTATCCGGAAAAGTTACCTTCCAAAGAAACTAGTTCTATTAAAATCACATTGGGATCCCAAGCAGGCACTAGATTTTCCAAACCTTCACAAGGATCTCTGATTAAAATAGGTCACAAAAAAGATTATTTTACCACCACCCCCCCCCAAAAAAAACCATAATAGATTATACAGTAAAATTACTATCAACAATGTTTTTCTATGACCCTGGCAGAATCAGGGTGGAGTCAAAGGTATTGAGAACTCAATGAAGACCCCTGGGCATGTGGGCCCCATGCATTACACAGAACACAAAGTTTAAATAAATAGATGTTAAGTCAATGGAAAATACAATGAAAAGCAATAAAAGCTAACCACTTCTCAACATGGTAGTACCAAAAGAAAAAAAAATGTAAGTGCATCAGCCCACATAATAGATAAGAACATGTTGCTATTACCAAATCACGATGGAAATTTACTGTAACAGATTTACGTCAGTGTGGCTGCTGCTGTATGACAGAGTACATACCCTCACAAAAACAGCACTACAATGAGATGATGGCTACCTCATCCTCATAAAGCATCCTCCTCCACCATAAATTCTTACCGAGATAAGAAATACTATTTAGTCTATTATTTTACCTTTAATAAACCAAACTAAGCCAGCTAAAACAAATCTAACTATCTACTTTGATTTTAAAAACCCCTCCTACCCTTGCCCCCAAATCTTTTTTTAATACCGTAACCTTCCCTGAAAAAAAACTAGTTACAGAAATCCAAAGGCTGAAATGTACATATTTTAATTTTCCTATAAATTCAAGTGTGCCTTAATAGAGGAATAAAACAAGAGATTAACCATTCTTGAATGAAAGTGATTAAAATTTGATTTAGACTCATTTTATCTAAAAACTTATCAAAAACACTAAAACTGCCTTAGGGTTTATTCTTTCTGGGTAAATGACTAAATCTCTAAAGCCAGTCTTGAAATTAATTGTCTAAAAGTCAGACGCGCTAAAGAAATGAGTAAGGCTTTTTTCTTTTTTTTCTTTTGAGACAAAGTCTCGCTTTGTTGTCCAGGCTATAGTGCAGTGGTGCAATCTCGGCTCACTGCAAACTCCACCTCCTGCGTTCAAGCGATTCTTGTGCCTCAGCCTCACGAGTAGCTAGGATTACAGGCGTCTGCCACCACGCCAAGCTAATTTTTCTATTTTCGTAGAGACAGGGTTTCACCACGTTGGCTAGGCTGGTCTCAAACTCCTGACCTCAGGTGATCCACCCGCCTGGGCTTCCCCAAGTGCTGGGATTACAGGCATGAGCCACCATGCCCAGCCAAGTAAGGCATTCTTACACTAGACAATACAAATTCAGAACTACTCATTACACATTTCATCACCTCTAAGATGCCATTAATTGGAGGATTATTTTATATACCACTAAGACAAAAAGCTGTCAAATAAATATGATATCACTGACCCAATATCATGCACCCAATATCAGTGACAGTAAAATGTGAAGAAAAAAGGTATCTTAGAGTCAGTGAAATACCCTCAAATTCCTATATACATCTGTGTTTTTGCAATGCAGATATGATTTATAGTCTTCTGTAATCAAAACCTTCAAAATGCAAAAAAGTTAAAATCTCTTACCTTCTGTACTACATTCAGGAAAGGTATCAATGAGGGAATCTGAGTGAGCTTCAGCAGGACCAATTAATTCAGAACTATCATTAATTATTCCACCCTAAAAAGATAAGAGCAATTGTGCTTCATTAGCATTAAGAGCATAAACAATACTAAATTAACAACAGTTATCCCAATTAAGTATGTGTAAAAATTTACAGAAATGACTATACTGATCTATTAAACTAGATGACAAGTGTTTTCAAAAAAATCAATAAGTATATCAACATTGGTTCATCGACTGTAACAAATGTACTACACCAACCCAAGATATTTAATGGCAGAAACTGGGGGCTGCGGGGGAAGAAGAGATATTGAGAAAACTCTGTACTTTCTGCACAATTTTTCTATAAACCTAAACTGCTCTAGAAATACACTATTATTTTAAAATTCAATAGGAATATTATCATGTTTATAATAATATGTGGTTTTTTATAAAAGTATATTATGTTAACTCTACCCAAGTACTCATTAAGCAAATGCAGAAGAAGGAAAAAAAAAAAAAACATGAACTAAAGAATATTGTTCAGTATCCTTGGGGACTGGTCATTTTAATTAGTGATAAATGATGGCCCATCAGGAATTCATTGAATTTTATCCAGTTATACCCTACAACATATCACACAGCACCTCAGGTGATCTGAGAAGCCATTTAAAGTTTGAGAACCACTTGTATACAATTATAGGTAAAACTAAAAAAAAATTAAGGTACTTTCAGTAGAGATATCTTTTAAAGATATAAAAAAATAGAAAACTGATTTCTCTATGTGGCCATCATTTTAATTCCCTATTTAGGTTTGCAAATTCACGCCTCAAAAAGTTATCTTACTCTACATGCAGCTAGAGAATGATATCATCAGACAAGTAGTGGTGGTATGATGTTGTGCTATGGCTTTATGAAGTGAATGCTCCAATCACGATATAAGAGCTTATAATCCTTAAGTAATTAAAACAATAGCTCTTCTGCTCCTTAATATCTTCCCTTCTACCTTCTACCAACAGTTCTATCCCTCCAAACGCTACTAACAGAATAATAAAGCTCAAAAGAATTACAAGCCCCCATTTTCTCTCTACTTCAGCACAAAAAAATTAAATGACTATCTTTTTTCTTTTTTTTTTTTTTTTTTTTTTGAGACGAAGTCTTGCTGTCTCCCTGGCTGGAGTGCAGTGGCGTGATCTCAGCTCCCTGCCTCCCGGGTTCACGCCATCCTCCTGCCTCAGCCTCCCGAGCAGCTGGGACTACAGGCGCCCGCCACCACGCCCAGCTAACTTTTTTGTATTTTTAGTAGAGATGGGGTTTCACCGTGTTAGCCAGGATGGTCTCGATCTCCTGACCTCGTGATCCGTCTGCCTCAGACTCCCAAAGTGCTGAGATTACAGGTGTGAGCCATGGCGCCCGGCCATTAACGACTATCTTTACCTAATCAGAAGTCCCTTCTCTGTCAACTTAATTTTAAGGAATAGAAATTGGAAATGGTCCCTGTCAAATTACCAAATTTTACTTCCCTGAGTGTTATGTGAACTAAAATTTTAAAAATGATTATTCTCTTTAGGAACAACAATGTGTATTACTTTATTCTACCCTTTATTACAATATTCAGATTACAGCTTATATTTGAACTTTTCTCCAAAAAGAGTATCTATTGTCAACTAAGTCATCTTTTAAACAACATCCAAACCAAATCAAGATTTTCGAGTATTCCAGAGAATGTTAAAAGACAAAATAAATTTTAAAAGAAAGTATATTTCAACTATTAACTACCTCTTCTACCACTAGGTGTGCGATTTAAGTTACCTACCTATAAAATGTCTTCTAAGACATTATTTTATTTTACATATTTCATGCAAAATAAAAAATATACACAAAGTATTTAGAGCAATGTAGGCACTCAATAAGTGTTTATTATTAGTTGACATAAGATCTTCTTGTAAGATAAAATTTAAAATGCAAAAAGAGTATCTATTGTAGACTAAACCATCTTTTAAACAACATCCAAACCAAATTAAGATTTTCAAGTATTCTAGAGAATGGTAAAAGACAAAGGTAATTCTAAAAGAAAGTATCTTTCAACCATCAACTACCTCTTCTACCACTAGGTGTGCGATTTAAGTTACCTACCTATAAAATGTCTTCTAACTAAGACGTTATTTTATTTTACATATTTCATGCAAAATAAAAAATACAAAGTATTTAGAACAATGTAGGCACTCAATAAATGTTTACTAGTTAACATAAGATCTTGTAAGGTAAAATTTAAAATGCAAAACGTTTTAGCTCATAATCCTAAATATTTTATTTACCTAGTTTAACAAACACTGTTATAAAAAATAAATAGTAAAGAACAAATATTTAATGAAACACAACAAAAACCGTTATACAGGAACTAGAGGGATGTAGCAGTAAAATAATGCCACAATCCTAATTTTAAATTTCTAATTCAAAAATAACCTTTTGGGTGTTTCTGAGTATGCAGTAAAAAAATTTCACAGAAATTCTGGGATACATAGTATCTCAAAGTTTTTTTGTTAATGAAGAGTCTAACAGGGAAGGACTTCTGGTATAGTGAAGTTAGGAGATCCAGCAAATGCTTTCCCCAAAAGGCAATTATAAATCTGGAGAAATCTGTCAAAACCACCATTGAGGGCTCTGGAAATTGACTAAAAGCATAAAGCAAATGAAACAGTGGCTACTGAGAAACCACGGAACCACAGGTAAGAACTATGCAAGTCTGTGATGTTCTTGCCTCGGTTCTTCCCAACCCCCATGCCAGCTGGGTGGTGACAGTAATTACATAAAGGCAAGGCAAGTCTTGAAAACCAGCAGGTTCACTTTTGAGGAGGCTAACATGATTTGGATTGAAGCACAGAAAAAAATAAAAATCCACCCCAAATATTATTGTCAATAATAGTAGCAATCTCAGGGCCAAACATACAGCAAGGAAAAGTGATGGCTCAGCACGCCTGACGCTGCAGTCAGGAAAAGACCAGACAGTAGGGAGATCCAGAAAAATAACATAGCCACAGGGGGTCTTCATAAAGCTCACTACCCATCTATGTAGGGACCAGAGAGGGGTCAAGCTATCCACGAATACCTGGCAAACCATGAGACAGTGCCCAGGCACAGAGGAAATTCGAGACTTCAGAGGAAGTAAAAGCCAGGGCAAATTTTAAAACAGCTGAGACTTTGAAAACACATTTAAAAATCATCAGCATTAAAAGGAAAGCATATAATGCACAGGCATTTAAGCACAAGCAATGACCGAGCACTGGCTGACCACAAAGCTATGCTGACACAGGTCTAACCCCTACATAGCCTGGCTTAAAAATAAAATTAAAATTAAATATTGGGCAGAGATATCAGCAGTCACACACTTCACAGGAAATGGACTCCACAGATTTACTACAGACTAAACACATTAACAAAAAGTGCTAGTTACTAAACACACTAACGTAAAATGGCAAGAATCCTCAGGGAGAAAAGAACATCAGAATCTAGGGTTCTATAGTATATTATCCAAAATACAGATTTTCCAACAACAACAACAAAAAATTACAGGACATACAAAGACACAGGAAAGTATGTGACCCAAACATGGGAGGTAACCAGTCAATCAAAACTATCTGTGAGGGGACAAAGATGTTGGACTTGGCAAAAACTTCAAAGCAGCTATTAAAAATATGTTCAAATTATCAAAGGAAAACATGATTAAAGAATTAAATATGACTCATGAAATAGCAAATATAAATAAATTAAAATTCCTGGGTGAACCTTCAAAACATAAATATATGTGGCCAGGCGCGGTGGCTCACTCCTGTAATCCCAGCACTTTGGGAGGCCGAGGCAGGCAGATCACGAGGTCAGGAGATCAAGACCATCCTGGCTAACAAGGATGGTCTCTACTTAAAAAAACCCCGTCTCTACTTAAAAAAAAAAAAAAAAAAAATTAGCCAGGCGTGGTAGCCGGCACCTGTAGTCCCAGCTACTCGGAAGGCTGAGGCAGGAGAATGGCGTGAACCCGGGAGGCGGAGCTTGCAGTGAGCCGAGATTGCACCACTGCACCTCCAGCCTAGGCGGCAGAGTGAGACTCCATCTCAAAAAAAAACCATAAATATATGTACACACATACACACCCTCTAAATCTCTAATAAAAAAAAAAAACTTCCCACCTAAATTCCACTCCTAGTATATCTAAGAGAAACAAAAATACATATCTGCACAAGAACTTACATGTCAATATTCATAACAGCACCATTCATAATAGCCAAAAGGGGAACAATCCAAATATGCACCCACACACATTGTAGATAAACAAAATGTGGTATATCCATAGCCACACAAAGGAATATTACACAATCACAAAAAAGAATAAAGTACTGACGCATGATACAACATCAATGAACCATTAAAACATACCACCTACATGGGAAAAAAAAACACAGTTTCATTCAAAATACCATCATAAGATTAAAATGTTTACAAATAAGTTTAAGGCAAGAAGCTCCAGACTTACACCCTGAAAATTACAAAACATGGCTTAAAGAAATTACAGAATATCGGGCCAGGTGCAGCAGCTCACGCCTGTAATCCTAGCACTTTGGGAGGCCGAGGCAGGTGGATCATGAGGTCAGGAGATTGAGACTATCCTGGCTAACATGGTCAAACCTCGTCTCTACTAAAAATACAAAAAAATTAGCCAGGCATGGTGGCGGGCGCCTGCAGTCCCATCTACTCAGGAGGGTGAGGCAGGAGAATGGTGTGAACCTGGGAGGTGGAGTTTGCAGTGAGCTGAGATGGCACCACTGCACTCCAGCCTGGGCGACAGAGCGAGACTCCATCTCAAAAAAAAAAGAAAAAAGAAAAAAGAAAAAGAAATTACAGAATATCTAAATAAATGTAGAGTCATTTCATTTTCATGGATTGCAAGATAATATTGTTAAAATGACAACTTTCCCCAAACAACTACAGATTCAATACAATTCCAATCAGAATTCTGAGGAGCAAGCCAAAATAGCTCAGCTGGGAAAGCATCAAACTGGAGGATTTTAGCAGGTGTTTCCAATACCTTCAGCCAGGTGTGGTGACTCACACCTGTAATCCCAGCACTTTGGGAGGCTGAGGCAAGAGAATTGCTTAAGGCCAGGAGTTCAAGACCAGCCTGGGCAACACAATGAGAACCTGTCTCTACAAAAACTTCAAAAATCAGCTGGGTGTGGTGGTGCATGTCCCAGCTACTTGGGAGGCTGAGGTGGGAGGATCCCTTGGGCCCAAGAGTTTGAGGTTAAAGTGAGCTATTATTGTGCCACTGCATCCCAGCCTAGGTGACAAACATGAGACCCCAATTCTTTAAAAAAAAAAAAAAAGTAATAAAATAATTTTTAAATTCTATGAGAATTTTTTGTTCACATGGATAAGCTGACACTAATAATTTTTATGGAAGTTCAAATAACTCAAAATTGTCATAACAATTTTGAAAAAGTAAAGTAGGCAAACTTACACTAGCTGACTTCAATACTTAAAAAGCTACAGTAATCAAGACAGTATCGTATTAGGATAAGAACAGGCACACAGATTAATAGAACTTATCAATAGTCCAGAAATAAGTCATCATATTTACAGTCAATTTATTTTCAGCAAGAGTCCCAAGGCAATTCAATGAGGATAGTATTTTCAACAAATGATGCTCAGAATATTAGATATACACATACCAGAAGATGAATTTAGACTGTTCCTTCACACCATATATAAAATGAACTAAAAATGAATCATAGACCTAATTGTAACATTAAAACTTCTAAGAATAAACACAGAAGAAAATCTTCATGACCCTGGGATACTCGAAAAGTCCTGGGTATGACAGGCATAACCCAAAAAAGAAAAAAATATATAAATTATACGTCATCAAAGCTAAAAGCTTTTGTGCTTCAAATGACACCATTAAGAAAACTAAAAGGCTACACAGATTGGGGAGAAAGTATTTACAAATCACTTATCTGATAAGACTGTTTATACAGAATATATTCAGAACTCTTACAACTCAGTGACAACCTAATCAAGAAAATGGGTAGATTTTAATGGACATTTCACCAAAGATATATACAAAAAGCATAGGAAAACATGCTCAACATCATTAGCCATTAGGAAACTGAAATTAATACTATGGTGAAATACCACTGCACACCTGCTAGAATGGCTACAGTTAAAAAAATCAGACAATACCAAGTGTTGGTGAGGCTGTGGAACAACTGATAAGTTCAGACATTACTGGCTATTTTCCATTTGGAAAACAGTTTGGCAATTTCTTAAAAACGTAAACTTACCATAAGACCCAGCAATTCCTCTCCTCAGGAATCACCCAAGAAAAATGAAAACATATATCCACACAAAGATTTGTATGCAAATATTCACAGTAGCATTAGTCATAACAGCCAAAACGTAGAAACATCCAAACATGTCCATGAATTTATCAATGAATAAAGAAAATGTGGTATTATCTATACAATGAAATACATTTCACAACATAAAATAACAAAATACTGATACATAACATGAATGAAGCTCAAAAACATTATGCTAAGTGAAAGAAACCTATATCCATATGTTGTGAACAAAACGCTCATATATTGTGTAATTCCATGTATTTGAAATGATGAGGAAAGGCAAATCTACAGACAGAACAAGGTGGTTGCCCCAGGCTGGGATGGAAAAGGGGATCACCATAGCAAGCAGACACAGAAGTGAGGTAATGGAAATGACCTAAAATTGGATGCTGGCCAGGCACAGTGGCTCACACCTGTAAACCCAGCACTTTGGGAGGCCGAGGCAGGCGGACCACTTGAGGTCAGGAGTTCAAAACCAGCCTGGCCAACATTGTGAAACTCTGTCTCTACTAAAACTACAAAAATTTGCCAGGTATGGTGGTGCACTCCTGTAATCCCAACTACTCGGGAGGTGGAGGCAGAAGAATTGCTTAAATCCGGGAGGCAGAAGTTGTGGTGAGCTGAGATCTTGCCACTGCACTCTACCCTGGGCAACACAGCGAGATTCCGTCCCGGGGGGAAAAAAAGGAATAAAATAAAATAAAATTGGATGTTGGTGACAGGTGCAAAACTCCATAAATTTACTGAAAATCAGTGAATTATACACTTAAAATTAGTAACTGTACTAATACTAATAAATAACCAACCAGTGAAGAGTATGGGATGGAAAGGTATAGATAAAACAAGTTTAGCAATATACTGATAATTTCTGAAACCAGGCAATGAGTCATAGAAGTTCATTATACTATTCATTCTACTCTTACATATGTGGTTTTTTAAAGTAAGTAAAGTTTTGTAAGCAAGTGGCTATATGGTCATTTGCATGTGGCATCATCAACGTCTCTAAAGAGAAAAATAAACTATGATACTACAGCACACCCTGTGAATTAGCTACCCCAAACCTTCCCCACAACCTTCATCCATGATCAGAACTAGAAAGCTAAGAGTCACCTTCCCAGACTCCTTCAAATTAAGGATGGGCATGTGACCCAGTTCTGGCCAATGAGATGTTAAGAAGGACTATCTCTAGATCATGTTTCTGGGAAAGCTTTTAAAAACTGGCATGTTTCTTTTGGCCTTTTGCCTTTCACACCCAAACCCAGACACCTATGTCATTGATGACATTACTGAGCTCTATACCAGCCCTGGACTACCTTCCTCACTCATACATTTTGTCATATGAGAAATAAATACCTTTTTTTTTGTTCAAGCTAATGGAACAAGTTGTTTTTTTTTGTTTGGTTGTTTGTTTGTTTTTGTTTTTTTTTCTTGCTTGCTTTATTACCTCTATTTAAAATGACTGAATACCACTGTTGTGATATTCCCAAATCAGTATCCTGTTCCTGCCTAGCACACTGTTAAAGAAAGTTCTAAGATACTTTCCAAGATTAGTTTGACTTCTCTTAAACTGTCCAACCTTTCACAAACCCTGAAACTGACAGTCTCATTTCCCAGCGACTTCCAGCAATGATTACAATCACCAATTCCCAGATCCAGAATAAATAACAATGAACACGTAACTTTTACTTAAATTGTTTAAAGTCTTCAAAAGGACTTCCATAATGCCTAATTTTTTTTAGCCACATGGCATGTGGTAATTTGCACGACAGCTTTTCACAATTTCTATAAAGCAATATTCTTGTTTAATAATAAAGTCTTTTTCCATAAAAAACATACTCCCTGACACATAGAAACAATTGTAACAAAGAACAGCAAAGAGCTAAATACTCTATCAACTTGACTTGGCCTTTATCCTAAAGATCTGCATAGGGCCATAGGCAGAAACCACATTTATTATCTCAGCCTAATTTGCAGAATGGTGAAAAATTAAGCAACACGGTCAATCATCAGAAATGTTATTTTTACTCTTCTATTACTATCATTATTTCTATTACTGTAAATTTGCAATGTCTTTCAAAAGAACTTTCTTCAGTAGATGAAACAGATCATAAAAAATAAATTCCTGGGTGACGAAGCACTGGCAAAAATAAATATATAAACAAACAAACAAATAAAATAAATAATATGTGTAGATCCACTAAAATCAGAAAAATTAAATATTCCACCTTTCATACATATAACTGGTTATAGAGTCTAAGAAATTTAACTTACACAAGTGAGATTTTAGTTAAAGAAGTAAAAACAATTACAGCACAATCACTTAGATTTCTTTTTTTTAGAAGGCTAACTCAATGCAATAGGAAAAATGTGGTAATTAAATACAATGATATCAACTGACAACATATATCGATTCAGTTCAAAATAAATTAGAAAATTATTATTAAAAATGGTGGGAAAAAAAAGAAAACTTAAAAGAAAGCATCACATGTCTAGGAACTTAAAACACTAATATCTAATGATCTCCAGCAATATAATTTGCACTGGTCTGCTCTCTAAAACTATGCAGTTTTATATTTTTGTTATATCTTTATCCAAGACAATACAATTATAACAAATTTAATATAGACTTACAGTGGCTTATATTCCAAGAGTAATCTGCCACTGAAAGACACTTCAAAAAGTAAAGTACTGGAGTTTCATGATACTTCATTTTTTTAACGTATTTCAATTATGACAGAGTGAGTTAAATAATCTCTAAGCTCTTTGCATCAATTTTTTAAGATCCATGAATCAAAAATACTCAGGAGTCTGAGGCAACAGGAGGCTTGAGCCTAGGGACTCAAGGCCGTAGTACGCCATGATCACACCTGTCAATGGCCACTGAACAACAGGCTAAGCAATAGAGCAGAATCAGTTCCTTTAAAAAAAAAAAAAAAGCATAAATTTCTAAACAAGAAATAGGAGATATGCCATAAGCATTATTATAGAGCTATTAATTTCTACTTTTATAGTGAATAACGAAATTCAAAAGTAAATGGTATTTTTTATTTTACTTTACTATGAATTACAAAACAAAAGTATTTAATAAAATAGAAAATATTCCAGAAAGACTACCAAACCTTGAAAAAATCTTCAAGCTGTTTACTATTGTAAAGAGCAGGAATATTGGCAGAGAACTGTAGCAGGTCTTCAGCACATTGTCTTCTCTCTTCGATAACAGTTTCATCAAATCGCCCTACAATTAAATAAGAATCAACTCTTAAGGGAAGAATGATCAAAAACTGGTTTATGATAGTTTTTGTCCAGAGATCAGAAAGTAGCAGCAGGCCTATCACTTAGTTGCTTTGCTTATTATGCAAACTTCTGAAGTCAAATCTAATCTCTACAATTAGAATCAGCAGTACTCTCGCTAGAAAAGAAAATGTTTCTGATAAAACAAGAGGCAAAGGTGTCAACTGATAAATAAACGGTATGTTCATAATTTAGAGCCTGTCAATTTAAGAAAGTTACCATTTAAGAAGCTGGTGATTTGAAACTAAAGTTGAAAAGAGAATTTTAAAGAAGTGAAATGGTTTTCTATAGTAATCTAATACTGTAATTACTCATATAATTTTCCCTTTTCTACTCTTTTTGATTTATAAAGGGGCTGAAGAGAGGAAATTATGAGAACATCTGTATTATCAGTGGGGTCAAAAACCTCAGCTTGAAGCAAAAAGCTTTTATGCTAAATTCCATGTGTGATGCTGTCAGCATACATAACAGCATGCTTGTGAAAAAAAAAGAACACACATACAGCACCAGCCAGTTCTGCTTTACAAGGTGATCAAAAGGTGGTTTCCATAGAATTTTTAAATGATATATACAATTTGAATGTTGATAAGACATTTTCAAATATGATCATTTTGTAGTCCTCTTAGATTAGATTACCAGTTGACATTTATCATATGCCATGTATCATACTGATTGCAATAAAAAAATACAAAATCGGAAACGTAGCATCATCACATACTTAAACATTTTAAGTGCCTTTGCAGAGTATTAACAGAAAACTGAGGCATAAAGAGATTCCTAGTTATATAGGCAAGGCAAGTGCCTATATGACTGGCAAGTGAAACTGAACCACTAAAATATCCTCTGCCCAGTGTGTCTCATGCTTATGGTTAAGTGTCTATTTCATGATAACTAAAAGGATCTGAGTTCAAACATTACCTTTATCATTCACTAGCTGTAAAATCTCAGGCAGATTATTTCCTTTTGTAAAATGTAGGAAATGAATAATGTACTTAAGGTTCCCAGTTCCCTGCCAGGCACACAGTAAGCATTTAACAGCATATTACAGTTCTTTGAATCTTCAAGTTCTATCATAGTGACTAAAATACAGAGCATGCTAGCAAACTTTTATTGACTGTGTGAGTGAATAATAAAAACTTTTAAAAGCCATGTAAAAATAAATAAATAATTGACTTAGAGTGAAATGTTATCACAGACAATCTTCTTTTTTTTTTTTTTTTTTTTTTGAGACACAGTCTCACTGTGTCACCCAGAGTGATCTCAACCTCACTGCAGCCTCAACCTCCCAGGCTCAAGCAATTCTCCCACTTCAGCCTCCCAAGGAGCTGGGACTACAGGCACATGCCACCACAGCCAGCTAATTATTTTGCAGAGAGAGGGTCTCACTACACTGCCCAGGCTAATGTCAAATTCCTGGATGCAAGTGATTCTCCCATCTAGGCCTCCCAAAGTGCTGGGATTGCACTGCAGGCATGAGCCACCATACCCAGCCTATAACAGGAAATCTTTACAGTGGATCCATACACAACCTCTTAGGCAATGGTTCATGGATGGGCTCCAGAGACAATAATCTCACAGAATTCCATGCATATATATATACACAGGTGCATTTTTCTAAGTATAGGGTCTATAACTTTTACCAGTGTCCTGAAAGAGCCTAGGACCAAATAAAGGTCAGCAGGCAAGTGGCAGCCAATTAGAGGATTCCTAACATTCTGTATACTGCTTTACTTACTATAGAATAGGCTGTCCACTGCTATCCAAATATTTGTTCTTGCTTTCTTCCTCAATTTTTATTCAAATGGGTACATGACAGCCCAGGGGTGGGGGCGGAGTGGGGGGAACTGTAATTGCCAGCTTGCTTTGCAGTTAGACATACACATAAACTAAGTTCTGGCAAACAGCATATAAACAAGTTATACTGTAGCTTCCCAGAAATCTTTTTAAAAGACAAATGACATACAACCTCTCTCTCCTTTTCTTCTTCATCCCTTCCCCCTTCCAAGAAGAACCAAGAAGTGGAAGGTTAAAAATGACACAAACAGGGTGCATGGTGCAAACCTATAATCCCAGCTTCTCAGGAGGCTGAGGCCAGAAGGATCACTTGAGCCTAGGAGTTCAAGTCAGCCTGGGCAACATAGCAAGACTACATCTCATTAAAAAATGACAGGGCAACAAGACAGGAGCTTGGATTCCGGGTCATTGTGCAGCTGCCACGCTTGAAGCTACCTCCAAACCTTTTGCCATGAGGAAGAAATTGACTTCTATCTTAAGTTTCTCACAAATAACCAAACTCAACAAAATCCATTATGCTACATTTGTTTTTGTTAGTTCTCAGTTCAAGTGCGACAATTAATTAAATTCAACCCTCCCAATAACAATACCAAATCTAAAATGACACTACTCACTTACCTATCACTAATATTATCTAGAAACAAATTTGCAAGAGCCCCAATAGGTAAAACCAATTCTCTGGCTTGAAAACAATCTAAATGAGTTAATCTTAGGAAAAAATCTACTGGTCAGCTAGATTAAATGCTCATTATTCCTTATTTTGCCTAAATAAGAAAGTATGAATCAGTGTTTATGATTATAGTACAACATATTTATCCCTTAAAAAAGTAAATTCAAGTGCCTATAAATTAATATTAATAATTGCGTAAATATCTAAAAGCTTAGAACAGTAACCCAGAAAATGCACACATTATTTTATGCTTCGACCCACTAGACTACCTGAGAATATCTTTAAATGCATTAACTACTTGTTGAGAAATCTTAACGGAAGTGTTCTTAATATTTAATAGTACCCTAAAAAGATCTTATTTCTATCTGAAACAAATACAAAAAAAATTAGAGGCTTTAATCTTCCCCATTCAGCTAAAGTAAAACACTTAAGCAATGGAATAAATGCCAAAAGCATATCTTCTTGTACTTCTATTGATTTATTGTTTCTATTCCACTAAACTTTGACAAGCAGATATGAATTGAGACATTTTTTTCAGAATAGTGCACAACCAAAAATAAAGCGTTATGCATTAAATAAGCTTCAATTACATTGAATCCTATCATCAGAACAAATAGGATAAAGGAACATGCTCATTTCTTTGTTCCTAAAATACTTCAGAATAACAACAGAAGAATGGTATTAAGTGGGCAAAGGACATGAACAGACAGGCACTTCTCAAAAGAAGACACACAAGCAACCAACAAACATGAAAATATGCTCAACATCACTGATCATCAGAAAAATGCAAATCAAAACCATAATGAAACACCATCTCACGCCAGTCAGAATGGCTGTTATTAAAAAGTCAAAAAATAACAGATACTGGCGAGGTTGCACAGAATAAGGAATGCTCACAAACTGTTCATGGGAGCGTAAATTAGTTCAGCCCCTGTGGAAGGCATGTTTGAGATTTTTCAAATAACTAAAAATAAAATTACCATTTTACCCAGCCATCCCATCACTAGGGATATACTCAAAGGAAAAATAAATCGTTCTACCAAAAAGTCACCTGCACGCTCATGTTTATCATAGCACTATTCATGATAGTAAAGACATGGGATCAACCTAGGTGCCCATCAACAGCAGACTGGATAAAGAAAATGTGGTACATATACACCGTGGAATACTACACAGTCATAAAAAAGAATGAAATAATGTCCTGTGCAGCAACATGGATGCAGGTGGAGGCCATTGTCCTAAGTGAATTAACACAGGAATAGAAAACTAAATACCACATGTTCTCACTTATAAGTGAGAGTTAAACACTGGGTACACATGGACACAAAGATGGGCACAACAGACACTGAGAACTCCAAAAGTGGGGATGGAAAGAGGGAGATAACTGTTTAAAAACTATCTATTGGGTACTATATTCATTATTTGGGTGGTAAGTTCATTTGAAGCCCAGATCTCAACACCACACAACATACCCAGGTAACAAACCTGCACATGCACCTGCTGAATCTAAAAAGAAACAATGTTTTCCCGTTTCCTGATAATAATAAAATTTTTAAGAGACCATTAACACATGAATTAGACAAACAACTGACTGGGAGAAAACATTTGCAAAACATCAAACTACTGGTATCTAAGATATACAAAGAACTCCAGCCCCACAAAATAGGCAAAAGATGTAAACAGATACTTCAGGGGAAAAAAAAAAAAAGGATGTATTAGTGGCTAATAAGCATGTGAAAAAATCTTTAGCCTATTAGTAATCAAGGAACTGAAAGTTAAAACCACAATAAGATGCCATTGCACATGCCCCAGAATGGCTAAAATTAAAAAGGCTAATAATGCCCAATGTTGGTAAGAGTGTGAAGCAGCCAGAAATTTCATACATTGTTGATGGGAATATCAAATGACACAAGCACTTTTGGAAAGTCTCTTAGTTTCTTATAAAATAAAACATACACCTATCTTATGATCCAGAAATTATATTCCTAGCTATTTACCCAAGAGAAACATATATCCACATAAAGATGCTTATCATAGACTTACTTAAAAATCGCCCCAAACTGGTAATATTCCAGGTGCCCATTGACAGACAGCGGATAAACAGACTGTGGTACATTTAAACCAAACAGCAATAACAAGGAATGAACCTCTGATGAACACAATAGTATGGATGAATCCCAAAAACATGTTGCAGGAGGGAAGCCAGATACAAAAAGTTTGTACGGCATGATTCCATTTAAAATCCAGGACGTACAAAAGTAATATATAGTAGAAAAAGTTCCTTCTAGGGAGCTTGAGGGCAAGGATTGACAGGGAAGGGGCAAGAAGCAAACTTTTAGGTGTTGGTAATGCTCTATATCTTGATAGGGGTTTGGGTTATATAGATATATGTTTGTCACACATACGATGGGACACTTAAGATTTGTGCATTTAACTGTATGTAAACTTACCTAACAAAATGTAAACAAATATTGAACTCTTATTAATGATAATATGTTCAAGTATTTATAAGTGAAGGACACTGGTATCTGCACTTCATGCTGAAATGCATAAAAACAAGACAGATTATGGAGAGATATGTGATAAAGAAAATATAGCAAAATGTCACTGTACACATCTTTCAACTTGCCTATATGCTTGAAAATTTTCACAATAAAATGTTGTATAAATAAAGTCCACCACAAAGAGAAAAAATAGTACTGGTAGCATAAATGAAAAAACACAGATGAATTTTAATGAAATAATTTCTACAACTAATATATTTAACAAAGACAACCTAATTTGAAAATTTTCAAAAAAGTAGCAAGATTCAATAGTCATCCTAATGACAGACAATAACCTTGCAACTACTCTGTACTTGTGTATCCTTCAACATAATCAAAATTTCACTTGAAAGGCTGTGACAACATGAGAAATCATAATCAGGTGCTTCTCCTACTGCAGCTTTGAATTTCCATTCATAGTACCAATGTTTATTTTCCTGTGAACAGAGTAGAAAAATTATAGGTAAACACAGAAAATGCAGAACAAATTGTTCCCAAGGTTTACTGTGCAACATTATATACCTCATCTTATTGAATTTCAATTTACTGCTCTTCACAGATACTGCATTTTTCACAAACTGAAGATTTGTGGCAACATTTTTCTAACAGCATGTGCTCACTTTATGTCTCTGTGTCACATTTTGGTAAATGTCACAATCAAACTTTTTCATTATTGTTATATCTGTTGTAGTGATCTATGATCAGTAATCTTTGGTACTGGCATTTGCAATACAATAACATTGTTTTGAGGCACCACAAACCACAAGAATATAAAACGCAAACTTAGGTGATAGATGTTGTATGTGTTCTGACTGCTCCACCAACCAGCTGTACCCAATCTCCCTTTCCTCAGGCCGCTGTATTCCCTGAGACACAATAATATTGAAAGGACGCCAACTAACCTCTACAATGGCCTCTAAGTGTTCAAGTGAAAGGAAGAGTTACAGGTGTCTCACTTTAAATCAAAAGCTAGAAATAAGGCAGGGTGCAGCGGCTCACACCTATAATCCCAATAATCTGAGAGGCTGAGGTGGGCTGATCAGTTGAGCCCAGGAGTTTGAGACCAGCCTAAGTAACAGGGTGAAACTCCGTCTCTACAAAAAAAAAAAAAAAAATTAGCCAGGCATGGTGGCACATGACTGTAGTCCCCTGTAGTCTCAGATATTCAGGAGGCTGAGGTGGCAAGACGCTTGAGTCCCAAAGGTCAAGGCTGCAGTGAGCCATGATCATATCACTACACTCCAGCGTCGGAAACAGAGCAAGACTCAGTAAGCAAGGCATAACACAAACCAAGAAATGTTGAAAGTCAGGCCTCTTGCACCAGTTAGCCAAGTTGTGAATACAAAAAACAAGTTCTTGAAAGAAATTAAAAGCGTTATTCCCATGAACACATGAATGATAAGAAAGTGAAGCAACCTTATTGCTGATATGGAGAAAGTAAACCAGCTCTAACATTCCCTTAAACCAAAGCATACTCCAGAGCAAGGCCTTAACTCTCTAATTCTATGAAGACTGAGAGAGGTGAAGAAGCTGCAAAAGAAAAGTTGGAAGCTAGCTGAGGTTGGTACATGAGGTTTAAGAAATGAAGCCATCACCGTAACATAAGAGTGCAAGGTGAAGCGGCAAGGGCTGCTCTGTAGAGGCTGCTTCAAGTTATACAGAAGATCTAGCGAAGATCATTGACAAAGATGGCTACACTAAAGAACAGATATTTAATGGAGACAAAACAGCCTTCTTTTGCAAGAAAATGCTATCCAACACTTTCATACCCAGAGAGGAGAAGTCATGCTTGGTTTCAACACTTCAAAGCACAGGCTGAGTCTTCTGTTAGAAGCTAATGCGGCTGATGACTTTAAGTTGAAGCCGATGTTTACTGACCATTCTGAAAATCCCAGGGCCTTTAAGAATTAGGCTAAATCTACTCTGCCTGTGTTCCATCAACAGACAAAGCCTCAATGACAGTACATCTGTTAATAGCATGATCTATTGAATATTTTAAGACCACTGTTGAGACCCACTGCACAGAAAAAAAGATTCCCTTCAAAACAAATTTTTTTGAGACAGTCTCACTCTGTCCCAGGCTGGAGTGCAGTGGTGTGATCTCAGCTCACTGCAGCCTCTGCCTCCCGGGTTCAAGTGATTCTCCTGCCTCAGTCTCCTGAGTAGCTGGGATTACAGGTGCACACCACCATGTCTGGCTAACTTGTATTTCTAGTAGTGATGGGGTTTCACAGGGCCAGGCTGGTCTTGAACTCCTGACCTCGTGATAGACCCACCTTGGCCTCCCAAAGTGCTGGAATTACAGGTGTGAGCCACTGCGCCCTGCCCCTTCAAAATATTATTGCTCACTGACAATGAATCTGGTTCACTCGTAGCTTTGGTGGAGATGTACAAGGAGATTAATGATGTTTTCATGCCAGGTAACACAACATCAATTCTGCAGTACAAGGGATCGAGGAGTAATTTTGTACTTTCAATCCTCCTTATTTACCTATATATTTCTGTGTGTATATAATATATATAAGCCTCTCCCTCACCCGCAATTACCCAACATTGATTTATTATTTATTATTTAAGAAATACATTTCATAGGCTAGAGATGACATACAAGTGATTCATCTCACAGAGCTAAGCAAAATAAGTTGAAAACCTTCTGGAAAGGATTCACCATCCTGAATGCCATTGACAACATTTGTGATTCATGGGGGAAGGTAAAACTATCAACTTTTTTTTTTTTCTTTGATACAGTGTCTCGTGCTGTCACCCAGGCTGGAGTGCAGTAGTGCAGTCTCAAATCACTGCAACCTCCGCCTCCCGGGTTCAAGCAATTCTCCTGCCTCAGCCTCCCGAGTAGCTGGAATTACAGGCAAGTGCCACCACATCTGGCTAATTTTTCACCATGTTTGCCAGGCTGGTCTCGAACCCCTGACCTCAAGTGATCCACCCACCCTGCCCTCTCAAAGTGTTGGGATTACAGGCATGAGCCACCACACCCAGCCAACATTAATAAGATTTTTGAGGTTGATTCTAACCCTCATGGATGACTTTGAGGGGTTCAGGACTTCAGTGGAGGAAGTAACTGCAGATGTGGTAGAAATAGCAAGAGAACGAAAACTGGAAGAGAAGCTTGAAGATGTGACTGAATTGCTGCAATCTCATGATAAAAGTTAAACGAACAAGGAGTTGCTTCTTACGGATGAACAAAGAAAGTGGTTTCTTGAGAAGGAGTCTATTCCTGGTAAAGATGCTGTGAACACTGTTGAAATGACAACAAAGGATTTTGAATGTCACATACACTTAGTTGATAAAGCAGCCACAGGATTTGAGAGGACTAACTCCAATTTTGAAAGAAGTTCTACTGCAGGTAAAATGCTATCAAACACCATCACATGTTACAGAGAAATCTTTTGTGAAAGGAAGAGTCAATGGATGCAGCAAATCTCATTGTTGTTTTATTTTAAGAAATTGCCACAACCACCACAACTTTCAGCAACCACCACCCTGATCAGTCAGCAGCCATCAACATGGAGACAAGACCCACCACCAGCAAAAGATTGCCACATACTGAAGACTCAGATGAAAATTAGCATTTTTAGCAATATAGTATCTCTTAATTAAGGTATGTATATTTTTTAAGACATAGTGCTACTGCACACTTAACAGACTACAGTACAGTATAAACCACAACTTTTATATGTACTGGGAAACCAAAATATTCTGTATGACTCACTTTACTGTGATGGTCTGAATCCAAATCTACAATATCTCTGAGGTATACCTATATATTTGTGTGTGTGTGTATAATATATATAAACCACTCCCCCACCCCCAATCACCCAACAATGGTTCATTAAAAGCAGTGGAGAGGAGGGAATTAAATCCAAACATTCTAACTAAGCTCATTAGTCACTAGAAATAAAGCCTCTCTGTTTGATTTATAACCTGTTTTGGAATCTTCCCTATGTTGTTTTTATTATTTAGAACAACTCCTAAATAGCAGAGTTTACAACTTTTTTAAAATGCACATGTTAGTCATCAAAAGCTAGTTCATGGAACTAAAACTTATACTTGACCAGTATGAAATTATCTAGAAAAGCTTAACGCTGACGAATCTTAACTATATCAAAAGTTCATTAACAAAGTAAAAAGAAAGAGAGGTCAAGATTCTCTGCATTAAATTCTCTCTAGCCAAACTGCACCAGGAACATACCTGTAGTTAAACAAGCTGAATTTATTACTTCTTGCAACTAAGGAGAATACATACCATTGGGAACACTGGGGCATTTCACCAAGAGGGTATCAGAAAGGACTTACAGGGCTTTGGACTGTGTTAGCTACTTTTGGGAAGGGTTCAAGAACGTGGGGTTCTGCCCTGGATTGGACGCTGTCAGGAAGTGGAGGTAATCCTATGATTCTCTCAATTCTAATTCTATGATTCTATGATTTTTAATATACCTTACTATGAAGCAGGAAAAATGAAGCAAGGCTAAGGCTGATTTATAAAGAAGCAGTAGTCATTCATTATAACCAGAATGAGGATATTTGATCATTTTTGTGACTTGAACGATGTTTATGTTTTTGTCTGTGTTCAGACATGACTACAGGATGGTCTTGTTTTTGTTGTCATCCAAGGACATGGAGTGATCTTGTCTAATGTTCATGTTCTATGAAATTGTTTGTGTTCAATCGGAGAACAACACAGCCTAACTGTGAATTCCAGGCCAACTCTAAGAAACACCAAGGTCAAACCAGTATAGTGCCTGGCCAGTTCTTAGCTATTGGGAGCTGCCTGTCTCTTTCTCACAGGAAGTCATACTCTGATGACAGATATAACAAACAATGATCTATTCATGAGAAAACAATCAGACAGATATAGCTTGTGAAACTGACAAAACTATTGTTCTACGCTCTTTAAAAATGTCGGTGTTATGAAAAATCAAAAAGAAAAAAAATAAGGACTATTCTAGATTAAAGAAACAAACCAAGAGAGGCATGATTATGAAACAAACAAAAAAAAAAACAAGCTAAAAGGGACATTTCAAGGACAACTACAGAAATCTGAAGATGGACTGCCTATTGTATAATATTGCATCAATGTTAAATTTCATAGGTGCCATATGGTATTATGATCATAGCAGAAATATGGGGAGTAGGCATGAAATATCATAATGTCTGCATTTTATTCTCAAATGGTTCAGGAAAAAATGAGAAATACACACATAGAGACGGAAATGCAGAAAATGTGGCAAAATGTTAACAATCCGTGAATTTGGGGAAAAGAGGTATATATGTGTTCACTATACTACTCTCTTGGTGGGGGGTGGAGCGTAAATTTGAAATTTTGTCAATTTAAAAACAAAATGGAGAAAAATACATGAGTTAAGTGCTATACTGATGAGATGAATAACCAGGAAGGGTGAACAGCTAACTCAGCTGAAAAGCGGCATGCCAAACTTCCTAGAAGAGACATCTTCTGAAAGCCTAACCAGAAACTCCACAGTGGAGCAACACAAAACTAAAGAAGGAGACACAAGAGAGTAAGGCATGTTAGGGAATGGCAAACTCACTGAGCAACAGGTAATAGCTAACATTAGCTGATATGCGTCTAGCATGGAGCTAAATATAATACAGATATAATTGTCACAACAGTAAGGTATTATCCTTACCTTACCAATACTAGACTCAGATGTTAATTTGTGTAAGATCACACTGGTGGTAAATAGTTAACAAAAGATATGGGTCTAAATCTATCTGACTGCAAAAAATAAGTACTTCTCACCATACCATTAGAACAATAACTACATCAGCTCGATGATATGTAAAATTACAATAGGACTCCTTTGCTGCTGAAGTTTACTTACTAATGTAAGAGGACCTATAAAAAGGTAGATGATTGGCTGTGTGCGGTGGCTCACACCTGTAATCCCAGAACTTTGGGAGGCTGAGGCAGGCGGATCACCTGAGGTCAGGAGTTTGAAACCAGCCTGGCCAACATGGTGAAACCCCATCTCTACTAAACTACAAAAATTAGCCGGGCACGGTGGCAGGCACCTGTAATCCTAGCTACTCAGGAGGCTGAGGCAGGAGAATTGCTTGAACCCGGGAGGCGGAGGATTCAGTGAGCCGAGATGGCATCACTGCACTCCAGCCTGAGTGACAGAGCGAAACTCCGCCTCACAAAAAAAAAATTATTAACCAACAATTCCTTCCACACAACCACAGCTGCTGCCTACAAGGTTAATTACAGTTATCAAATATTACAAATGGACTGTACCATTTATTAAAAGAGATAAATTGCTTACTTATTAAGATTAATAAGAAACTTTCATTCTGTAATATGGAAGGATGTGGAGAAAAGTTTAAGATAATCCATTAGCAGCTGATAATAACAGCTAAGAACTTCAACCAATTTAAAAGCCAGTCTCTTTCACCCAGTGACAAGCTTCTTTCTTAAGAAGCCAGCTATGTATCCTCCAACATTAAAGATAAATGTGCTACATTCCACAGTATACAAAGTGCGATGCAAAAAGTAAAAATATCCCTCCTACCATTCCTTCAGAGGTGACAGACACTATACAAATGTGTATAGGTATGACTCAAATATGTTTATTTACACATACACAGGATCTTACCAAACATCATTATATGCAACATTTGTTTAGCTTAAAAACATATCTTGGACATTGTTCCACACAAGTGTCTTTTTTTTTTTTTTTTTTTTTTTTTTTTTGAGACGGATTCTCACTCTGTCGCCCAGGCTGGCGTGCAGTGGCGCGATTTCGGCTCACCGCAAGCTCTGCCTCCTGGGTTCATGCCATTCTCCTCAGCCTCCTGAGTAGCTGGGAGTACAGGCGCCAGCCACCACGCCCGGCCAATTTTTCGTATTTTTAGTAGATACAGGGTTTCACCGTGTTACCCAGGATGGTCTCGATCTCCTGACCTCGTGATCCACCCGCCTCGGCCTCCCAAAGTGCTGGGATTACAGGAGTGAGCCACTGTGCCTGGCCCATACAGGTGTATTTCAAATGGCCCCAGAATCCTATTACTTGGCTAAATTATGGCACATCCATATAATCATAGATTGAGAAACACTCGATTTTCAGTTTTCTTCTACTGAATGCTGCAATAAACACACTGTGTATGGGTATATATGTGTGCACATGTGTTCTCTACAAGTCATCCACAGACTGCAGGTAGTCCCTGAAGGGCCTTTCAGGCAATCAACAAGGTCAAACCATTTTCATAATAATACTACAAAAGCAGTTGCATTTTTTTATTGCACTAACATTTGCACTGATGGTCTAAAAGCAATGGTAATAAAACTGCTGACCTCTTAGCATGAAATCAAGGCAACAGCACCAAAGTAAACTTACTTGCAATCATTATATTCCTTACTGCCATTCACTCATATTAAAAAAAAAAAAAGTCATGCCAGTTTCACTTCGAATGTCCTTGATAAAGCAGTAAAAATTATTAACTTTATTAAATCTCAACCCTTGAGAACATTTCTTTTTTAAATTCTGTGAAATGAAACAAACTATAACTATTCAGATTTGGATATCTGACAGACATTTTCTCAAACATAAACATGGGGCTAACAATTCGAGGAAAATAACCAACAGTAGTATTATCAGTGATAAAATTCAAGCTGTCAAACCACTGTGAGCTTGACAGCTTCCCAATACTTTAAAATTTATTCTTTAGAAATCTGTGATGATATTAATGATTTTTAACACTGTATAATAAAATGGGTAAGCATTTACAAAATCTGCATAATTCAGGAAACCAACATTTTTCAAATGACCAACACGTGATGTTACAAACTCATGCCCAGGTAAAAGATATATTCAAATCTAAGACAGACAAATGGATTGTAATGTAACAAAGTACAAAAGGTTCATTTATAGGGTTCTGATTCCACAATGCAACTAGCCTTCATGAAATTACCACACATCGTTTTGGTGTATCAAAGAATACCTTTAATTATCTGAAAATGGTATTAAAACCCTCCTCCCGGGCCGGGCACGGTGGCTCACGCCTGTAATCCCAGCACTTTGGGAGGCCGAGGTGGGCAGATCACAAGGTCAGGAGATCGAGACCATCCTGGCTAACATGGTGAAAACCCGTCTCTACTAAAAATACAAAAAAATTAGCCAGGCATGGTAGTGGATGCCTGTAGTCCCAGCTACTCAGGAGGCTGAGGCAGGAGAAAGGCATGAACCCAGGAGGCGGAGCTTGCAGTGAGCTGAGATCGTGCCACTGCACTCCAGCCTGGGCGACAGAGCGAGACTCCCTCTCAAAAAAAAAAAAAAAAATCCCTTTTTCAACTGCATTATCTGTGTGACCCTGAATTTTACTCATCTACTTCAACCAAAACAACATATCTCAACAGGCTGAATACAGAAACAGATATAAGAATCCAGTTATCTCCTTTTAAGCCAGACATTAGAGATTTGTAAAAATGTAAACCAACAGTATTCTTCTTGCTATTTCTTTTTTGCTTTGATGAATCATGTTTCATAAAAAGGTCCTTTTATGTTAACATGTAGTATATTTTTTAATTTTATTTAATACATTTTTTAAAAGTTCTAGTATGGTAAATATTAATAGCTATAACCCATATAAACAACAGTCCTTTGAAGTCCTCAATAATTTTTAAGAATATAAAGAGCAATTCTAAGACCAAAACATCTAATACTCATTGATACATATCTCCCATGTAGACATGAGAATAGATGTGTATAAAAATTAATTAAAAACAGAATAGAAAAGGTTTGTTTCAAATTGCCCTCCAAAGAAACTGTGTGAATTTATACTCTTCCTGTTATATATCTATTGCTCCATACTAGGTACAATCAAACATTTTAATTTTGGCCTTGGGATTGACTTCCGATGACATCATCACCTATAACTACTCTACCTTTTAAATCTTAACTTGTACTTTTATTTTGCTCAATTTATTTTTCAAGTATTTATATGTCAAGCAGAGTCCTACATGCTGAAGATACATTCATAAAACCGAAGCAGTCTCTGGATCACGCAGCTTAGGGTGTTGTCATGGAATCAAAGAGAAACAGAGAAAATTATAATTAAAGAGCAAAGGAGGGTTCTTACTTTTAGAACACAAGAAAACAATCCTGGCTGTAGGTTAAGAACCATGATTCTTAAAACTCCTCAGACTGATGACTTCTTAAAATTATCTTCATCTTCACATTTAGAGTGCCACAAGTCTTAAAAACTTGACAGTGAGGATACCACATCCTCAAACAGTTCTCTTTCTCAACTCTGGATCCAATGCTCACTTCTTCAACCATAAGACTCTAAGTTTCTTAGAGGAGCTGTTTGCATCATGATATCCTCAGTGCCAATTTTTAGAAAGCTTCTTGAATTAAATGTGCCCATAAAATTTCTAGATAATTGATAACTGGACTGAAATTAGTCAAAGATTATTAATAGCTACATGATCCAGAGACTGCTTCGGTCTTATGAATGTATCTTCAGCATGTGGGACCGTGCCTGACATATAAATACTTGAAAAATTAAGTTGAGCAAAATAAAAGTATGAGGTAATAGATTTTTGGCATGTAAACATGCTTGCCAGGCACCTTAACAGCAAAATGGGGCCAGGCGCGGTGGCTCACGCCTGTAATCCCAGCACTTTGGGAGGCTGAGGCAGGTGGATCGCCTGAGGTCAGGAGTTCAAGATCAGCCTGGCCAACATGGTGAAACCTCGTCTCTACTAAAAATACAAAAATTAGCCAGGCGTGGTGGCATGTGCCTGTAATCCCAGCTACTTGGGAGGCTGAGGCAGGAGAACCGCTTGAATCCGGGAGGCGGAGGTTGCAGTGAGCCAAGAGTGCACCATTGCACTCCAGCCTGGGTGACAAGGGCGAAGCTCCATCTCAAAAAAAAAAAAAAAAAAAACAGCGAAATGGTGGTCAAAAGCAGTAGTAGTTGCAATGGCAAAGAGCACATACATCTTTAAATGGGAAAGGTATCAAGAAAAAAAAGTAAGGAACCATTGATATTGGATAGTAACTAAAAGAGAAAACAGAAATATGAAGCACCATGGAGTATAAGATTAAAGGCCATAAGCAGGCAGTCACATGCTAACAGCCTACAATAGTAAGAGTTCACAAACTCCCTAATGCTTGGTAGGGGAACAGAATGGATTGAAGACCCCATCAAAACTAATGGCTTTACTGCTATTGACCTGTTGCCCACATCCCTCAATTGCTTTCACATAAGAAAATATAAATGCTTTTCTTTTTATTATGTGCGGCAAGTTACTGCTACTACATATATCTCAAGATATTAAAAAATCATAAATTGTTACTATTAAATATTTGTTAAAATTAAAGAATTGTAGCAATAAGCTTTTGATGATCACTTCATTCTGGCACAAATGCCACTGATGTTGCTATACTATGTAAGATTCTCTGTATCTTGTCCCCAAATCTCAAGGAGGTGTAAAACGTAAAACATTCTGAGGAAGCAAGTGTCGAGTTCAGTGACTATTGTAATCCTGCAATCAGCCTGGAGAAACCTCTGTTCCGTGTAGACTACCAGCCAATGGAAACAGGTCATTCAGAATCACTTCAGATCATTCAGAACTCTTCCTAAATCAGAGTATCAATATAGGGTTCAACCAAGAGACAGAAACCACGCCGTAATTTGAACACGGAAAAGTTTAATATTAAAAAATGAGGCCAGGCGCAGTGGCTCACGCCTGTAATACCAGCACAGCACTTTGGGAGGCTGAGGTGGACGGATCACTTTGTGCTCAGGAGTTCAAGACCAGCCTGAGCAACATGGCGAAATTCCGTCTCTACTAAAAACACAAAAATTAGTTGGGCATGGTAGCCTATAACCCAGCTACTTGGGAAGCTGAAGTCAGAGAATCGCTTGAACCCAGAGGTGGAGGTTGCAGTGAGCCATGATCACACCACCGCACTCCAGCCTGGGCGACAGAGCAAGACTCCATGTCAAAAAAAAAAAAAAAAATTTTTAGTCATGAGAGTGGAGTAACAATAAAGGTAAAAAGAGAACTCTGAAGAATATCCTAGGGTGAACAATAAAGGTAAAAAGAGAACTCTGAAGAATATCCTAGGGTGAGGGAGAATACCCAAAGAAGGAACAACTTAGAAAGGGGAACTCTTCTCCAAGGGTGGGATTCGGATCTCTGTAGAGAAGGTGTGGCTGCAGCCACTGGATGGGAAAAAAGTTTGCTAGGTTCCCTGGGCCAACCTTGAACCACAGTTGCCAGAAAAGCAGGAAAGACTCCTCCAGAATTCAAGCATGCCAAGGCTGGCAGGTGAGCACACAGTCATGGTGTGAGGAACGAACTCACCAGCAAGATAATGCAAGTCCTGGGGGACCTAGTATCTGCAGTGGGAAGACCACAGGAAACAACTTTCTGCGGTTAAAGCAGGCCAAGGCTAGCAGACAGGCATGTAGAAGGAGAGGGGGTTATTAGGAGCCCACTCTCCAGAAGGGCAACCAGGTGTAGGGTTCAAAATCTGTTGCCAGGGAGGGGGAACAGGGGACACAGAAAACAACTCTGCAGGGTGCTAGCAGGCCAAAGCTGATGGGCAGATACACAGACAAATCCACGTACACAGAAGGAGTCAGAGAGTTAGTAACTCAGTCTCCAATAGGCCTGTGGCACCTTGGTGTCCTTAGCTAGGTGATCACCAAACGGGCTGAGCCTGCAAGCTTACCAAGAGATTGCGTGGCCAAGGCAGAATGGCTCTGGCAACAATGCAAAAACAGCAAGAAAAAAAAATCCATAGGACTCTGGAAGAAGGAAGACAAGCCTCTATACTCAAAAAAATGAATATACATTGCATAGTAGTCTGAAAAATGGTCCCCCAAAGCCAATCCCTGGAACCTTAGCAATGGAGTGCCCTCCGTTGCTAAGCTTAACAATGCATTCACCATAAAGAAAAAATACTGAAAGAATCCTACCATTAACCAAGCAGGAAATGAAGAGATTTGAAGCTAAGAAGCAATAAAGGGATAACTGGCACAGCCTCTTAGAACCAAGAATTATCACTATAGGAGCCCCACGAACTCCAGACTGATCTTGAAAGGCAACCATTTCCCCAATGTTGATGAGAAATACAGCTGGTATTAGCTATCAGAACATACTCTGTAAAGCCACTGCCCAAAAATCAACGTGATATAGAAATAGGTATTTATATAAGAATAGACACATAAATGCCACAAAAGAGAAAATCTTTAATTAGTGAAAATGCATATGAAGTCTATACATAACAAAGATAATAAATAGTTCAACTTCTTTGAGAAAAAGGTGGATTATCTAACAAGTGATCTTATAAGTTCATCTGTTAAAAAAAAAAAAGGGAAAGTGAAACATCATCTGACATTCTGTTCAAATATAAATTCCTCAAGAATCATTTTTTAAACTTTTTAAAAATTATTACTGTAATAATCATCTTGTAAAACATGTAGGCATTAGGAGACATTTCTAGTCAAGACCAGAAACCCAGAAGCAGGGGGTGGAAGGACAGTACAAAGAGAACTAAATATATAATTTAACATATAAAATGTTGTTTCACTAAAGGTATTATAAACAATTCTAAAATATATGTATGTCTATATAATACATGTGCACATATACATATATGTACATGAGGTTTGAAATTAGAGGTATGTTTAAATGTGTGCACTATACCTATGCATATAGATAAATGTATTACATTTCCTAACTCTGGCTGTTGAAAAGAAGCTTAGAAGCAAGTTGCAAGGAGCATACCTACTGACCAGATAGTGATCTCAGTAGCAGCTAGGGTCCGGATAGAAAATGAAATCCACACAGCAATCTGAACAGGGAGTCTTATAAAGAAGTATTAACTATTTACAAAGTATTAACTACTAAGAGGAAATAAAAGACAACTCTTATGAATGCCTAGGTTGAGGAGGAGAACCAAAGGAAATACCTGAAAGAGGTGCCTCCTCCCCAAAGCTAGAATTCAGATCTCATTGGAGGCAATGTGGCTGTAACCCACTGGTTGCCCCTGACATAGCTGTTCTAATATAATACTAGGAGGGTCAAACTTCATGAGCAAGGAACTACAGGCCGAGAATGGCAAGCAGGAAACTCTGCTGTAGTGTCAGCAGATCCAGGAAGTCAAGGAGCCACAGCCAGTAACTGACAACAAAATTTCCTAGGGGATGCGTACCACCAGGCATCCCACACATGCCACTGGCAACACAGAGCAAACAGGAACAGAAGCACACCAAAACCCTACTTCCTACAGTGTCCATCCAACACCTTCTACTGACTAAGCTCATCCATACCAGCTGGAAAAGGAGGTCTAACAAGACAATGAAGGTTGGATTTGGAGCCAAAATACAATAAACTGAGAAGCAGCATAGTCTTTAACACCATTATCCACAAAAAGCAACCAGGGTTCCTTGAAGAAATGGCAGATTTCGGGGCAGGAGCAGAATAAACTCAAGAAGAGCACTGAACATCTTGTTATGCCTAAAAATAGTAAGTGCTGAAATAAAACAAAAAGAAAACAGGATGAGAGGAAGTTACAAGGACACAGAATCCAGCTTAAAAGGGCTCCTACTGATCAAAGCTGGGACAATTTGTGCATCAAAATAATTAAATGTATTAATGAATTCTAAACTACTAGGAAAAAAAAGATAAGTGAGTCCAAATCAATCAGGGATAGATGGACAGATTCATGGATACAAGATATAGATATACAGATACAGATACACAGCTGTATAGATACAAAGACAAACGTAGATGCATAAACACAGACACAGATAAAGGGAGAAGGAAGGGTAATAGCAAGGTGGTGGAGTACAGGAATTGGAAAATCATTATTTTGTAACTATCATATAAACATTGGGTTAGGCAAGAATCATCAATGGATGCTAAATCCAGGAGATAATTTTGTAGAAGAGCAAGATGTTTTCATGGCCTTACAAATGTCTCCCCAAAGGTTACTTATTAGCTTCAAGAAAGAAAAAAAAATGAATATACATTATATAGTAGTCTGAAAAATGGTCCCCCAAAGCCAATCCCTGGAACCTATAAATATTACTTTTGGAAAAAGAATCTGCAGATATGATGAAGGATTTCAAGATGGGGACATTATCCTGCATTTTCTGGATGGGCGCTAAATGTCTCACAATGTCCTTATAAGAAAATCAGAGGGAAGTTTCACAAAGAGGGAAATATGAAGATGGAGCAGAGTGAGGCTTGAAGTTGAGGGCCCTGAAGAGTAAAGTAATGCTGCCACAAGCCAAGGAATGTAGGCAGCTACCAAATGCTGAAAGAGGCAAGGAATAGTGTCTCTCCTCTGAAAAGAGGACATCCCCTGCCAACACCTTGATTTCAGCCCAGTGGTACTGATTTCAGACTTCTGGACTTCATAACTGTGAGAAAACAAATTTCCATTGTTTTATGCCACCAAGTGTATGGTAATCTGTTACGGCAGCCCCAGGAAACTAACATAGTGGAAAACCTGGACAATACCTTGACCAAGTGACATAAATTCATATCACTAATGAGGGGCAGACAGACATCACGTGCCTTCAGATGAGATACTCTGAGGACACCTATGTAGTATCCAGCCAAGAAGAATTCATAACCTAGAACAAAACATGAGAAAACATCAGAGAACCTAAAATGAGGATCACTCTCTTTAAAATCGGGGAAAAGGATATGGATAGAGAGGGAGAAGGTATTCTTCAAAAATGCCAATATAGGCCGGGCGCAGTGGCTCACGTCTGTAATCCCAGCACTTTGGGAGGCCAAGGCGGGTGGATCACGAGGTCAAGAGTTTGAGACCATCCTGGCTAACATGGTGAAACTCCGTCTCTACTAAAAATATAAAAAATTAGCCGGGCGCAGTGGCAGGCGCCTGTAGTTCCAGCTACTCAGGAGGCTGAGGCAGGAGAATGGCTTGAACCCGGGAGGCAGAGCTGGCAATGAGCCGAGATAGCGCCACTGCAGTCCTGCCTGGGCAAAACAGTGAGACTTCCATCTCAAAAAAAAAAAAAAAAATGCCAATATAATGAAAAACAAAAAACAGCTATATTAACATTCCAGATTAGAGACTAAAGACAGCAACTAAGTAAAATAGCAATCCTAGAATGGATCCTATACCAGAAAGAAGAAAAATGACATTAAAAGGTCAACTAACAAAATGCAGATGGTAAATTATAAAAATGTATTGTATCAATATTAAATTTACTCAAATTGATAACTGAACTTCATCGATGTAACAGAATATCCCTTTTCTTAGTGAAGAACTGAAGTGCTTAGGAGTAAAGGGACATGAAATTTGGCATATAATTTGGAGTAACTCATTAAAAAATTATGGCCAGGTGTGGTGGCTCACACGTGTAATCCCAGCACTTAGGGAGGCTAAAGTGGGAGGATCACTTGAGCCCTGGAGGTCGAGGTGCAGTGAGCCATGACTGTGACACTGCACTCCAGCCTGGACAACAAAGTGAGACCCTGCCTCAAAAAAAGAGAAGTTAAAAATTTAAAACTTAAAATAATGTAAAATTATGTGCATATATTTTATATGTGTGTGCTGGGGGAGAGAGAGGAAGAGGGAGAGAGACAGGAGACAAAGGAAGAGAGGGAAAGGGAGAAAGGGAAGGAGAAAGAGAGAGACACCAGCAAATGATAAAGTAAATGGGATAAAAGCTTAACAATAAGTGAATCTGGCTGCAAAGTATACAGGGGTTCTTGTACTATTCTTCTTCTTGCAACTTTCTTTAAGTTTGAAACATCCCTCATCTCCACAGGCTGCCTGAGTGTTCTCACCATACAGCAACCAGTTTCCCCAAAACATGTAATGACACTTGGAGGCGAGGTGGGAGCATGAGCACACAAGATGGAAGCTACAGTCTTTTTTTATAACCTAATCCTGGAAGTGACATAACATCCCTTCTGCATATGCTACTAGTCATACAGACTAGTCCTGGTTCAATGTGGGAGGCGACTTCACAAGAACATAAATATCGGGAGACAGAGACCACTGGGGGCCATCTTGGAAGCTGGCCAACACAGACCACTCTTTGGCCCTCAAAGATTCACACTCCTCCCACATACAAGATCTCCTCACCCTCCTCCCAAGGTCCCCAAAAGTCTCATCCCATTATGGCAGCAATTCAAAGTCCAGGATCTCATCATGTAAGTCAGATCCATGTGTGATTGAGGTTCTTCAGGTGTCATTCCCTAGGAGGAGCCCCTTAAGTACAATCTTCCTAACCTGTGAAACTATAGACAAGTTATCTCCCCTCTACCCACTCAATATACAACAGTGGGATAGGCATGGAATAACTGCTATAGACATTCCTATACAAAAAGGGGGGTACATGCAAGCCCCAAAGAAATCAATGGGTCCATAGTAATTCTGAAATCCAGCAGGGCAAATGTTAGAAGTTTCTGATTAAGGCTCACGGGCTGGGAATAAATTCTCCAAGGCTATGGTTCTGCCCTCTGAGCTACTGGTTCCACCCTCTGAGTCATACCTCCTTTTCGATGAAAAAGAGCAAGGTGTGTGGCTTCATCGTTGTTTTTAGCCTTCCTGCCAGTAAAATTTGGGGGAGACGAAAGTCTCTCTGCATATATACTTTTAACTTTGGGGGGGGGTCACCTATGACTCTTATTGGGGTTTACTCAATTAGACAAAAGTGATAGCCACAAATCTCAAGTTAAACCCTTCTGTAGCTTTGGCTTCTACTGAGCTGGCTGAGGCTTACACTTCCCCGAAGCCCTATTTGAGAGGATCTGCAAGGCACAACCTTAATCTCTACTGAGAGCATTTTGTCTGACTGAATCTTTCTGAGGTCTTAAGAAACATTTTAGTTCACACTGGGCTTCATCTTTAGGCCACATTTGCTCAGAAGTCATTTCTTAATTTTAGTACTCTCTGCTATCCAGAAAGATAGCATTTTCAAAACAAGTCCCAGGTCCTTTTTGTTTAACAATCCTTCCTTTAGTTTCTCTCTCCTTTCACATTTCACTATGAGCAGCAAGAAGCACCACACTATAAATACTCTGGGTGGAAATCTCTTCAGCTAGCTTACCCAGTTCATTTGGTACATTTTCAACTTTCCACATAACTGCAGGCAACAATGTTGCTAAACTTTCTGCAACTACATAAGAGGGATCTTCCCTTCAGTTTCCAGTAACACTTACCTAACTTCCTTGGGAATCCTCACTTGCAGTCTTACCAAATACCATGAGGCTCCAATTAATCACTTCTTTTTTTTTTTTTTTTTTTTTTTTTTGAGACAGAGTCTTTCTCTGTCGCCCAGGCTAGAGTGCAGTGACGCGATCTTGGCTCACTGTAAACTCCACCTCCCGAGTTCACGCCATTCTCGTGCCTCAGCCTCCCAAGTAGCTGGGACTACAGGCACCAGCCACTACACCCGGCTAATCTTATTTTTTTTTATTTTTTACATTTTTAGTAGAGACGGGGTTTCACGATGTTAGCCAGGATGGTTTCAATCTCCTGACCTCGTGATCCGCCCGCCTCGTCCCCCCAAAGTGCTGGGATTACAGGCATGAGCCACCGCGCCAGGCCCAATTAATCACTTTTTCAAGGTACTTCAGGCACTTACCAACACTCTCCTCAAAGCCCACAGCTCATTTCAAAACCACTCTCCACATTTTCAGTTTTGTTACAAAGTCTATTAAGTAGTTATTGCTGTGTAACATATTATCCCAAAACATGGTAGCCTACAACAAACATTTACTATCTCACTCAGTCTCTGAGGGTCAGAAATTCAAAAGTGGCTTGGCTGGGTGGCTCTAGCTCAGGCCTCTCATGAGATTGCTGTTAAGTGTCAAGTCAACGCTGCAGTCATCTCGAAGTTCAACTGGGACTGGAGAATCTGCTCCTAAGTTCATTCACATGGCTGTGGCAGGTTTCATGCTTACTAGTTTTTGGCTGGAAGCCCCTGTTCCTCACCATGTGGGCCTCTTCATATGCTACCACAATGTTCTTACCATAGGAAAAGCTGGTAACCCTCAGAGCAAGTTATGAGAAAGAGAAAGGGAAAAAAAAAAAAAAAAAAAAAAAAACACCTTAAGAGAGATGCCACAGTCTTTTATAAACAAATCTCAGGAATGAGATATATCATCACTTTTGCTATTGGTCACACAGACCAACCCTGGTACAATCTGGGAAGGTGCTATGGTTTAGATATGGTGTGTGTGACCCCACCAAGTCTCACATTGAAATCTGATCCCCAATGTTCAAGGTGAGGCCTGGTGTGAGATGTTTGGATCACGGGAATGGATGTCTCATGACTGGCTTGCTGGTTCTCACTCTTAGTTTCCGCGAACTAAACCTGTTGGAAAAAGCCTGGCACCTCCTCCTCTCTCTCATTTCCTTCTCTCACCATGTGGTGGCCTCTCATTCCCCTTCTGCCATGAGTGGAAGCAATCTGAGGCCCTTCCTAGATGCAGATGGAGGCCTCATGCATCTTTTACCTCCTGTAAAACCATGAGCCAAATAAACCTCTTTTCTTTATAAGTTACCCAGCCCCAGGTATTCCTTTGTGGCAACACTACACAGACTAAGACAGAAGGGAAGACACAAAGGTGTGAATACCAGGAGATGAGAATCATAGGAGGCCATCTTGGAGGCTGGCTATCACAAAAGGCATCGTCCAAATATTTAGCAAACTAAAATGTAGCATGATTTCAATTTCCTAATGTAGTATAAGGAAAACAGAGACTTCACTTACACATTTTTCTTATGTTGGCACAGTAATTGTAACTATCGAAACTTGCAGAACAAAAGGTAATTGTGGTACACTACCTGACTTTATAATGAACAATATTTGCTCTGTCATAATAACATTATAAGGCGGGGTGCAGTGGCTCATGCTTATAATCCCAGCACTTAGGAAGACTGAGGCAGGAGGATTGCCTGAGCACAGGTGTTAAAGACCAGCCTGGGCAATATGGTGAAAACCTGTTGCTACAAAAATTACAAAAATTAGACTGGCATGGTGGCATGTGCTTGTAGTCCCAGCTTCTCGGGGGGCTGAGGTGGAAGGATATGGAGGCTGTATGATCGCACCACTGCACTCCACCCAGGGTGACAGAGTGAGACTCTGTCTCAAAAAATAATAATGTTATAAATGAAGTTTATTAAATTCCAGCTTTGAGAATTATTCTATACATTACAAGCTTAATTATAACCGATAAAGAGAATATAAATATCACCACCTTTGACAAATGTTAAAATATAAGTATAGATTTCAAATGTTAAGTGGTGAAGAGAGCTGAAGGGGTAGGAGGAAGATCAAAAATGCTATTAGAATCATCTTAGACAAATGATACTGTCCACAGTTACGGAACGAGAAATAAAGTCAATAGAAGAACTAAAAACATTTTGTAATAATACAGAGAAACAGGGTAAACAAGCTAAATACCCACCAGAGTAGTGAGTCAATAAATATGTAAAAGTTGTTAAATCAAGAAAAAATGGGCCAGGCGAGGTGGTTCACACCTGTAATCCCAGCACTTTGGGAGGCCAAGGAGGCCGGACCACCTGAGGTCAGGAGTTCGAGACCAGCCTGCCCAACACGGCAAAACTCCGTCTCTACTAAAAATACAAAAAATTAGCTAGGTGTGGTGGCAGGTGCCTGTAATTCCAGCTACTTGGGAGGCTGAGGCAGGAGAATCGCTTGAACCCGGGAGGCAGAGGTTGCAGTGAGCCGAGATCACTCCACTGCACTCCAGTTTGGGCGACAAGAGCAAAATTCCATCTTTAAAAAAAAAGAAAAGAAAAAATGGTATAGGCTTATTACAGATACAGAAATAAGTACTTGAAAAACAAAAAACAGGATTAAAATTCAGTTATGTCTAGAAGCAAAACTGGGTGGAGGGAAGGAGCAGGAAATTTGTTTTTATTGTACATTCTTCAATACTACCTTTGTTTTGTGTTTTGTTTTTACTTTACTTAGCCACATGCCTCTTTAAAAGTTATCTGCCAGGCGCAGTGGATCACACCTGTAATCCCAGCACTTTGGGAGGCTGAGGTAGGCAGATCACTTAAGCCCAGGAGTTCAAGACCAGCCTGGGAAACGTGGTGAAACCCCATTTCTACAAAAATAGAAAAACTAGCCAGGCATGGTGATGTGCGCCTATAGTCCCAGCTACCTGGGAAGCCAAGGTAGGAGAATCACCTGAGCCCAGGAAGTCAAGGCTACAGTGAGCAAGATCACACCACTGTACTCCAGCCTGGGTGACAGAGTAATACTCTGTCTCAAAAAATAATAATAATAATAATAACTTAAAAGTTTTTCCAATGCATAAAGGTCAATGTTGTTACAATTATTTAAAACAATGAGGCAATATGCATCAAAAGTCTCAAAAATATGCAGACCCCTTGAATGAGTAATTCTCCTCCCAGGAATTCACCCTACTGTACACCAGCACAGTAATGTATGAATAAGAATATTAACTGTGGTGTTATTTATAACAGCAAAAGGCCAAAAGTAATATACCAGTAGAAGATTGGTTAATAAATCAGTTCAAAAACTGGAATACTATGTACATATTAAAATTAGTAATGTAGATCTTTTTATTGACATGAAAAGACAATCATAATATACTGTCATATAAAAAGAAAAAATATATATATTGTTATATAAAACCAGGTTACAAAATCATACATAGCAAGATTCCATTTTTGAGGTTTCTATACATAGATGGGTAAAAAGGCATACACATATTCATAAGCACAAAAATACACCACACACATACACTCACAGTCTAGAATAATATGCCAAAATATTATACTATCTAGGAGATGATATTATTGTTGAATTTCTTTCTATTTAAGTTTTAAGTATTTTTCTGCACCATCTGAGTTATTTGCATATACTACTTCATAACCTGAAAAAAAATTGTCTCGTTTGAAAACTAAATGTGCATATACATTGACTCTGCAATTCCATATGCAGAAATTGGTTGCAAAAAGTAATAGGATAAAACGTTCTGGCTCATGCCTGTAATCCCAGCACTTTGGGAGGCCAAGGCAGGCGGACCAGTTAAGGTGAGGAGGTCAGTTTCACCATGCCTGGCCAACATGGTGAAACCTCATGTCTACTAAAAATACAAAAATGAGCTGGGCGTGGTGGCAGGTGCCTGTAATCCCAACTACTCGGGAGGCTGAGGCAGGAGAATCACTTGAACCCAGGAGGTTGAGGTTGCAGTGAGCCAAGATCACATCACTGCACTCCAGCCTAGGTGACAGAACAAGACTCCATTTCAAAATAAAAAAATGCTGTCCATATAAGAACATTTACATTAGAGTTATAGAAAAAAAACACATGAATATTCTATATTCCCAGTCAAAATCCAGACAGGGGACAGACACTACACCAATTATTTTGACACACAAAATTTAATATAAAAAACTGTTACCTAGGTATTTGAAAACTGATGAGGCAAAAAAAATTAAAAATAAAAAATAAGAATACTAAGGTATCAAAAAGAAGTTGCAAGAAGCAAATACTAGAAAACCATACCATTCATACTATAAGAAAGGTGTCAGGGAAACATATAAAATGAGACAATTTTAAAAAAAGAAAGAATTTTAAAACTAATAAGAACAATTGAATATCACCTTTTCTTATGTTCCTACAGGGTTATTTGGTTGGTTGGAACTGAAGTTGTTTTGTTTCATAGATGGGAAAAGTAAATATATTCTGGGTACACAAAACTATAACAAGAACAAGAAAAGACAATTTCAAGTGCTTGCTGAACAATATGAATTATCTCAATAAGCAAAGGGGCTTCTGACTTCACAGTGTAGTTATGTTAGAGTTCAGTATATATACAAAATTAATTATCACTTTTTTAAATTACAATTTCAAAATAATCACTTACCAAACACTATTCCTTTAGCAAATGGAGGAAACAATTCTGAATGTCGGAATAAGTTTTTGTGAATTTGCCATAGTTCTTTGTGTAGTTTCTTAAAATCACTGTATCTCTTCCATACAATTATCTAAAGAGAGAAAAAAATTAAACGTGTATCTCATAATCATTTAGGCTCAGATATCTGAACAACAAATAATCTTTTCATTAAAGTATTCAAAATTGTCATGCAAAGACAAACTCATGTCCTAACCAATATGATTAACAGACTGAAATTAACTAATAGTATTTGCTTTAAAAATACAAGGCAGATTTCTGCTGACCAGGGGCACGAAAAAAATAAAGTGAAAATATATTACATGTAAAGTGGCAATTCTTCCTCAAACTATTCTGTTTTGGTTTCAAATTTTCATTTTAAACAAGTATGGTTTTATTCACACTGGAAAAATATTCAACCCAATATGGAGAAGATGTATTCTATATAAAATGTCACTTCATCTGCTCAAAAACCAATTACAATTGGCCTACAAATGAGTTAGATGTCAAAACATGTATTCTTTCTCAAAATAATACATTTATAAAGATAAAACAATTAATTTAGCCAATTTTTAAACAAAAGTACATACTCAGTATTTGCCTAAAAGGATAAACTGAGTAACACTGAAGAAATAGCTATGCAGTAAGCAATTACCGTGGACTTTCATGTCATAAATCTTAATTTACACTAATAATAAGATGTCTGCAGGCAAGCTGAATCCTGACCAGAACATCATTAAAATTAGTATATTTTAAAAAACAAAACAAAACAATCACCTAGATTAGACAACATGTAAAAGTGTGTTTCCCTTCATTAGTCTGAATTATTATTTAACCTTACTCAGATTATATTTAAAAAAACAAAAAACTTTGTAAAGAAAAAGGATTTGAAACATGGCCTTGATATCACAGATTCAGCCCTCAATCTCTAGAAAATAGGGTAAAATTGAGTTTTAAATCCCATTACTTCAGATACTGGGGTCTTCTGAAAAGCTTAATCATCTCAGTTCTAACAAACTTTTCTAACAAGTTTTTCATGTACAATAGAGTATAAGGCTAATGAGCAAATAACAGGTCAAGCCGGTAACTAGGTGTGATTTAAGAGATTCTTGCCAAAAAACCTACTCTCTGCATGTATAAAATTCTTCAGAAAGCTTTTTCATGCTGCCAAAAATTCTACCTTAATGTTTATTGTTTTTAATACAGTTATAATCCTAGGAGGCTAGGCAGACTATAATATGAATTCATTTTTCAAAAACTGCTTCCTCCTGATGCTTCCCTTGTATTCATTTACTCAACAACAAAAAGAGTCACCAAAACAAATATTTCTATGGCCCTACTTTCCACTAAGCATCATATTGTCACAAAGTATGAAGACAAGGGAAATACAGGCCCTGTCTTCAAACAGTTCACAGCCTAGTTAGGAAGAATAAGCCAACACATCATAAAACAACAACATCATAAGACGGCTTGAAAAATGCTGAGAGGGGCAGCTCAAGAGTGCTGCAGATGTAGTACCTAAATCAGCCTTGTATGTCTGAAAAGCCTTCACAAAAATTACTACCTTAGAGAGTGCTGAAGGGAAGTGGTCAGTAGACTGACAAAAATAAAAAAAAAAGGGGGGGAGGGAACTGGGGGTGAAGTTTCTAAAAGGAGAGTGAGATGTCAAGTATATATTACTAAATGAAGGCAATTAATTTAGGCAATTTTTAAACAAAAGTACATACTCAGTATTTGCCTAAAATGATAAATAAACTGAAGAACACTGAAGAATAAATAGCTGTGTAGCAAGTTTTGCTACAGAATGGTGGTGCCATGCCCTGAAGTGAACAGCAAGGAAGCAGCAGCAGTTCCGAGGCAAGAAAGAGGTTTAATTTTCAACACATTTAACTTAGGAGTTCGTGAGGGAGCTGCTTGGAGCTATTCAATGAGATAGACAGGTTTAGGGTTGAAGAGCAAGAACTGAGCAGGACCTATTAACCCGTAGATTAAAAGATCAGTAGCAGATAGGCAGTAATCACTCAGGAAAGGTTTCTCAGCATGTGCAATGAGATGTGAGGATTCTAACAATGACATGATGGGAACAAAAAATTGTTATTTTTATATTTTTAAAATATATCAAATTACAATCACACTACATTGCCAATGAATTAAAGGAGAAATGGTTGATGGGCTTATGTAAGCAGTACCTTATATAAAGTAAATGTCATTATAAACTGGACATTACATAAGGTTAAGGTCATTAAGACCTGGACATGAAAGTTATTCAAAAGACTGTAGCTCATGGAAACAATTAGATTTGCAGATAAATTTTTTATTCTAGTTAAGGTCTTTTTTAAATACTGCAAGAGAAACGTAAGGAGCAAAATTCAACAATTTAATCATGATAATTATTAAAATACCATGGTATATGAACCAGTAGATAGTCTGTCAGAGCAAGAATTAGAACCCCCAAATGAGAATCTGTGTTTCTTCACCATGCCCTAATTTATTCACTCTCATATTCCTTCTTCTCAACCCTATGGCTGCAGAACCAAAATACCTAACAGCATCGCAAAATGTCACATCCACTGCCTCCTTGTCTTCTTACTCCTTCTGAGTTTCGAAGTTTCCAGAAATCTTCAAAATACAAAAGTGAACAAAAGTATACTTCCACTACAACAGCAAGTAGTGATGTTCATATCTGGACCACACAAAGTCCTCAAAGACACATATAGAAATTATTTTCTCTATTTAATGTTCAGTACTTTCCCATCGGGAAAAATAGGTCTATAACACCTATTTCTTTACTGAACCAAGTCTCCACAAATTCCTTATTTATTAAAATCACTCTGAAGAAAATGTCTCAATGATATATTAATTCAGTGATAACCATATAAAAAATACAAATTTAATAAAAGCTTAATTTTCATTAAAAACATTCCCTTAAATATTTTTTATATAAATGTTTCCTTTTCAGATAATTACACTTAATAACACCAAAAACCTTTTATATTCCTGTATTTTACAGAACCACCAACTGAATTAACTTTGTCCTTTTCACTCTCGCATAGTATTAATATTTAAAATTTGCTTGATTATCTCTTCTTACAATCAACAGCACTACCATACTATTTGCTTACGAATTTTCTTTTCCCTCTTTTCAAGAGCCTTTCCTTTCCCTTGATATATTTCATTGATATGTAAGTGTGTACTTATTTTCTAAAATGATTTTTTCTCACGCTTGTAATCACAGCATTTTGGGAGGCCGAGATCACCTGAAGTCAGCAGTTTGAGACCAGCCTGGCCAACATGGTAAAACCCCGTCTCTACTAAAAATACAAAAATCAGCCAGGCATGGTGGCGGGTGCCTGTAGTCCCAGCTATTCAGGAGGCTGAGGCAGGAGAATCACTTGAGCCTGGGAGGCAGAGGTCGCAGTGAGCCGAAATCACGCCACTGCACTCCAGCCTGGGTGACAGAGTGAGACTCCATCTCAAGAAATAAATAAATAAAAATAATAAATAAATAATAAAACTATTTTTTTAAAAAGGATTTAAAAGTTAGAGATTTCTGACATAATACATAGAAAGTCCTATTTCAGTTCTTTTCCTTCCCCAAATTTCACCAGTGAAATACCCTACCTGTAGAAAGAAACAGGTGTAGGTTAATTTGTTTAAAAAAGGGTGAGGGGGAGCAAAACCATCTCTTCTTCACTTTTCTGCTGTCTATTCACGTTCTACACAATCTACTGAATGAGAGGCCACAGATTGTTCAGCATTCTTAGGAAGAAAACAGTGATATGTGGTGGCATGTGCCAAGGTATAGATAAAAGAAAACAAAATTTCTCCCATTTTATAAGGCTAGTGTATTACTAGCCCTACATTTGGTTGAACTATCAGTACATCTAGTCCTCACTAGCCCTTGTGAAGCCTTACTATAGTCTAAAGCAGTAACACATGAATAAGTTAATGGAGAGGGAAAGTGAAAGGAAGTGAAAAACAAACTCCACGTGGTGAATTCCTCTCCCAAATGAGAATTCCAATGTTTAAATATACTAAATGGGAAACTAAAAAAAGTGCTGTTATAATTTCAAGATCATTCTATATTTTCAGAAGCCAACTAAATTGAAGACTTTTAAAAATGTATACCACTTCTAACAAAGAACCATGCAATTGTCTAACTAAAAGACACTTACAAGAGTTTTCTGATGAAAGGTTCACCAACAGTTGTTATTATAAAAGAGTTTTCCCAAAAAAAGGACTAAGAAAATGGCAGAGAGTATGTTCATGGATAGGTTGGTTCAGGATTCTCCCTGGAAAATGGGAACATCAAGCTACAAACTACAGCACAGCAATCAGACAATGCATTCAAAGGAAATACACCCATTTTCAATTTTAAGAGTTGTAAACTAGAAATCTAAAGAATAGTTCACACTCATCAATTGATACAAGACAGAAAAGTACTTTAATCAACAGTGCAAATTACTTTCACTGCTACATATATATATATATATTTCTTTCAAAATAACCATATTACAATATTCTTCCTGTTTCCTGATGGAGAAGGAATTGTCTTAAAACCCATCAGGAAAATTCAGGAAAATCGTATTAAATCTTTTCTATTTATTTATTTATTTATTTATTTATTTATTTATTTTATTTTATTTTATTTTATTTTTTTTGAGACAGAATCTCGCTCTGTCGCTCAGGCTGGAGTACAGAGATGCGATCTCAGCTCACTGCAACCTTTGCCTCCCAGGTTCAAGCAATTCTCCTGCCTCAGCCTCCCAAGTAGCTGGGATTACAGGCACCTGCCACCATGCCCAGCTAATTTTTGTATAAAAATATATCTGTTTTAAATCATAGGACAAAAACAACTATGAAATCAGACATAGCCAGAAATGATAACGTATAAAATGTAAATATCGGCCGGGCGCGGTGGCTCACACTTGTAACGCCAGCACTTTGGGAGGCCAAGGTGGGTAGATCACGAGGTCAGGAGATCAAGACCATCCTGGCTAACATGGTGTAAACCCTGTCTCTACTAAAAATGCAAAAAATTAGCCGGGCGTGATGGCGGGCGCCTGTAGTCCCAGCTACCTGGGAGGCTGATGCAGGAGAACGGTGTGAACCCAGGAGGTGAAGCTTGCAGTGATTGTGCCACTGCACTCCAGCCTGGGCGACACAGCGAGACTCCGTCTCAAAAAAAAAAAAAAAAAAAGAAAAACAAAAAAAAAACATTAAATATTATCTAAACCTGGGGCCACACACTCATACCAACCAGTACCAAACAGTCACCTTAAATGTATGAATCAAGCCAGGTATTTTCTGTAGAGTAGTGAGACCTGTGGCTAAACACAAAGAACCTACCACCCAAAGACATTCATATTTAATTGTGGAAAAAAAAAAAAAAACACTGTTGCAGAATCAGCACTGTAAACTTAAAGTATCTGTTTTAAACACATTAGGGAAGGGGAAAAAATTCCAATATATTTCCTTCTAGTCTTAGTGAAAATGAGCAGGGACTAAAATGAAAGTAAATCAAGAAACATTCAATGCAGCAAGTTCCTCGGTAAGGATTCCTAAAGATGTACAACAAGTGCAAAGTAAATACAAATAGAGAATTCCACAATTTTAAGCAAAACATAACAGGTTGGTATCACTATAGAAAGAAGGAAAAAATGCATAGAAGAATCTGCAAAAGTACTAACTTAAAAAGTTTTAAAAAAAAGAAACATCTATGCCTAAAGCAGTTTTCCAAGATGTCAACATGTCAATTCAACATAAAAGTGAAAGTAGTTGGAGACCCATAATTTACTGTTAGAATCTTTAAAATAAGTATTAGTTACCAAATACTTTTTATCACACAGGCATTATGATCTTGAAATGGGTAAATAGGGACCCGTGAGTGATACTGACATCTTGTAAACACCAGTTACCAGAACAATTATCACTTAGTAAACAGCACCATAATTCATTAAATTCTTATTTATATAACTTAACACCTACTAAAACTTAACACTTTAGTAGGTCTCAAATAGGACACTTCAGCTACTGTTTTGTGAACTGAAGACAATCCTCACGCAAACATATAAAGACTGATGTACAGGCCGGGCACAGTGGCTCACATTTGTAATCCCAGCACTTTGGGAGGCCAAGCGGGTGGATCACCTGAGGTCAGGAGTTCAAGAACAACCTGGCCAACATGGTGAAACCCCGTCTCTACTAAAAATACAAAAATAGCTGGGCGTGGTGGCAGATGCCTGTAATCCCAGCTACTCAGGAGGCTGAGGCAGGAGAATCACTTGAACCTGGGAGGTGGAGGTTGCAGTGAGCTGAGATCGCGCCACTGCACTCCAGCCTGAGCAACAAGAGCAAAACTCCGTCTCAGAAAAAAAGAGATTGATGTATAAATGATTCAGGCGATCTTCTCAAAAAAGCATTTAGTTAAATTTTTATCAAATACATAAAATAAAATCTGCATATAAATGTTACCTCCTGGACATCCTCTGGATTTCTTCGAGAAACAACCTAAAACAAAACATACATAGAAATCTCTAATCATTATCAAAATTTAAGATTTCATATTTGTATAATTAACCTGCAATAGTATTTGTATGAAAAATTCAATTTACTTTAAAAAAAAAAAAAACTATATCATTTATCCAAAACTCAGCTATATAATAACTTCACTATCTGAAATACATACTGTGAAATCCAGTTACCTCCCTTAGGCTACATATTTTAAGTTTGGCCTAAAAGTTTCTCTGTACATAATGAACAGAGAAACAGATATGTAAATAGATGTGTAAAAAGACAGTAACCTACTCTGGTGCCAATCACCAAGTTTTGGCCGAAGGGGGCCAACTGTTCGAACGGTGTTCAAATAAGGCAAATGTTTAGTTGGAACGAATGCAGCTGTTTCAGTTTCGGTTTCTGTACATCACTTTCCTTTTTCTGTTCATAAATTTTCCACCACGTGGCTGTGCTGGAGTCTCTCTGGACCTACACTGACTGAGGAGACTGACCAATTTGTGAATCATTCTTTGCTCAATTAAACTCTTTAAATTTAATTTGGCTAAAAATGTTATTTTAACAATACTAAAAATTAAGCAAAAAAGCAGCTAAAAGTAAGTCCACATGCTAAAGTTCATATATTCACTATATTCTTCAAGAAAAAGTGTCCGGCCTTTACTCTTAATTAACATAATTCTAACAAGGTTGTTTACATCTCCCCTTCCCAGCAAGCCTACATACAAATTAGAAGCATAAAAAGCAGCTGCATTTGGGCAAAGTGTACAAGGAATCTCTCTACATTATTTCTTACAACTGTATATGAATCTACAATTAGCACAATAAAAATTTCAATTAAAAAAAAGCAGCTACGGCCGGGCGTGGTGGCTCACGCCTGTAATCCCAGCACTTTGGGAGGCCGAGGTGGGCGGATCACAAGGTCAGGAGATCGAGACCATGGTGAAACCCCGTCTCTACTAAAAATAGAAAAAATTAGCCGGGCGCAGGGGCGGGCGCCTGTAGTCCCAGCTACTCGGGAGGCTGAGGCAGGAGAATGGCGTGAACCCGGGAGGCGGAGCTTGCAGTGAGCCGAGATTGCGCCACTGCACTCCAGCCTGGGCGACAGAGCGAGACTCTGTCTCAAAAAAAAAAAAAAAAAAAAAAAAAAAAAAAAAAAAAAAAGCAGCTACAATGCTCAGACACACCATGTGAAAAGTATGAGAAGTAATTACTAGCTGCCTAATGATGAAGAAAACAAAAGTAATATAAATTATTTACAAATATTCAGGGACAAATAATCCTTCTATCAATACTCCCTAAGCAAAGAGGAAAACAGGAGATTCTTTCAGACTTCTCTGATTACAAAGGCCAAAAAGTCTAACACCAGGTAAAATGATTTTTTTCACAAAACTTTTGAAAAGGCTAGGTGTTTAAATCATCGAACAGCATCCTAAACTAGGAAAATCTCAGATTATATAACACAGTACCATCCATGTAAGTGTGAAATTAACAGTTTTGAAGCTACAATGGTGTATCTTGCAAAAATAAACAAAAAGATAAATCGGGCTTTTCTGCCTATGGAGTAGCCATTCTTTATTCCCTTGCTTTCTTAATAAACTTGCTTTCACTTTAAAAAAATTTTTTTAAAAAGATAAATCAAACATGCATTAAAATGGTTGCCTATGAGTGTGAGGAAGAAAAGGGTCTTTGATAGCCAATGACAATACACCACGAACTAGGGATTAGAATCCATTCAGCACCACCCCTAAAGTCCAAAACAAGAACAAAAAATGGAGGATTTACACTCAGACAAACCTTGGTTCAAATTACAGTTCCTCCACTTACAGGTTTGATCTCATCTATGAAATGGAGATAATACTAACTGCCTGGCCTGGCTGTTGTGAACAACAAATAAGAACATAGCAAGAACTCTATAATTTAAAAGTTTCCTCTGTCCCCTACCAGACAGGTTAACCATTGTAAAAGGTCCCACCTAAGAATTCCGGAGAACAAGTATCTTGTGCTCTATTCTCCAACTTTCAGAATATATAAAGTTGGTGAAATCTTGTAGCAATTTTCATTAATTTATACAACACTGCTATGCAATAGAACTTTCTGTGATAATGGAAAAAAATGTTCTCTATTTGCAGTGTTCAACACCGCCACGACTAGCCACATGTGTGTGGCTACTGAGCCCATGAAATATGGCTACTTTGAGAAACTACATTAATTTTATTTCATTTAAATTAATTCAAAAAAACTTTTTTTTAAAGAGACAGGGTCTCACTCTCTCACCCAGGCTACAGTGCCATGGCAGGATCACAGCTCACTGCAGCCTCAAACTCCTGGACTCAACTGATCCTCCCACCTCAGCCTCTTGTGTAGTTGGAACTACAGGCACACACCACCACAGTCCGCATACACACGCATACACATACATATACACACACACACACATTTTTTTTTTTTTTTTTGGTAGAGATGGGGGTCTGCCTATGTTGCCCAGGCTGGTCTCAAATTCCTGGGCTCAAGCAATCCTCCCACCTCAGCCTCCCACAGTGCTAGGATTATAGGTGTGAGCCACTGCAGGCCTTAATTTAAATTTAAATCAAAATAGCTACAGGTGGTTAATGGCTACCAAATTAGACAACACAGATTTAATATTAGAGACCACAACAGGTAACTAACAACTATATATTATTCAAATATTTGATTTTAACTATTACTTTCAAATACCAGCCTGTCCCCTCACACACACCTTTCTAAAAGTATAGTATTTCACATAGTATGACTAATTTTGCTTCTTATAAGCATTTCTTTCTTTTTTTTTTTTTCTGAGACAGAGTCTCACTCTGTCGCCCAAGCTGGGGAGTGCAGTGGTGTGATCTCAGCTCACTGCAACCTCCGCCTCCTGTGTTCAAGCGATTCTCCCGCCTCAGCCTCCCAAGTAGCTAGGACTACAGGTATGTGCCACCATGCCCAGCTAATTTTTGTATTTTTAGTAGAGACAGGGTTTCCCCACGTTGGCCAGGATGGTCTCGATCTCTTGTCCTCATGATCCACCTGCTTCAGCCTCCCAAAGTGCTGGGATTATAGGCGTGAGCCACTGTGCCCCGCCGTTTCCTTACATTTTTATGAAATGTATTGACAAGAAAAGTCATGGATAACCAATCCACTAATAATCCATCCACCAAAAATAACAAATGATCATTCACAGGAAGATCTATTCAAATGTACTTAAAATTTCACAATTTATGTTTTTCTCAATTTAATACATTTCCTGAATTTATAAATATATTAAGGTATCTTAACTATTTTAAATAATCTTCCTTAATAGAAGCAAATGATCTTTTTGAGACGGAAGAACTTATTTCTTAGTTTGGTGTACATATTAGAAGTATCGCATTTTGGGTGTTCTTCAGATGAGCCAGTCCTGGAAATCAAATACATGTGTACTGCACAAACAAAAACACATTAGCCATCCCCTAACAACAGCCATAATATTAAAATCATCTTATCAGAAATAACAAGTTTGATTATTACTTCTCAGCTGTCCTCTTAGTGGTTTACATACATCTATGTGCTGAATTACATTGGTGAGCAAGTCCCCTCCTTCCTGGAGTTCACAATCTAGTGGTAACAGTGGTGGGGTGGGAGGGAAGTGCAGAGCGGAGGAGGGTGTATTTCCCAAATGTATTTCCATACCTCAGGGAACAGTAGTGTGCTAAGCAACAGATTGGGAAACACTTCATCCTAGATCCTTCCCATGACACTGCATCCTCCCTCTGCAGAGCAAAGTGGCATCCCAAAAGCAGTCAACCAGTCATGGTTTAGTGATGTAAGACTTTTAATGATCTTCTTGATAATAAAAGTAAAACTGACCCAACAGTCCCACGGACAGGTTTTTTTGGATAAACATGGAAACTGACCCTTCTGGTATTAAAGCTTGAAACTTAACATTTGTTTTATCAGAGTTACCTTCAGGAAAGGGCCTTCAGGCTTCTTAAAAAGTATTAACATTGTGAATCCCGAAAATCTGAGACAGGTCTTAGTTAATTTAGAAAGTTTATTTTGCCAAGGTTGAGGACCTGCGCCCATAACACAGCCTCAGGAGATCCTGACAATATGTGCCCAAGGTGGTAGGGGCACAGCTTGATTTTATACATTTTAGGGAGACATAAGACATGAATAAATATGTGTAAGATATACACTGGTTCAGTCCAGAAAGGTGGGACAACTCGAGGTGAAGGTGGGACAACTCGACGTAGGGAGGGAGCTTTCAGGTCACAGGTAGATAAAAGACAAATGGCTGTATTCTTTTGAGTCTCTGATTAGTCTCTCCAAATGAGGCAATCTGGTATGTATTAATTGTTATCTCAGTGAGCCGAGGGGTGAATTTGAAGAGAATGGGAGGCAGGTTGGCCCTAAGCAGTTCCCAACTTGACTTTTACCTTTAGCTTAGTGATTTGGGGGCCCCAAGATTTATTTTCCTTTTACAGCATCAAATGAACTGAAATTCACCAGATCACTGCATCCAAACAATGAGATGCCAGACCTTTCATCCGTCACGATGGCTTCCTTAACCCTCCGTAGTTCCTGTTTTCTCATACATAATCACATTTCCTCCCTGCTATATAAACTCCTAATTTTAGTCAGTCAGGGAAATGGATCTGAACATCTCCTTGGCTGCAGCACCTGATTGAAGCCGGCTTCCTTAGCAATACTCATTGTCTCAGAGATTGCTTTCTGTGTGACAAGCAGCAGAACCTAGACGGAACCCCTGTGTTTCGGTAACAAAAGTAACTCATGATTATTAAGCAATATACAGAAAATCAAAGTTGAAGTATAACTATCTAAGTGAAAGTCTTTAATTTTAGGCTTACAAAAGGAACTACTCTGTGCCCACCAAATACTTCACAAAGAAGGAGGAAATTTAGACAGAGTTTGGAAAATCAAAGCAAAAGCTACTCAGGTATTACCTGACAAGCCTAAAGTTTAATGAAAATTGTGTCTTAAAAGTACAGGGTTATACTTTCCTGATATTCCTCTTTCCTCTCTGGTGCTTTTGCTTCTCTTTTGCAGGTTATTCTTCATCCTTCTGCCCCCTAGTATTCTGTGAGCACTCCAAGAATCAGCTTTAAACTCTTGTATTTCAGCCTCCTTTTTATTATTAACAGTCTATATTTGTGCTAATACTGTTCAAGGCACTGTGCTAGGCATAGGGAAAACTTGACTTTGTACATTTACATTTGCAAAGAATTTTATATTAATGAATCACTTCATTTTCTCAACAACCTATGAGTTAGGCAGGAGTAGTTATTATGACTTCCCCTTTTACAGATAAGAAAACAAAGTGGTTCAGAGTCCTGTCTAAAGTCACATGGCTATTCACCTTCAAAGTCAGAATGAGATCCTCGATTGTCTGACTCCTGGTCTAGTGCTCTTTCCACTATATTACACTGCCTCCCTCTATTTATCTGTGGTATTTTCAGCAATAATGAAGTTTACTTATTTCCATAAAATTCCATCACCATTAGGTTTTTGTTTATTTCACCTATTCATTCAACACATATTAGTGCCTACTCTGCTGCCAGGTACTGCAGTACAATGGAGAATATACTAGGTCTGATTCTTATGCAACTGCATTATAAAAATACAATCACTTCCCAAATACATTATCAACTTCAACCACTTAGTACCCCACTATTAGGGATTCAGTATTCCCAAATGTGTCATCTCATTTAAATACTTTACAAATGTGTCCCCCAAAATGGAAACCAAAACCACAAAATGGTTAGGATAATGTGAATTGAGTGCAAACATCCATGAGTAACAATTCTTTCTGTGTAATTATCTTCCGTGACTGAAAAGTTAATGAAAAATAAGAATATCAATCAGAAATCAGAGGGAAGAATATAACCATACTGACAATGAATAAAACTGAGTTAGCACTCAGTAATTTTTCTCTGGAAAAATTTCAAGAGAGTTTGTCATAAAGTTCAACCAATAAAGTCCACAAAAGTTGGAATTTAAAACAGTGATTGTTTTCATTAAAAGTTCACAAAGGGCCGGGCGTGGTGGTTCAAGCCTGTAATCCCAGCACTTTGGGAGGCTGAGGTGGGTGGATCACGAGGTCAAGGGTTCAAGACCAGCCTGGCCAAGATGGTGAAATCCCATCTCTACTAAAAATACAAAACTTAGCCAGGCGTGGTGGCGGGTGCCTGTAGTCCCAGCTACTCAGGAGGCTGAGGCAGGAGAATGGCATGAACCTGGGAGGCGGAGCTTGCAGTGAGCTGAGATCACACCACTGCACTCCAGCCTGGGCAAAAGAGCGAGACTCCATCTCAAAAAAAGAAAAGTTCACAAAGGCCGGGCACGGTGGCTCGTGCCTGTAATCTCAGCACTTTGGGAGGCCAAGGTGGGAGGATCACCTGAAGTCAGGAGTTTGAGACCAGCCTGACCAACATGGTGAAACCCCATCTCTACTAAAAATACAAAAATTAGCTAGGTGTTGCAGCATCCGTCTATAATCCCAGCTACTAGGGAGACTGAGGCAGGAGAATCGCTTGAACCCATCGCACCATTGCACTCCAGCCTGGGCAACAAGGGCGAGATTGTCTCAAAAAAAAAAAAAGTTCACAAATTTGGCCAGGCCCAGTGGCTCACGCCTATAATCCCAACATTCTGGGAGGCCAAGGCAGGTGGATGACCTGAGGTCACAAGTTCAAGACTAGCCGGGCCAACAAGGTGAAACCCTGCCTCTACCAAAAATATAAAAATGAGCCAGGTGCGGTGGCACGCACCTGTAGTCCCAACTACTCAGGAGGCTGAGGCACTAGAACTGTTCGAACCAGAGAGGTGGAGGTTGCAGAGAGCCAAGATCGCGTCACTGCAGTCCAGCCTGGGTGACAGTAAAACTCCGTCCCAAAATAAATAAATAAAAATAAAAATAAAGTTCACAAATTTCCACTGCAAGCATTAACTGCCACGGACTCAGTTAGTACTATGTATCTTGAAAAGCTTCTTGCTTTTTAGAAATTTATCACCAAGTCATCTTAAAAAGTATTACTTTACCCTCTACTAAAAATACAAAAAATTTTTAAAAAGTATTACCCAACAGCAGTGCTTCACAAACCATGTTACATGGAATACCAGTATTCTTTAAAATCAGTGATCTCACAGGAAGGGCTTAACAATCAATTCAGTTTACCTCTGTTTAAGAAGGGAATGTTGTTTACAGAATAATTCTTCAAACCTTTAATACACTAATATGTCTAGTAAATCCCCAAAAGGAAGATACATAATATTTCCCAAAGACATCTAGCCAATAAACTTTTTATTTTTATGTTATTTATTATTATTATCAATCTCATTATTTATTTAGTACAACACCTACTAAAATTTGAAGCACTAGAGAAATACTACCACAATTTTTGTAGTCCATCTGCCTATGTTCATGAACAGCAAATTATGAATTTAGAAAAACAATGTCTCACAGCAAAAGTAACTATCTCTTATTGTGCTAAGAAATTAAATACTCTACTTTATTCAATAATCACAACAACCATGCTTGGTAAGATGAAATAACCAAAGACCTAGAAAATAGACTAAATCAAATAACAGAGGCAGGACCAGATCTCACAACTCCATGACTCCAAAGTGCTCTCTCTAGAACATAAGTCAATTGGCTCTCCTCAAGATTGAAATTCCAAGTATTCAGGTAATATTCCTGACAAAATATCTCTGACAAAATGCCTATAGGCATTACAGTTAGGTAAACCCTGTGTCTTATAAGTCAACTAAAATACAGAAATTGAAGAACCACTTTGGAAAAGCAGAAAAAAAACCAAGGGGCTTGGAACTAAAATGAATGGGGTCTTAATAATGGTGTTGGCACTGCCCATGAACTGCTTGTTCTGCCAGCTCAGTACTAAACCAAAGTAAAATAAAAGACCCAAAGTCAGCCCCCTTGCCTATTCTGAAAACAAAGATCAGACTTTGAGGCTTGGCCTAAGTCAGTTCCGTAACAATCAACAGGTCACATTGTCACTGGGTCTCTGAAATCGTTTCCAGTATGCTAACTTATTCTATCTTCTTCTTAATAAATATCTCCAGGTTTCCTTAAAAGTCAAAAGCACTGTCTTGGCCAGGTGCAGTGGCTCACCTGTAATCCCAGCACCTTGGGAGGCCGAGGCTGGCAGATCACAAGGTCAAGAGATCGAGACCATCCTGGCCAACACGGTGAAACCCTGTCTCTACTAAAAATACAAAAATTAGCTGGGTGTGGTGGGGCGTGCCTGCAGTCCCAGCTGCTGGGGAGGCTGAGGCAGGAGAATGGCTTGAACCCGGGAGGCGAAGGTTGCAGTAAGCCGAGATCACACCGCTGTACTCCAGCCTGGCGACAGAACGAGACTCCGTCCAAAAAAAAAAAAAAAAAAAGATTCAAAAGCACTCTCTTATCTGATTACCACTATCACCATAACGATGATTAGAAATCACTCTGTTAACTCAGACATATACAAAAAGCTGTATTCTTTGTTAAGACTAACAAATAATAGCTACAGGTGGAATATCCTTTTTCCAAAATGCATGAGACAAGAATTGTTTCAGATTAGTCTCATTTTTTTTTTTTTGGATTTTGGAATATTTGCACATACATGAAATATATTGGGGATATGACCCAAGGCTAAACACAAAATTTATTTGTTTCATATATACTTTTATATACATAGCCCAAAAGTAATTTTATACAGTATTTTCAATAATTGTTTGCATGACTACAACCTATCACATGATGTCAAGTGTGAAATTTTACATTTGTAGCATCATTTTGACACTCAAAAAGTTTCAGATTTTGGAGCAGTTTGGATTTCAAACTTTCAGAATAGGGATTCTCAACCTGTACTAGAAAACAAAACTACAAAAATTATTCAATCTTATAATATTTCCTAGGAAAAAAAAAAGATAAAACAAGCCCCTTTAGAAACCAGTATTGATAAGAAGTTAAATATAAAATTTAAGAAGCTACTTTCATGAGCAAAGTATTGTAATCAAGTCTTCTGAGGGCTACTTCACTATCACTGTTCAGCTGCTAGTTTAGGGTAGCAGAGTTAAGAAAAAAAAGTGACAAAAGTAATACTTAGTAATTACACTAAATGTCAAGGTACAAATAATCAAACATGGAAAACATGTCCACTCTTCATTTTCCAAAGATATCAATCTCTGAATATGGGACAGGAATAGTACAATACGCAGAAATGGAAGGCTACACTATTCTGAATATTTCTCCTTGTGGTGATTAGGTACACCAAGTGGCACATTCATCACTATAATACAAGCAGTCCTGATTTTCAGACATTAACTTTCATAAAATCCATACTTTTCATGTAAATACACTGATATATTTAAACTGTACTTCATACATTTAAAAACAAAAAACAAGTCTTGCAGGAAAAGAAGGTCAAAGCACCCAACTCACATAGGCAATTGCTACCTTACCAAACTCAACCTCCCTTTCACGACCACCTGTATCTCAGTTCCTCTCTCCCGCTTTTCCCTGCAGAGCCACAGGTGGCACTGGTTGGCAAGAATATTTGGGCTGGTTATTACCCACCAGCCAGGCAGTCTGGACCCAAGAGGCAATATCTGCACAAACCATAATTAGACATTTTATAATTTTTAGTTCTCTGGAGTGACAGAACTCCCATATAAGATAGATAAGTCCATGGGACAAATTTTAGACATTCACCTTTCTAACAAGTTTTCATGAAAGCATTATGTCAAAAGTACTACAGACTGAATGTTTGTGTTCCCCCTAAAATTCATACTGAATTTCATGTTGAAACTCTAATCCCCAAGGTGATGGATTTGGATGTGAGGCCTTCCAGAGGTAATCAGGTCATGAGGGTGGGACCTTCATGATGGGATTACTGCCCTTACAAGAAAAAGACAATGATCTCTCTCAGCCATGAGACCATACAGCAAGAAGGCAGCTGTATGCAAATCAGGAAGAAATCTGCTGGCATCTTGGTCTTGGACTTCCCAGCCTTCAGCCTTCAGAACAGTGGGAAATAAACGTCTATTGTTGAAGCCATCTAGTCTACAGTATCTTGTTATAAAAGTCCAAACCGCCAAAGACGGTAAGGAGTTGTGGCTTTCTATATTATTAAAATCCCAAAATCTCAGGGAGAATAAAGAAGCTAAAACTGCAAATTATCTCTGGATACTCAATAATGTTTGCTAAAGTTATTTTTCTCACCTCAAGTTTTACCAGTTATAGCAATATTCTAAACTATTTTCCAATCAAGGTTCAAGGAAAATCAAAATCCTTAATGTTAAAGAAAGTTTGCAGTTTAACATAAAATCTTAATATCTGAGATCAAGTTGTCAACAAACAAGATGAAATCGGAATGATTTACATTTTTTAAGTTCCATTTATTGAAATTTTTGGTATATTAGATAGTTTTCTACTAAACAATATTACAAGTCAAAAACAAAGGAACAGTAGAATAAAACTAAACTCTAGAAAACACAAGACACCTTGAGAGCCAGTTTTGAAAAATTTTAAGCATAAATATATTTTACAACAAACTAATTGCCCTCCATATCCTTATGATTATTTTGTTTGTTGAAAATATCTCCAGATTAAGCCAAAACTAAGTATTTATTCAAGAAATCTTCAAGAAGCTACTGATTTAACGACTGAAATCTAACAATTCCCACTGCTTTAATACCAGACATTTGTTAGTAATCCTAACAGGTTAAGGATTTAAAATTCAGTAGGTTCTTTTTTTTCCTTTAAAGTGACTTAAATTATTGCTTGAAATGTGTATGACTATATATTACTTTAAAATTTAAAAGCTAACAAAACTAAAAATTAAAACATGCAGGCTGGGCGCAGTGGCCCACGCCTGTAATCCCAGCACTTTGGGAGGCTGAGGTGGGCGGATCACCTGAGACCAGGAGTTGGAGACCAGCCTGGCCAACATGGCAAAACCCTGTCTCTACCAAAAATACAAAAAAAATAGCCGGGTGTGGTGGCACATGCCTGTAATCCCAGCTACTCGGGAGGCTGAAGCAGGAGACTCACTTGAACCCAGAAGGTGGAGGCTGCAGTGAGCTGAGATAGCGCCACTGCATTCCAGCCTGGATGACAGAGTGAGACTCTGTCTCAAAAAATATATATAAAAATAAATAAAACATGCAGCCTCCCATATACGAAAACTCTACTGTGAAAATTATACTAGAGGATAAAAGACTGAATGCTTTCCTCCTAATATCAGGAACAAGGCAAGGAAGTCTACTCTCACCACTCCTATTCAAGACTGTGGACTAGAAGTACCTAGCCAGTGTAATAAAGCAAGGAAAAGAAATAAAAGACATACACATTGGAAAGAATAAATAAAACTATGCCTTTTGGCAGACAACACAGATTGTCTATGCAGGAAAAAAACAAGAATTCTACTAAAAAGTCTTAGAACTAGTAAGTCAGTTTGAAAGGTCAACATGATATAAGGGCAACACAAAAATGAACCAAATTTCTATATACTAGCAAAGAAAAGCTCAAAACCAAACTTTTTAAAAATACTATTGACAATAGCTACAAAAATACGAAATAGTGAGGAATAAATCTAACAAAACATATAGAGAATCAATTTGCTCAAAACTACAAAATGCTGATAGAGATCAGAGAACACAAATAAATTGCAAGACATACTGTGTTCATAGATTTGAAGATTCAACATAGAAAAGATGTCCATTTTTCCCTAAAGTGATCTACAGATTTAATGCATTCCTAATCAAATCCCAAAAGGATTTTTTGTAGCTATAGATAAACTGATTCTAAAATATATATGAAAAAGCAAAGGAACTAGAGTAGTCAAAATAATTCTGAAAAAGAATAAAATTGGAGAAACAATATTATCTAATTTTAAGATTTAGTATAAAGCTATAATAATCAATATAGTATGGTATGGAACAAAATAAGAGAATCCGGAAACAGCTTTACACATATATATATAGTCAATTGACTTTTGGCAAAGGAGTAAAGGCAATTCAATGAAGAAAGGTTAGTCTCTTGAACAAATGGTGCTTTGTTGCAATGGGACAACCAGGGGCAAAAACAGAACCTTCACCCAAACCTTACACCTTACACAAAAAAAAAAAAAAAAAAACCTCAAAATGGGTCATAGAGCAAAATATAAAATGCAAAGCAGTAAGTTATCTAGAAGAAAACATTGGGAAAAATATTTGTAACCTCAGGTTGGGCAGAGATTTTAGGTATGACACTAAAAGCATGGTTCACCAAAGAAAGAATTGATAAACTGGACTTCACCAAAATTACAAATTGTGCTTTGCAAAAGATACTGTCTGGGTGCAGTGGCATACCTGTAGTCGTAGCTACTTGGAAGGCTGAGGTGGGTATCGCTTGAGCCTAGGAGGTCGAGGCTGTTGCACACTATCATCACACCTGCAAATAGTCACTGCATTCCAGCCTTGGCAACACAGCGAGACCCCATCTCTGAAAAAAAAAAAAAAGGCCAGGTGCACATCTGTAATCCCAGCACTTTGGAAGGCCAAGGCAGGCAGATTGCTTGAGACCAGGAGTTTGAGACCAGCCTGGGCAACATGGTGAAACTGGGTCTCTATTTAAAAAAATACAAAAATTAGCCGGGCACAATGGCACATGCCTGTAGTCCCAGCCACTCAGGAGACTGAGAGGTGGGAGGATTGCTTGAGCTCAGAAGGTTAAGGCTACAGGGAGCCATGATCATGCCGCTGCACTCCAGCCTGGACAACAGAGGGACTCTGTCTCAAAGGGAAAAAAAAAAAAAGGTACTTAAGAGAATGAAAAGATATGCTCTAGATCAGGAGAAAACATTTGCAAATGTCATATCTGACCCCCCAAAAAAGATACCCAGAACATAAAGAACTCTCAAAACTCAAGAGTAAGAAAACAAACAACCCAAAGAAAAAAAATAGGCAAATTATCAGTCTCAAAAGGCTAAATACTGTATGATTCTATTTACATGACATTCTCAAAAAGACAGAAGTATAGTTGTAGAGATAGATCACTGCTTGCCAGGGTATAAGGGGTAGGGGGAAGGGTATGAAAAAGAGATAGCATGAAGGAGTTTTTTGGGATGATGAAACTTCTGTTTCTTGATTATGGTGGTAAATGAATTTAAACTCGTGTTAAGATTCAAAGAATTATACAACAGAATAAGTCAATTTTATTGTATGTTAATTTAAAAATCAACACTTGAAAAGCAAAGAGCTGCCTCCTTCCAGCCTACCCTCAAATCCCTACTATAGTCCAGGCTCTATGCTAGGCACCAAGAATACACAGTTAAAAAGACAGAGTCGGCCAGGCACGGTGGTTCAGGCCTGTAATTCCAGCACTTTGGGAGGCCGAGGCGGCTGGATCGCTTGAGCTCAGGAGTTCAAGATCTGTCTGGGCAACATGGTGAAACCCTGTCTCTTAAAAAACTACAAAAATTAGTCAGGCAGGGGGGCATGTACCTGTAGTTCCAGCTACTAGAGAGGCTGAGATGGGAGGATGGCTTGAGCCTGTGAAGTCAAGGCTAGAGTGAGCCATGATCATCCCACTACACTCCAACCCGGGCAACAGAGTAAGACTCTCAAAAAAGAATAGAGTCTGCCATCAAAAGAGGTGTCAAACAAGTACATTATGATAATGGAGGAGATACAGAGATAATGGAGGAGACATACAGAAAGCAACGCCTAAAAAAAAAAAAAGGCTTCTGGAACACAGGGTATAGCTGACACCTGAGATGAGATGAGCAGAGATTGCCAAGTCAAAAGGAAAGAGTATTCCAGACAGGGAAAATGGCATCTAACAGAGAGATATGGAAGAACATAGTGTTCTAGCCTAATTTGGAAACTACAAATAATTCCTTTCCCAGGCACAAGCAGGCTACTCAAGAATATGGTCAGGAATTGAGGACAGGTTCCCTCCAAGCAATATAAATAGTGTTTTGATTTGAAGCTTTGGAAATGGTAATTTTTCAGACTTAAGTGAAGCTCAGTACTTCCCATTAATTCCCTTACTCCCCTTTGTTCACATCATCACAGTCACTTATTATTCATGTGTATCCATCACTTTTGCCAAACTATAGTAATGCCCTTGTGGGGACACATAGGTGTCCCCATATGCACACTCACAGCACCTAATGAAAAGTGTTTTATAATACAGGTATTCGGCAGCATTGCATTAGGATTAAAAGCACTGTGATTGGGACCAGTCTACCTGGGTTCAAATGTAGACTCTACCACTTGCTGGCTAGATGACCCTGGACAAGTTACTAAATGTCTCTGTGCCTCAACTTCCACACTGAAAATGTGGAAATGATAACGGCACCTACTCACTGGGCCCCTGTGACAAACGTCTTAATTTAATATAAACTGCTTGACTCAGCGCCATGTAAGTGTCTACTGTTATTACTCAACAAACACTAGCTATGTATAATAAAATGAGGATTTATACATTCTCCTGGTTTCAAAATAGACTCAAAATACTTTAAATATGTGCAAAGCCAATGAGGTAGCTTGTGCCCACAATCCCAGGTGGCAGAATGAGGAGGGAGTAACACTCGAGCCTAAGAGTTCCACCAGCAGTAAGCTATGATTGCATCACTGCACTCGAGCCTGGGCAATACAGTGAAACCTCCATCTCTGAAAAAGATCAATTAACAAAAATAAATATGTGCAAGACTGTACTCTGAGAATTACAAAGCACTGCTCATGCTGAAGAGCTAAATAAAAGGGCAGATATATATGTTCATGGCTCAGAGACAATACTGTTAAGATATCAATTCTTCTGAAATTGATCTACATTCTCAATATAATCCCAATCAAAAACCTGGACAGGTATTTTTGGAGAAACCAGACAAGCTGATTCTAAATTTTATACACAAATGCAAACAATCGAGAATAGCCAAAACAATTTTGAGAAAGAAAGTTAGAGTACTTAGAGTACCTGATTTCAAAACTTAGTATAAAGCTACATAAACAAAGGCATGTGGTATCATGAGAAATAAAACCGTATGTCCATACAAAGACTTGTATATGAATGTTCATAATAGCTGTATTCATAATATCCAAAAACTGGAAACAACCCAAATATCCAACAGGTGAACAGATAAAATGTAGTATAACCACACAATGGAATATGAGTCAGCAATAAAATGGAATGAAACACAAAACAACATGGATAAATCTCAAATAATCATACTGAGTGGAATAAGCCAGACCAAAAAAAAAAAAGTGCATACTGTATGATTCCTTGTATACAAAATTCTAGAAAATGCAGCCCAATCTACAATGACTGAAAGCAAACCAGTGGTTGCCTAGAGATATGGGATGAGGGGGAGTGACTGACTGTAAAGGAACATGAGGAAACTTGTGCAGTGATGAACACGGTGTAGTTACACAACTGTATACATTTGTCAAAACTCATCAAATTGGACACTTAAAATGGGTGAATTTTACTGTATGTAAATTATGACTCAATGTAAACAAAATAAGTTATACTGCAGCACTGTCTTTCGAGAATAAAAACATAATTTTTATACTCACGAAATGAATACAGGCAAGAACTGCCATTCACCTACTGTTGCTGAGAAATCTATACTACAATATGAGAATTTTGTACACTTAGCATGAAATAACTGAAAACACTGCTGATGGTTCTCGTACACTTGTGTCTCCTTCAACTAAAGAATCAAAGGGAACTTATGAAATAACTTTCCAATTCTGAATAGAGGTACTTATTCTAGATAAAAATTAAAAAATAATACAGAGTTTAACTGTGGAATCTGTTAGTATGCTTGTAACTGGCCTCAAAATCATCTAAGCTTGCCAGGTTTCAGAGAACTGCAAAAAAGCACACAGGAGATTTAAGAAGATGAAAAAGCTCTTTTGCTATCCAAAATTTAACACTGGTACTTCCAATGATTAAAACTCTACTCCTACAGAAATAACCCTGCAAGGATTAAAAATATAGAAAATTGTTCCTTGAAGCTAGAAGTAAACCAGTAGTAGAAAATATACAGAAGCCATTCTTAATTTTTATCTCATGAAGTTCTCTCAGGAGAGCACTATTTACCTAGTTAATTATCCTGAAAAAAGGTGTTTTTCTCCTTAACTCTCAAGAAATATTTTATAATACTAAGCACAGTTATTTTGAAAGTATGCCTCCATGTTGACTCTCAGACGTTACATTTTAAAAACAAAATGGGTAACATAAGCAATAAATGAAGACATAAACATATACGGGAAGAAAAAAAGGCAGTGTGTGCAATTTTCAAGTTCAAATAACCACAGCAATATGTAATACGCATATATATAAATTTGGTTAGTTCTAAGGCAATGTGCTACTTTATCTTCCAGTTTATATTGTCAAAACTTAGTTCAGTAAATAGGTCACAGCTTCAGATATTTAAGATCTGAATTTGGCTGGTGCGGTGGCTCACACCTGTCATCCCAGCACTTTGGGAGGCTGGGGCGGGTGGATCACCCGAGGTCAGGAGTTCGAGACGGACTGGCCCACATGGCGAAACCTCGTCTCTACAAAAAATAGAAAAATTAGCCAGGTATGGTGGCGGGCGCCTGTAACCCCAGCTACTTGAGTGGCTGAGACAGGAGAATCGTTTGAACCCAGGAGGCGGGGTTACAGTAAGCCGAGATCATGCCACTACACTCCAGCCTGGGCAAGAGAGCGAGACTACACCTTGGGGGAAAAAAAATCTGCATTTGGTTAACCTTTCCTTTTGTAAAGTAACAATACAAATAATTATACTCAGTGCTTCCAATTCAAGTTCCACACACATTCACACCTCCAGGTCTTTATGGACTCTGCCCTTTCAACTGTCTACCTTTCACACCCTCTCCTTTTCTGGATTCTTCCCCTCTTTCAACTATCTTGATTGCTACACATTCCCCAATCTCTTGATCCAGAAGCAATCTGTCTTCCCACAGCCCTTTTCTGTAGTGTCTGCTGGAACTTCCTGTGTTATATCACATTTCTTTAAGTATACTAAACTCTCTTCTACTACGTGTATCCTTGAAAGAAAGATCCATGTTTTATTCAGCCTTATGTCCCTCACAGTATTTAGTGCGTGGATCTAAACATTTATTGGGTATGCTGCGTACAATGAAGAGGAAAACATTCAACAATGTTTTTCAGGCACTGTGTGCCATGAACATGCATCTTCTTTTATCTATTATTCGATATAAGCAGAAACAAATGTCAGTGATAGAGAACTGCTCTAAATCCACTAAGAGACACAGACATGCAACTAAATACAATATAACTTTCTTGTTAAATTAAGGGATAAGTAGGATGCTGTGAGAGAAACATTACATATATTGAAAACTGTTCTGATTTCATACACTACGTGTTAGGAAACTAAGTCTGGAATTTCAAAGGGCCCAATGACTAGAAAGGTTTCAAGAGTGGTATAATAAGGGCCCCTCAATCTCACAAAATTTCTTACACAACTTGAAACTAACATTCCACCCATATAACAACCTTCTGTGCAAAAAGGGAGCAACAAACTTCCCTCTATTCTCCTTACAGCAATTGGCAACAGCAGGTCGGATCTTCTCATTATCCTTATACAGACATGTTCATCCATACCTCCTTCTCACATTTATCTGAACTGTGCACCATTTCCATACACCACGTGCTACTCCCATGCCCCAAACTGATCTAAATCTATTTAACCTTTAAGATTCTTCTCAGGCTGGGAGCGGCGGCTCACGCCACCGGCATGAACACTTCAGGAGGCCAAGGCAGGCAGATGGCCTGAGGTCAGGAGTTCGAGATCAGCCCGAGCAAAATGGAGAAACGGGGTCTCTACTAAAAATACAAAAAATTAGCCGGGCATGGTGGCACATGCCTGTAATCCCAGCGACTCGGGAGGCTGAGGCAGGAGAATCATTTGAACCCGGGAAGCAGAGGTTGTAGTGAGCCAAGGTCAAGCCATTGCACTCCAGCCTGGGCAACAAGAACAAAACTCTGTCTCAAAAAAAAAAAAGATTCTTCTGAAGGCCTACTTTACATCCTCCAAATGTATATTGAACTATTATTACTTAATCTGTACCTCTCCTCTTTAAAAATTGATAATGATAAAGTTAATTCTTAACATTTTATATAACTTGGAGTCAGGCAAAACTGGTTCTGGATCCCAGGCAGATCTGCTACTGCCTTGCAATGTAAAGTTGGGTAAGTTACTAAACTTCCTTTAATCTGTTTCCTCATCATTAAAATGAGAATTAAATTGGGTGATGTGTACAAAATGCCTGCTATACACATATCCATGCACACATACGTCACATACATATATACTTATTTAATTTTAATTTATTCTTACTTTCCTAGAAGATGCAGACTCTCTTTAAAACTCAAGGCAAAAGCAATGAAACATAAAGTGGTTACTAAAAATTGGACCAGTTAGTCGATGTAAAGGAGCCTCCCAACTTTAAAATGTGACCTCATGGTAGCTCACACAAGCCACCCTCAGCAGATCTTTTTCACGTCTCCTACTGAAAAACGTGAAAAAGTTAAGGGTTTGACAAAGCTCGGATCCACAGCTCCTAGGTTGGTGGCCTAACACTGACATCTGTCCCAAGAGTCTGTCTACCTCACAGCAAACCTGATAAAGGTCAAGAGAAAAAACAACTTATATTACATAAGCCAAAGAACACATAAATTAACACTTTTAAATCTGCATTATCTTCCTGGAGCAAGCAAAACCACTTCTGCAAATTGCGAACTCAGAAGAGAAAGTCCAAATGGCATGGGAACTGAGTCATCAATTTAAAACCATCAACCACTGACTACCCCACCCCCAGAAAGAAGACTCTACCACGACCTACTACCGTGAAGCCCTGGGCATACCACACTCAGCCACTACTCCAGAAATCCCAACCTCCGACACGCAAGTCCCGCCAGTAGGCGCAGCACCCAGTCCCACCATCGGCTCTGAGCCAGAGTCAGGTACCCTCACACCAGGGTCCCCACCCCAGATCCTCAGGACCCAATCCAAGCTCCTATCCCAGCCCGACACCCGCACTCACCCGGGCGGTGACCTTATATACTGTGTAGCCCCTCGGGTGTCGCTGGGGCTCGGTAACAGTGTAGAAACGGGCCAGATCGGCACTCCGCTCCCGGTAAGAGGTCATCCTCCCGCCGCCTCTGCCGCCGCCACCGCCCGCCCGGGATCATCAGGGCAACCCGGCGCCGCCGCGGTCCCGGTTCCCCAACGCAGCGGCGAAGCGGCGAGGGGGCGGTGGCTCCAAGGCGGCTCCACGGCGGCGCCTCAGCGGCACAGCTCTGCTTCCGGGTCAGCAAAGAAGCTTCCGGGCCAGGCCGTCTCCCGCTTCTAGGGGGAGGGGAGACTACCCCCTTAGATTCTAACCCCTTTGGGGCAACTGGGACTGGCCTGTAGTTGAAGATTAAGGGGTCACGCTGCCATCCCCGTCACTGCAGAGACCTCAAGCCTCTCCACTAAAGACGACTTCTTGTACGCTAGCTCTGTCACCTTCTAGATTTTGTGAGAGTTGGTATAGCCACGCCACACCGGGAGAGTGTGATCCTCCCTGCCTCCGCCCCGCCGTAGTACAAACTTACGTGGAGTGGTGAAGGGATGGAGAGATACCATAGCCTAGCACCTTCTTTCCTTACCTATTCACGGTCTATCATTTTATATACCCACAGCAACATCTCATTCTCTGAGACATATTCCTTACTTCTTTCTAAGACGAATTTCCTTCCCTTGAGCGCCTTTCTGTAACACATCTACACGGCAAGCTCCCAACCCAAAAAGCTCCCAAGCCAGTATCAATCTTTTTAAAATCCCCTCAGGTTCGAAAATCTGGAGTTTGCCTCTGGCTAAAAGAAAGAAAAAAATATGTATGTCACTAGAACTCTCCAAGCCACTCGCTACAGTTTCCAATTTCACCTGAGGTTGTTATCAACGCTTGGCAATTCCTTTATCTTTTTGTGATTGGAGTTCTTTTTCATTCCCCAAAATATTCATTCCAAGTCTTTGCCTTTATCCTAAAGACTCTGTTCCTCTTCCTTTTGCCTCCCTACTCTCTGCACCACCACCCTTCTTTACAAGGAAAAAAGAAGAGGAAGAAGCAGCTATAACCGTTAGTACCAATTCCTTCATCTTCTCATATTTCCATGCCAGTCTGAGATGTGCACATATCACTTGCTCATTTTTACAACCAATGACTGTACCTGTGATCTGAATCCCATCCACTTTGGCCGACCTTAAGACTGTTTCAATGACATTCCAAGTCTCCTTTCTGTATGTTTAATCTTTCTCACCACTGGCTCCTTCTTTTCAACCTACATATATCTAAGTCGGTCTATTAGTCATTCATTAAACCTGAATTCACCACCTACTATGTGCCCCACATGATGCCAATTTGGCATTGGAGTTACAAAGATAGTCCCTGTTCTCCAACCGGGCACGGTGGCTCATGCCTGTAATTCCAACACTTTGGGAGGCCGAAGCAGGCTGATCACCTGAGGACAGGAGTTTGAGACCAACCTGGCCAATATGGTGAAACCCCCTCTCCACTAAAAATACAAAAAATCAGCCATGCGTGGTGGCAGGCACCTGTAATCCCAGCTACTTGGGAGGCTGAGGCAGGAGAATCGTTTGAACCCGGGAGCAAGTTGCGGTGAGCCGAGATCCCACCATTGCACTCCAGCGTGGGGGAGAAGAGCAAGACTTCTCTCAAAAAAAAAAAAAAAGTAGATAGTGCCTGTTCTCAAGTACCATCTAGTAGGAAAAGTAAAGACATACATTGTGATAAGTACCATGGTGAATGTATATATGGAGTGCTACAGATCACACCAATTCAGAATGAAAGATCGCCTAAAGCTTTCTGATAGAAGACTGAATGTTGGAAGAGAGATGGGAGTTAGCCAGGTGAGAAGGGAGTAAAGGGCATTATTCATTTTGCCTTCTTTTCTTCCTTTCTTTCTCCTTCCACTCACTGTCAAAGTTGTTTAAGTTGATTTTTTTTTTTTTTTTTTTGAGACGGAGTCTCGCTCTGTCGCCCAGGCTGGAGTGCAGTGGCCGGATCTCAGCTCACTGCAAGCTCCGCCTCCCGGGTTTACGCCATTCTCCTGCCTCAGCCTCCCGAGTAGCTGGGACTACAGGCGCCCGCCACCTCGCCCGGCTAGTTTTTTTGTATTTTTAGTAGAGACCATGTTAGCCAGGATGGTCTCGATCTCCTGACCTTGTGATCCGCCCGTCTCGGCCTCCCAAAGTGCTGGGATTACAGGCTTGAGCCACCGCGCCCGGCCTTGTTTAAGTTGATTTTAAAGTAATCTACATCAATATTGCATCATCACCCATTTATTCCCATGTCCAATTCAATCTGGTTTCACCTCTTTATTGCTACTCTGAAACCGCTCTGAAAATCGTTTCCAATGACCTCAATTTGCCCAATATTTCTGGATTTTGAAAGCCTCTGACCATTTCTACCTTTTTAAAACTTTTCTGTGTTCTTTTTTTTTTTTTTGAGACGGAGTCTTGCTCAGTCACCCAGGCTGCAGTGCGGTGGCGCGATCTCGGCTCACTGCAAGCTCCGCCTCCCGGGTTCTCGCCATTCTCCTGCCTCAGCCTCCCGAGTAGCTGGGACTATAGGCGCCCGCCACTACGCCCGGCTAGTTTTTTGTATTTTTAGTAGAGACGGGGTTTCACCGTGTTAGACAGGATGGTCTCGAGCTCCCGACCTCGTGATCCGCCCGTCTCGGCCTCCCAAAGTGCTGGGGTTACAGGCTTGAGCCACCGCGCCCGGCCATTTCTCTTTTCTCTTTTATACTCAGATAACTCACCCTTTTTTCAGTCTCTTTTGCTGGTTTCTCTTCCTTCCAAGAACTTTCAATATTCTCAAGATTTTGTCTTTGATCCTTTGTTCTTTATTCCCACTGACTTGCAAATGTCTATCTCCCAGCATATCTCTCTTCCACGACTTGACTCACTTTACTTACATCTTTATTATATATCTACGACTGGAAACAGAACAAATCAAAAGCTCAACATTTTTTCCCCTCATACGCCCATTTCTATCTCCATGACTGACTTTACTCTCCATTTAATTACATTAGTTAGGTACTTGAGATCATCCTTAGCAACTTCCTCTCCATGATCTCTGAGTTTCTTTGATTTACCAGATACCAATGATTAAAAATTTAAAAAGTGGAAAAACGTGTGCCACGAAAACACTACCAGAAAGACTTAAGACAAAGAAATATGATCAGGAATAAACGAGGACAAAACTTAAAGAATTCAATTCATAAAGAAGACAGAGCAATTCTAAATGTGTATATACCTAATAACAAAACTAAAAATGTAAAAAAAAAAAACCATTAGAACTAAAAGAAGAAATAGATAAATCCACAATTATAGTTAAGATTTCAACACTCAAGCCAGACATGGTGGCACATGCCTGTAATCCTAGCACTTTAGAAGGCTGTAGCACTTTAGAAGGCTGAAGTGGGCAGATCACTTGAGGCCAGGAGTTCAAGACCAGCCTGGCCAACATGGCAAAACCTCATCTCTACTAAAAATACAAAAATTAGCCGGGTGTGGTGGCACATATCTGTAATCCCAGTCGCTTGGGAGATTGAAGCACAAGAATCACTTGAACCAGGGAGGCAGAGGTTGCAGTGAGCCAAGATCATGCAACTGCACTCTAGCATGGGCGACAGAGCGAGATTCTGTCTCAAAAAAACAAAAAAGATTTCAACACTCCTCTCTCAGTAATTGACTAAATATGTAAACAAATAAATGAATAAGGATACAGAAAACCTGAACTGCTCTATCAACCAACTCTACCTAATAGACATTTATAGAACACTCCACTCAATAGTAGCAGAAAATGTTTGTTTCAAGTGTACGGAAAACATTCAACAAGTCAGACCATATCCTGGGCTATAAAATAAATGCTAACAGGCTGGGCACAGTGGCTCATGCATGTAATCCCAGCACTTTGGAAGGCCGAGGGGGGCAGATCACCTGAGGTTGGGAGTTCGAGACCAGTCTGACCAACATGGCAAAACCCTGTCTGCACTAAAAACACAAAATTAGCTGGGCATGGTGGCACATGCCTGTAATCCCAGCTACTCAGGAGGTTGAGGCAGGAGAATCACTTGAACCTGGGAGGCGGAGGTTGCAGTGAGCTGAGATTGTACCATTGCACTACAACCTGGGCAACAAGAATGAAACTCCATCTCAGTAAATAAATAAGTAAATGTTAACCAATTCTTTAAAACCAATATAAATTGGATTTGCTCTGTGACCTCAGGGAATTAAACTAGAAGTTCATAATAGAAAGTTACCCATAAAATTCATAAATATTTGGAAAGTAAATACAATTCTAAGGACTCCTGGATCAAAAATAAATGACAAAAGACTTTTAAACATATTTGGAATTGAATGAAAATGGAAGCATGTCATAATGTGTGGGACACAGCTAATGCAGTGCTTAGAGGGAAATGTATAACCTTGATCGCTTATAGTAAACAAGAAGAAGGATCATGAACTAAGCTTCTACTTTAAGAAGCTAGAGGCCGGGCGCGGTGGCTCAAGCCTGTAATCCCAGCACTTTAGGAGGCCAAGACAGGCAGATCACAAGGTCAGGAGATCGAGACCATCCTGGCTAACATGGTGAAACCCCGTCTCTACTAAAAAAAAATACAAAAATTAGCCAGGCACGGTGGCGGGCGCCTGTAGTCCCAGCTACATGGGAGGCTGAGGCAGGAGAACGGCGTGAACCTGGGAGGCAGAGCTTGCAGTGAGCTGAGATCTGGCCACTGCACTCCAGCCTGGGCGACAGAGCGAGACTCCATCTCAAAAAAAAAAAAAAAAAAAAAAAAGAAGCTAGAAAAAAATATATTAAACCTGAGAGCAAGAATAAGGAAAAAAAACATAAACAAAAGAGTAATAACTCAATAACATTTTCTAAAAAAGAGAAAAACAATGAAATAGAAATAGAGAAAAGCAATAAAGAAAAACCAATGAAACCAAAAACTGATTCTTTGTTGGGGGGGGGGATCTCCAAAAGTTCACTGCTCCGCATAAACTATGAAAAACCTAACAAAACTCTCAGTATTAACTCTTTCAGAACTCTGGAAACTAACCAAAAGCTTACAGCAACCCAGGAGCACTTACTTAAGAAAATAGGCTGAATCTCAGCCGGGCACGGTGGCTCATACCTATAATTCCAACACTTTGGGAGGCCGAGGCAGGTGGATCATGAGGTCAGGAGTTCGAGACCATCCTGGCCAATGCGGTAAAACCTCATCTCTACTAAATATACAAAAACTTAGCCAGGCGTGGTGGTGGGCACCTGTAGTCCCAACTACTCAGGAGACCGAAGCAGGAGAATCACTTGAACCCGGGAGACGGAGGTTGCAGTGAGCTGAGATCACGCCACTGCACTCCAGCCTAGGCGACAGAACGAGACTCTGTCTCAAAAAAGAAAAAAAGAAAAAGAAAATAGGCTGAATCTCTAAGAACAGCAAACTTTCTGGCATTTTGACTTACCCTAGGCCCATCCCCTGCTCCTCAGCTCAGGGATATCCTTGAAAATAACAGCCAACATTCCTAGAACCAGTTCTGAGGGAGAAGAGACCTCATTTTTATAAAGTAGTAACGATTACTATAAATAAATAAATATTTGGTCTTATTTGTCTGGTGGCTTTCAGAAAACCAACTCAAAAGGCTTATCTTCACCTTGTCCCAATGCTGAAGCCATTAACCAGGGGACATTTTTCCACAATATTTATAGGTAAATGTGTTTGTCATTGCTGCCTGAAGTAATGGATGACAGCTGAGCACACAATCAACTGCCCAAGAAGCTTGAGAGAAAAGGCTGGAGAGTGAGAAGCTTTGGAAGAATAAGGGCCTTGAAAAGTTCCAATATATTCCTGAGAATCTAGAAGACCATGCACATGACCAGAGCTATGCGGATGCTCAGGAAAGACTTGAGAAGGCTTTAAGCTTTCACATCTGGCCAACCTTGAAGCTCTGGACAAGCAAGATGAGAAGGCTAAGGCAGGGTTGTAAACTGCCTGGCTGAGTGTTGAAGATGTACACCTGCATAAAAACAGGGCCTCTGCTGGGTGCAGTGGCTCCCACCTATAATCCCAGCACTTTGAGAAGCTGAGGCAGGTGAATCACTTGAGCCCAGGAGTTCGAGACCAGCCTGGGAAACATAGTGAGGCCCCATCTCTACAAGAACATGCAAAAAAAAAAAAAAAAAATTGGCAGGGCATAGTGGTGTTGGGTAAAGGGCTTGTAGGGTGCCTGTATAAACTGGCCATAAAAATATGGACAATAAGTCATGGAAAGCCACAAGAGGCCTCTGAGGAAGAAAGCCTCCTAATTACCATCATGTTCCCATGCTCAGAACAAGACCTGCTCTCTTCTCTGTAAACACTGTGTTCAAGGAGAAAGACACTCCTTTGAAACACTGCGATGTGGACAGACATGCAGGCTCCTAGTTAAGCCCGCTCCCACTGGCTACTCTCCGATAAGTTAAAGATGTGCTGTTTGAGCACAAAGGAGATTCATTTAAACAGCTATTGCTCTAAATTATGACTATGACGCACTGCCACCCTTTCACTGTTTCACCGTGAACATCTAAGTGACTGTACTCAATAAATAGTGTGGAGACCAGAGCCCTGAGCCTTTTGCAGCCTCCATTTTGCAACTGTCCCCCTGGCTCCCACCTTTATAAACTCTTAACCTGTCTCTTCTCATGCGGGAAAAGGGCTTATGGGGTGCCTGTATAAACTGGCCATAAAAATATGAGACAATAAGTCATAGAAAGCCACAAGAGGACTCTGAGGAGGAAAGCCTCCTAATTGCCATCATGTTCCCATGCTCAGAGCGAGACCCGCTCTCTTATCTGTAAACACTGTTTTCAAAGTGAAAGACACTCCTTTAAAACACTGAAATGTAGACAGACATGCAGGCTCCTAGTTAAGTCGCTCCCACTAGCTACTCTCCGATAAGTTAAAGATACGCTGTTTGAGCACAAAAAAGATTCATTTAAACAGCTATTGCGATAAATTATGCCTATGACACACTGCCACCCTTTCACTGTTTCGCCCTAAACATTTGCTTCTTAAATCTAAGTAATTGTACTTAATCAATAGTATAGAGACCAGAGCTCTGAACCTTTTGCAGCCTCCATTTTGCAACTGGCCCCCTGGCTCCCACCTTTACAGACTCTTAACCTGTCTCTTCTCATTCCTTTGTCACCACCAGACTTCGAGTACCCTACGGGTGGTATTGAGGCTGGTCCCCAACATAGTGGTGTACACCTGTAGTCCCAGCTACACAGGAGGCTGAAACAAGAGAATTGCTGGAGCCTGGGAGGCAGAGGTTGTGGTGAGTCAAGATCATGCCACTGCATGCCAACCTGGACGATAGAGCAAGACTGTGTCTCAAAATAAATAAGTAAATAAAAACGAAAAATAAAATAAGGCCAGGCATGGTGGCTCATGCCTGTAATCCCAGCACTTTGGAGTCTGAGGTAGGTGGATCGCTTGAGCCCAGGAGTCTGAGACTAGCCTGGGCAATATAGTGAGACCCTGTCGCTATAAAAAATAAAAATAAAATAAAATAAAAATAAGGCCTCTCTGCAAAGACTGAGAGCTATTTTTTTGCTTCCAGCATCTAAGGAAATCACTGTCCAATCATTTGCTGTCCAATCTCTGCCTAATTAATAAGCCAACAGAACAGAGACTTTAGTGGCCACACACAACAAATAACAGACTTAATGAAATTATTCAGAAAACTAAACAAACAACTACTACAATAAGCACTAACAATGAACTCTGGGAAGGAGAGATACCCTGACTTTCAGAGTTGTCATATTAGAACAAGTAAAATAATTAATTTTCAACAAAAATGTATGAAGCATTTTAAGAAACAAAAGTATGACCCATATACACAGATAAAAAGGCAATCAGTTAAAACCTATGTCCATGAGGAAGCTCAGATGTTGGTCCTGTTAGACAAAAATTTTAAATTGGCTATTTTAAATACATCCAAAAAGCCAAAGAAAACCACGTCTAAAGGAACAAAAGACAAAGACAAAACTGACTCAAGAAGAAAGAAAAGCCAGAATAGACCAGTGAAGACATTAAGTCTGTATCAAAAAATGTCAACAAACGAAAACCTAGGATTAGAAGCTTTTTCCAATGAATTCAGTGAAACTGAATGTTAAAAAGAATTAATGTCAGTCTTTCTCAAACTCTGTCAAATAAAAGAAGAAAAGAGAACACTTTCCAACTCATTTTATGAGGCCAGTATTACCCAGGTAACACAGCCAAATAATCACAAGAAAAAAAATTTCCTTGTGAATATCCTCAACTAAAAACTCGCAGACCAAATCGAGCAGCATAGTAAAAGGATTATGTGACATGACCATGTGGGATTTATCCCCGAAATGCAAAGTTGGTTCAGTATATGAAAATAAATCAATGTAGTACACCATATTGATGGTATAAAGGGAAAAAATACAGGATCATCTCAACAGATGCAGAAAAGACATTTGACAAAGTCCAACATCCTTTCATGATAAGAAAACACAACCAACTAGGAATAGAAGGTGAACTTCCTGAAACTGAAAAAAGGCATTGATGAAAAACCCACAGGTAACATCATTCTCAATGGTGAAAAACTGAAAGCTTTTCCCCAAAGCAGGAGCAAGACAAGGATGTCCACTCTTCCACATCCATTCAATATTGTATTGGTACTTCTGGTCGAGGCAATTAGACAAGAAAAAGAAATAAAAGTCATCCAGGTTGCAAAGGTACAAGTAAAACAATCTTTATTGTCAGAAGATATGATTGTTTTTTTTTTTAATTGAGACAGGACCTCACTCTGTCACCCAGGCTGGACTGCAGTGGCGCAATCTTGAGTTATCACAACCTCGACATCCCAAGCTCAAGTGATCCTCCCACCTCAGCCTCCAAAGTAGCTAAGATTACAGGTGTGCACCACCATGCCCAGCTAATTTTTGTATTTTTTTGTGGAGACGGAGTCTCACCGTGTTGCCCAGACTTGTCCTGAACTCCTGGATTCAAGCAATCTGCCTGCCTTGGCCTCTCAAAGTGTTGGAACTACAGGTGTGAGCCACAGCATCCAGCCAAAGTTTGTTTTTAGTTTTTGTTGTTGTTGTTGTTGTTTGTCTTTTTAAAATCATGGCTCACTGAAGCCTCAACCCACCCTCTCATCTCCCCCAACCCTCTACGTCTGCTTCAGGTGATCTTCCCACCTCGGCCTCCCCAGTAACTGGGACTACAGGTACGCACCACCATGCCCTACTAATTTTCATATTTTTTGTAGAGATGTGGTTTTGCCATGTTGCCCAGGGTGGTCTCAAACTCCTGGGATCAAGTGATCCACCCACCTCAACTTTCCAAAGTGCTGGGATTACAAGCGTGAACCACCAAACCCAGCCAACATGATCTTATATATAGAAAACTCTAAAGAATCTACACACACTCTCAAAAAGCTTTTAGAGCCAAAGAATAAGTTTAAACAAAGTTGAAACATATAAGACCCCTATATGAAAATTAATTATATTTCTATACTCTAACAATGAACAATCCAAAAATGAAATTAAGAAAATAATTCTACTTAAAATACTGTCAAAAATAATAAAGTACTTGGAAATAAATTTATTTATTTATTTAATTTATTTTTGAGATGGAGTCCCACTGTATCATCCAGGCTAGAGTGCAGCAGTGCAATCTCAGCTCACTGCAATCTCCTCCTCCCAGGTTCAAGCGATTCTGCCACCTCAGCTTCCCAAGTAGCTGGGACTACAGGCGTGCACCACCACACCTGGCTAATGGGAATAAATTTAACAAAGGAAATGTAATGCTTGTACACCTAAAATAATAAAATATTGAAAGTCATCAAGATGGCAATACTCCCCAAATTGAATATATATTCAGTGCGATCCCTATTTTCAACTTTTTTTTTTAACAGAAAGGAGCAAGATGATCTTTAAATTCATATGGAAATGCAAAGGACTCTGAAAAGCAAAACAATCTTAATAAAGATCGGAGAATCCACATGTCCTGATTTCAAAACTCACTACAAAGCTGCAGTAATCACAGCAGCATGATATTGGCATAAAGGTAACTACATAGCTAATGGCATAGGGTTGTGAGTTCAGACATACATCCATACGTTTACAGTCAAGCAATTTTCAACAAAGAGCAATCAATAGGAAGGAGAGATGGGGAGAGCAAAGAAATAGTCTTCAACAAATGGTGCCGGGAAAACTAGATATTCACATGTAAAATAATGAATTTAGACCCCTCCTAACACCACATACTAAAATTAACTCAAAATAGATTAAGGATGGAAATGTAAGAGGTAAAAGCATAAAGCTCTTAAAAGGAAATGTAAGTATATCTTCATGGCCTTGTAATAGGAAATGGTTTGCTATGACACCAAAAAGCACAAGTAGCCAAAGTAAAAATAGATAAATTGGAATTCATCAAAATTAAAAGCTTTGTGTGTCAAAGAACACTGTCAAAGTGAAAAGAGAATCCACAGAATGGGAGAAAATATATGCAAATCATGTATCTGACAAGAGTCTAGTATCCAGAATATATAAAGAACTCTTTCAACCCAACAATAGAGGGATAAATAACTCAATTTTAAAATGGGCAAATGATCTGAAAATGTTTCTCCAAAGAATCTATACCAATGGCCAATAAGCACATGAAAAGATGTAGCATTAGTCATCGGGAAATGTACATCAAAACCACAATGAGCTACACATTCACATTCATTAGGATGGTGTTATGGGCTGAACTGTGTCCCCGCAGAATTCATATACTGAAAAGTTCTGCCTGCAGTACCTCGGAATGTGACTGTATTTAAAGATAGAGCCATTAAAGAGGCAATCAAGGTAAAATGAAATTATATGGATGGGCCCTAGTCCAATATGACTTATGTCCTTACAAGAAGAGGAAACTAGGACCCAGAGGAAAGACCATTTGAAGACACAGACGATAGGCATTTATGGGCATGTTGTACCCCAATTAGTATTAGTAAATTTAAAAGCCAGGAAGAGAAGCCCTCAGAAGAAAACAGCCCTGCTGACACCTTGATCTTGAACTTCTTTTTTTTTTTTTGAGACGGACTCTCACACTGTCACCCGGGCTGGAGTGCAGTGACACCATCTCGGCTCACTGCAACCTCCATCTCCCGGGTTCAAATGATTCTTCTGCCTCAGCCTCCTGAATATCTGAGATTACAGAGGCCCACCACCATGCCCGGCTAATTTTTTAATATTTTTAGTAGAGATGGGGTTTCACTATGTTGGCCAGGCTGGTCTCAAACTCCTGACCTCATGATCCTCCTGCCTCGCCTGGAATTACAGGCATGAGCCACTGCACCCAGTCTTGATCTTTAACTTTTTTTCTTTTTTTGGAGACAGAGTACTGCTCTGTCACCCAGGCTGGATCTTGAACTTCTTGTCCTCCAGAATCATGGGAAAGTTAAGTTCTATCGTTTAAGACACCCCGTCTGTGGTACTTTATGACAGTCCTGGGAAAAAAAATACAAGTGGCTTTTTCTTTTTCTTTGAAAAAAAAATGAGGCTCACTCTGTTGCCCAAGCTGGAGTGCAGTGGGGCCATCTCAGCTCACTGCAACCTTCACCTCCCAGATTCAAGTGATTCTCCTGCCTCAGTCTCCTGAGTAGCTGGGATTACAGGCACACACCACAACGCGCAGCTAATTTTTTTTTTTTTTTCCCTCCCTCTGTCGCCCAGGCTGGAGTGCAGTGGTATGATCTGGGCTCACTGCAACCTCCACTTCCCGGGTTCAAGCGATTCTTCTGCCTCTGAGTAGCTGGGATTACAGGCGCCTGCCTCTGTGTCTCGCCTGGCTGACACAGCTGAGCCTAACTCTTCTTCTGGTCAGGGCTGTCCTAGAAAGTGGCTCTCACGATAGGAATAAACTGGACACAGGTCAATCATGGAGCCACATGGGCATCTGCAGTATAAACAAGTTTCCTTTCAGAGGGACACATTGCAGACCAGTCATTTAGGTGTTAGGCTGCCTTCCAGGATAAAGAAGTATCCCATGAAAGGCATACTGTAAATATCCAAGACCACATCTCTTGGTTTTCCACCAGGACAGGGCGAGAATTCATAGCCGCTCTGCAGAGACAACCTCAAGACCAAATTAGAGGAAAATACATCAAATCCAGTTTTAGCAGAAATGGATGCCCTGTCACTCAGGTGAGTTTTGGAGATATTTCGACCTACATGCTCGCTCTAAGCTGTCTTTTTTTTTTTTTTTTTTGAGATGGAGTCTCGCTTTGTTGCCCAGGCTGGCATGCAGTGGCATGATCTTGGCTCACTGCAACCTCCACCTCCTGGGTTCAAGCAATTCTCCTGCCTCAGCCTCCTGAGTAGCTGGGACTACAGGCATTTGCCACCAAACCCAGCTAATTTTTGTATTTTTAGTAGAGACAGGGTTTCTCCATGTTGGTCAAGCTGGTCTCGAACTCCTGACCTCATGATCCGCCCACCTTGGCCTCCCGAAGTGCTGGGATTACAAGCGTGAGCCACCGCACCTGGCCCAAGCATGCAGTTTTAAAACATAAACTTACTAGTCAAACAAGTTTTATCTCCTAGATGGTTAAGGTCATAATACTATAAATCCAACTTAGGAGCTGAATACACGATGAAAATAAGTTGGTTAATGCATGTCATTAATGAAAGAAAAACAGAGGGAAAAATCATACTTAACTTTTTCATTTCTTTGCTTCTGTGATATTTTTGATACTTGCCTGACTTGTTAAAAAGTGATCATGGCAATCATCTGAAGTTTGCCATTAGCAATTCAAACATGATTGGTAAGAATGAGCAAATTAGGCTAATGTAATAATTACAGAATTCTTTTTCATAACTTGAAAGCTTAGCTATATTACATGAGATAGATATTCATGAAATGTCTGAGTCATTTCTGAGTAAGTTAAAATACTGAAACATTAATTGTTGAACTTAATTTAAAAATATAGGCCGGGCTTGGTGGCTCACGCCTGTAATCCCAGCACTTTGGGAGGCCAAGGCAGGCAGATCATGAGGTCAGGAGATCAAGACCATCCTGGCTAACATGGTGAAACCCTGTCTCTACCAAAAATAACAAAAAATTAGCCAGGTGTGGTGGCAGGTGCCTGTAGTCCCAGCTACTCAGGAGGCTAAGGTAGGAGAGTGGTGTGAACTCGGAAGGCGGAGCTTGCAGTGAGCCGAGGTCGCGCCATTGCACTCCAGCCTGGGTGACAAAGCAAGACTCCGTCTCAAAAAAAAAAAAAAAAAAAAAAGAATTTAAAAATATATACTGGCATCTTGTTTTTGTACAGTATAAAGAAGCTAAACGTATTTGGACCTGTTAATTAACATGGAAAATGACGGAAACATATTTCTAGAAATTATGAAATGGTGAATGCTGATATAAGACAGTGTACAACTGTTAAATGAAAATTATAGAAGGCCATGGGAGGTTGATGACTTCATGCTTTGGACAGCTTTTCCCAAGACATCAGAAAAGACTCCCCATCGTAATGAGACTCTTCCCTCTCTTAATTTTTCTTTGCTTACACCTACCTCTTTCACTTGGCAGGATGATGCTGTAATTAGAATTTCACAATCAGTAGCTTCTGCAGGCAACTAGAAGTGCTGGATCTGTCATGTCAAACCTGAACCTTTATATGGCTTTAAAGAGCCATTAGTTCACCCATTGGCTAACTTTAGCAACATCCCTAATGCCACTGTTTTTTTCAAATTGTACTCATGGTCTCTCTTATAGAGTTAAACTTCTGGATCCACTTGTTCTCATTCCCTGTTTTAATTTAACCCTGTCATGGGATGCTAGATTATCTGCTAAATGAATTGGATGAGTCTGTGCAGTTGCTGACATTTCTTGTTGCACATGGATAAATACATCAGATATTGTAGAGCCTCATTTGCAAAAATTAACAAACAGGCTACTTGGTTAAAATGAGTAGACTTCTCATCTGGCTTGCTCTGTGATTTAATCAATTTTGGTTGGTTTGGTTCATGGGGACCCTGGCTCAAGTGCATACTCCAAGCTTTTGGATTACTCTTCTGATAATCATAATAGAAGTCTCTCTGGTATGCTGTATTCTCTCAAAAGCTTTAAATGTTTGCATGCAGTCATCCATTAAACATCAAATAATCTCTTTTTGGCTGGAACAAAGAAATGTATGATCATGAGGACATTGTAACCTATGAATGGCGTATTGAGACTGGAAACCCAGAGTGGTGGTAACTGAGAGTAGCACTAACACCCTAAGTTTTGATCACGCTCCCACCTAGGAGAGAGCCTGACCAAAAAGGGAAGAATTGTTGAACAAGATTATGAAAGGTCGTTGTTTGAACTGAGCTCCTGCAATGGGCCCAAAACAAACCAAACCAAAATGGAGTCACTCATCCTCAATGCCACCTATCCAAACTGAAACTTTAAGGAAGTAGATAGGTTCCAAATAATACCAGTTTCTTTTCTGAAAACAAGAGATTCTAGTCTAACTGAGTTATCATAGCAAGGAAGTCTCTTCTACTTTATCCTTTACATAAAAGGAACCTGATGTTAACCATTTAGGTTTTTTGTTGTTGTTGTTTGCTTGTTTTTTTTCCCCGAGATGGAGTTTCACTCTTGTTGCCCAGGCTGTAGTACAAGGGTGCTTGTACTCCACTCAGCTCACTGCAACCTCCACCTCCCGGGTTCAAGCGATTGTCCTGCCTCAGCCTCCCGAGTAGCTGGGATTACAGGTGTGCACCACCATGCCTAGCTAATTTTTGCATTTTTAGTAGACAAGTGGTTTCACCATGTTGGCCAGGCTGGTCTCGAACTCCTGACCTCAGGTGATCCACCCGTCCCAGCCTCCCAAAGTGCTGGGATTACAGGCGTGAGCCACCACGCCTGGCCAAGATTTTTTTTTTCTATTGTTCTTGTTTTGTTTCCTTGTTCCCATCTTACAAAATCCATTTTTCTGTTTTTTTGTTTGTTTGGGTGTTTGTTTGTTTGTTTGTTTGTTGTTGTTGTTGTTTTCTGAGACGGAGTCTCGCTCTGTCGCCCAGGTTGGAGTGCAGTGGCCGGATCTCAGCTCACTGCAAGCTCCGCCTCCCGGGTTTACGCCATTCTCCTGCCTCAGCCTCCCGAGTAGCTGGGACTACAGGCGCCCGCCGCCTCACCCAGCTAGTTTTTTTGTATTTTTAGTAGTGACGGGGTTTCACCGTGTTCGCCAGGATGGTCTCGATTTCCTGACCTTGTGATCCGCCCGTCTCGGCCTCCCAAAGTGCTGGGATTACAGGCTTGAGCCACCGCGCCTGGCCCCCATTTTTCTGTTATTGGCCAATGGAAGTTCTTTTTTTTTTTTTTTTTTTTGAGACAGAGTCTTGCTCTGTCACCCGGGCTGGAATGCAATGGCGCTGTCTCATTTCACTGCAACCTACGCCTTCCAGGTTCAAGCGGTTCTCCTGCCTCAGCCTCCTGAGTAGCTGGGGACTACAGGTGTGCGCCACTAAGCCCAGCTAATTTTTGTAATTTTGGAGAGATGGGGTTTCACCATGTTGGTTGGTCAGTATGGTCTCGATCTCTTGACCTTGTGATCCGCCGCCTCAGCCTCCCAAAGTGCTGGGATTACAGGCGTGAGCCACCGCACCCGGCGGAAAGTTCTAATTCTATTTTGTAGAACGAAGGCTGTCCAGATTAATGAATCACAAATAAAAGGCAATTCATGTATAACTAAATTAAATATATTATAATAATATCATTTTTTTGTCTTTGCCAATTGAAGTCATTGACAGATCTGAGCTTCTGACCAGAATAACAAGTCTTACCATATTAAGCTTGTATGTTATCAATCAAAAACAAAGACACTTGAGGTTTTGGTGAACTTTTGATTTATGGCTGTGAATTTTTCTTCAATTTCTATTAGATTTTTTTCAAAATATTATAATAAGTCAAAGAGTCCCTTAAATCATTTTTTTAACCTCCAGTATTCCAGACACCCAAGGTTTAGATATCAATAAATGAAACATTCATTAAAAGGAACAAAAGGATACATACCTTACTCCTTGATGTTAATCGTCCTCAAGAACATACACTACTTCCAGATCAATATCTAGCTTTGGCATGGGCGGAGGCAGAATACGTGACCACCAAATAGCCATTTATTCATTCATTATTTAACAAACAATAGACATGGTTTCTCTCCTCAAATGGGTATCAGACAATCACAGAAAGCACTTTTGCTGTTTCTTACATGCAACTTTCTCATTTCTCCTCTGACTTTCCATTGCTCAGCCTCTTCATTCTTTCCTGGGTCTAAGGAGCCCCTTAGATTGGCTCCTGCTCCTTAATACCTTCCCAGAAAAACCATTTTAGGAACCCTAAAACAAACTGGACCAGGCACTAAGGTCATCTGCTAGAGATGAGCTCAATTACATAACATCCACAAGTCTCTGTAGTGTAAGTTGTCACAAATCTGCAAAGCCCCATTCTGGGGCTGAGAAGAAGAAAGGGTTGGCCAGGCACGGTGGCTCACGCCTGTAATCCCAGCACTTTGGGAGGCCGAGGCAGGCAGATCACGAGGTCAGGAGTTCGAGATCAGCCTGGCCAATATGATGAAACCCCGTCTCTATTAAAAATACAAAAATTAGCCGGACGTGGTGGCACATTCCTGTAGTCCCAGCTACTCCGGAGACTGAGGCAGGAGAATCGCTGGAACCAGGGAGGCGAAGGTTGCAGTGAGCCAAGACCGTACCACTGCACTTCAGCCTGGGTGGCAAAAAAAGAAGGGTTTAGGGATGGAGAAAAGAGAAGGGCTAACTTAAATTTTATATCCTGACTACCAAATTTCTATAGTTGTTCTTCATTTTAAAAGCCTGGACATCAAAAGTTCTTAGCCTACACATGTTAGAGAAAGAAATGAGACATTCTAGCAAGGGCTAAGTGTTATGATGTTTTCATCAAGGACCACTGCAGAACACATACCCACGGAGTACTCTATCAGCGTTACAGACTGACTTACTGATGACTGTAAGAGCATTGGTTAAATCTGCCCTGCTTCAAATTAAATCTATAATTTGCTACCACTTCAGCAAGCCTAGATATAATATTCAGCTGGAAAAATGAGAAACAGTACCAAAATGAAAGAAAGAAGTCCATAACCATAAAAAATTAGGAAACTACCATAACAGACTATAAGGTTCTGTAGGGGAAAAACTATGTCACCATGACAACCTGGGATATTTTTATTGAAAGAGTTGGTAGGTTATACAGAACGTTTTCCAGGATTTGGAGGCTGAGAGCGAAGTACAAGTACATGTGTGGGAGTTGAGAGACATTCTGAATGGGCTTTTCATCCTTATTTTTTAGCTTTTCCTTGCAATCTATATTTTGCCAAATTCTGTTTTATAAGAGGTACTGTGGTCCCCTCCAAAACTCATGCTGAAATTTGATTCCCATGACTGGGCACAGTGGCTCACAAATCCCAGCACTTTGGGAGACCAAGGCAGGCAGATGGCTTGAGCTCAGGAGTTTGAGACCAGCCTGGGCAACATGGTGAAACCCATTCTCCACAAAAAATACAATTAGCATGGCGTGGTGGTGTGTGCCTGTAGTCCCAGCTACTCGGGTGGCTAAGGCAAGAAAACCACTTGAGCCCCAGAGGTGGAGGTTGCAGTGAGCCAAGATCATGCCATTGCACTGCAGCCTGGGCAATGGGAATGAAACCTGTCTCAAAAAATAAATAATTAAAAAAAAATAGACAAAAGAAATTTGATTCCCAATATGGTGGTGTTAGAAGGTGGGTCCCAGTGGGAGGTGTTTGGGTTATGGGGGCAGATCCTTCATGAATGGCTTGGTGCAGCTCTTGAAATAGTTAGTGAGTTCTCAGTCTTACAAGACTGCATTAATTTTTGTGGGAAGGTCTCATGGGAGTGAATTGCTGTAAAGCCAGTATGCCCCTGGGATTTTACACATGTTCCCCTCCCCTTTGACCTTCTCTGCCATGCCTTGAGCCAACATAAAAGCCCTCACCAGAAGCTGAGCAGATGGTAGTGCCATGTTTTTGAACCAAGCCTGCAGAACTGTGAGCTAAATAAACCTCTTTTCTTTATAAACTACCCATAGGTATTCTGTTATAGCAATACAAAACAGACTAAGAAGAAAAGAGCAAAGTAATTTTTATACCCTATAATTATATATACATGTTATCAGCATGTATATATGATTATGTAACTGCTAACTGGGGAAATTTTTATTTAACAAAGGATACTCATTTTCCTGATGGACAGAAAGATTAACATCAGTCTTCCAAAGGAGTATGCTAATGTACAATAACCAAAATAGATAACTTTTTAGAAAAATCTGAAAGTATCACATAGATACTTCTCTTAAGTATTGAATCTATATGATATTACATCTCATTTTATATAATTTTTGTCTTCTGTTTTTAATTTTTCTCTGTACTATTTTCCAAAGGAACAGAACAGCACAAAGTTCTGTTATATGTATATTATCTACTCATTATATGCTACTTTATTATATACTACTTTATTTTTCTTTTTTTTTTCTGAGACGTTGTCTCACTCTGTCGCCCAGGCTAGAGAGCAGTGGCCCAATCTCAGCTCACTGCAAGCCCCGCCTCCTGGGTTCATGCCATTCTCCTGCCTCAGCCTCCTGAGTAGCTGGGACTACAAGCATGCACCACCATGCCCAGCTAATTTTGTGTTTTTAGTAGAGATGGGGTTTCTCCATTTTGGTCAGGTTGGTCTCGAACTCATGACCTCAGGTGATCCACCCGCCTTGCCTTCCCAAAGTGCTGGGATTACAGGCATGAGCCACCGCCCCCGGCTATGCTACTTTATTAATCAAGTTCATGTGATGAAAAAAGTTGCACATAAATGTGATTTTTAAAAACAAAACAAATATTTCTGCCCCTCTGCATCTTTTGACAGGTACTTTACATCTATCATTTTATTTATCTTCATTTTTATTTATTTATTTTGAGACAGAGTCTTGCTCTGTCGTCAGGCTGGACTGCAGTGGTGCGATCTTGGCTCACTGCAACCTCCGCCTCCCAGGTTCAAGAGATTCTCCTGCTCCAGCCTCCCAAGTAGCCGGGACTACAGGCACGTGCCACCACGCCCGGCTAATTTTATACTTTTGGTAGAGACAGGATTTCACCATGTTGGACAGGATGGTCTCGATCTCTTGACCTTGTGATCTGCCCGCCTCAGCCTCCCAAAGTGCGGGGATTACAGGCATGAGCCACTGCGCCTAGCCATCTTCATAATATTGTATAAGTACTATTATCCCCATTTTGCAGGTAACTGTGACCAAAGAGGTGATATGTTTGCCCAATGCCACAACTGAGAAGCGTCAGAGTCTGTGTTAAAACCGAGGTCTATTTGACTCAAGAGTCTTCCAGCCAGGTGCGGTGGCTCACTTTGGAAGGCTGAGGTGGGTGGCATGAGCCCAGGAGTTCAAGACCAGACTGGGCAAGATAGCAAGACACTGTCTCCACAAAAAAATAAAAAATCAGCCAAGCATAGTGGTGCTCAGATAGTTGGGAGGCTGAAACAGGAGGAATGCTTTAGATGAGGAGGTTAAGGCTGCAGTGAGCTGAGATCACACCACTAGCACTCCAGCTTTGAGACTCTGTCTCAAAAAAGAAAAAAAAAAAGTCTTCCCATTTTACTGTGCTACACTACATCTCAATAATTCTTGAGGAACAGACTTTCAGCTTATAAAGAAATTATTTCTGGATATTACATAATACTGTATATTTGTACTTCTAGTGAAGATACTACTTAAATTCTTGCATTGAAGACCTTCTCTGCTCCAAACACATAGCAGTGAGAGAGAAAAATATAAAAAGAGAAATCATAACAAAACAGAACTGGAAAACACCATCATGCTCAAAAGCAATATTAACTTTTTTCAAGGCCCAGAAACACCAAAGCTGAGACATGCTGGGCCTCCTATCTAGGAATTTTGCTACTAAAAGCTAACAGGAACTAAAAGTCTTCCCAAGAAAGAGAAGGGATGGATTCAGGCTCACTGTTGAAACTAAGGGCCACTTTACTCATGAAGAAAGGCTGAAAGGTGCTGCAGTGACTACTTCCATAGCCATGGCCTAGGGAGGCAGGAGAAAAGGGATACAGCTTCCCATCCAGGACCTGGGCCAAGCTATCCACTAGCTCACAGACTGGAAATGTAACATCTCTGATAGCATAGCTAGACAGACCCAAGCCACCAGTATAAGACCTGATTCTGGTCTAGGAGTCCCTTGAGGAGGAATGGAGGCAATTAAGACAAACAGGGTCAATAGAGAGAAAAAATAAAAATCTCCTAAACAGGATGTTTGCACATGAAAATTCCAAAACACATGAAGAAATTCACACTCAGAACAGCCACCAACAAAATCAAAATAGGGAAGATAAATTTACTCCAGACAAAATGAACATAACAGAATAATCAGCAAATGAGCTTTAAACAAGCATGGAGGGTTGGTCACGGTGGCTCACGCCTGTAATCCCAGCACTTTGGGAGGCCGAGGCAGGTGGATCATGAGGTCAGGAGATCGAGACCATCCTGGCTAACATGGTGAAACCCTGTCTCTACTAAAAATACAAAAAAAAAAAAAAAAAAAAAAAAAATTAGCCGGGCGTGGTGGCAGGCACCTGTAGTCCCAGCTACTCGGGAGGCTGAGGCAGGAGAACGGCGTGAACCTGGGAGGTGGAGCTTGCAGTGAGCCCAGATGGTGCCACTGCACTCCAGCCTGGGCGACAGAGCAAGACTCCATCTCAAAAAAACAAAAACAAACAAACAAAAAAAACAAACAAAAACAAAAAACAAGCGTGGGTAGTATCATTTGAGAGACTTAAAAGAAAAAAATAATAAGGAATTTTTTTGTTGTTGTTGAGACAGAGTCTCGACCTCTCACCTAGGCTGGAGTGCAATGGTGCAACCTCGGCTCACTGCAACCTCCGCCTCTCGGGTTCAAGCAATTCTCCTGCCTCAGTCTCCCAAATGGCTGGGATTACAGGTGCGCCGCACCACCATGCCCAGCTAATTTTTTGTATCTTTAGTAGAGACGGAGTTTCAGCATGTTGGCCAGGCTGGTCTCGAACTCTTGACCTCGTGATCTGCCCGCCTCGGCCTCCCAAAATGCCGGGATTACAGGCGTGAGACACTCGCCAAGAATAAGGAATCATAAAAGCAAGCAGAAATAAAACAAAAAAGGGTGATGCAGAAAAAATCAACAAAGAAATCCTGGAAATAAAAAAAACATAGCAATTGAAATAAATACTGAATAGACAAAATACAGTGTAGACTGGTCTCAGTTAAGGAAAAAATTAGTGAATTAGTAGAACTGAGGAATTCATCAAGGTCTTAGCATAGAGAGCATGAGAAGGAAGAGAGAAGGAGGAGAAATACTAAATGTATATCAAGCAGAATAAAGGATTAATAAATTGTGATTTGTATTTGGAATATAGTAGAGTAGTGAAAAATGAATTAACCAGAATTGCAGGTAAAAACATGGTTAAATCTTAAAACATAATGTTGAGACTGAAAAGCAAGTTGGAGAAAGATACAGAGTATGATACCATCTATATATAGTTCCAAAATATATTACATAAAATTATTATATATTGTCTATAATACACACATAAAAATATATAATGGCACACATGAGAATGAAAAGCACTAAATTTAGGATGGTAGTTTCATCTTGGGAGATGGAGGGAAAAGGGTTCGCAGATGGATGCCAAGGCTTCAACTGTATTTGTAATATTTTATGTCTTAAACTAGGTGTGGGGATAAATAAATAAATGACTGAGTGAATGAATTTTGAATTTGCAAATGTCATTGGCGTCCATCTGGTATAGAGATAGAACTTTAATAGTATCTGGAAAGATTTTTTAAATTGGAATTTAACAAATTGCTAAGTGCTAGGCTCTTGTTAACGGTTTTTCTGTGCGGGAGAGGGAGCAGGAATGGGGTCTTACTTTGTCACCCAGGCTGGAGGGAAGTGGCATGATCATAGCTCACTGCAGCCTTGACCTCCCAGGCTCAAGTGATCCTCTTGCTTTAGACTCCTGAGTAGCTGGGACCACAGGTGTGCATCACCATGCTCAGCTAATTTTTATTTACTTTTTATTTTTTTAAAGACGGTCCTACTATGTTGCTCAGGCTCGTCTTGAACTCTCAACCTCCCAAAGTGCTGAGATTATAGGTGTGAAGCACTGCACCCAGCCTCTTGTTGTGCTATTAACTTGTGACTCCTGCCCTGTAGAAACTAATGAAGGCCTCATATAGGCATGTCAAAATAAAATGTTTCTTTTCTAGTCTGTTCTGGATTTTTCCTCCATCATAAACCTGGCTCTGCCTTGTCTCCTGAGTCAATCTGGATATTCTAGACCAGATAGCTGAAATGGTCACTCTCCTGCTCAGGGATCTGAAAAACAATCACTTTTCAGATAATTCTAAGGGTCTCTGCTATTTGCTGAAAAATTCATATGCTGAGTTTCATCCTCTGTCACATTTCAGTAGCTCTAGCCTTCTCTATTTCTAGTTGTACAGTCCTTAATGAGATTCCCTGTATCTCGGTCACACTCTGAAAGTACCTCCACTAGTGATTTATTTCTCAGGACGGGAGACACACTGACTTCATTCCGCTGTACCTCTCAATCCTCCTCTCTTTTCTGTAATCAGCTCTGGCAATACCAGTAGAAGAGAGGACAGTCTTACCTACTTTAGTTTTTGCCAGGGAGAACAACTTCCAGAGAGTGTCCAAGCTCTCTCCATTTCATAGAAATGTGAGTTCTGAAGTACTTCCATTTTCTTTCAAACCTCAGTCCTTCTGAGTGAGGTTTAACTCATACTTTTGCCATATTGGCTACCCACACCGCAGCCAATTCAAGTTCCTGAATCCCATCCGTAGTAGATGAATTTCCGTGTGATTGTCCAAAATACTTGCCTTCTCTTTAGCAGAGACCTTGGTCTCTGAGTTTTTTTTGCCCACCCTTCTTCATTGTCTCAATCCCTGGCGAGGTATGCAGTTATGGTGGGATGGTATTCTAAAATCAATGTTTCTCCCTACCCATTTCTTATTAACATAACACTACTTCTAAAAAAGAAATCACCTTTCACTACAGATTGACCTTAATGATGTAAGCTTGAATTCTTTAAATATTTCTGAGTTAGTTTATATATACCTTTCTTTCTCTTTCTTTCTTTCTCTCTCTCTCTCTCTCCCTCCTTCCCTCCCTCTCTCTCTCTCTCTCTCTCTCTCTCTCTCTCGCCCTCTTTTTTTAAGACGGAGTCTCACTCTCCTGCCCCGGCTGGAGTGCAGTGGCATGATTTTGGCTCACTGCAACATCCGCCTCCCAGGTTCAAGCAATTCTCCTGCTTCAGCCTCCTGAGTAGCTGGGCTACAGGCGCAAGCCACCACGCCTGGCTAATTTTTTGTATTTTTAGTAGAGACAGGGTTTCACCGTCTTAGCCAGGATGGTCTCGATCTCCCAACCTCGTGATCCGCCTACTTTGGCCTCCCGAAGTGTTGGGATTACAGGAGTGAGCCACCGCGCCCGGCCGTCTATTTTTCTTTAAAGTATATTACATTTGGAATGTCTTGATTTACTTATTTTCAGGTAATTTTAGAAATTAAATTTATATAAGTTTATAGAAATTAAATTTATATAAGCTTATTTATCTCTATAAGCCAATCAGAGCAGAGATCCTTTGACAAAAATAAACTAGATTTTAATTAGTAATACCTTACAGAGGCAAGACAATATCTTATACTCACATAGAGAGGTATAAAGATGTTTATAAATTACAGACACACAGACAGATATATGGAGAATTTACAGCTTCAATTCTACCATTTCAACCATGGGTCAAGAGTAAACACAGGAACACGAAAACTCACCAGACCAGATATTAATGAGCTGTTCTCCTTCCAATAGGCACAAAATTCTTGAATTGAACTCAAAATAGGCAAATAGACAAATAAATAAAAATAACATACCAGGTTTTCTGTTGTTTCTCACTCAACAGAAATTATATCTCTGTAAACCACTAGTCCTTTTATAGAGATCACCAAATGGTTAGACCATATAACCAAACTCTTAATCATTGCTCCCAACAGAGGGAAATAACTTATTGGCCACGTACAGGCATATCTCAAAGATATTGTGGGTTTGGTTCCAGACCACTGCAATAAAGCAAACATTGCGATAAAGTAAGTCATGCAAAATTTTTGGTTTCCAAGTGCATATAAAAGTTATGTTCACACTATACTGTAGTCTATTCAGTGTGCAATAATATCGTGTCTAAAAGCAAAGTATGTATCTTTTTTTTGTTTTTGAGACAGAGTTTCACTCTTGTTGCCTAGGCTGGAGTGCAATGGCAGGATCTGGGCTCACTGCAACCTCTGCCTCCCAAGTTCAAGCGATTCTTCTGTCTCAGCCTCCCGAGTAGCTGGGATTACAAGCGCATGCCACCACACCTGCTAATTTTTGTATTTTTAGTAGAGACAGGGTTTTATCATATTGGTCAAGCTGGTTTCGAACTCCTGACCTCAAGTGATCCACCCACTTTGGCCTCCCAAAATGCTGGGATTACAGGTGTGAACCACTGCGCCCGGCCTAAAGTATGTATCTTAATTAAAAAGTACTTTCCTGCTAAAAAATGCAAACGATCAACTAAGCCTTTAGCAAGCCATAATACTTTTTGCTGGTGGAGGGTCTTGCCTTTATGTTAATGGCTACTGACTGATCAGATTGGTGGTTGCTGAAGATTGGGATGGTTGTGGAATTTCTTAGAAAAAACTGAAGTTTGCTGCATAGATTGACTCTTTCTTTCGTGAAAGATGTCTCCATACATGTGATGCTGTTTGATAGCATTCTATACACAGTAGAAAATGTCTTTCAAAATTGGAGTCAATTCTCTGAAATGCTCATTCCACTTTATCAATTAAGTTTATATAATATTCTAAACCCATTGTTGTCATTTCAACAATGTTCAGAGCATCTATACCAGGAGTAGCTGCTATTTTAAGAAACCACTTTCTTTGCTCATCCATTAGAAGTAACTTCTTATTTGTTCAAGTTTTATCATGAGATCGTCGCAATCCAATCACCTCTTCAAGCTCTAATTCTAGTTATCTTGCTATTTCCACTACATCTGTTGTTACTTCTGCCACTGAAGTCTTGAACCCCTCAAAGCAAACCATGATGGCTGGAATCAACTTCTCTCAAGCTCCCGTTAATGTGGAAATTTTGACCTCCTTCCATGAATCAAAATGTTCTGAAAGGCATCTAACATGGTACATCTTTTCCAGAAGATTTGTATCTAAATGGTGACTCCTTTCTAGAAGGTTTTAAATTTCCTTTCTCCAGATCCTTCAGAGGAAACACTTCTGTGGCAGCTATAACCTTAGAAAATGTATTTCTTAAATAAGGGGACTTGAAAGTCAAAATTATTCCCTGATCCCATGGGCTGCAGAATGGATGTTGTGTTAGCAGGGATAAAATAACATTCAACTCAGAGCTCTTGGGTGACCAGATGCATTGTTAATGAGCAGTAACGTTTTGAAAAGAGTCTTTTTTTCTAAGCAGCGGGTCGCAAAAGCGTGCTTAAAATATTCAGTAGACCATGGTATAAACTGATGTGCTGTTGTCCAGGCTTTGTCTTCCATTGATAGAGAACAGGCAGAGTAGATTTAACAGAATTCTTCAGGGTCCTAGGATTTTCAGAATGATCAGTGAGCATTGGCTTCTAGTTAAAGTCACCAGCTGCATTAGCTCCTAACAAGAGAGTCAGCCTGTCCTTTGAAGCGTTGAAGCCAGGCATTGACTTCTTTCTAGCTATGAAAGTCCTAGATGGCATCTTCTTCCTACAGAGGCTGTTTCATCTGCACAGAAAATCTGTTGTTTATTGTAACCACCTTCATCAGTAATCAAAGCTAGATCTTCTAGATAACTTGCGGCAGCTTCTCCATCAGTACTTTCTGCTTCCCTATGCACCTTTATGTTATGGAGACAGATTCTTTCCTTAAACTTCATGAAGCAACTTCTGCTAACTTCCAACTTGTCTTCTGCAGCTTCCTCACGTCTCTCAGCCTTCATAGAATTGAAGAGAGTTGGGGCCTTACTCCGGATTAGGCTTTGATTTAAGGGAATATTGTAACTGGTATGATTTTCTATATAGACCACTCAGATTTTCTCTGTATCAGCAATAAGACTGTTTTGCTTTCTTATCATGCCTTCATACACTGGAGTAGCACTTTTAATTTCCTTCAAGAACTTTTCCTTTGCATTCACAATTTCATTAACTGTTTGGTGCAAGATGCCTGTCTTTGGACCTATCTCAGCTTTTGTCATCCCTTCATTCAGCTTAATAATTTCTAGCTTTTGATTTAAAGATGTGTAACTCTTCCTTTCACTTGAACACTTAGACACCATCATAGGGTTATTAATTGGCCTAATTTCAATATTTTGTAGGGGATATGGAGGCCTGAGGACAGGGAGAGAGACAGGGAATGGTTGGTCAGTCAGTAGAGCAGTTAGAACACACACAACATTTGTTAAGTTTGCCATCTTGAATGGGTGCAGTTTGTGGTGCCCCAAAACAATTACAATAGTAACATCAAAGACCACCGATCACAGATCACCATAATAGATATAAGAATGATGAAAATGTTTGAAATATGTGAGAATCACCAAAATATTACACAGAGAAAGAAAGTGAGCACATGCTGCTGGAAAAATGGTTATCAATAGAATTGCAAAAGGGAGGGTTGCCACAAATCTTCAATTTGTGAAAAACAGAGTATCTGTGAAGCATAATAAAGTGAGGCACAATAAAACAAGGTATGCTTGTACAAACCAAAGAAAAACACACAATTAGTGGAGAAGAAAATAAAAATTAGGAAAACAAAGACTCAGCAACATTCTTTTGCAGTTTTAGATTTATCTCTGGCAGCAAGAAAATTGCCAGGATTCAGGCAACCCATGAAGTGTACTTTTCCAGTGATAAAATTCACCTGTCAGATGAATACATTGGGCATCTTGGTGGGAACTACTGAACTTTTAAAAGATAATTTGCAAAAAAAAAAAAAAAAAAAAGTAAAATAATGACTCTCAAACAGATATAATACGAACACATCAGTCATTTTATTTTTATTTATTTATTTATTTTCAAATGGAGTCTCACTCTGTTGCCCAAGCTGGAGTGCAGTGGTGCGATCTTGACTCACTGCAACCTCTGCCTCCCAGATTTAAGTGATTCTCATGCCTCAGCCTCCCAAGTAGCTGCGATTACAGGCATAAGCCACCATACCTGGCTAATTTTTGTCTATTTTTAGTAGAGACGGGGTTTCACCATGTTGGCCAGGCTGGTCTTGAACTCCTGACCTCAAGTGATCCACCCGCCTTGGCCTCCCAAAGTGCTGGGATTACAGGTGTGAGCCTCTGCACCCAGCCATTTTATTTAACTCATTAAATAGGTGAACCAGACAGATGCTATCACCTGTTCAAAGGAGAATCCAAAGAGCAGACATGTTTACAGATCAGAAATATTGAACTTGCAAATGGTGCAAAACTGGCGTTTTTGTTGTTGTTTAATTTATTATTATTATTATTATTATTACTATTGCAATGGAGTCTTGCTCTGTCACCCAGGCTGGAGAGCAGTGGCGCAATCTCAGCTCACTGCAATCCCCGTCTCCCGGGTTCAAGAGATTCTCCTGCCTCAGCCTCCTGAGTAGCTGAGATTACAGGCGCGCCACCATGCCTGCTAATTTTTGTATTTTTAGTAGAGACGGGATTTCACCATGTTGGTCAGGCTGGTCTCGAACTTCTGACCTCGAGATCCGCCCGCCTCAGCCTCCCAAAGTGCTAGGATTACAGGCGTGAGTCACTGCCTGCGGCCAAAACTGGCTTTTCCATAGAGGTGGAGAGTTCACCCCCCATCCGGGTAGAATTATTTCACAAGTCCATAGACAAGAATCATTTGCACTGCCATAAGCACCCTGCAAGTTAACTTTAATCTTTGCAATAGTCTAGGTCCAGATAAAGGCAAATATCTTTTAGGATCAGATAAACCCCCAAATTCCAACACTGCATGAAAAGATATCTATTAATTTATTTTACTTATTTAAAAATGTTACTTATTTTAAAATGTTACATTGCTCCTTACCTTTTAGGATATGCTAAAGGAAAAAGCTTCTGGACATTCACAAGCCCTAAGTTCTGGCCCACTGTTAACCATTCATTCAAAATATTTTTACTAATATATAGTAAATATATATTATATTTTATTTCATATACTATATATTAAATATATATTATAAAATATAATATATACTTAGCACAGCACTAGGTCAAGTAAATTTTGGAAATAATGAGTCATGGTCTTTCCTCAGAAGTTATTTACAATCTCATTATAGAGACAAGACATACAGTAAACTAGTCAATTAATTTAATGAACTACAAAATTGTGAGTACAACTAGAAAATAGGGCAGTATAAAACAGAAATACAGTCTTTCTCCCTTATTTGTGGATTCCATATTTGCAAATCTGCCTACTTGCTAAAATTTATCTGTAACCTCCATGTATTCTTGGACATGTACAGAGCAGGGAAAATTTTTAATTGCCCAAAGTGCACATTCCCAGCTGAGGCTGAACAAGGCATCCTCTGCCTTCTTGTTTCAGCTCTCATACTATACCATAAACAGTGTCCCTTGTTGCCCGGGCTGGAGTGCAGTGACACTACATTGGCTCACTGCAGCCTCGCCCTCTCGGGCTAAAGTAATCCTCTCACCTCAAACTCTCGAGCCACCATACCCGGCTAATTTTTGTACTTTTAGTAGGGACGGGGTTTCGCCATGTTGTCCAGTGTGATCTTAAACTCCCCAGCTGAAACAATCCAGCCGCCTTGGCCTCCCAAATTGCTGGGATTACAGGCATAAGCCATCAGGACCAAGTGTCCTTTTCACATTCCATTTAGTGATACGTTTTTCACGTTTTTGTACTTTTTGTTGATGTCGCTGTTTAAAATGGTCCCCAAGCATTGTGCTGTATAGTGCTCCTAAGCACAAGAAGGCTGTCATGAGCCTTGCAGAGAAAATAGCAGTGTTAGGTAAGCTTTGTTGAGGTATGAATTATAATGCTGTTGACTGAGTTCAATGTTACTGAATCAACAATATATATTAAATAAGATGTCTTTAAGCGGAAACACATCCATAACAAAACTGTGTATAAAGTTGATGAAAATGCGACCAGAGGCTTACTGGATCCTAATCCTGTATTTCCCTTAGGAGCAATGATTCAGTATTTACTAATTCAGTGTTTCCAGCAACGTTACAGAACCTAACTACTGTAAATAACAAGAATCAATTACATACTGAGGGAAAGGGTTTTTTCCAAATACACTTGATTTCCTTTTAAGCACCAGGGGTAAGAAAAGCCTTCCCAAGAAGCTACCACTGTTTCAAAGAGCCTATAAAAGCAGTGCTCCTGCCTTCTAGTATCCTTTTCCTCTCTACACTTTATTCTTTCTCGGTTTCTTTCTGTTCTTGCGGGGTCTCCACTTAAATAATGTCTTCCAACAATCTACAGTCCTATACTACATTTAATAAAGGTGGACACACAGGACATACACGTACATTTTAAAGTGAGAGCTATGGCTGTGCTTCCGCAAAATTAATTGCAAAATTCTGTGGTACCTCAGTTCCATGGGCACCCAGAGGATGCGTTGTTCAGCCTCAGGTGGGAATCTGCAGTTTAGGCAATTAAAAATTTTCACTGCTGTGTACACGTTATTTCCTCAGCTAGTCCTGTTAAGCAAGTTTATTTCTGCCAGGCGCAGTAGCTCACTCCTGTAATCCCAGCACTTTGGGAGGCCGAGGTGGGGGGATCACTTGAGGTCAGGAGTTCGAGACCAGCCTAACCAACATGGTGCAACCCCGTCTCTACTAAAAATACAAAAATTAGCCGGGTGTGGTGGCTCATTCCTGTAACCCCAGCTACTTTTGGGTGGCCGAGGCAGCCAATCCGGGAGGCGGAGGTTGCAATGAACCGATATCATGCCATTGCACTACAATCTGGGCGACAAGAGTGAAACTTCGTCTCAAAAAAAAAAAAAAAGAAAGAAAGAAAAAGGAAAAAAAAGTTTATTTCATTCTGTTCCTTTAAGACGAAGGTCGGGTGTTTTGCCCTCTTCAGAAATGGTTGCTCGCGCTTCCCACGCTCTGCGCATGCTCTTTGGGCAGAATTCCGGGTTAAGGTATTCAGGGACTCTCACTGCGCAAGATGGAGAGTAGGCCGGCCGGCTGCGAGACTGCACCTCCCAGCATGCCTTGCAGCCGCGACTGGAGTCGGTACTTAGAGTGATGGGGTTCCCTAGGTACTTTAGGCCACCGCATCGGTTTAGAGATTGAGGTGGAACCCGGGGCCTGGGAACTGGACGCACGCGGAGGGCGAAGATGGAAGCCTGGCGCTGCGTGAGGAAGGGCTACGGCCACTGTGTGGTGGGAAGAGGCCGGTCAGTAGGGCTGGGTACTTGGAGGGAGGAGAGGGGGCGGGCGGCCTGAGGGCGCGGACGGGCGTCCGGGACTAACCCGGGGCGGGGCGGGCTAGGGGAGGAAGGAAGAGGAAGAGGGTCTGGGCGATGGTGTATCCGGGACGAGCCTCCGGAGACCAAGAGGGATAGGTAAACCCGGCGCGCAGCCACCCGCACGCTGGGCCAACGAAGTCTGGGGTCTTGGCGCGGAGTTCCTGGGCCGCTGGCCAGGCTTGCGCCGGTGGCTTTGGATCCCTGGCCCGCTTCCCCCAGCCCAGCCTCCAGAGCAGCGCTGGCCTGCTCCCCACACTCCGCAGCACCGTCCCGGGAGCCGAGCGTCGGCGGGGAGGCCGCCTCTCCGCAGTAGGTCTCGGCGTCCTGATGCCCTGGAGGCGCGCGTGTGGCACACGCCCAGGAGGGGCTTGATTTTTGTTGATGTGTTAGTGTCTCTCAAACTTTAGTCACTTGTATGTCATCCCTACTGTTATGGCCAAGTTCTTGTTCCACGTGTTTTATTTACTGGATATTTTTCTTTAAATTGACTCAGTTTTTTAAAAAAGCACTTCAGTAGGTGCGGCCCACATTAGCTTCGCCCTAAGCAGTGTCAGCAGTCTTGGATTTGATGTGCGATTATGTTTTTTCCTAATAAACTAACAAATATTTAGATATTACAATCAAGTAATTTAATTGTGTACTCTATGAAACCGACTCGTGTACCACCCACCACGCTTTGGAAACACAGCATGTATTATTGCATAAGTGATGGGGATTTGGTTTTAACTCCCATAGGCCTGGGACTTCATGGTAATTCAGTTCAACAATGTTTCCTGAGTACCAGCTGTTTGCCAGGCACTGTGCTAGGCACTTGTGAAGAGAACGGAATTAAAATGAATAAGATGGTTCTGGCCCTGAAGGAGCTTAACATCTTAAGAGAAAAAAAAAAAAGTCTGAATAAATAACTGCAAATATAGAGAATAACTGTTGTAGTACAAGTATTGTATTTCAATACAGTGGCTTATTGGGATAGAAAATGCGTGGACCATGTGCCCAAATTCCTATGGCTTTCAGAGTTATCACAAAGCAGTGTAAGATACCCATGTTTTATGCCTTTAAAGATTTACAATTAAGTTGATTTTAGAGAACAACTAGGGAATACTTAAACTGTAAAAATATATAATAAAAATTTAAATGCTGTTAAAACGAAAATAACAGCGTATAAAGTTAAATAACAGTAAATGCGACTTAAACAAAATTCCCTTAGAAGTGGGAGCGCACATTATTGATGCTGTGGTAGAAATGTGGCTGTTAAGAATTTTGGAGGAAAGAATAGAAGTCCTCAGAATCTTAACATTTTGCCAAAGTAGTGTAGTGAGAGGAACATGGTGCTTTATTAAGCGGAAATGTCTCCTGAGAGCCTGAGAGCAACATTATCTATTAAAAATGTTAGCGCCGCTTTGGAGATATTTTGGATGGTGGGTTAAATTGAAGCTGTTGGTTTGGAGTGTTGGTGCGTTCTTAGTAATCCCCATCGTCTTTCATTTCCCCCAAGGAGAATCATGCTTAAAAAAGAATGGAAAAATAAATTATCCACCCGTTGATTAGTAAGAGAAGTAGTTTTGTGAATTTATGAAGTTGTGGATAGGCTTTTGTTTTCCTAGCTTATACAGGTGTTTGGAAAAATCTGCCCTTGGTATAAAAAACTGTTCAGAAACTTGTTATCACTCCACGTGGGAGGAGAGATTTACTTTGATTGTAGTGTGGTAAGAGTTCCTTATTCGGTTTCAGTATAATATTTGTTGTGTATTTTATTTTCTCATTGAGTTTTTTAGGTGCTTGAAAGCTACTCAGAATATCATTTTGATAGTTGATTCATCTCTCAGTTGAACTATGTACGTTTTGAGGGGTATGTGGTGTTTTGGGAGCCTGGGAGGCATGCTGTGTTAAGTATTCAGAATACCATGAATGGTTTTTTAGGACGAGAGTCTTGAGATAGTGATGCTAATAGGTAAATCATGGGTGGTTTCCCCTTCATCCTTCACAGATTTAGAAGTCAGATTTTAAATATTAGACATTATCTTCCCTTGAGGAAATAGGCTTAGATTTTGTGAACTATAGCTGAACAAAAAGTGGTGCCTCAAGGAGTGTATTTATTTCTTTTAGATACCCCATGTTTCCCCATCACTCGAGGAGTCTGGGCAGAGACTGGACTACACCGTGGGAGAATCTACAAAGGTGTTGCTGGAACAGACATATTTCTAGTTGTATGAGGTGGCCTGGACATTACTATCAAGCTCCTTACCCATACTTCAGTAGTAGGCATTTTTCACTAAATTGGAGACCACCCTGTTTGTTTGAGTCTAGAACTCAGTTCCAGTACTGTAACTGGAGACCTGACAACCTGAGCCAGACATCTTTGATTCATCTCTCTAGTTACGTCATGAACGCTGAGGGAGATGAGCCTTCATCAAAACGAAGAAAACACCAAGGTAAAGGTGACATTTATCTTGGTGTAGAAATAGATACAAGTGATAGACTAAATTGAAACTTTCATATCTAATCCTTTAAACCTCCTAAGGTTGTAGAGGTATTTGGTGTTGATTTTTAGCCAGTAGTTTTATGTTAGAAAAAAATGAATTCTTGGCCGGGCGCGGTGGCTCACGCCTGTAATCCCAGCACTTTGGGAGGCCGAGGCGGGCGGATCACAAGGTCAGGAGATCGAGACCACGGTGAAACCCCATCTCTACTAAAAATACAAAAAATTAGCCGGGCCAGGTGGCGGGCACCTGTAGTCCCAGCTACTCAGGAGGCTGAGGCAGGAGAATGGCCTGAACCCGGGAGGCGGAGCTTGCGGTGAACCGAGATCACACCACTGCACTCCAGCCTGGGCTACAGAGCAAGACTCCGTCTCAAAAAAAAAAAAAAAAAAGAAAAAAGAAAAAAATGAATTCTTCCTTAAATGAAGTCTTTATTTTTATCTTCAACTAATTGTGTACTTCTGGCTGTAAAAATAGAAATGAGTCTACAGATAGAATAAGATTGGCAGAGAAAGGAGAAATAGATTACGAAAGTAAGTTTTATTTAAGGATAATTTTTAAATCCAATGTTTTTGAAACAAAAGCCCTTAGACTTCTTAGAAATTGATGGCTATATGCTTAGAAGTCTAAAGATCTAAAAAAATTTTAGTGTTTTCATTTTTAAGCCACCGTTTTTATGTAAGACAAAAGGACTCATAAATGGAAGCAACCATAAATGAAAGACATGGTCTTATAGGATAAGATTTTTGTTTATTAAATCTGTATATCTCAAATTGGGGTCCATAGATAAAATCTTGAGAGTTTGCCAGAAGTATTATCTTTTAGAAGGGGAACCACATCTTACTCCACTTTGAGAAACAGTTTTTAAAAATGTGCTAATTTACTTCTATTTTTTCATATTCTTTCTACTCTGAACAATTCACTAGACTCCCTCTGTGCTGCCAGTCTTGCCCCCACCACAACCCCATCTCCTGAAAGTATAAATGAGATGTCTAGGTAGAATTTGGATTTGGAATTGTCTTTCTTATTGAACCATAATTTTCAGTGAAGATAATTCCTCTGAAGATATTTGAGAGAAGGCTGTGTGGGTGTTAATGTTTAGGGAGCTGATATATAAGTTTGTCAAAGGAAGACATTCAAGGTGAGTCTCGTCTGGAAGTCAAAGCTAGAATTAGTGCTCTTCAGGTTCCCTCTGGTTTTGTTATCAGAAAGTAGTCTACAGGCTTCAGCTGGGTCCCAATCAACTTTGCTAAGCTAATATGCAAATAAATGTGTAACTTATTGCTACACAGTTACAAAGAACCTAGTCAGAAAAAACAAACACTTGTAGAAATTCTTAACTATCCAAAAGTGAAAATCTGTTTGTGTATAGTACTTAACCACAGCATAGGGAGATAAACAAGAAATATTTGAATGAATGAAAGGTGTATTTAGAGGCATTAAAATTAGATTTCTGAAAACAATCCTAAGATCTGTAAATCTAGGGCTGTATGATGATACCAGATTGCTTTTCACTCATATAATTTGTTCATCAGGTCAGCACACTCCTCTTTTGTTTAGCCTCTTATAAATCCGGGGTGCTTTCAGATGGAGCTGTGGCATAGCTACATAAGCATTGATTGAGGAACCACTCCCTGCTTTCCTTTCTGCCCCACCACTAATTATGTGAACTTGGACAGCTTACTTAACCTCTTTGCTCCTTGATTTTTTCCTGTAAAATAATGCCTACTTGAAAGTCTGTTGAATGAAATGAGATACTGTATGTCAAAGTGCCTAACACACTGTTGGCTTCATAGTAGGTACTCAGAAAATTATGGTGTTGTTTTCCCTTAATGGATGGGGAATTACATTTACCTACTGATAAAGTTTGATTACAACCTGACTCTCTATATGTCCATTCTTCCTAGGTGTTGTGAATAAGGAAAATGCTCTTCGTTAAGCCATATTTGTGACTTCCGATATTTCACTAATACTTTTCAATCAAGAAAACTGCATTGCTAACTTGCCTATCACTTTAAAGTGGTATTTGAAGGATTTGTGTGATACAATTATGACTTTGTAATTAGGCACCCTAAAAACCCGATCAGGCCTATTGCTTACTTTCTTTGATTCATCTGTCTTCTCTGCTGTGATCACCTTGTTCCTCCTGATATGGAAGGTATATAAGCTTTTGTAGTGTGAATTTATGTTGTGAAGCATATGAAGGCAGAGACTATCCACTCTATCAGTGGTTTTCAAATTGTCTTCCATGGAACCCTCACATTTGAACACATTTCTGTAAGTTTATTAAAAGCAAATGTGTCAGTATAAAATGTGTGTTCACCCCATCATCCCAGCCCCAGTCCCAGCATGCCAGGGATTGGTGTTCCATGACATGAAAAGTAACGCAGAAGGGTTCTACAAGCTGTAGAAGTTTGAAAGCCACTGTATTAACCAGATAATCTAATGGTCCTGGTTGTTTACAAAATGGAACTGCAAAAAGAGTTGGTTACAAGCTTTAATGACCAGGACAATAAAAATCTTAATGCATTTATATGCCATTACATGTACATGTTTTATAAGGAATATGAATAAGGTTTTTAGACCTTAATTTTCATATTTTATATGGCAGTGACACCAGGGTAGTGCTCCATCTATGATGATAGCTTATATATTGTTTGCATGACTAGAACCCTTTCCATGTTGTATACGTAAGAAGACTTTGATTTGGCTAAAACCATCATAGACAGTCTCCAGTTTATGAATGAATTGTGTTCTACACATGATCAGTTTTTTTTTTTTTTTTTTTTTTTGGAGAGGAAGTCTTGCTCGGTTGCCCAGGCTGGAGTGCAATGACGCGATCTCGGCTCACTGCAAGCTCCGCCTCCTGGGTTCACACCATTCTCCTGCCTCAGCTTCCCAAGTAGCTGGGACTACAGGTGCCTGCCACCACGCCCGGCTAAATTTTTGTACTTTTTTGGATACAGGGTTCCACCTTGTTAGCTAGGATGGTCTCGCTCTGCTGACCTTGTGATCTGCTCTCCCCGGCCTCCCAAAGTGCTGGGATTACAGGTGTGAGCCACCGTGCCCAGCCAATCAGTTCTGTTTTCCCTATAGAAGTTTTGTTACAAACCTGAGTGGCTCTGCAGAGCCTGTACAATTAGCCTTAGTTCTGAGCTATTGGGGGTAGGATTCCTATCTTCAGTGAATGATAGGGAATAGTTTCCTTTCCTGGGCATAGGATAGGCTCTAGGCAAAATTCTTCATTTGGTTTTGTTTCTTTCTATCTTTTTTTTTTTTTTTTTTTTTTTGAGACGGAGTCTCATTCTTGTTGCCCAGGCTGGAGTGCAGTTGTGTGATCTTGGCTCACTGCAACCTCTGCTTCCCGGGTCACAGCGATTCTCCCGCTTCAGCCTCCTGAGTAGCTGGGATTACAGGCACAAGCCATCACGCCCGGCTAATTTTTGTATTTTTAGTAGAGACAGGGTTTCGCCATGTTGGCTAGGCTGGTCTCGAACTCCTGACCTCAGGTGATCCACCCGCCTTAGCCTCCCAAAGTGCTGGGATTACAGGCGTGAGCCACTGTTCCCGGCCTAATCATACTTTAAAATGATTACTTCATGGGCGTTTTTACATAGCATATTGATATTTTGATTGTAAATATATTGTGCAGAAGATTTGCAAAAATATTTCACAGTCCTAACACTCAGAGATAACTACTCTTAAAAAAAGTGGTGTATTTCCTTTTAGTCTTTCTTTCACCCTCTGTATAAGTGTATAGGATATTTTAACTTCAATTTAATTTTTGATTGGTGGAATTCTAGGCATTGTATTCCAGTGAAGTGAAAACCTTTGCAGGATAGAGGGAGATATTCTAGGACTGAAATTTTTTATATTATTTAATCATACTTAGAAGTCCATTTCCAAATCTGTTTTCCCATGTTCTTCCCATTTTTTGTTTTCTCTTTCTTTTGAGCTCATAAATTCTCTAAAAATTCCGTGTTTCTCTTCATGGTTTCCATGGCAATAAGAGCATCCTCTTTAATGATAGGATGTAGGAGGCAAGATCAAAGGTGAATACACAGACACACATCACACACGTGGTTATTTCTAAGTCAGGGACTGCCTATGATTGCAAAGTCTCATTTTTTTAATTCTCTTTTCATCACTTTTGCAGAATGCATGATGTGTTTGCAGAATATGAACTGTGACACATTTCTGGTTGTTGCATGCTAGGTTTGTTGGTTAGCCATCATTTAGTAGCATTCTGTAGCTATGTCATATTTAACTTTTTCTTTATTGTACATTTAAAAGATTTCTTTTGTTTATTTTGTTTGCATGTTCCACTTTAGTGTTTTAAACACTAAAACTTCTTCCATATATTGCCATGATATACGCTTCTTTCATGTATAAACTAGAATTCTGAACTAAGGGTTGCTACTGGAATTTAGTTAATCATTTGATGATCTTATCCCACTAATAGGGAATAAAATACAGTGTAAAATCATCTTATTGAAAAGCCAACTTTGACATACAAATATGTTGTTATAGTTATAAAAGTGTCAATCACATCTGTGGCAGAGCCGCTTCTTAACTGTAGAGAAGTGAGAAACCACAACCTCCGTATAGTCTTAGCTTTATAAGCACGTATTCTCAGCCTCCAGAATGACTTGCAAGATTATTTTAAATCTGTTTTAAACCTGTTGGTCAGTCAGTATATTGTGTTACCACATTTTTACCAATTTGATAACAGTTCTAATTATTCAGTGCTATGTTGCCACTTCCTAGGGAAAAACATTCTATTCTTTGCTTATGGGAATTTTTAAGAGGCTGAAAAATACATATATGTGGGAAACTGTATGGTCTGCTTTTGATTAATTCCTTATATTTGTGCAATATATTTTTAACAGGCGTGATAAAGCGGAATTGGGAATATATATGTAGCCATGATAAAGAAAAAACGAAGATCCTAGGAGACAAAAATGTTGATCCCAAATGTGAAGACAGTGAGAACAAGTTTGACTTTTCAGTGATGTCCTATAATATACTTTCACAAGATTTACTGGAAGATAACTCTCACCTTTATAGACATTGCCGGCGGCCAGTATTACACTGGAGTTTTAGGTTTCCCAATATTCTGAAAGAAATTAAACACTTTGATGCAGACGTAAGTGCAAAATATTATTGAAATTCTTCACATAAGAAAAAGTTGGGGCCGGGCATAGTGGCTCATGCCTGTAATCCCAGCACTTTGGGAGGCTGAGACAGGCGAATCACCTGAGGTCGGTAGTTCGAGACCAGCCTGACCAACATGGAGAAACCCCGTCTCTACTAAAAAATACAATATTAGCCAGGCTTGGTGGCGCATGCCTGTAATCCCAGCTACTCAGGAGGCTGAGGCAGGAGAATCACTCGAACCCAGGAGGTGGAGGTTGCGGTGAGCTGACATTGCGCTATTGCACTCCAGCCTGGGCAACAAGAGTGAAACTCTGCCTCAAAAAAAAAAAAAAAGAAAAAGAAAAAGTTGGGTTACATGTTTCATTTGTGCATTTATGAACTAAATGGTTTTCTCCGTTTTGTTTGTGGGGTAAGAAAGGAATGTGTTTAAGAATAATGATGGAATAAGTCTTAATAAGGTATGACTTTCAGAGAGGCATTTGTTAGTGGTTGCTGGTGTGAATAATCATCTAACTTTTCAAAAAGGATCCAAAACGTTTTTAAGTATGGGTCAGTTTTGAGACAGAAACTGGCAGCATATTAAGTATTCAGTAAATATTAACTTTGATTTAAAGTTTCAGTAATTCATGCAAAAATGTCACCTACCTGATAGCATTCAAAGAAATCAGCCTCTTAAGACCTGATAGTACCAATGAACACGTAAAACCCGAAAAAATATTCTGACATGTAAGCTAAGAATATTTCCTTTAGAATATAATAATTTTGAGTACTAAGGGAGCTCCATGTGATTGAGGGCCAGAGTTTTGAGATTGATCAAAATTCGGAAACATTAATTTGGTAGATCTATAACAAGAAAAAAGGATGTCTTTTATTTCAATTATTATCAGGTGTGGAATTTTAGAAGCCAGCTTTTAGATATTTTAAGATAAAAGCACCAGGAAATTCATAGTTGCATCTCTGTGTTCTAATTCAAGCTATTTTTTTCTTCCAAGGTACTTTGTTTGCAAGAAGTTCAAGAAGATCATTATGGAGCAGAGATTAGGCCAAGTTTGGAATCACTGGGTACAGTGTAACTCTTTTTTGTTTTTTTTTTTTTTTCTTTTTTGAGACAGGGTCTCAGTCTGTCGCCCAAGCTGGAGTGCAGTGGCACAATCATGGCTCACTACAGCCTCAACCTCCTGGGCTCAAGTAATCCTCTCATGTCAGCTTCCTGAGATGTGTGCCACCATGCCCGGCTAATTATTTAATTTTTTTTTATAGAGACAAGGCAATGTAACTTATATCTTAGCCAAATTTACTTTTGAAAATTCATGTGTCGTTAAGATATAACTTGCTAACAAAGATGTGTGGCATATTTTGGCTAAAAATCTTAATTTTAAAAAATTGATTTCAAAGAGTCAGGAAAAGGTTGAGGTACTCTCTGGAAACTTTTGTGTTGGAGTATAATTTTAATTCAAACAGAAAGATGTGTAAGAATCTCTTAGTAACTCCCTTTCCTAGGAGTTGTTCAATCCACCTCTAGACCTATTAGATTCTGAGCTCCATGAGGTCAGGGACCATTTTGTCTCTTTCATCATTATAATACCAGTGCCTACCAGTGTCTACCTAATGGATAGATGCCAAAAACCTGTTTGACAGATAAACACTTCTAGAAACAAGTTATCTGTGGTCCCACATACTTGAGAAATGTGCCTGCTTTGCATTCATTAATTTAGCAAAATTTTTTTTTTTTTTTTTTTTGAGACAGACTCTCTCTGTTGCCTAGGCTGGAGTGTAGTGATGCAATCTTGGCTCACTGCAAGCTCCACCTCCCAGGTTCATGCCGTTCTCCTGCCTCAACCTCCCTAGTCGCTGGGACTGCAGGCGCCCGCCACCACGCCCAGCCAATTTTTTGTGTTTTTTAGTAGAAACAGGGTTTCACCGTGTTAGCCAGGATGGCCTTGATCTCGTGACCTCGTGATCCGCCTGCCTTGGCCTCCCAAAGTGCTGGGATTATAGGCATGAGCCACCGCGCCCGGCCTTCATTCAGCAATTTTTTTTTCGAGTGTCTACTATATACCATGCACTATTCTAGGGAGTGAGGTTATAGCACTGGGCAAAAAAGATGTAAAAAATTTCTCCCTCATCTGGAGTGTACCTTCTAGTGGAGAAAGGCTAACCAAATAAATAAGTAAATAGCATATTAAGTAATGATAGTTTTCTGGAGAAAAGCAGGAAAGTGGAATGGGAGAGGTTTCAGTTTTAAACAAAATGATCAGACAAGGTGACATTTGAACAAATATTTGAAGGTGAAGGAATAAGCTATGCTTAGAACATTCTAGGCAACAGAAATAGCAAGGGAAAGGCCCTGAGGTTGGAGTGTGTTAAGGCAAGTGAGGAGGCCAGCGAGGTTGGAATGAAGTGAGGGGGAAGGAGTTATAAGCAAAAAGATCAGGAATATAGGGTGGAGAGAGTGTGAGAATAGATTATTGAAAGTCTTTACTGTTATTGCCTTGACCAAGTTTTACTAGGATGGCAATGGGAGACTGATAATACACATTAGCATATCAAGGGCTGAAGTCTGCATATAAAGAGGCCTGTTAGACCTAGTGTCAAACGTTTTTTATTCCAATGTTTATTGACATCCTACATTACTAATAGACCCAGTGTCAAACGTTTTTTATTCCAATGTTTATTGACATCCTACATTACTAATGTTTTGCAGAATACAGTTTGGTAAACATTGTTCAGAAGTATCAGGTGAGCTGTGTTTTGACAAATATATAAAAGCAGTCATTTGTTTTAAATTCATTTGTTTCTTATAGGTTATCACTGTGAATATAAGATGCGGACAGGAAGGAAACCTGATGGCTGTGCTATTTGCTTCAAACATTCCAAATTTTCACTCTTGTCAGTGAACCCAGTGGAATTCTTCCGCCCTGATATTTCTCTGTTGGACAGAGACAATGTTGGATTAGTTTTACTCTTGCAGCCCAAAATTGCATGTGCTGCCTCTCCTGCGATCTGTGTAGCAAATACCCATCTGTTGTATAATCCAAGGCGAGGTGATATTAAGCTGACCCAATTGGCAATGCTACTGGCAGAGATTTCCAGTGTTGCCCACCAGAAAGATGGCAGCTTCTGCCCTATTGTTATGTGTGGTGACTTTAATTCTGTTCCTGGTTCTCCACTATATAGTTTTATAAAGGAAGGAAAATTGAATTATGAAGGACTTCCCATAGGAAAGGTAAGTGCTTGCTCCATTGTTAGTAGGAAGTGGACATAGTTGCTCTGCTCATGATAATGTGAAGATAGTCATTACATGGCTGCTTAAAAACCTTGGATGATCCAGTACCCTCACTTTATCAAACTGATTTTCCATGACTTCTTATTTTTATTGTTTTGAGATGGAGTCTCCCTCTGTCACCCAGGCTGGAGGCTGGAGTGCAGTGTCATGATCTCAGCGCACTGTCAAGTTCTGCCTCCCGGGTTCAAGTGATTCTCCTGCCTCAGCCTGCTAAGTAGCTGGGATTACAGGTGTGCGCCACCACACCTGGCTAATTTTTGTATTTTTAGTAGAGACAGGGTTTCAGCTTGTTGACCAGGCTGGTCTCGAACTCCTTACCTCATGATCCACCCGCTTCGGCCTTCCAAAGTGCTGGGATTACAAGCATGAGCCACTGTGCCCAGCCACGTCTAATAAATAATTATTTTCATTTGGTTGATTTTCATCTCTTTCATCTGTCTGTGGCAACATACTGCTTGGAGGAATTAACAGGCAGCAAAAAAAAAAAAAAAGTATTGACAGACATGGATACTTCACAAATAAGTAACACAAGGTGGCAGGATAGAATTTGGAAAGCTGGATGTGGGCAAAATAGTAATTCAACATTTATTATATAAGTTTCCCTTGTATAATAATAAATATTTTCTTTAGCTTAGCGCAATTTAGCTCATGTAATTATTTTTATTGTGCTTTCCTTTCCTTACTTTAGATCATTTGATCTTCAGTATATTTACCAAAATAAGCTCTCCACCACTAGAGTTTTCAGTGATAGTTTAAAATTATTTATTTATCATTATTATTTTGAGATGGATGGAGTGTTGCTCTTTTGCCAGGCTGGAGTGCAAAGGTGTGATCTTGGCTCACTGCAACCTCTGCCTCCCAGTTTCAAGCAATTCTGCTGCCTCAGCCTCCCAAGTAGCTGGGACTACAGGCGTACGCCACCACACCTGGCTAATTTTTTATATTTTTAGTAGAGACGGGGTTTCACAGTGTTAGCCAGGATGGTCTCGAACTCCCAACCTCAGGTGATCTGGAGGTTCACCTCGGCCTCCCAAAGTGCTGGGATTACAGGCATGAGCCACCGTGCCCAGATAGTTTAAAATTTTATAAAAGTTAATCTCTGTTAGTACAGGTATACCTCATTTTATTGTGCTTTGCTTTATTGAGCTTCAACCATACTGCATTTTACAAAATTGAAGTTTCATAGCAACCCTGCCTTAAACAGCTCTATCGGTGCCATTTTTCCAACAGCATGTGCTCAATTCCTGTCTCTGCCACATTTTGGTGACTCTTGCATTACTCAAACATTTTCATTATTATTACATCTGTTATGTTGATCCCAGATTAGTGATCTTCGATATTACTATTATAATGGTTTTGGGTGTTATGAACTGTACCCATATAAAATGATGAACTTAATTGATAAGTGTGTTTTGACTGGTCCACTAATCATCTCTCCCCCTCTACTTGGGCCTCTATATTCCCTGAAGCACAACAATATTGAAACTAGGCCAAGTAATGGCCCTGCAGCACACTCTAAGTGGTCAAGTAAAAGGAAGACTCACATGTCTCACTTTGAATCAAAAGCTAGAATTGATTAAGCTTAGCAAGGAAGGCATTTTGAAAGCTGAGAGGCCAAAAGCTAGGCCTCTTGCACCAAACAGCAAAGTTGTGAATGCAAAGGAAAAGTTCTTGAAGGAAATTAGAAGTGCTACTCCAGTGTATGAAGGCATAATAAGAAAACAAAACAGCCTTATTGCTGATATGGAGAAAGCTTGAGTGGTCTGGATAGAAGATCAAACCAGCTACAGCATTCCCTTGAATCAAAGCCTAATCCTGAGCAAGGCACTAAGTCTCTTCAATTTTATGAAGGCTGAGAGAGATAAGGAGGCTGCAGAGAAGAAGTTGGAAGTTGACAGAGTTTAATTTGCGAGGTTGAAGGAATGAAGCCATCTCCATAACATAAAAGTGCAGGTAAAGCAACAAGTGCTGCTGATGTAGAAGCTACAGTGGGTTATCCAGAAGATCTAGCTAAGATCGTTGATGAAGGTGGCTACACTAAATAATAGTTTGTTTTTTTTTTTTTTGGAGACAGAGTCTCACACTATTGCCCAGGCTGGAGTGCAGTGACACAATCTCAGTTCACTACAACCTCCGCCTCTTGGGTTCAAGCGATTCTGCTTCAGCCTCCCAAGTAGCTGGGATTACAGGTGCATGCCTCCATGCCGGGCTAATTTTTAAATATTTTTTGGTAGAGATGGGGTTTCACCATGTTGCCCAGGCTGGTCTCGAACTCCTGGGCTCAAGCAGTCCTCCTGCCTCAGTCCCTCAAAGTGTTGGGATTACAGGTGTGAGCCACCGCACCTGGCCAACAATAGATTTTTAATGTGGATGAAACCACTTTCTGTTGCAAGAAGATGCCATGTAGGACTTTTCATAGCTAGAAAGAAGAAGTCAGTGCCTGGTTTCAAAGGACAGGCTGACTCTTTTGTTAGGAGCTAATGTAGCTTGTTATTTAAAGTCAGCGTTGGTCAACCATTCTGAAAATCCTAGGGCACTTAAAAATTATGCTAAATCCACTCTACCTCTGCTCTATCAATGGAAAAACAAAGCTTGGGGATGACAGTGCATCTGTTTATGGCACAGAATATTTTAAGCACACTGCCGAGACCACTACTCAGAAAAACAGATTCCTTTCCAAAGATTACTGTTCATTCACAAGGCACCTGGTCACCCAAGAGCTCTGATGAAGATGTACAAGGAAATGAGTGTTGTTTCATGCCTGCTAACACGGCATCCATTCTGCAGCCGGAATCAAGGAGTAATTTTGTATCTACGGGTCTCCTTATTTAAGAAATACATTTCATAGGCTATAGCTGCCATAGAAGTGATTTCTCTGATAGATCTGGGGAAAGTAAATTGAAAACCTGGAAAGGATTCAGCAGCCTAAATGCTATTCAGAACATTCGTGATTCATGGGAGGAAGTCAAAATATAACCATTAAAAGGAGTTTGGTAGAAGTTGATTCCAACCCCCATGAATGACTTTGAGGGGTTAAAGACTTCAGTGGAGGAAGTAACTGTAGATGTGGTGGAAGTAGCAAGAGAACTAGAATTACTAGAATTAGAAGTGGAGCCTGAAGAATTAACTGAATTGTTTCAATCTCATGATAAAACTTAAATAGATGAGGAGTTGCTTCTTATAGATGAGCAGAGTATTTTCTTGAGATGCAATCTATTCCTGGTGAAGATGCTGTGAACATTGCTGAAATGACAACAAAGGATTTTAAAAGTTACGTAAATTTAGTTGATAAAACATTGGCAAGGTTTCCAATTTTGAAAAAAGTTCTACCATGGATAAAGTGCTGTCAAACAGCATCACGTGCTACAGAAAAATCTTTTATGAAAGGAAGCATCAGTGGCTGCAGCAAATTTCACTGTTGTCTTATTTTTAAGAAATTGCCACAGCCAACCCCAACCTTAAGCAACCATCACCCTGATCAGCCAGCAGCCATTATTATCTAGGCAAGACCCTCCACCCGTAAAAAGATGATGACTCACTGAAGGCTCAGATGATTGTTAGGATATTTTAACAATAAAGTATTTTTAAATTAAGGTATGTATTTTCTTAGGCATAATGCTATTACACACTTAATAAACTACAGTATAGTATAAACACAATTTATATGCACTGGGAAACTGAAAAAATTATGTGACTTGCTTTATTGAGATACTCACTTTATTGTGGTGGCCTGGAACCAAACCTGCGGTATCTCTGAGCATGCCTGTATTTGATACAATAGGAACTATATTGCTGGTAGTAAAAAAGGATGAGTAGTATTAGTCCAAAGCGATAGATCATTTGTATGTCCAAACTAAAGAAAAACATGTATGGGAAAAAGATTGTCATTTTTATGTAAATGATAAGTGCTTTCTGAATTGTATTTGAAGAAAAGAAGATTTTATAAGGCCAAAGAATCACTTAATATAATGAATAAAGGGTAATAATTTACCACTTTTGGATTACCTTTTATTTAAGACCTAAACTTTTCAATTCATAAACTATTTAAAATATTTTCACTTAAGATACCTGTTGAAATTTTGTTTAGGTATCTGGCCAGGAACAGTCTTCACGGGGACAAAGAATTTTATCTATTCCAATTTGGCCCCCAAACCTAGGTATCTCACAGAACTGTGTGTATGAGGTACAGCAGGTACCAAAAGTAGAAAAGACAGGTAAGTGTTTGTAATACATTTTGGCAGTCTGCTGGGTAATCATGTTCCCTTTGAAGACATAAAACTTAAGTTTTTAAAAAGATAAAATCCCAGGGATGAATATTCATGTATAAAAATATATAGTTATTGATTCTTTTTCTTAAGACCTCTAAATTTACTTTTTTAAAGTTGAACTTCCAGAATTATCTGTGCATGATTTACTTGCATGTTGCTTTGGAATTGTTTGCATTTTTTTATTTTTCCGAATTCTGGAGGCCATCAAAATATATAGATTCCAGAATGAAACATGTAACTAGGCATCTTTCTAACCTAGATAAGTCTTAAATATTGTTTCTGGAGTAAGATGATGGTATTAAGGCAAACTAGAACAAAACTATATTAATAAAATTAATATATTTTCCTCTATTCTTACAGACAGTGATCTGACACAAACACAACTGAAGCAAACAGAGGTCCTAGTGACAGCTGAAAAGTGAGTTCTGGAAAGTAAAAGGATACATTTGCTAACTTTAGTTGAATAAAAAACTCATTTCTCAAAAATCACTTGGATAAAAAAATTAAGGTGATAATATTCCATGCTGGTGAAGAGTGCCGGCCCTTAAGTCAAATAGGCCTGAGTTCCAGTCCTGACTCTGCTGTGTTTTAACTGAATAATTTTAAGCAAGAAACTTAACATCTCTGAGGTTCAGTTTCTTTGTCTGTAGTTCGGGTTGTTGTGAGGATTAGATGAGACAAAGCATATAAAGCACAATGTTTGAAACATAGTTAAGTGCCTAGGTAGTATTAGGAAGGGAAACAGCTTGTTTGTGGACCTGGACCAGCTCAAGTACTCTTTGAAATTCACATACTTAAACAAAGGTCAAGATCACAGAAACATATCTCTCAGATATCAAGAGGACCTTTAGTTGTCTTTGATTTACTAAATCTCAAAACTGTCTATAAGAGAATTGATCCAAAAATGAATATGCCAGTTGAAAAGATGATCATTTAAATTTATCTCTTGAACTGTAGGAAAAGATTGTCAGAGGGGTAAAGATGCTGGGATTCTTCATTAAAGAAATAGGAATATTTGGGGCTATGGTTGAGAAATGGATACATGTTAATAAAGCAGGACAGAGACTTAAATCTTGGGGAGATTCTTGAAATATCTTGCTTGTTTTATATTGTGGCTACTTTATAGGTTTTTGTTTTAACATTTAAGTTTAGGAACAAATTCTCATTCATTTTATCTGCCTCTCAATCTTTATTTTGTATACCTTGTTTTGAGAAAATATTACTACATAAATAAGAACTAGTAAGAATGGAAGCAAGTCTTTAAAAATTTTTTTAAATGAGTATTTAAAAATTAATGATTAAACCTTTCAATAGAGTAAAAACTTCTTTGAATAAGATTAATAAGGAGGCTAATCTAACAAGTACTTAGTTTTGAGTAATCCTTAAATCTTTTTATAACAATATAGGATATGAAAAAAGATACTGGCTGGCATGTTGGCTCACGCCTGTAACCTCAACACTTTGGGAGGCCAGGGCGGGAGGATTGCTTGAGCCCAGCAGTTTGAGACCAGCCTGGGCAAGACAGTGAGACCCTGCCTCTATTTTAAAAAAAAGAAAAAAATAAAACATTCTGGCTGGGCGCGGTGGCTCATACCTGTAATCCCAGCACTTTGGGAGGCTGAGACGGGTGGATCACGAGGTCAGGAGTTCAAGAGCAGTAATGCCAAGATGGTGAAACCCAATCTCCACTAAAAATACAAAAAATTAGCCAGGCGTGGTGGCAGGCACCTGTAATCCCAGGGAGGCTGAGGCAGAGAATTGCTTGAACCAGAGGGGTGGAGGTTGCAGTGAGCCAAGATCGCGCCACTGCATTCCAGCCTGGGCGACAAAGCAAGACTCCGTCTCAAAATAATAACAATAATAATATTAAAAAATAAAACAGATACTTTACTTGCCCTTGGTGTCTATCTAAAAATTAAAAGAAAAAAAGAGGCCGGGCACAGTGGCTCATACCTTTAATCCCAGCACTTTGGGAGGCCGAGGCAGGCGGATCATGAGGTCAGGAGATTGAGACCATCCTGGCTAACATGGTGAAACCGCATCTCTACTGAAAATACAAAAATTAGCTGGGCGTGGTGACGGGCGCCTGTAGTCCCAGCTACTCGGGAAGCTGAGGCAGGAGAATGGTGCGAACCTGGGAGGCGGAGATTGCAGTGAGCTGAGATCGCGTCACTGCACTCCAGCCTGGGTGACAGAGCAAGACTCTGTCTCATAAAAAAAAAAAGATACTTTTTAGTATCTATATATACATACAGAGTGTTTATATGCATAGCTTATATCTGTAAACTGAATAATTGATAGTAAAATAACAGTTTGCAGAAGACCTATTTTTATTTATTATTTTTATTTGAGAGTCAGTCTCACTGTCATCCAGGCTAGAGTGCAGTGACATGATCTTGGCTCACTGCAGCCTCCACCTCCTGGGCTCAAGCAATTCTCCTACGTTAGTCTCCCAAGTAGCTGAGACCACAGGCATGGGCCACCATGTGCAGCTAATTTTCTTAGTTTTTTTTTCTTTTGTAGAGAGGAGGTCTCACTGTGTTGCCCAGGCTGGTCTCGAGCTCCTGAGCTCAAGCAGTCTTCCTGCCTTGGCTTCCCAAAGTGCTGGGATTACAGGTGTGAGCCACCACGCCCGGCCCTATTTGTGTTTAATATTATAAATCCTTAGACATAAAAAGTTGCTAAAACTTAGAGGGCATTTTTAAGGATTTACCTTTGTTCCTGACAGATGAACACTTTAAAAGCAAGGGAAACATCTTCATCTACATATTCTCAGCACCGGAGATAGTGCCTAGAACTTAGAAGGTGTTTGGTAAATGTTTGTTGGATAAGTTTTTCAAAATTGTATTTTCCTTCAAGGCGTAAAAGATCCTTATGATTCATAAAGTATCACTAGAAAATTATCTTTAAACCTTTTACTCATAACATCACATGCATTATATTTGTGCATGGGGCAAATGTAATAAACCATTAGAGAAGCTGTTTTAAGATGCAGTACAAAATTATCTCATATGTCATAGCAAGAAAAATTAGAATATGGCCTCTCTGTCATCAGAAGTCTAGGGGATTCCAAATAGTGTTTCTGAAGACCCCCTTGATTCTCTTTCTTAAAAACACAATGAAACTTCTACGCTGTTTTAGAATACAGGTTCTTTAGTAAGTGGAGGCATTCACACGTGTTATAAATAATGAACACATTAGTATGTAAATTATAGAGCTTTTTTTTAAGCCACATTTATGATGGCTTTATTGATGGGTTTTAGATATCACTGCATAAGTAAATTAATACTAAATTATGATATGGTCTATTTAAATAAAGCTTGTCCTAATGTCTGGTCTTAGTCTAGAAATTAAATGAAAGAACTTCAGATAGGAGGAATTCTTGAAGTTATAAAAAACTTGAATACTAAACACTTCTTCTTTTCTATTTAGATTATCTTCAAATTTACAGCACCATTTCAGCTTGTCATCTGTTTATTCACATTACTTTCCTGACACTGGAATTCCAGAAGTGACCACTTGTCATTCCCGAAGTGCCATAACTGTGGATTATATTTTCTACTCTGCAGAAAAGGAAGATGTTGCTGGACACCCAGGTAAGGAATGCATGTAATCTTAAATTCTGCTAGAGAGCACAGTAGCTAAAACCTCAAGGTTAAAGTTAAGAAAGCTCTCTAAACATACAGTTGAAGTTCTAGATCTAGAAGGTAAAAATATTTTGAAATAGACAGATTGGTAATATCTTTGAATAAATCAGTTGATTACTTGCATATGAGGGAGGCAATAAAACACATCCAAGCAAATTATTAACCAAGAATTACATTATCAGTCCTACCCTCCAGTTCCAGTCAGCCTCTGAGTTATAGGTCTTTCATATTGCCCTTTCTTTTTACTTGCCATAAATTTACTGTTTTTCCTGTGACAGGAACTGAGTATGTTGTTAATGGTCATCATAGTTTTGTGCTTAAATTTTACGGAGGCATGCTGCCTTCATTGGAGGACCATAGTTACGCTGCCAGCAACACAGCTTATGCTGTCATGTTGACTCTGGAATATTGGATTTTTCTGAAGAGGAAAAGTATATATATATATATATATATATATATATATATATATATATATATGTACTTTTTTTTTTTTTTTTTTTTGAGACAAAGTCTTACTCTGTTACCCAGGCTAGAGTGCAGTGGCGGGATTCTCAGCTCACTGCAGCCTCTGCCTCTTGGGTTTAAGTGACCTTCCCACCTCAGCTTCCCGAGTAGCTAAGACTACAGGGACGAGCCACCATGCCTGCCTAATTTTTGTAATTTTTGTAGAGACAGGGTTTCACCATGTTGCCCAGGCTGGTCTTGAACTCCTGGGTTCAAGCAACCCGGCCATCTCAGCCTCCCAAAGTGGCTTGGATTACGGGCATGAGCCTCCACATTCGGTCAGAAAAGTCTATATTATTACTAGGTGTTTTCAAAAAGTGAAGGTGATAAAAGTTTTCTTTGTGCGCCTCAATGAAAATCAGGTTTTAAACATTAGCCAGAGGATTTAAAGTGGAGAAGAAAATGCAGTTTAAGATTACTGGAAGTACAAAAATATCATTAAGAAAACTTTGGAATGTGGGCAGCTTTTTCTTTTCTGAGTTTTTCATTTTTTTTCTCTTCCATTTTTTTTTTAATGCTTCTTGTTCTTTACCCTTTTCCCCTCTGTTTGTTCCCCCCTCCTTCTGGGAATAACCTTATTAGTAACACTCAGGAGATGACTTACCCCTGCCACTAGATCTACTCTACAAAATATGCCTGCTGCTTTGAATTTATAGTAAGGTTTCATAGTTGTCATGCTGACAGAAGTTCACTAGGTGGCGGGAGAGTGTTACCGATCAGCATTTCAAATTTCTTTTTTTTTTTTTTTTTTAATTAATTTATTATTATTATACTTTAAGTTGTAGGGTACATGTGCATAACGTGCAGGGTTGTTACATATGTATACTTGTGCCATGTTGGTGTGCTGCACCCATCAACTCGTCATTTACATCAAGTATAACTCCCAATGCAATCCCTCCCCCCTCCCCCCTCCCCATGATAGCATTTCAAATTTCTTAACGATAAGAGCGTGTCATCTTTTACTCTACTTCTGTGGGTGCTGACTCGGGACTAAGTTATACTAATTTATTCTCCATTCACCTTATAAACTTCTGCAGGGCTGTGGCCCGGTATCTCTGGTTTTATGCAACTACAGAATGGTTGCTGGATGAGTTTCTTATGTAGTTGTCAATCACAAATTACTCTTAACATTCTTAAGTATTTGATTTATATTTTCTTCTAAAGATTGCTTACAGTTACAGAGCTGGAACTAGAAACAGTATCTCAAACTGCTGTGTGTTAGGTAATTACAATTAGGTTATAACTCAATATTAAGCTTGAATATTCTAAAAACTGTTTCATAGTTTTTAGCCTTCTGGAGGGGCCTCAAGTTCTATATGTATTTGGAGAAAAGACTTGTATGATTAATTTACAATAACCTGTTGACAGTTTTACTAAATATGTATGTGCTTCTTTAGGAGCTGAAGTTGCTTTGGTTGGTGGCTTGAAACTTCTAGCTAGACTGTCACTTCTTACAGAACAAGACTTATGGACTGTTAATGGACTTCCAAATGAAAATAACTCTTCAGATCATCTGCCTTTATTGGCAAAGTTCAGACTTGAGCTCTGACTTCTTTGATCACATACTAATTTTCTTTCCAATTTGTATTGTTTTTCAAAGAATGTAAAGTTCTTAAGTGTATGCATGTTGTTTATTTTTGCACTGTGGAGTTTCTGAGGAGGTTATGTTAGATGCTTTGAAACTCTGTATCAGAAGAAACAACTTTATAACAATTTTTTTAATAATGAAAAATATTTTTCTGACAAGTGAGATCTAAATACTCTTTATTGTAAAAGAGATGTAAAGGTTTTGTATTCTAAATCCTAGTAAAATTGACAGTGATTTTTAAATATAATGCATCTTCCTTTGTCTGCTTGTAAAAAAATTTCATTTTATAAATTTTGGTGAGCTCTGTAGTGGATCCAAAATATCTTTGAGTTCTTGCAAACTACAAGCGGTTTCTTTCCAGAAGGCTTGATTTCCTTAGGAGACCCCTCTATTGAGTTCTAAATAGTTTATCTTAGAAATCCTTGGGTCATTCACAGGTACCCAACCAGCCATTGTTTAGTTTGTTTTTTGAAGGGTTTGATAATGCTTTTTAAGTTGTACAGAATGCTTAATCCATCATATTACTGTCCTGAGCCATGTAATATGCCTGCATCGTGTTGGGGAAATGTTTGGGAAATGTAAGTCAGCATAACGTGTAAAGCTCACTCTTTCACCCTGGAACAGACAGAGGTGGGCTTAATAGAGGCAGAGACTGGGGATATACCTTTGTTTCCCTAGCATTTTTATTTATTTATTTTTAATTTATTATTATTTTTTTTTGAGATGGAGTTTCACTCTTGTTGTCCAGGCTGGAGTGCAATGGTGCGATCTCTGCTCACTGCAACCTCTGCCTCCTAGGCTCAAGCGATTCTCCTGCCTCAGCCTCCCGAGTAGCTGGGATTACAGGCATGCGCCACCACTCCCGGCTTATTTTGTATTTTTAGTAGAAACAGGCTTTCTCCATGTTGGTTAGGCTGGTCTCAAACTCCCGAGCTCAGGTGATCTGCCCAACTCAGCCTCTCAGTGCTGGGATTACAGGCGTGAACCACTGCAGCTGGCAGCATTTTTTAAAAATTCAGTTTTAAGATCTCTGGGTTAGGGGAGAGATTTTATTTTACTGAACCAGTTCTGTAGAAATTTATTTTATTAGGAAATTTGTCTTTGGAACAAAATGGCAGCTATAAAATTGTTTTTGTTATGCCTCAGAAATATGAGGAAGCCTGTAAAACTCTAGTGGGAAGATATTAACTTGGAGTCCTAATACTCTGTAAATAGTCATTAAACTGTTGGTTTTAGTGGTTTTGTTTCTAAAATGTTTTCTTTTACAGTGATGCACCAGTGTGAGATGGTGCTGACACTTTCTATGAAGTGGTTATGAGTAGGTTTAATAAATCCTATATACAAGTGTTTGAATTGATTTTAAAACATAAAAAGTGGAAATTTCCTTTTTTGTAGACAGTAGGAACAAGGAATTACATACATTTTTACTAAGTAGTAATTTTACACTGAATTATAAATGTTTTTACAGTGAGTTTTATTAATAGAATGCTTCACCTTAAATTGGAAAATAATAATAGTCTTGGACTAAGTCTTTGTACTAAAGCATTTGCTATAATTATTTTTAAAAAAACAGATGAAAACCTCAAAGAAGGCATGTGGATTATAAGATTTATCTAGTAAAAATTGTAATTGAATATGTTTAAATATTTAATTTCTCACTTTGGGGGGGTTTTTGTTTTTTAGACGGCATCTCACGCTGTCACCCAAGCTGGAGTGCAGTGGCGCGATCTTGGCTCGCTGCAACCTCCGCCTCCTGGGTTCAAGCAATTCTCCTGCCTCAGCCTCCCCAGTAGCTGGGATTACAGGTGTGCACCACCACGACCAGCTAATTTTTGTATTTTTAGTAGAGATGGAGTTTCACCATGTTGGCCAGGCTGGTCTTGAACTCCTGACCTCAGGGGTGATCCACCTGCCTCAGGCTCCCAAAGTGCTGTGAGTACAGGCATGAGCCACCACTCCTGGCCTTTGGGGAGATTTTAATTGCAGTATTAACTATAGTTCCAAGATTTCCCACATTTTATAGTAGTAGTTTACAGAATATTATGTGCCCTAATTAGCAGATACAGACATTATCAAATTATAATGATAGTATAATTTGATAGTATAATAATCCCCTTTTTAGTACTGGGGAAAAGAAAAATGAAAATTCATTAGTTAATTACTGCCTTGTGTTGTGTGAATTTATTAACAAATAACATTATTACATATAGGTCATTGTTAACAAACGAACATCCCTGAAAACCTCTGTGAAAAGTTTTTATATCCTGATTAATATATTCTGGCCCATTTTTCATGTGCTTCACTTTGATAGAGTTAATCCATAAAATTGCTCCCTACTTTAGCTTATCAAATGAAGTATTATTTTGTGGACTGGAGGCCAGAAAGTCAATGTGAGCTTCTCACAGGTTTTTAAAGCTCCACTAAAAATAATTATCCACTTGTCTTTACTTTTGTTGACCAGAATAGTTGGTAACTCTGCCGGAGCCTCTACTTACCTGCCAAAAGCAATTAAATCTGGTTAATGCCTGAAACCAAATCTCTCAGTCTCAAGTGTTATACTATACAAGTTTTAAATGGAAAGGTAAACTGTGGAGTAATGAAATTTTGGTTTTACTGTACATTTTGCTATCAAGATAATATGCATGTTTGAAATCTTGTCTTTATTTGTAATTCAGTTACTGTCTGCTTTTAACCATTTGCTTTCCTAAAGAAAGTTTGAGATCCAGAGAGTTCAAGGGATTGGGGAAAGAGAGGCGTCAAGTCATTTGCACTTTGTACCTGTAAGTTATGTAATAAACTATTATACTCATACTTCTGTGCCTGAAGGTTTTGTGGTAGGTATACTGAGATGTATAAGCTGTCCTGTTGCCTTTACTAAACTATTTCATTGCTCTTTTCAGCCATTTTTACTTAGGGTGGTGCTAAAAGATGAGTGAATTGAGATGTGTCAAAATAGAGTAATAGAGTAGTTTTTAATATAGAGTCTGCAGATTGTGAAAGAAGGGTGAAAGAATGATAAACAGGTTCACTAGAATAAGTATATAATACGATGACCAAAAAAAATCACACCATCTTACTTTTTTTTCTTTCTTTTTTTTTTTTTTTTGAGACTGAGTCTTGCACTGTTGCTTGGGCTGGAGTGTGTCGGCAGGATCTCAGCTCACTGCAACCTCCGCCTCCCAGGTTCAAGCGATTCTCCTGCTTCAGCCTCCCAAATACTTGGGATTACAGGTGCCCGCCACTATGCCTGGCTAATTTTTTGTATTTTTAGTAGAGACAGGGTTTCACCATGTTGGTCAGGCTGGTCTCGAACTCCTGACCTCAGGTGATTCCCCCGCCTCGGCCTCCATAGTGCTGGCATTACAGGCTTGAGCCGCTGAGCCCCGCTGCAACTTACATATTTAGAAGAAAAACAATGGTTAAGTTTCCAGGATGGTTTTATTAAAGTCCCATGCTGTGTTAGAAACATACAAGTGATGAGAAAAACATTAACTCGAAACATGCACTTATCTGGCATTCTCTAAAATACCATTATACAAGTTTTCATTTACTTAGAAAAATACCCACTAAAACAATCACAGTTCTTCTTAAAGATTTAAAAAAAATGTATTGGCCAGAACAAAGTCCAAGAGAATAAACAAAGTTCTGAATTGTATGTCAAAAAAACTGTACAAGGTTGTACATAAAACTATAGCTTACAAAAGCCTCAGGTATAGTAAGAATTCTGAATTAAGATTTCCAAAGTTCTATTTACCAATATCTATTAATAAAATCCTTATGAAATAATTGACTTAGAAAAAGTGAAATGCTCATGATTTCAGAGTGTATAGAAAATACTAAATATCACTTTCTGAAATAAAGTGTACTCAAAACAGCACAACATACAGTCTAAAATCAAGATTTCTGTCATTCATTTAAACTTTGCATATATTACCATGATGGCTTAAACATAAAATTTCTCTTGCACTAAGAACTTTTTAAAATCGATTTCATATCACTTCAGTTTTATTTTTTATATTTTGAATTCTAGCCAGTCTTAAAATCAACTTTGGGAGGGGGGTGCACAAAACATGTTTGTTTGTCTTTTTTTATTAAATTATTGCACTAGAATTTAGGGGTTTGGTGCATTTCCCTTTTTTTTTTTTTTTTAAGAAATTAGCATATTCCATAGGCAATAAAAGTAGGATGACAACTAAGGACATTTTAAATGTACTTTCATGTTTGTGTGACTAAACCTTGCTTTGGGGCGGGAGCGGGTGTGGGAGAAATTAGTTTACTAATTGAACCATCAAGCCAGTTGGCAGTTCTAAGGCTTCTATATCAGCATATTACAGAGTTTGTATTCCTATTCTTTTCCTCCTTGTTGTGGGAAACAAGCTATGCAACCATTTGACATTCTGTATTTTAGATGTAACAGTACTTAATACTTGGGCAAAAATAAATTCCAACTCTTAGAATGGATGCAGTGTTATAAGAGGTGTACTTACTAGATGTAAGCAAGTTTCAGATTGACAAACAGAAGGTATATGTTTAAGTCAGTATTGTTTTAGAATGAAAATGAAATGATTCACTATTTCAAACATCTGAATACATGTGACCAAGAGGCTGCAAATGGGTTTGCTGTGTGAAGATAGACAGAGATAACTCATTTTAAACTCTGATAATACTGTTTTAAAGAGATTAAACTGAGAATTTTTAACCCTGTGCTACATTTTAATCTAATGGAGATGTATCCTTGTTCTTGTTCATCTACATGACATTAGACTTCTTTTTTTAAGAAAACAGTACTTTTCATTAATAATACTGATTTTTAGGGTAAAGTAAGCTCTTGTGCACATAGCTAAAGGATGAAGTCCTTTTGCTTTCCCTGTCACCGCCAGAAATCTTGTAAAGAATTGGTAAAGAATCTCAATGAGGATATATTTTTTTAACTTCCTTCCTATAGACACCTTCAGTCAAAGAAAGCCAGAAGACATGCACTGAGACTGAAATAACATCTGTTGACTACCAGACTTCACTGAAATCGGCTGTCTGGTCTCCTGAGTTGGCATTGTTGCTAAGATAAAGCAAATGAAATAGAAGCTGTACTCTTGATATTTATACCATACAAGACTATGCTGTTAGGGTTGTCCTCTGTGGTCTGCAGCCAGAGGTTACACTGTAACTACCATATGCAGGCCAGACATTCATTCCGTGCTTAGGGACTGAATCACACTATAAGATCTAACACTGGACTGAAGATTTCTCCATTAAAAAAAAAAGTGCTGCTTTTCTAATTCGTTATATTTTCCAATACTCATTCCTAAAATGTCATGAAGTGGTAGGTAAAAGCAAAGTACTGGAAGATAATCACATTATGTCACATTTGGTCTTAATATAAGACATCAGAACACATCTTTAACAACAGTGAGTCCTCCCTTAGTTTGATTCTTTGCGTCCTTCAGAAGAATCAAAGCCTGCTTCAGTTTAAAAATCAGATGAAATGTGAATAGAAAGGTTTTTTGGTTCTGAAGACCTGATCATCACTCCTGGTTTCTTTGCCTGAGTGTGTTAGTGTCCAGAGGTAATCCAGTACTGCGAAATTTGTATAATAGTACATGACCTCTTGTGCTTTTTGCTAGAGTCTGCAAAGTTTAAATGTTAGTGACAGAACATAGACTAGCTTCTCAATGTGATATTTTTGTTTCATTTTGAAAAAACATCAGTGAATGCTTTAAGAAAGATTAAGAAGGAAGTAACTCCAAGATCCTGAAAATGGTTCTTGTATTGCCAGAAGAATTTCAGTGCTTTTTAGTAAAACACTTGCATATAATACCTTAAATCTCATCATGTGTGTGCACCAGGAAAAAACTTCAAGCTTGTGGAGATCCCCATGGGAAATACTGGGGAAAGAATATAAATAGAATATAAAAAAACAAAACGCCATTAAGTTTGCATATCTGATGTCAAAATGCTGAGGTAATATTAACTGCTTAAAAAAAACCCACCCATTTTTGCTTTCTGTTATTGCTGAAAAAGACAGTAATACTGTTTGAGTTACCTTACTATACCAAAAGTTCAAGAGATTATTTCATGAACATTTACTATTGGTGAGGCATAATGTTCAAAGCAAGTGAAAGAAAGTAGGTAAATGGAAAAATATAAAACTACAGTTATGGTTGTTATCCTTAAGATCTTGAGTGAGGGACATAGTCCAACCCCAGTGGGGTTTATTACTTCAGCATTTTCATGGTGCCTCTTAGTGAATTTTTTAAAGCTAATGGTTACCACCCACTCAGATTCTATTTCCAGGTGAATCCTTAAAAATAAAATTCACAAGTTCTTAATAAATAGTTGCAGTTCCTCCTGAAGATGCTGGGTAAAGTGCAGAGAGAAGCACCACAGAAACCCTCTTGCTGGCCGGTATGGCTTGGCTAAATTCGGATTTGATAGCCCACTTCATTCAGAGTGCTTAGATCAGCCACCTTCTTTTCAGGCAGTGCAGGCCTAAGGGTAAAAGACAGAAATAGGTGGAGGAGAGAGGATGGGACAAAGAAAGATAACTGAGCATTTTCAAGGGCCTCTATTCGGTTTTCCTAATCCTTCTGATACTTGCCTCATCCTCCCATTCCCCCAACCTGCTAGTCTTAGCTCACAACTCTACTTCTTGTTCTTAAGTCCACCTCTAAAGGTTTTAAGGAACATTTTAACAGACTTTCAGTGTAGAGTTCAGGAGAGTTTTCAGAGTGTTGAATGAGCTTTTGCAGCTTTAAGCCTGAATTTGGTCACACTAAAACTTTTGAAACCCAATACCCTTGAACCTTGCAAGGATCTAAAAGTCACATACACTACAGTAGAGCCAACAATCGGAGTCGAATTCTCCTTGAAACATTGGCTTCCTAGTGTATGTGCCCTGAAGAAAGCCAAGGAATCAAAGACGACTCACATTCCCAGGGAGAGGGTTAATGTTCCAGGCTTAAATGTATAAAAATCAAGGTGAATCTTAGGATTCATCTGAAAAAGCATGTCAGTGTGGAAACACTCAGTGGTGAAACATCTCTTCCCTAAAAACATGCTAAAGTCACTTCCAACATAAAACTACAACTAAGCAATTATGCAAAGTCAGGTGAGAAAGTACTTCAAGCTGGGAAATACAACATTCAGTAGCACATCATCTGTCTTCATTAAAGATGCATCCTAAATGACTTCCAAAATACAACTATGCCTAAACAATCTCACAATGTGTCTTACAACTTTTCCATTTCTTAATGAGCCTCTTCTCACCTTGGATAAGAGAGAACTGAGATGAATCAAGATTAGGATGTTCAGTATGGCTAGTGAGTTCTAATTCAAAAGTTTCACATCCATTTTTGCAAGAAAAAGACATGTTTAGGTTACACATGAACGTCGGTTTTTGTTTTTGTTTTTTTGAGACGGAGTTTTGCCCTTGTTGCCCAGGCTGGAGTGCAGTGGAACAATCTTGGCTCACTGCAACCTCTGCCTCCCAGGTTCAAGCGATTCTGCTGCCTCAGCCTCCCGAGTAGCTGGGATTACAGGCACATGCCACCACACCTGGCCAATTTTGTATTTTTGGTAGACACTGGGTTTCACCATGTTGGTCAGGCTGGTCTCGAACTCCTGACCTCAGGTGATCTCCCCGCCTCGGCCTGCCACAATGCTGGGATTACAGGCATGAGCCACTGCACCCTGCCAAACCTTGTTCTTAAGTATTTAAAAAAAAAAAACAGACCAAAAAGAAAACGTAATTGTTAGAAGCTTTCTTAGTTGATGCCCTTGGAAGATTTCCTAACAGCTAATGGTTTTTCCCTGGCATAAAAGTGGTCCAATTAATTCAATGTTGATAGAACTAGAAATCAACAGCTAGCTTCTATCTAAAGCACAGCTCAGTAAATGGCATTAATCTCTGCCAGCAATTCCACTACTCTCTCTCTGTCTCTCTTTCTCTCTCTCTCAGATGGGGAGGAACAGTCATCAACAGTCTGATCATCCCTTCTGAAACCTGACTGCTCAAGGTGGTCAAGAAACTGTCCCTGACTAGGCCCTACTCAAATAACTTGTAACCTTACTTATCTGTTGCATGAGCCTTATTTCTTAGCTTGACCATGTCCCCTCCTTTATCGATCAGGAATTATGCCTCTTATTTCTTTGTGTGTCTCCCCATGGTGCCTGGGACATACACATGATGCTAATTAACACAGCTGACTGCCAGTAGAAATCCCTACACTTCAGTGTGTAGACTCCAGCTCATTGTATCAGAGTTCAAGGCTTCTGGCCTTCAGGGGATGGTGTCCTCCAGCCTCTGCATGCCCTGGAGATTAGCCATTCCCCTAAACAAAGCCACTACTACAGGCCTGGAGGAGTGGCCCCCAGAGGACACTATGAGGACCATTCTTGGGTTGACAGGAAAAGGAACACACATTTGCTTGGGGATTCAAACTTATATTCCAACCCTAGCCCTCAGCCCACTAATGTGGAGAGAACCAGGGTTCTTACACACAAGTCAGGTTTAATGAGTCCATATGCATCTGGTTCTCTCATAAAGCCTGAAGTGAAGCCTCCATTTTGTCTCCTTGCCTGAGGTGGTGTCATCTTTACAAATAGCTAATTTGAGACTTTCTCAAGTAGACTCCCCATACATTAGCATCAGCCTGACGAAAATGTGGTTAGAAAAGTAAATCACTTCTCCGCAGTGTGCCCCACTTGTAGAAAATTCAGCAATCAAAAATTCAATTTGCCTGCAGGATATGGCAAAAGGATAAACCTGCAGTACCTATGCATTCCTTGCTTTAGAAAAAGATTAAATGCGGGTCATTTCCTAGAGCTAGTAAAATACTATTTCCACACCAGCGTTCCTGGTTTTGTAACTAGGTAAGCATATGTTTCTTTTTTCTTTTTTTTTTTTTTTTTGAGACGGAGTCTAGCTCTGTCACCCAGGCTGGAGTGCAGTGGCCGGATCTCAGCTCACTACAAGCTCCGCCTCCCGGGTTTACGCCATTCTCCTGCCTCAGCCTCCCGAGTAGCTGGGACTACAGGCGCCCGCCACCTCGCCCTGCTAGTTTTTTGTATTTTTTAGTAGAGACGGGGTTTCACCTTGTTAGCCAGGATGGTCTTGATCTTCTGACCTCGTGATCCGCCCGTCTCGGCCTCCCAAAGTGCTGGGATTACAGGCTTGAGTCACCGCGCCCAGCCAAGCATATATTTCTTACCCAGATATAAACTACATTTGTATTAGATGATTTTCATAACTGATTTATCTAACGATCTGTGTGTGGCAGCGTCTATTAGTTGCCCTTCCACATTCACTCTTCCCTTCTTTAGTAAACACCCCCGTCTCCCATCCCTGACTTTTAGCTAGGTGTATAACTGCCTTGAATACAAAGTCTATCTTCCAGCCTCCCTGTACCCAGGCATGGCCTCAGACTAAGTTGTAGCCAGTGAGATTTAAATGCAAGTGTGGTGTGGCAGTTAGCAGACATGTCTTCAAAAGACAACTGATATGTGCCCTTCAACTTTTTCTTTCCTTTGTTCTTCCTACTGATGGGAACATGGAAGTGATGGCTGGAGTGGGGACCTCAAGATGATCTCTAGGGCTGGGCATAGTGGCTTAGGTCTATAATTCCAGCACTTTGGGAGGCTGAGGTGGGTGGATCATTTGAGGTCAGGAGTTTGAGACCAGCCTGACCAACATGGTGAAACCCCATCTCTACTAAAAATACAAAAAAACAGCCGGGTATGTGGTGCATTCCTGTAGTCGCAGCTACTCGGGAGGCTGAGGCAGAATCGCTGGAACCTGGGAAGTGGAGGTTGCAGTGAGCCAAGGATGCGCCACTGCACTCTACCCTGAACAACAGAGTGAGATTCTGTCTCAAAAAATTAAAAAAAAGAGATGGGTTCTAAAGATGGCAGCGCAGCAGGAAGCCCATTTCCACCACCTCTGTTGAGCTGCTTTTACATAAAAGTGAATCATGGCTGGTGCAGTGGGTCATGCTTGTAGTACCAGCACTACAAGCTGGGAGGCTGCTAAGGGAGGATCACTTGAGCCCAGGAGTTTCAGACCAGCCTAGGCAACATGGTGAAACCCCATCTCTACAAAAAAAAAAAAAAGAAAATGCAAAAAAATTAGCCAGATGTGGTACATGCAACTGTAGTCCCAGCTACTTGGAAGGCTGAGATGGGAAGATTGCTTGAACCCAGGAAGTGGAAGTTGTGGTGAGCCTAGATCACACAACTGCATTCCAGCCTGGAAATGCAGGCTGGAATTTCTCAAAAAAAGAAAAAAAAAAAAAAGTGAATTATGTTTAAGCTACAGCTTACACCCAACCTTAGCCAAATCTGTTCCACTAATAGTGGGTGCTAAGTCAACCTGAGGAAGGTTACTGTGTGGAGTATGGAGAACATGTTCCTAGCAAGTTCTAACTCAGGAGGAATGGCCACAGTCCAAATGAAGTCAGGAGTCACACTCACTTCTAAGAGTCAGTCTTCTTCCCTGTAACCCTGCAAACTATGTAGGACCTAAGCCATGGTAGCTCTTTAGATCTCCTGTTGTCTCTGAAAATTAAGCAGTGCATGTGCTTAACAAGAGACGCTTGTTCCATGGTCCTTGTAGGACCTACCAGTTAGCTCATCCCAGTTTCTGAAGCTTTCTTACATATGCTCCCTTCCTGGCCTGGCATCTTCCTCAACACCAAGTCACACCTCTCCTCCTTCTGAAACTCTAAATATGCTGCCCTTCATATAAGAAAATAAGACACTAGCTTCATAGTATTTTCAAGTTGTTGGACTAGATCTGCACTGACCTGTTCTCTCTCTCAGTCCTGTGCCGGACAGTCTATCCTGGAAAGTCAGTGGCCAGGAGAGCCTACAGGGTAGGCTCAGGGAGAAAACAAAACCCACCCGCTCATCCCTGTCATGGAGGCTCACTGGGATCACTGTAGCTAACTAGCCACAGGCCTGCCACCTCCTTGAGAAGCCACTTTCTGGCCACTTGCCTTAATTCCTCACTTTGGAGCCCCTCAGTCCATAAATTTTTTTTGTAGTTCATGTGTTTCTTTTTTTTTTTTTTTTTTTTTTTGAGACGGAGTCTCGCTACCGCCCAGGCTGGAGTGCAGTGGCCGGATCTCAGCTCACTGCAAGCTCCGCCTCCCGGGTTTACGCCATTCTCCTGCCTCAGCCTCCCGAGCAGTTGGGACTACAGGCGCCTGCCACCGCACCCGGCTAGTTTTTTGTATTTTTTTAGTAGAGACGGGGTTTCACCGTGTTAGCCAGGATGGGCTCAAGCCTGTAGTCCCAGCACTTTGGGAGGCCGAGACGGGCGGATCACGAGGTCAGGAGTGTTTCTTAAACTTCACTCTACCATTACCTGTGTTCTGCTACTGGCACCTTTGAAAATAGATGAAATTTAACTTGGGAACCTTTGGACTCTTTTTTTTTAGTCTTTCCCTGGCACTTGCACCAGTTTTCCCATGCCTTCCAGGTACCAGGAAATCACCATTATAAATAGCTTTTATGTATTCAGGCACTTAACGATGTGCCAGGCATTGTTCTAAGAGGTTTCCGTGGATTAATTAATCCTCACCATAACCCATGGGGTTGATACTGGTATTGTCCATTTTATAGAAGAGAAAATGGAGGTACTGAAAGGTAGGGAACTTGCTCAAAGCAAAGTCACACAGTTAGCAGGCGTTGGAACCAGAGTTGGTCCCCAGAATCTAGAGCCCACACCCTTAACCACAATGCAAACTTCCCCCTTCCTCTGCCAGCTCAAAGCATCTTTCCAAGCATCTGCGAAGGACACCATGGCCACTCCTGCCTCTGCACCTTGGCTTATGCTGTCTCCTGTCTAGAATGCTCTCCCTGACATCTCCTCATCCTTAGAGGGCCATCCCAAATGTCACTTACTTCAGGACTTATTTTCTGACTCCCTACCGTCACAATCCACTACTTGCTCTGTATGCTCTGTCATTTTCTTTGGTACATTTGTTGTGGCTTAAATGTGTCCCCCAAAGTTCATGGGTTTGGAAACTGGATCCTCGGTGCAGTGGGGTTGGCAGGCAGGGCTTAGTGGGAGGTGTGTGGATCCTTTGGAAACTCGATCCTCGGTGCAGTGGGGTTGGGAGGCAGGGCTTAGTGGGAGGTGTGTGGATCCTTTGGAAACTGGATCCTCAGTGCAGTGGGGTTGGGAGGCAGGGCTTAGTGGGAGGGGTGTGGATCCTTTGGAAACTCGATCCTCGGTGCAGTGGGGTTGGGAGGCAGGGCTTAGTGGGAGGTGTGTGGATCCTGGGGCATCACCCTCATGAATAGATTAGTGTTGTTTTCTCAGGAGCGGGTTTCTTATAAAAGAATGAGTTTGGCCCCTTTGCTCACTCGTGCTTACTCTCTTTCCTCTCTCCCTCCTTTGCCCTTCTGTCATGGGACAGGGCAACAAGAAGGATCTCACCAGATGTCAGCCACTTGATCTTGGGTTTCTCAGCATCCAGAACCATGGGCCAATACATACATTTCCTGTTCATTATAAAGGACCCAGTCTCAGGTATTCTGTTACAACAACACAAAATGGACTAAGACAACATCTGTTCAAGAATCCTGCCAATTCATAACCCTTACCCCTGCCTCAGAGATTGTGAACAATTTGAAAGCAGGGACCAAGGAAATTCATCTATGAATCCCACTGCGGAATATGTACCTATCAATCAAATTCTCACTAACATGTAAATGGATGATAGGGAATCATCTGTTACTTTCATCATGGGATATTTTATTTTAGAGACAAAGTCCTAAGCCAGGGATTCAAGTTACCATGACAACATTTTCAGAATTAACAAGCAGGAAGAACATTTATTTTCTGTATTGGAGCGGGTGTGCTTTACCCCTGAAAGCCATGTGGAGAACCTGCCTACTCATTAAGCTGAATGCATCAACAGCTTGAGTGCTTCCAAAGGAAAGGGACTAGGTCATCTTCTTCTGTATCCCCAGCCCTGCCACGTGGCCTTCCACTAAGTACCCAGAACCCAGGAGAAGAAAAGGGCTAATATTGGCAGAAAATGAGCTAAACTGAGATTCCTGGTGAACTGCCCAGAAGATGAAATCCTTTTCTTTTACAGCAACCACGGCTGCAATTTCCTTGGCTGGCATAGGGCAGAAGTAGGTTATCACAGCATGCCACCTGCCTGTGGGGCCCAGCCAGAAATGCTGTTCAGTCCTTGCCAGCTCATCTCAGGACCAGAGCTGGGTGAGCTATTGTGTGTAGAGAGGCCTCTTCCAAGTGCTCCCCCAGCTATAATTAGAATATTGCAAGGGGGTTTATTTTTAAGAAACACGAGCACTAGGATGATGATTCAGCCGGGTCTGCACTTGCCCAGAACCTCTCATCGGATCCAGGGTTATTATTTTAGACTAATATATTTCTCCAACCCCACCCCCCTGCCATCCTCCTCCAAACAAGGCAAAGAAAGGAAAGAATTTTCTTTTTTCAAGATTCTCAGGCAACATTTTGTCTTAGGGGAAAGAGAGTAGAAAACTTTCCTTTGACTCACTTTGCAGGAGGAACGATATCCGCACGCAGGGGATAGTCCCAGCCTCACCTGTTGTGAAGTGAATGGACTCAGAGTGAGCTAGGGTGAAAGCTTGATGGCCTGACCCCAAGGCTACGCTTAACCCCAATGACGGTCTGCATTCCCGCAGCCAGGTGGACAGAGGCTGCTCAAAGCAGGAGGTAGGCTGGGGAGAGCAGGGTGGTGGCTCCACAGAGAAGTTATTCTGTGAAAAATCCTACTAGTCTCCGCCACTGCTACCTCAACTTTGACAGTCGCACACCAAGCCCTTCACACTCTGAGGCAGCCTCGGTGCAGAGGAAGAGCTCGGCCCGACCAGATGGTGCCATCTGTGCAACCACAAGAAGCCTCAGAACCAGAAAGTGATGGAGCGGAGACATCAACACATCCCAAGGCTGAACATGCATAGGAGTGTATCTGGAAGAGATGAGGTTTAAGAAAAGAAATAGGAAGAGGAGAGGAAGTTCACCAGGTTCCCTCAACCACCCAGTCTCTCTTCCGCATCTCTGACCGAGGGCCATATCTGGGCACATGTGCTGGCAGGTGCTCACCCTCACACAGAAATACAAAGGCCAGACTGGCGGTACAGCCTGCAGGCTCAGGAGTCCAGGAAGGGATGTGTGGGAAAGGTGCCACTCTACCGTTAGACTCTTAATCCCGATGTTAAGAGTGTGGAAGAGATTAAACCAGGGGTGCTCTCGGCCCAGCATTTACAAGTTTAAGCAAAGACCCCAGGGCCCCCATTCTTGTGGAGTCTGGCCGGAATCAGGTCAGACCAGGCCCCGATTTAGCATACACTGCCTATCTGGGTAGGCCGCAGAGGCACAGCATGGCCTCAGCTAGACCGACACAGGGATGAAGGAAGGTTCATTCACACCGGTCACCCTCATTCCAGGCCAGTCCGCTCCTCCCTCACATTCCTTGCTTCCCTGAATGGAAGGCACCGCTGCTGGCAGCTGCCAGGGCAGACAGCTGACATTGCTATGTAAACGGAGGCCTCAGCCAAGACGGATTCGGCCCAGAAGAGATTTTTCAGCCGGTGCCCATCCCTTTGAGCTCTCCCCAGGCAGGAGACTCTGGCCATAGGCCAACTGTTGGAGATTCCAGGGCACAGTTTCCAGGCTCTGATGTCACTTCTCCTTTCTGGGACAAGAACCCCTCAGCTCTAGGAAACCTCACCCTGTCTGCCCTTGTCTGACCCTGTGTGACCCTGGGGAGCTCACAGAGGCTCCTGGCTCGCTCTGTCTGAGGTGGTCTTTTCTGATGAGGCCCATCACTCCATCAAGCATCCCTGGGGACTTTGGGCCACATGAATTTCCCTGGGGGAACTGACCAGGCAGTCAATGGAGTAGAAACTGCCCCTTCACCATCTTGGATGTTTAGCTTTTCCCTTCATAGCCTTCCTAGTGTTGTTTGTTTGTTTGTTTGTTTTTTGTTTTTGTTTTGTTTTGTTTTTTTGATTCCCTCTACTTTCCACCCTAAGGAAATCTCCTTTTCCCACTGGGGATATTTCTCACTTGGGATCTAAGGAGAATTACTTCTTGGGCACCAGTCAATGTGATTAGACCATGGAATCAAATTTTCTCGATGACCTCATTAAAACAACCTCTGCCCTCACTCAACCAGATGTCTGGACATACGTAATCCTTCCTGACAGAATGGAGCAGGAATCCCATTGTCCAGCTAGAGGCCCTGCAGTGAAAGGAGATGGGCTTTCAGGGCTTACTAACCTCTGGGACCCCCAGGGTGTCCAGCAGGGCAGACAGAGCCTACTGGAGCCATGAACTGCCACAGAGATTGATGATGAAGAAGGGAAATCAAAGAGGAAGAAAAGGGGAGGCAAAGAAAGATGACCAGCAAAGAAAACAGGAGGAGGGACAGCGGGAAAAAGCAGCCACACAGGGGAGAGAAGATGAAGAGGTTCTCATGGGTCCTCAGGAACATTGGCCTCAATTGAGAAAAACGTTCCACATGGTCACTCTGGCTGCAAAACCAGAAAATTGCTATCTGCTCACTCCAATTCGCCCAGCGCCAGGTCATAGGCAGCAAGCCAAGAGTCATGAACTGTCAGAAATGGAAAGGACCTCAGAGAGCGCTGAAGCTTCCCAGCGAGGGCGCTGTTGGCATTTGAGGTGGAACGGTTCTTTATTGGGCAGGGTGGTCCTGGGCTTTGCGGGGCATTCACGTCTCAGACCCCCGGCCCTAACAAGGAGCTTCCTCACTTTACCGAGATGTGAGAAGCAAAAACTTCCACCTCCCACCACATTTCTAACCCTCCTCTCCCAGAGCTGACCCAGTTGAGAACCCCTGGGAACACCCCTCAGTGAACAGCTGCAAGGGTTCCGAGGCCCAGGGCTGGGAAGGAGTTGGTTTAAGTTCACAGATGGCCTTTGAAACATGAATCGCAACCTCCCTCTCCCTTCCTCTTTACAAACCACAGGAAAAAACTTGACAATTCAGTGTAGTAGGTGCTTTAAACACTCCCAGGGGAGCGGAGTGTAAGAAAGGACCCGTGGGTGGAAGGGTGGGGGAGTCCTGGTTTCCCCCTTGAAACTTGGTCTCAACAGATGCTACACAGTCATCTTCACCTGCCCTCCCACTCAGCTGATTCTTGTCAACCCAGTGACACTGATCCTTCTTTCAAAAGGGATTATTTAGACAAGTGCAAAAATGGAGAGGAATTCAAGGCTGGAAGTCGCTCCAGCTGGAGGGAGGAGGTGGATGGGGATATAATGCCACTAAAATTATCCATGGCAGACAGGGACTGGGACCCCACAGCTGATGGGCCTCTCGCCTGTTATGGTAATTTTCCACCCTTTGGGCCCCTCCCAGGCTTCCTTATGACACCCAACACATTTAGAAATGACGCGATGGCCTTATGTAATGCTGACAGAATAGCACAGCGACAAGAGTCACCAAACCCTAGTCCTGGCATCTTACAGTGAGATTCCCGGAGTTTGTGCAGTGATTGGGTCAAGACCGTATTTGTCACTTTCTCATTTCCTCGCCAAAAGCAAGATTACCTGGAGAAAAGCCTGCTTGGCGAAGGCCACGGGTGGAAGCTGAGGGGCTGCCTCTCTCCAAACATACCTCCAGGAATGCGGCCGCCCTGGGTGGAGTGTGGCAGAATGGCAGGAGCTGGAATCTAGAGAGGGAAGCTGGGGCTTGGCGCTCCAGTTCTTGTGGCTTCTCACAGCCCTTCTTATTCTCACGTCCCGCACCTCTCTTCCCCCTCCTACACGGTAGCCCCTGCAATCCCTTCCCCAGCCCTGCAACTCAGAAGTCAAGGTTTCAGAGGAATTAGGGAGAGAATCTTCCCTCCTGGAACACCTCAATCCGTTCGAAACTTCAGCTGAGATATGCGCCCTCTAGGGTTCCCTCCCAACCTCCAAGCGCTAGAGAGAGAGAAAAGAAGTGGCAGGGGTTTCTGCCACCAAGAATAACCATGGCCTTACTGGATTTGCACATACAAAATTGTCCACGGGCACCTGCAAGCCAACTGGGCTCTGTGGATGGTCAAATTCTTCCAAGGCCACTCGGCCCTAGCTGTGGGGAAAAAAACCCCGAAGACTCTGACCTGCTGGGAGCAGTTTAGGAAGGAGGACTTTTGGGAATCAATGTTTACCTGGGAGGAAGGGCTCCGGGGCTGGGGCATGAGTCAGGGGGATTCTGAGGCAGGTGGCAGTCACTCTTCACCTTTTTTGAAAAGTTTATGATTTCACTGAACCATGAGCCGTCACCTCCGTGCTCCTGGGGCTTTCCCCACGGGGGGCTGGGATCGACTTTGGGGCATGAAGGGAGGAGGGTGATGGAAGAGAATTCCCCTCTTCCTGCAGGTCTTCCTTCCTGACCTCAAGTGACAGACCACTCCCTTCCCCTGGTCTTTCTCCCCATTCCCAGGTCCAGTCTGATGTGCCAGCGGGGTAGGAGGGGAGCGGGAGAGCTTTGCACTCACAGCTGGCGCAGCCTAACAGCTGTCCTCTGCAGGCGCAGGGGTGCTCACTTGCCTTGGCTGCGTGACAAAGTAGTCAGAGATTAGTGTATGGGCATGGCCTAGGGGATGAAGAACCGGAGGCCCCGTCTGGCCCCCAGGAGAGTGACCAGTGGGCACCTCCCAGAATGACTTCACTGGAGCCCAAACATGGGAGCCAGCGCAGGGTCAGACCCCCTAACTTCGCCTCCACAACCTCATTATCCAGAGATCCAGGTGACACTGGACAAGGCTGAGCCCCTAAATCACACCCAATGGCTTTATCTGACCCTCTCAACAGACCCAGTACTTTCAGCCAGTGACTGTTATTTTTTAGGGTCAACCACCAACTCAGTTTTCCCATTCTGATTCATCAAACACAGGGGGAGGCCTGCGGCTGAAGCAAATGGTACATGTCAAAGTGTGGTCCCCGGACCAGCAGGATCAGCATCATTAGAAACACAGGTTCTCAGGCTCCATCCTACATCTGCTGACTCAGAAGCTCTGGGAAAGGGGTCCGCAGTCTTCTGTTTCAACAGACCCTCCAGGTGATGCTGGTGCACACTCAGAGTTGAGAACAGGACTGCAGGATCTATCTATCTGTCCTCAGCTGGGCCCTTTCTTCAACTCCTTCACAGCAGGATAAAGGCCACTTAAGGTACAGTCCTTCAACTTCTACCTCCTCATGTATGTCAAGCTCTCCCTAATGTCCCCCCTTCCTTTGCTCCTGCCCTCTCCCCCACCCACCACCTTCTAAGCCCTCTCTGTAGCCTTCCATCCCATCTGACCCCAGCTGCTCATGTATCTTGCTCCATTCATCCCTTTGTTCTTGAACATTCATTTCTTTCTCCTGGTTATTTTCTCTATGTGTCCAAAGACACTCTGGTCTCTTCCAATTCTAGAAAGACAAAAGCCCCAGGGGAACTCCACAGAGTTTACAAACTACCTAGAATAATCTGCTCTAAGTCCCCTGTCCCCTTACACAGGTGAGGCACAGAGAAGCAGCTTGCTCAAAGCCACAAGCTGGTTCATGCAGAGTTGGAGTCAGAAATCAGGTTGCTGCATCTCTGTTCAGGGCTCCTTCTTGAAAAACGAATCCTGGCCTGCATCAGCTCCATCAGCTCTCATTCTCACTCCCTTTCCCAGGCTGGTTCCAGCCCCTCAGCCCTCTCAACACTGCCTCTCTAAATGTCACCCCAGTCCATAGCGCTTCTCCTTCCCCCACTACTTTCCCCTCTCCCCCTTGAAACTCACCCCTCCTCACCTTGTTGCAGCCACTTCTCATCGTTTTTGAAAAGCTTATGTTTTCACTGCTGAGCCATGAGCCATCACCTCTGTGCTTCTGTGCTTCCCCCAGTGGGGCTGCGGTCCACTCCGGGGCATGCGAGGCAGGAGGAGAGTCGCCCTCTTCCTGCAGGTCTTCCTTCCTGACCTCAGGTGACCACTCCCTTTCCCTGGTCTTTCTCCCCATTCCCAGCCCACTCTGGTGTGCCAGATGGGCAGGAGGGCAGAGGGCAAGTGGTGCCCCAACACCAGAAGGTAGCTTTGCACTCACGGTAGCTTTGCACTCTGACAGCTGTCCTCTGCAGGCGCAGGTGCGCTCACAGTCCTGATCCATCCTCTCCCTCTCTGACTGTTCCTTTTCCATCTTCTGTTCTGCCTCTTTTTCTTGGGCTTCCTCAGGGCCTCGTCATCATTTTTTTTTTTTTTTTGTAAGAGGGCCTCACTCCTTCGCCCAGACTGGAGTGCAATGGCGCTATCCAGGCTTGAATTGCCAGGCTCAAGAGATCCTCCCATCTCAGCCTCCCAAGAAGCTGAGACTACAGGCATGCATCACCATGCCTGGCTAATCTGTTGTTGTTGTAAAGACAGGGTCTCCCTATGTGGCATAGGCATGCTGGTCTCAAACGCCTGGGCTCAAGCAATTATCTCTCCTTAGCCTCCCAAAGTGTTGGGATTACAGGCATGAACCACCACGTCCAGCCATTTCTTTTTTCTCTACTTTCTTTGCTCACAGACTTATCTGGCTGTCATTTCAACTGGCAATTCTAAGTAGATGGCTCCAATACAACCTTTATCCCCTAGCTTCCTCAAACTCCAGGTCTGCATTTTCAGCAATTCCCCTGATGTCAAAGATGCACTCCACATTCCATCATCCAAACTCAAACTCTCCTTCCTCCACATTTCCCAAACAGCCACCACCACCTCCTGACTCCTGACATCATCCTGTTACCATGGTTTCTAGGATCTTTACCATCCCCTCGCATTTATGGTCACATTTCCTGGTTAAAGACTCAACATGGCCCTGTGAATGCAATGTCCCTGTGGATCCGAGTAAAATGGATCCACCAGGACTAGTCTTCAAAATCAATAGCCGCCATTCTGTGCAGGAATCCACGGCCAGGCGGAATGCTTGGGCCTTCATGTGCTCTGGATTCTAGAATCTAAAGGGAAGGGCAGGCTTTTATAGACTGCTCGACATTTGCTGAAGATTGGGAGCTCCTCAGGGAATGACTCAGCCCTCCTTGGGCAAAACAGATAATAAATCAGACAAAATCAGTTGTTTTATGAGCAGCTTGCTATTGCTGGATCACTCACTCTATGCTAAATGACCCTCTGGGAAGGGTTTCTATGTTCATAGTCCTCTGAGACAACCACTACTTTGTGCAGCGACAGCAATTAATGGATGTTTGAATCAAAGCGAGAGAGAGAGTAAGGGCTAAGGTTAGGGTCAAGGGTCAAGGGCAGTGGCTAGCATCAGGGGGAGGATTGGGGTCAGGAGGCCACGTGTGAAAGGTGGGAAGCCATCCTGCTCCCTACAAGGACAAACCTATGCCGAAGCCATTCTCATCTTCAGCCTCTCTTGCTACCGGGAACACGTGACCTCTCACCCTCTTTTCCAGCCCAGAACGACAGCCATTGTCACCAAGGCCCTAGTGGCAGTAGCTGCTGAACCCAGGACTGGCTTTAGGATGTGGAATGGGGCAAGTAAAAAACCATCCTTGGAAATGAAAGTACTTCGTCCCGTCCTGTTCTTCTGAAAACAGAACCCTCCCCGACTCTGCCCTGCCACCTCCCAGAATCAGATGAGCTGGGTTTCAGCCCCACTTCCCACTGACCAGTACAGAACTTACAAGATAACAAGCCCTTTTTGGGTCCTGGTTTCTTCACCTGAAAACAAAACTTGTAAAATGTTCCCTGCTCACTGTACAGGATTGATGTGGCGATGATACTGTGCTTGTGTGAACACAGTTCACTGTTGACAAGTCACTCTCGTTACATCATCTACCTGGATCTTTACAAACCACCCTGTCAGATAGGTGAGGAGAGCATTTTGATATTCTTTCATGGATGAGGAAACCAAGGCTCCCCGAGGAGGAAGGATGTGCCCAGCTGCACAACTAACATGTGACAGAGTTGGGATTCAACCAAGCCCCGCTGTGCTCTGCGCCACATGGTCCCAGCATGGCAAGAGGCTGGGTGACACAGCATGCTGCTACTGTTAGAAAAGCAGTGTTTTTTCCCAGGATGGCTATCGTTCAAATATTTGCCAGCAGATAATCACTGGTGAATTTGGGCATCCCCAGCATCTCCAATCTGTCATTGCTTAAGTGGGTTATTTTGACCTAAGAAGTAGACGTGGGATCACTGGCCTCAGGGCTGAAACGGACAGGGTAGAGTTAGCCAAGGAAGAAGATGAGCTGGTGGGTGTTTCTGACACCACCGTCCACTGATGGTTATCACACTTTCTGCTGGGTACAGAGGACTACAGAATTTTAGGAGAGTTCATAAATTCTAACAATCCCATTTTATGGGTGAGAAAAACTTATGCCCAGAAAGATAACAAAGACATCCCCAAGCAGCTGAGCCGGTTCCAGCCCCAGGTTTCCTAATTCTAAGTCCGAAGCTCCCTCCGGGCTGCCTGCATTTCAGGCTATTCTTCACCTCATTCTGCCTAGGACTTATCCCTCCATTTGTGTGTGCAACTGACAGCACAGAAGTGGCAATGGGGGTGATGTGCACAGCGGATCCTTTTCCATAGACGTCCCCTGAATGAGGGGCAGTCCTCTTGGAGATTGCTGTCTGGTTCAGATGCCAGGCCCAAGACACAGCTTTGTCCCCATGGGCCAGGACAACCCCTTGAATGTGTGTGTTTGGCTTTGAGTTGGGGAAGAGGAAATATTACTCACGACTTGTCTCGCCTGCCGAGCCTCCTCGGGGGGCTTGCCTGTCTTCTTCTGGGGGACAGGGATTTTCCCCGGCTTCTCACTTGGGTCGGAGAGTGGGCACTTGCAGGTTTCAGGATCTGAAGGAGATGTGAGGAGTTAATCACCCTGGTTCCTAAAGGATCTCCAGCCTCACGTCTTCTTCCAGCACCGCATCCCACACCCCCAGCCCAATCATGACGCCATGGATTAGAAGGCACTGAGCAGGAAGATTTCTAAAAAAAGGAGGCTGGAGACACACACGTTTCTCTCTCGTCCTGTACTGTCAAGCAGCAAGGGCACCACTTCTAAGACGGATATACAGATGGTCACATTGTGCCCCGTGCCGTGTGGAGAGAGGAACACGGCCCAGTGCCTCAGCCCCCACACCGGGGCTGTGTTTATCTGCTTGGCAAGTTCCTCTCCTCATGAAGGCAAAGTCCCATCTACATTGCCCCAGAAACCAGCTTGTTCTTCCTCTGATGCTCCCATCCCACACACATGACAGAATGGTTTTAATTGACCAGGAATCGTCACTCCAGGTCCTGCAGACTGAACATGACAAGTCCACCAGTGCTAAACATACCCAGGCCTGAAGTCAGCATAATCCTTTTCTCTTAGTGACTGCACAAGCCCTGGAGGGACATGGACAAGCGAGAATCACATCACTTTGGAGGTAAAACTGAGAGGGAAGAGGGACGTATGAGTATAGTCTATATAAGGCGAGCATGTAAGGTTTTCCAGGTTTTAATACTGGAAATCTCTTGTCCTGGGAAGGCCCGCAGTTCCAGGCACACTGGAACAATTGGTCACCCTACTACATCAACAAAACAGAACAAACTAGAGCTTCAGTATAAAATGACTAACACTTTAGATCTGATTTCATAGAAGAAATTGCAGGACAAGACATTATTTTAAATGTCACATCTAAACTGATTTTATATGGTTTTCTTTGCAGTAGTACGTGCAAAGAGAGACTTTAACCTCAAGAAATGTTTGACCATCCTAGAAAAATGATGCCTGGAGCAAGAGGCGGAGAGAAAGGAATGGGAAAAGAGCTCTCCTGCATGGCTTTCTTGTCTTCCCAGCACCCACCTTCATTCTCATGTCCCTGGCGTATTTCTCCAGCTCCTTCCTTATGTCAGCCCTCAGCATCTTTGAGACGTTGAGGACCAGCTGCTTCCACTCAATGGGCTGGAAGCTATGAGGCTCATGGGGGACGTACAGTCCAATCTTGACCTTCTTGACTGTGTGTAGGTATTTCTTGTAGGAGTCCTCAAAGTCAAAGATGAGGTCACTCAGAGTCCGAAAAGTCAATGGCTTGTCCATCAGCTCAGCCCTGCGGCTCATACCCAGTGAGCCATAGCGGCCATTGCAGTAAATCCCCAGTACAACGTGGTGAAAGTAGTTTCCTGAGAAGTAGGTTTTAAAGCTGATGGGGAACCGCTCGATGGAAGGCTGTCCATTGGTTAAGTAGCTTAGACAATCCGAGTCAAGGAAGAGAAAGGAGGCCTTGAAAATTCGGAGCCTGGATGTACAGGAAGGGAAAGTGTCTCACAGGGGTCAGTGAGTCCATCCCCCTGCCTCTGCGCAGGCCCACATCTAACTTTTCCAGACTAATCCTTTTATAAAGCATTCGCTTGTTGTCTTTGACTATCTACTATATGTTGTATATCCAAACCAAGTTAATATGAGACAAAAAGAAAAACTTGTCATTTTCTTCAGTAATTACATACCTGCAGAACAAAACAAGGCACTTTTTCCTCTGCTCCTAGGATTCACACAGGCTGCATCCCGGCCTGGAACAGCCTCATGACCATCCCTTCTCCTTTCCTGGGTGTCATGCCTCCCTGACCTTCCTCGTCCTAGCTTAGGTATTCTTGCTCCCTGCCCCGCCCCAAGTCAATTGGTAAATCCTTTGGACCTGGAGCCATTGGGAATGCAGAGGGAGGTGGCAAGGAAGTGTGAATGCAGGCAGGGGAGTATAACCTGAGCTTTTCCAGGGAAGGGGGAGCCGCAGCAAAAGCCTGGGATCATCTTTCCAAAACACACAAGAGCCCTCATGGCACTTGGTGCTTACCCATCCTGTATTGCAATTGTGAGGGCAGGGCTTGTGTCTCACATCCTGGCATTCCCTGGGCACAGCACTGGCCTGGTACACAGACGGGCTTGTTTAATGCTTACAGAAAGAATGAACCTTAGGTTGTGGATGTGCACTGCCTTACACTTAAAAGGACTGCTCTCGGTGCAGAGCTAATCCAGGTGTCCTGAAGGGAAGGATGCTGACAGAACCCATCCACAGCACTGGCAGCAGCCTCACCCTCTGCCCTCGGTTTAATCACGGATGGCTCCACTCTCTAAAAATGTTTTGTACCTGCTTTCTCTTCACTTTATCATGTGAGATCAACTGGCAGTTAGGGAGTGAAATCACATCCTTCTGAGTCCTCTTACGTAAATTCCTAGCTGCTTTCTGGGGCAAGTTCTCTGAGGCTGGAACAAGGGCATTCCTTAGCTGCTTAAGTCAGTGTAACAAACACTTAACCCTGAGCGTCTGCTGTGCCCGACAGCCTGCCAGGTAGGGCTATGGAGCCAAAGATAAGAACACAGCCCTTCCCCGGAGGTCTGGTGGGAGATGGACTCAGAATGCACACAATGAAATCAGTATGGCAATTCCTCAAATCATTCCACAGGAGTACCCTAGGACCTGGCAATTCCAATTCTGGGTGCATATCCAAAAGAATTGAAAGCAGCGACCCCAACAGATATTTGTACACCCATGCTCTGAACAGCATTATTTGCAACAGCTAGAAGGTGGAAGCAACCCAAATATCCATCGACGGATAAAGAGATGAACAAAATGTAGTGTATATATGCCATAGAATTTATTCAGCCTCATAAGGGAAGGAAATTCTGCAATGGGCAGGATGAGTCTTGAAGACATGCTGAGTGAAATCAACCAAATACAAAAGGACAAATATGGTATGATTCCGTTCATCTGAGGTACCTGAAGTAGCAAGTGCAGAGACAGAGAGTAGAACGGTGGTGGGCAGGGGCTGGAGGGAGGAAACTGGGGAGTGCTGTTTAACGGGCATGGGGTTTCATTTCTGGGGAGGAATGGTGGCCTTTTTTTCTTTCTTTCTTTCTTTCTTTGGGGTTTCATTTCTGGGGAGGAATGGTGGCCTTTCTTTTCTTTCTTTCTCTCTCTCTCTCTCTCTCTTTCTCTCTTTCTCTCTTTCTCTCTTTCTCTCTTTCTTTCTTTCTTTCTTTCTTTTTCTTTTTTTGAGACAGAGTCTCACGCTGTCACCCAGGCTGGAGTGGAGTGCAGTGGCGCGATCTCAGCTCACTGCAGCCTCTGCCTCCCAAGTTCGAGCGATTCTCCTACCTCAGCCTCCTGAGTAGCTGGAATTACAGGTGCCCGCCATCATACCCGGCTAATTTTTGTATTTTTAGTAAAGACGGGGCTTCACAATGTTGACCAGGCTGGTCTCGAACCCCTGACCTCAGGTGATCCGCCCTCCTCGGCCTCCCAAAGTGTTGGGATTACAGGAGCAAGCCACCGCGCCTGGTCAGAATGGTGGTCATTTTGCAGAACATTATGAATGTACTTAACATCACTGAACTGTGCACTTAAAAATGGTTAAAATGGTAAATTATGTTATAAATATTTTACCACAATAAAAACCAAAACACAATGTGATGTGTGCTATAAGAAAGGCAAGCCCAGCAACCTCTGGGTGGACAGAGGAGGGGCCTCAGCAGGGTAACACTGGAATTCGTCTTACAGGATAAGTAGTCAGCCAGGTGGAGAAGTGGGGAGGAGACAAGAGAGAGCACCAGTCCCTCATGTCATGAGTCACTGATTTCGAGGATTTGTCCCATCATGACGTCAATTGGAAAAGCCTTGGGACCTGGAGCAACTGGGAATGGAGAGGGAGGTGGCGAGGTAGTATGGAGGCAGGCAGGGAAGTAACCTGAGCTTTTCCAGGGAAGTGGGAGCAGCAGTGCCAAACCCGGGATCATCTTTCTAGTATCCAGCCTCCTGGGGCTATTCCTAACCTGCCTCTCATAATGAACCTGTTACTTTAATAAACCACAGTGCTTTAGTACCACTAGCAAGCCCCACCATGGCCAGTGAGGTCCCCTAAAATACCTGCCATAGTTCACAAGATAATTTGGAAGCAAAGGTCTACCTCTCTAGCATGCATGTAAAAGCATGCGCATGTCCTTAAGCAAGATAAAAAGAAGTGGCTCAGCACTAATGAATCCTAAACTCTGGGCTAAAGTCAAAAACAGGGAAAGCAAGGAACGACAGGCCGATGGACACAGGTGTCCAAGCAGCCAAGCCAACCGGTTTCAAAGTTGTTGAGCCAGGACCTGCAGAAGGGCCTGTGGGAGACACAGACGGATGACCCCATTCATAACCTTCACTATCCCCGAGTGGAAAGCAGGACCCGGGGATGATGACCAGCACAAAAAGACAAAGATGCTGTAACCTTTAGAATCCAGGTCTGTTTGGGAGGCTGAGGCGGGCAGATCACCTGAGGTCAGGAGTTCGAGATCAGCCTGGTCAACATGGTGAAACCTCATCTCTACTAAAAATACAAAAAATTAGCCGGGCGTGGTGGCACACGCCTGTAATCCCAGGTACTCGGGAGACTGAGGCAGGAGAATCGCTTGAACCTAGGAGGTGGAGATTGCAGTGAGCCGAGATCATGCCACTGCACTCCAGCCTGGATCACAGAGCAAGACTCCGTCTCAAAAAAAAAAAAAAAAAAAAAAAAAAGAAGAAGATTTCGGGTCTGTGTTTCCTGTCTGTGTGCAAGAGTCAAATTTCCCTGAGTTCAGCAGTGTGAACTGAAGCTCTCCACCTTCCCACGCTTTTCTGAAATGTCAGAAGGATAAGAACAAAGGAAAACCACCAGCACACTGTCTCTGATTTGGACAGGCTCAAAGGCTGTTCCTGGGTCTATCCCCACAATTCCAAAAGGTTGTGGGTGATTCCAATGGCATGATGTTCGAATGTATAAAATTGTGCAGGGATGAGACTATTGTGTAAGGGAGGTGGTCATTTCAATGACCTAAATCCAGAGGCACTCAGACACACCTCAACAAAGAGTCTGAAGTTAGCTTGTCCACCCCATGAAGGGCCTGGGCTTGTGTTCCCCTTCGTCGATCTCGTCCACCAGTGCATCCCCAGCCAATTGTCTGCCTCCATTAAACTTGCAGGAGGCTTCGCTGAACAGCTGTGGCTGACTCCTGCCACTAAAGGGTTGGGGCCCTGAGCCATCTGCTGCCCCGACCCCCATTCCCAGCCTCCTGCTGGGTTCCCCAGGCACATGTTTCATCTCCTTTGTGGGAAACTGGGAGGAGGATGACAGGAGGGTTGGAGAGGGGCCTCAGTAAGGTTCAAGTTTCCATTTTTCAAATGTCAGCCAAGGCACCTGTGGTCAATCTTGTTTCAGATCAGGCCTGCAAGTGTTTCCACAGGCTGCAGAAAGACTCAGAGATTCCCCTTCCCACAAAGATGTCCAGGAGACCCAGAAAACAGACTCGACCAATCCTCCTGTCCCCAGTCTAATTTTGAGCCACATGTCCTTATACTCACTTCTCCATCTCCTTTCTCTCCTGATTTTCCTTCTACCTCTCTGACTTTCCTTCTTAAGTCTCTTTCATGGGCTCTTTGTGCCAAACTAGACCAAAAAAATACTGATTTCATCTTTGATCTTTTTCTCTTCTCACTTGTTGAACAGTAATCACAACCCCCTAATCACAGCTCCTAAATTCACATTTCCAGTGCAGATTTCTCTGTGAGCTCCACACTGCAAATACCTCATCCCGACATCCCACAAGGCACCTCAAATTTAACATGTCCAAATCTGAGCTCACCTCTCCCTAAATCTAATCCTCTCCTTGAAGTCCTTCCCTTGGACTATGGCATTATCATGCAAGCCAGAAATATGGAGTCACTGCCGTTCTCCAGTAACTCCTATCTAAGCAGTCCCCCAGTGGTGGTGATGATATATGCCTCCATCTCTTCCCTCCACCTTCACTGGCACTGTTTTAGTTCAGGTCTGCCTCTCCTTTCTCTGCCACTCTCATTCCTCCCGATAATCCCGCAGTCAATTGCCCAATTCAGAAACCTGGAGTTGTTGACTCCTTCCTCATCAACTCCTGTATCTAGTTGGCCTAGAAGTCCTATACATTCTATCTCCTTGATAGCTCTTAAACACATTCCCTGAAATCCATTCCCATCCCCAGGGCCATCAGTCTAGCCTCACCATTCCCTCATGTAACAGCTCCCAACGGGCTTTGCTGATCCAGCTCAGCCTTCCCCAATCTGCCCTTCAGCCTGTCCTTTGGAAAACTACATCTCTAGAGCACATACCGAAGCACGCCACACCTCTGCTTCAGAGTTGTCATCTGGGTTGCCCATTGCCTTTTGGAAAACAGTCATTTTCAGCACAGCGGTCAAGGACCTAACTGATCTTGCCTGGGACCATCTCTCAAGCTCCTGTCTTGCAGTATTTCCTTTTCCACTGTCCCTTCCAGCATCCATCCCATAGGACTTCGGAGCGTCTTTGCTTTTCTATCTGATCGTGTTCAATTGCCATCACCACCAAGATGTTGATGCCATCACAATTTCTCTGCACCATATTCCTCTCAGGCTGAAGAGCCAGGAGTCTGGTGAAAAATGGAACAGAAAGTTTGGGAGAAGCTAGACCCTTGTTTTAGCTGGAGGTTCTGTCAGGTCAGGATACACTAGCACAGCTTGGCCTCCTCCACACGCCACTCTTAGAATTTTTCCAGACAGGCCAGGCGCGATGGCTCCTGCCTGTAATCTCAACAATTTGGGAGGCTGAGGTGGGCGGATCGCTTGAGCTCAGCAGTTTGAGAACAGCCTGCTGGTGAAACATGGTGAAACCCCATCTCTACCAAAAATACAAAAATAAAAAAAAATTAGCTGGGCATAGTGGCATGTGCCTGTAGTCCCAGCTACTCAGGAGGCTGAGGTCAGAAGGTCACTTGAGCCTGGGAGGCGGAGGTTGCAGGGAGCTGAGATCACATCACTGAATTTTCAAAGACTTTTCCCTGGAGATGGGTTTGGATACTAGCACTCTTGGCTCTGATTGCATTTCCCCTTGACTGTCTTTCCTGCTGCAATGTCATATTAATGCAAAGAACAGCCACATACGCACTCTCTGTAGTTGCTCCAAGTTAGAATTCTCCTTGTGATTAGTGAGTATTAGTGAGTCTGCAAGGTCACTGGCCTGAGAGCTGGCCCTGATGGAGGCTGCAGCTCACAGGTGAGACTAATATTGGTCCAAGAAGCCAAGCATTGATTTGGTTCACTTCTCCATGGTGGAAGTTAAAGAGAGGAACCAGAGGAGTCTGACACTTTCCTCAAAGGAGATAATCATCTCTGTGGATTTACAATGTTAAAGGCACAACCAGCCCCATTGTGAAGCCACCATTTATGCAGTAAACTAAGCATACATAACTTAAAGGATACATGCCCAGGATGACAGCTTCAAGGCATTTGATAGGCAAGGACTCTCGCGTCATTTCTTTTGCTGTTTCCATTAACCTGTAGGATAGAGCACAGCAGAGGATCTCAGAACCTATTTAATTACGCACTCGGGTCAGTCTGTCAATCCATCAGCATGCCTATCCCCACACCAGGAACCACGCAGGAGCACAGAGGGAAAAGGGAGAAGTCGCCTCACAGGAAGGCACCAAAGCACAAGAGTTAATTCCTGGAGTTAGTGCCAGTATTCCATAGCACCCTCCCAATGTCCCAAGACAGAGGGCATTACAATAGGACAAATAAAGGAAGTCTCATGAGGCAGAGTTTACAAGCCTCCTCCGTCCTGGGAGTTAGAATTCACCACTGAGCTCAGTCCTCAGTCCCACCTCCAACCTGGCCTTGGGGCACCCTCCACCTCCACCCCTTACAGACTAGGATACCTGAGCCCTGGGCTACGGGAATAGAGGTTGGGAGAGCAAGATGGCAGCTTGAGGGTAGGAGAGAGGTCATCTGGCCCATAGATCATGCACCACTTACCCACTCAGCGGTCTCATTTTCCTAATTTCAAAGAACTGGGTCCCTGTGTGATTATATCTGTGTAAAGTATGTAAAGGGAAAGTGACAGAAAACTCCAAAGGTCCCAGTAATGTGGCAGAGAAAGCTATGCATTCTGATTTCTCAATGAGATGAGGATGTGAGGGCTTTTCAGAAGTCGCCAGCACCCGGAAGGTAGCCAGTAGCCTCTAACTCCTCACTATCTTGCCCTGGAAATCTAATTTCTAACTTGTGCTTCAAAGTACCATAGACCTTTATACTAGCTCTTTTCAATCTGCTCTGTATTCTGGGTAGTTGAATATTTGTCTTAATTCACCTAGTAGACTACAAGCTCTTCGAGAGTTGGTACTATTCTTTTTTTAAAAAACAATTTTTTTTTTTTTTTTTTGAGACGGAGTCTTGCTCTGTCACCCAGGCTGGGGTGCGGTGGCCGGATCTCAGCTCACTGCAAGCTCTACCTCCCGGGTTTATGCCATTCTCCTGCCTCAGCCTCCCGAGTAGCTGGGACTACAGGCGCCCGCCACCTCGCCCGGCTAGTTTTTTGTATTTTTTAGTAGAGATGGGGTTTCACCGTGTTAGCCAGGATAGTCTCGATCTCCTGACCTCGTGATCCACCCGTCTTGGCCTCCCAAAGTGCTGGGATTACAGGCTTGAGCCACCGCGCCCGGCCAAAAAACAATTTTTTTAAGACATGAGCTTTCTATGTTGCCCAGGCTTGTCTTGAACTCCTGGGCTCAAGTGATTTTCCTGCCTCAACCTCCCAAGTAGCAGTATACACCACCATACCTAGCTAGAACTGTTCTTTCATTATCTTTATATCACCCATAAAACCTGGCAGAAGGCCAGGCACAGTGGCATATGCCTGTAATCCCAACACTTTAGGAGGCTGAGGTGAGTGGATCACCTGAGGTCAGGAGTTCGACACCAGCCTGGGCAACATGGCGAAATCCAGTCCCTACTAAAAACACAAAAACTAGCCACGTGTAATGGCATGGGCCTGTAATCCCAGCTACTCAGGAGGCTGAGGCAGGAGAATCACTTGAACCCAAGAGGCGGAAGTTATGGTGAGCCAAGATCGCACCACTGCATATCAGCCTGAGCAACAGAGTGAGACTCTGTCTCAAAAAAAAAAAAAAAAAAAAAAAAAACCTGGCAGAAATCCAACATATGCAAGTTAACAAATATTACTAAATGAATGAGGAATACATGAATGGATGGATGAATATATGGATGGATGAATGAGTGAGTGGATGGATGGAATGGAAGGGTGGATGGGGATGGATGGAAGCAAGGATGAAAGGGTGGATTGACAGCAATAGGGCTTTTCTGTAGTGCACAGACTCTGTAGCAGGGCTTACTGTGGCGATGTCACTTTTTTTCATGCCTGTGCTGGCACTTGGCATTGATTACTAAATCTGAGAAGCTGCACCATTATTGACTATCTGGGATTTAGCTGACTACCCAGAAGGTCTCAGGAACTGACCAGCTTGCACCAAGTTGTTCTGAAGGAGATGAAGAGTTTCCCGATGCTGTGCTCTCTGAGGGCTGGGTTTTTATTTTTCTGAGTCTAGTGAGAAGTTGCTTTGTAGGTTTTGCTCTTCTGCCTCGAACAAAAGCCTATAGGAAAAGTGCACATCGGGAAGGTGCTAATGAAGCCTGAACTTCCATGCCCAGAGCTGCTGCAGGTCAGGTGGGTGTGGGAGAGTCAATGGGTGCCCCACAGTGACAAGGGTGCCTGGAAACACTTTGATCCCTCCTTTTTGAAAAGGGCTGGGATTCCTCTCCTGGCACAGCTGTGCTTGGTCACTCAGACACAAGCACACATAACCCTCTGAAGAGCTCGGTATAAGAAGATTCTGGGCTCCAGCCCTGGAGAGTCTGACTTCAGGCCATGGTTCATAACCCCAGATGCTACTCAGAGTTACCTCACCTTAGATGACTGAGCAGGAAGCTTCAGGCTGAGGGGCTGGGGGGCCTCTGAAGATCACCAGTTTGAGGGTTACTGACCTGGGCCGTAAGAACAACAACTAACCTTACAGGCTTGCCCAGTTTTTAAAGCATACAACATACAAGATCCTAGAGGTAAAAGACAAAAATGAAGGGCTAAATATTCTCATTGTGAAGCGATTTCTTTACCTCACCAAAAATTTATACAAGCAATGAGGTTCCTGGTACATAAAGTAGAATTCGGTTGGCAAAAATTCACTTCTATGCCCAACTTTCCTCTGCTCACATATCTAATTTATACATCTAGTGTATCAAGTGAGACAAGCATATAGTAAAATAACTTTAAAAAGTGTACCTGAACGTCTTCTTTCGGCTCCTTAATCATTGAGCCCCCGAAAGTGGGCTGGGGAGAAGGTCTGCTCTAAACATGCCCTGAGGGGGAGACACTCACTGAGCCTGAATTTGCTGTTAGAAGGCTTCTCCCCCAATCCAGCAGAGCTCATGTGGCACCTCTCTCTCCAGAACCCCGTGCAACACCAGCACTCCTGTTGGCTGCTGCTCTGAGGATGTCCAAGGGGAAAGCAGGATTCATCCTTTCCTATCTCCACTGCCAGCTGAGCACATCCACAGTCAGGACTGACGCCAACCAGTCCCCATATCCTGGCACCTGTCACTGTGTCCAGGACAAAGCAGTAGGGAGTCCCAAGGAACTAAATAAAAGTCAGGTCAGCAGGTAGAAGAGTGGGTGTCCTGCCTTCCTCGTGCAGTGGCCCCAGTGGGCAGGGGGCCGGGAGCAGGTCCCCACAGCCTGCTGGTGCTTCCCTTCTCTGGCCCTCTCTGTAGTCAGTGATGCTGTTGGTCATTGACCTTTGCAGTCATAATGGGTCAGAGAAGAGAAAAATCGAAAAGCAGATCCTTCAGGACAACCATGAAAAGGTGGCAGATAATGTGCTGACACGTTTACAGCAGTGTGAGCAAATGATATGTAAAGCACATGCATATTTGCCCCTATCAATGCATTCCCAGTTAGGCTAATTCTCTTAACTCTCAGCCAGATGATCCTTGTGAAGACCATGTCCTAGATAGAAGAGGGAAGCCTTAGGCCAGGTGCGGTGGCTCACGCCTGTAATCCCAGCACTTTAGGAGGCTGGAGTGGGCGGATCACAAGGTCGGGAGATCAAGACCATCTTGGCTAACATAGTGAAACCCCATCTCTACTAAAAATTAGCCAGGCATGGCAGCGGGCACCTGTGGTCCCAGCTACTCGGGAGGCTGAGGCAGGAGAATGGCATGAATCTGGGAGGTGGAGCTTGCAGTGAGCCGAGATTGCATCAGCCTGGGTGACAGAGCGAGACTCTGTCTCAAAAAAAAAAAAAAAAAAAAAAAAAAAGTGGGGAGTCTTAAAGCCTATAATCAGTTGACTTTTAAGTTATAAAAAAAAAAAGAGGAGGGAGGCATTCTAATTGCTGTCACCTTCTAGAATAGTCTATGAGGAGTCAGTCACATCCAGAAAGGGTCAGCTCTTGGGTCCGGGTCTGCTCTGGCAGGAGTTGGTGCCTCGGGACCACATGGAACTCCCCATGTGGGTCCCAGGGTGGGCATCAGCACAAACACCAGACAGCCTTCCAAGGGCCAGGGCCGCCAGCCTCACTCCTGGAGACTGGCGCTACCTGCTCCTCCTAATATTGCCTTAGGATTTACTGGGAAGATGCCGGCTGGGGAGCTGATGATCTGTGAAGTGAAAACAAAGAAGCCAATCAAGTCATCTCCCGACCCAAATGAGCAGAAACTGGTATTTTCCGATCTAGTAATACCAAGCCCTGGGAGGGGGGGCGGTGCTAGTGTTTGGTCCCTGCAGGGAAGACACAAAAATCCACCCGGAAGATTTTTGCCATAACATAGAATGGACGGGCTTTTCTGGCATATGTGGGGCATGTGTGCAGTGTCCCCTGAAATCCTTTCTGCCTCAGGGCTGGGTATGGACAGACAAACAGGAAGCCGGTCAGTGTGCCCGGGACCTTGTAGAATAGGCTATGTTTTATACATTTATGGAGGAAGGCTAGCGGTCCACAGAAGCTTGACCTCCTGGACAGTGTGCTGGGGTCCAGCTTCCCATCTGACTCCTCTCTCTATAAAATGCCAGAAGGGGCAGGTGGACCATCCACTCCTGCCCCCCTGTCCCTACAGTGTTGCTCGTGGGAGTCCTCGGAACTGATCTAATCCTGACTACAAACAACCTGCAGATGCGGAGGAGAAACGGACCAAACCGGCTGGTCTGAACTCGGACTGAACCCAATGAGTTTCTTAGGTCTTCCTCAAGCTCAAGTTGGGGGAGAGGGCCCCCAATTGTAGAAGCCCAACCATTCATGTAGAACTGAGCAGGTCACCAGCCTGGGTCACCTGGGGAAACAAAGGCAGCACCAGGTGGGCCTCTTGTAGATCATGAGCAGTTAGGGATGAGGGCAAAACAGAGAAAGAGAAAAGGAATGGAAGAGTAGAAGGGAAGAAGGCAATAGACAGTAAAGGGCTGGGTGTGGTGGCTCACGCCTGTAATCCCAGCACTTTAGGAGGCCGAGGCGTGTGGATCATTTGAGGTAAGTTCGAGACCAGCCTGACCAACATGGAGAAACTCTGTCTCTACTAAAAATACAAAAATTAGTCAGGTGTGGTGGCAGACGCCTGTAATCCCAGCTACTCAGGAGGCTGAGGCAGGAGAATCGCTTGCACCCAGGAGGTGGAGGTTGCAGTGAGCCGAGAGTGTGCCAACACACTCCATCCTGGGTGACAGAGCAAGTCTTCATCTAAAAAAGAAAGACACTGAAGGAGAACAGGAGGAGGGGAACAAAGATGACCAAGAGGAAGGAAGTGGAGAAAGAGAAGATAGAAGGAAGAGAGGTGCTCAGGGGAAAAAGGGAAAGGACAGGGAAGAGGAGGGAGAAAGAGAAGCCAGAGGGACTCAAGGTGGACCAGCCTGCTCCATTGGGTCACTGCAATTACATCCTCCATGCACACTCTTTCTAGACTCCCACCTGGGGCATCCCTCCATGCCTGGCCTCACCAACCTTAGAGAGCTTTTGATGACCAGCTGGGGACAGATTTGCCACCAGGCTTGCGATCACCATGCCTGTCCCCTGGCTGGGTGTGCTCAGACCTTGGTTGGAAGGATACTGTAGGGTCTTCATGTAATTCTGGATCGCCTGGAGCCAGTCTGGGATCGTCATCGAGAGCCTGTAGTTTGGGACCTGGGGTATTGAAGGCTGCAGAGAAATAGAGAAGAGGAAGTGTTTATTAAGGAGGCGCTCTGGGGCCCAGCTTCTGGGGACAGGCAGCGGGCTGAAGCCACCAGAGAGAGAGGTGCTCCTGAGAGCCAATGGCAACATGGTCACCCTGGCGTGGCCACCTGATTGAGCAGTGCCTCCTCCATGAGGTCTCCCGGGAACAGTGAGTCCTTCATTGACGCTCTCCCTCTCTGAGTTCCCTCTGAGTCATGGTGGTTCTCTATGGCCCTCCGTGCTGTGTGAATACAGCTTTCTTCCCTGCAGGAGCCTAACGCCTCCTTGAGGCAAAGGACCACGTTCTATCGTGTCCCCCGCCGAGCCTGGCCCAGGACGGGCATGAAAGCACTTCATCAATGATTGCATAACACCTTTTGCTGCGTGGCCAGTGGTGATCCACTACAAGTGCTCTACTGCAGGGCCACATTTACACAGAATATAAAGTGAATGGATGCCAGGCGCCGTGGCTCACGTCTGTAATTCCAGCACTATGGGAGGCCAACACAGGTGGATCTCATGAGTCCAGGAGTTCGAGACCAGCCTGGCCAACATGGAGAAACACCATCTCTAAAATTTAAATAAATAAATAAATAAATAAATAAATAAATAAAGTGAACGGTGCCCTAGAAAATTGCAACATGGCACCAAGAGTGCCACATCTCAATACCACCCTCCCTGCAATGCCCAGTGTGTCCCTTTCCCTGAGTCCTATCCCAGATGGATTAGGGAAGATCCCTCTTCTTGCCTTGACTCTCCCCAGGCAAGTGCAGCTCCTCTGACTCATGAGTCATCTTACCACTTTACCCCTCATAGCAACTCAATCAACACATTCACCTCCCAGTCTGCCCCTCAGTCAACACTCCCTGAATGTCTACAACATAGCAGATGAAGTCCTGATCCCTGCCAGGAAGAGAAAGAACCAAAGGCAGGCAAGGACTGGAAAGGGGGAAGCAGCCCTATCCTGAAGGCCGAGAGCAAGAACAGACAGGGACGTCCAGTCGAGTCACTGCTGAAAAGCCAGGCATGGTTTGGGGTTTTCTTGGTTGGTTTTGTTTTTTGCTTTATTTCCCCTATATGTCTCTCGGTCTTCTGACCTCTGTCTTCCTGAGGTCCTTGGTGACAGAGAATCTCAGCCCACGTGGGTGGGGCTCCGGCAGTGCTGCTGCTGGGAAGGAGAAATGAGGCTCCTCCAGGCCAAGCCACTTAAGGAGAAGCAGAAAGGGCCTGAGGACGGGTGACACTCACCCTCAGAGCAAATAGGGCAAGGGCGGCCCTGGGGATTTGGTGCTCCGCTGATGGAAGGGGACTCCGCTGGGGAGATGGGGATGGCCCTGGGCAGCCAGGCCAGGCAGCAGAGCCAGACACTGCCTAAGGCTGTTCGAGGCTCTCTCCCTGGCTCTCCAGGCACCAGCCCCAGTGTGAGGCTGAGGGCACGCTGTCTCCCGCCTGGGCATCGGGCTCTTTCCATACTTCCACCCCTCTGGCTGCACTTACTGCAAATGCTCCTTGACATTCCTTTCCTCTCACTGCCTCAATTCTCTCTTGGCTTTGAAATGTCCTACTTCACAGCAACTGCCTCGTCAGCTGGAAGGAAACTCATCAGAATCACACTTCCTGCATTACAGCCAAGGTATTATGTGTGTGTGCGTGAATGTGCGTGTGAATGTGAGTGTGTGTGCCCATTCAAGCACAGCTATTCTGCAAGCTCCATTTTGTGTATGACATGTCAACCCAAATCAATCACATTTCTGTCTGGGAGTGTCATTTCGGGGGCAAAACATTGAATATTTGTTCCCATCACACACACACACACACACACACACACACACAAAGCAAGTCAAAATGTAAAGTGTATCCTGTGTGTTTGCCCTAACATACACTAGAAAGTGCTTTATGTAAAAAATGTGCCAGAGATTTCACAAGGTGAGGAGAGAAGGGGAGACGCGAACAAGTATGTCTTTAGCACCTCCTGTGTTTCAAGCTTTAGGCCCTGTATGAACGGGAGAGAAAGCCCAGGAGCAGAGGCAGAGAGGAGGGGAATTCTAGTTTATGAAGACATACGCAGGTTGGACGCAGTGGCTGATGCCTGTAATCCCAGTACTTTGGGAGGCCAAGGTGGGTGGATCGCTTGAGCCCAGAAGTTCAAGACCAGCCTGGGCAACATGGCAAGACCCCATCACTAAAAAAAAAAAATTAGCCGAGCATGGTGGTGCAGGCCTGTAGTTTCAGCTACTCAGGAGGCTGAGGTGGGAATATGGCTTGAGCCCAACAGGTCAAGGCTGTAGTGAGCCATAAATGAGCCACCATACTCCAGCTTGGGTGACAGAGCAAGACCCTGTCTCAAAACAAAAGACATAAACATTTCTGCACAGAAAAACACAGTCTAAACCTCTTTAATAGAAAAGCTGGTAAGCGTGGGAAAACGCCCTGAAGAATCACCAGCCACCTAAGAGATCCCCAGAGAGGTGTCCCTAGGCCAGAGCCTTGCTGTAGCCAGTAAGACTTGGCTCAAGAGTCTGCTGAAGGACTGACCACCAAATTATTTCAACCCCCGTCAAGCCCAACAAAGCCCACAAGAGCTAGATGGCAGGGTGGGAGCCGACGGCAGCTGGTCCTCAGAATAGCAACCCGATGGCGCCCGAGGGCTTTTAAAAACAGCTGCATGGTTACCTCAGCCTGGCTGTGAGCTGAGTGCAGGAGCTGTGGCCACACTTCCTGCCCATTGGGAGGGCAAACGTATACATTCCCCAAGTCCCAGCTGGGGGCAGGGCTGTGGTAGGGAGGTGCAGAGACCGCAGACGGAATGATGTCATAGGCTACAGCTCACTCTGATGTCTGGGAGAGATGGCTGGGCTTACCCTGGAGGGTCCACTTCCAGCCAGCGCCTCGGGCTGCCAACATTCCCACTGGCCATGGACTGTAAACCAGGTGGGCTTCCTGGAGTGTCATTAGGAGACACACACAACCAGGTCCAAAGCCCTGCTCTGCCACCTACTAGCTGTGGGCCCTGGTCAAGCTGCATGACCTCTCTAAGCCTCTGTTTTCTTCCTGATAAAATAGGAATAGTATCACCTACTTCCAACCTTCCAAGCTGGTTGTAAGCATTACATGACCTAATGCAAAAGTAGGCAGCTTGGGACTTGGCATATGGTGCTCATTAAGTGTAAGCTGTGTTGGCCAGGCCCTGTGGCTCACGCCTTTGGGAGGCCATGGTGAGTGGATCACTTGAGGTCGGGAGTTTGAGACCAGCCTGGCCAACAGGGCGAAACCCCGTCTCTACTAAAAATACAAAAATCAGTTGGGCGTCGTGGCGGGCGCCTGTAATCCCAGCTACTCGGGAGGCTGAGGCAGGAGAATTGCTTAAACCTGGGAGGCGGAGATTGCAGTGATTGAACCACTGCACTCCAGCCTGGGTGTCAGAGCAATACTCCATCTCAAAAAAAGAAAAAAGAAAAGTGTAAGCTGTGTTATTATTCATCACCAATATATTGTCAGGGGTCTAGGCTGGGGAAACCTGAATGATCCATACTTTTCTGGAACTGGAAAACAGAATCAGCAGCAGCAGAGTCCCTGGACACTCAACTTGGGAGCTTCACATCATGAAGATACCTTCCCACCTTAACGGAGAGGATGAAAACGTTCACTGCTCCCTGGGGATGCATTGATCACAATGAGTTAATATCCTTAATTCATTATGCGTTCATGCAAAGTGACAAGAAAACTCTTTAGGCCTCAGTGAAACTAAAAATGGCCCCCAAAGGCGGAAGCAACCCGTGTCCATTGACAGATGAATGAATAAACAAAATGTGGCATCCCACGGAATATACGATGGTATACAATGGAACAGTATTCAGCCTTTAAAAGGAAAGACGTTTTGACACATGCTATCACATGGATGAAACCTGATGACATTTTGCTAAATGAAATAAGCCAGTCACAAAAGGACAAATATTGAATAATTCCTCTTACATAAGGTTCCTAGAGTAGTCAAAGTCATAGAGACACAAAGTAGAATGGTGGCTGCCAGGGGCTGGGGAGAGAGGGAAACGGAAAGTCAGTGTTGAATGGGTACAAGGTTTCAGTTAGGAAGATGAAAAACGTCTGGAGATGGATGGTGGTGACGGCTACACAACAATGTGAAGGTACTCAGTGCCACAGAGTTGTACACTTAAAAACGGTAAATTACATGATATATCTCTCTCTCCACAATTTTAAGAGCCATGAAAAGACAATTCACAAAACAAGAAAAGCAAATAGTAACCAAATATTTGAAGAAATTGTTTAAGTGCTCTAGTAATATAAGAAACGCAAATTAAAGCCACTGCAAAACATCATTTTCCACCTTTCCAGTTAGCAAAAACATGCTGAAATGTAGATCCCCAATGCTGGTAAGGATGCTCTCCTACAGGACCGAGGCAAACATAAATTGGTACAACCTTTTTAGGAAAAGCCCAGGGCACATCCCTTTTTTCTGTTCGTGACTGGGGCCCGCAGAGTCCCTTCTCATGCTATTTTCCTGCCAGATTTCATCAATTGCTGTACTACCTGAAACTCCAGCTTTGATTGTCTGTGCCCTTCCCCTCAAGGGTTTCACCACCTGCTGCCTACATTAGCCCCACAGCCGTGGCCAGGCTGATGAAGGCAGAATCCAGAGGAAACAGATAGAAACGAACCTCTTCACACAGGCACTGCGCCTGTTTTCTAAGGCTGGAGGCCCCAGACAACTTGGGGGCTAGGGGACACAAGGAGGGAGTGGAGTGGACAGAAAGATGGTGTTCAAGAGAAAGAATAATGAAACAAACCACAGGCAAAGCTCTTGTGAGGAGCCTCTCTTCCACTCTGTTCTTGTGAAGCACAACTGACCTGTCGGTGATACGGACCGACACAGTTGTGTAACTGACATTGCCGTGCGGGAGAGAAGGGAAAGACCAGGAAAGGAGCCAGGGAGGCAGTAAGAACCCCAGGCACTAGGAATCTTTAACAAGAGCAAGGAGAATTCAAAACCTTTTGTCATCCCTACTCTGAAAACACTATGCAGGCACCAGACAGAAGAATCTTCTCTGGCAGCTTGGGAAGAGAAGCACAAAACAGCACCCTCGAGCCCAGGATGAGCCCCAGGCTCCTGCAACAGAGGCAGCCAGGAATCTGTGGGACAGAGGTGCAGGACAGACAGACAGACAGAAGGTTCTCAATCCAGGACTGGGGAGGGAAGGAGCTGCCCGCAAGAGCTGGCAGCGGGCAGAGATGGCCCTTGACTGCAGCCAGGTCTCTAGTACCAAACACTCCCGTGTCTTCACTCAGGTGAAACTCAGTCCTCTAAATGTGAATTATTTTCCAACTGGGAATCAACACGAGAGTAAGACACAAGAAGTGGGGTCTGCAAGAAACTGACTGCTGTTTCTTGCTGAATCCATCCTGGTTTTCTGCCCCAAGTAGAGTCCAGTTCCAGGCTGTTAAGAAAGAGGAGGATTGCCCTAGAATTTTCCTAGAATGTCCACTGTTTTTTTCGGGGCTGGCCACTCTCTCTGAGCCTTGCTTCCCATCTGCTATTATCCTCCAACTGACTCTTGCTATTTCCTTAAAGTCTCTCTGAAAAAATCCTGCCTCTGACCTGGTCAATTGCTATCTTCAGACCCAACAACCACCAGGGGAGAGGCCTGGAGTCACAAATTTAGAAGGAGGATCTCAAAGCAGGGGAATCCCTGCAAGGAGGGGACATCTGGACCCTTCAGGCAGAAGTTACCATGGCTGCTAAGGGAATGTCCTGTAGTCAAAGGAAGTGTCATTTAGTCCTCCATGCAGGTCCTTGAAAACCTCCCCCATCCACTTCTTTTGCTTCTTAGTCTATAGTCAATGGCCAAAAATGATTGATCCCCCTGAAGCCCACCAAGCTTTTACCACTGCTGCCACCCTACCACCCTTCTTCTGTACCAATTCCTCAGTAAGATATTGATTTGGTTGATGGAGAAAACGACTCGACCCCAGAGGAAAGAGTCTGCCAAGCTGAGCACAGGAACAATCCTCTAATCCCAGAGGAGTAGCCCCTGGAAAAGGGAGCTTTTGAGGCTCTTCCCATGTTAAGGCCTAGGCAGGGGTCAGGGCTTGGGGAATGTCGGGGCCAGGGGAGATACCATGATAGGATTGGGGATAGAGAACCAACCATTAAGATGCAATGTAAGAGAAATGTTCAGTTCTTTATATTTAGGGCCAAAAAGCTGACTGTCCACATTTGGGCTGGGGATTCCTGGTTTGGAAGCAGTTTTCATGTGACCTTTTAGTTACTATGAAAAGTACCATATGATATGGCCACTGTATAAAAAAGGGAAAACTGGCCGGGCGCGGTGGCTCACACCTGTACTTTTGGGAGGCCGAGGCGGGTGGATCATGAGGTCATGAGTTTAAGACCAGCCTGCCCAATACGGTGAAACCCCGTCTTACTAAAAATACAAAAAATAGCGGGGTGTGGTGGCACATGCCTGTAATCCCAGCTACTCAGGAGGCTGAGGCAGGAGAATTGCTTGAACCCGGGAGGCGGAGTTTGCAGTGAAGCAAGATCACGCCACTGCACTCCAGCCTAGGCGACAGAGCAAGACTCCATCTCAAAAAAAAGGGAACACTTTCTTAAGAACACAGCATTCAGCTACAATAATGGAAAAATCAGGTACAGGTCTCAGGAAGTAGCAGTCTGTGTTCTAAACTGCTCAGACATGATTTAGAATACTGTGTTTCATATGTGCTTGCAAATGACTAATGACAAACTAGGAATTGTCTCAGAAGGAGGAGGGTGAGTTGGTCTGGGAATTATGACACATAAGAAAGGGCAAAAGACCAGGCGCGGTGGCTCATGCCTGTAATCCCACTACGTTGGGAAGCCAATGCAGGAGAATCGCTTGAGCCTAGAAGTTTGAGACCAGTCTGGGAAAAACAGTGAGACCTTGTCTCTACAAAAAAAATTTGTTTTAAGTTAGCCAGGTTGAGTGGTATGTGTCTGTAGTCCCAGCTACAATCAGGAGGCTGAGGTGGGAGGATTGCTTGAACCTGGGAGGTTGAGGCTGCAGTGAGCCATGATCACACACTGCACTCCAGCCTGGGTGACAGAGGAAGGCCTTGTTTCCAAAAAAAGAAAAAAGAAAAGGGCAAAAGGAGCTATCTGTGGACAAAGAAGTCTAAAGGAAGAAGCAGAGCAGAATGATAGAAAAAGTCACAGTCCTGAGGGCTCATAGTCCAGCGGACCTCTAGCATCACACAGATCAGCATTAGCGACCTGGAGACTCACGGGTCATAACATCATGAGATTTTAGAGTTGGAAAGAACTTACAAAGTCTGCTCTATTTCCATTTTATAGATGAGAAAACTAAGGGCAGAGATTTTAAGTGAATGACCTCACTTAAGTGAGGCACAAGGGCTGGATGTCATACAAGCAAGACTAGGATTCAGTTCCTTGATGTTTACTCCAAGTCCCTTCCATCCTAAGAGCACTCTCTCATAACATTCAAGGGTGCTGTGAGTAGCAAAGGAAGTCGCCAATGCTCTGCCCTGATTCCAAAGGCAACACAATAATCAGTGATGAAATGTGATTTGGGGGTGGGAGGGTGCTGCGAGGAGGATTTATGGTTGGTCTATGAGCTTCCTAACAGTCAACTCTGGCCAGGCCTGAGATCAGCTGCCTGGGAAGCAGCAAGCTCCCCATTCCCAAGAGGTCTTCAGAAAGAGGAGGGGATTCTGTTGAGAGGTGGGAGACTGGTCTCTACAAATAGGAAAATTCCATGATTCCCACATAGAGAATGCACCCCCCACCTGCCCCCATACATGGTTGGGGGAAGGATGAAAGCACAATTAGAGGCAGGGTTGGTGCTGGTGCTACTAAGGAAGGCAGCATGGGACAGTAGGAACAGGCGTGTTTTTCCTTGTGGTCACTTTTCTTCCAAGTTTAAGGGCTCTCGGCTCCTCACTGGAGGAAAAATTCAATTCTCAAGTCAGAACTGCAAACCAGGAACAAGGTTGTTCTCATGTTCAAGAACTCAGCAAGGGTAATTATGGTTGACACTAAAGCAGGCAAGATTCTAGCTGGGCACAATGAAGATCTCCTTGACCAGCAGAGTAACAGAACACTGTAACTGACTGCAGCAGTAAGTTTAGAGGCTCTGTCACTTCCCCAAGGACACACACAGCTTTCTGGCCTGCAGGCTCAGATGCTCAGCTGTCACCAGGCTGGGGACTCAACCAGATGGCCTTCCGGGTCTCAAGTCTGGCATTCCTAGACCTGCCCAGGAATCTTCTCAGCCGTACCAGCGTCCCCAGGGTCCAGGGGAAACCATCCGTCACGCTATAACCCCGAGGCTCGGCAGCATTTCTCCCCAGTTTGCATTTTGATGTTTCATATAACATATCTACTCCCACCAGGGGACATCTCCCTCCCTCGGTAACGATATCCTTAGCCACCAAACCCAAATGGCTCACTGGCTTCTCTCCAAGGCAAAAAGAGAGTTTCACTCCTCAGCCTCTTTTTCTATCCAGTGAGACTAATTCATCATGTGTACTGGAAAGTCCCTTTTAAGTCTCAGCCAAAAGTCTTTCTTTTTTCTTGGAGCCCAAATAAGCTGGGAAGAGAGAGAGAGAGTTCACTGTTTTGCAAGTTTCAGAGGTGAAAGTCACTGTCATAAAAAAAAAGAAAAGAAAAAAAATTGGCAAAAAGTCTGGAAATGATTCACACTGAGAAGTCTGACTGGTTGATTTCAAATTCATTCACAGCTTAATAAATCATTTGCTGGGGGAAGAGGGGAGCAGAGGAGGAGCAAGACACTCTAAAGAGAACAAGCAGAGTGGGATCCCTGAGGTCTATGCATTCTTTGGCATCGCTGGTACCTGCTGGCTCTAGCTTTTGCTGAAGAAGGATGTATGTGGGGGTGAGTAAATAATAGAGTTTGGCTGGAGGTTCAAAGACACCTTGGCACAATCCAATTACATAGTCCCAGGATAGCAAGCCCACTACCTCTCCCTTCCCCATTTCTTAGGCTTCCAATCTAAACATCTCAATTAGAAAAGGGCTGGCAGGGAGAAATGGGGAGAGGAAGGAGTTTGTAGCAGGACCAGGAAAATGGAGATTGCCTCTATTTGCTATGTACAGGCTGAAACGGTCCCCTCTTTGCCTACCTACCCCCAGACCCCCAACCCTGCCCTGGAAGCCACTGACCTTTGCCAAGAAGGTGGCGTTCCTGATGGCGCCCACCATTTCTCCCCCCTTAGGGTGCACCTTGGCCACGTGCATCCACATGCGCTCCCAGGTGTGGCTGTCGATGGGGAAGCCGCTCTTGTTAACGTGGAACAGCACCCCGCCGTCTTTGTCCTCCTCCTCCGAGCCCCCGCTGGTGGCGAGGCTCACGGGCCGCGCGTGGCTGCTCCGGGATCGGGTGCCTTTGGCGCCTTTGGGGTGGGGGCAGCGGTGAGTGTCGGCCGCGGAGCCGGTCATGGTGGGGCCTGGGCGGGGAGCGAAGTACTGGGGACGCGCGGCGGCGGCGGCGGCGGCGGGGGGCGTGTGCGCGCGGGCGCGGCGCGGGGATCAGCGCCCCGCGGGGGCGGCCTTCTCCATGCCTCTTGCTGCGGCAGGACGCGCCAAGGGGGAGCGGCGGCGGGAGCTCCGCGGAGACTCCCTGCTTACCGGCGGTGCCTGAAATCAGCGGAGACACAGCTGACACCACAGCTAAGTGGACCCACAGAGGAACCGAGTAAGGGGCCCCGGAGTGTCTCCACGACACCCCCCGCTTCCCCCTGCACGCTGACAACCTCCCTGGGAATCGATGACGGGTTTCCAGCCCTGCTATTACCTAGAAAGGCAGCTCAAAATGTGCTACGAAGCTTCACACACATCTAAACCCCGGGGGTTGGGGATGGAGGGGCACAAGGAGCGTGGGGGATGCTGAGCGCAAGGTGTGGGGAGAAGAAAGACAGCTTGTGTAGCGTGAAGGAACAGGAGGTTCCCGCAAGGCTCCACACATTCCTAGGTCCCCAGATGTGGCCGAGAGAGGAGCGCAGCCACGAACGTGCCGGCACGTGAGCGCCCAGGGCTGGCGCGAGGGCGCTGCAGCAGCCTTGGCTTGCAAGGCGGCCCGCTTTCTTCCAGGAAGCCCTCCCGGACCCCGGCGGGGACCTAGTGGAAAGAGCTCCATCCGCCCCCTTTTCCCCGAGTTCCAGCGCCTAGCACCGGAGGGACTGGTTGCAGGCGGGCGGAGCGCAGGAAGGGCTCGCGGCAGCTCCAGTATCCTACCTCGGGACGGTCGGCTTCATAGCTGCAGAGCCTCTCCGGGCGGCGGGACAGTGGGGGCTGCTGCTGCTGCTGCTGCTGCTGCTGCTGGGCCTGGGACTGGGGCTGGGGCTGGGGCTGGGGCTGCTGGGGCTTGCTGCGGCCGTCGCCTCATTCCATGTCCCATTCTCGAATGTTATTCTGTGACATATAACCGAGTCACCCGGGCAGCCGCCGATGTTCCGAATGCGTCCATTGGCCACCGCAACAAAGAGGGGCGGGTCCTGGGCTCGGGACTCTACAACCCCGAGCTCCGCGACGTTCTGATTGGCTCCAGGGGTTCCCTGGCGGGAGGGGACCGGAGTAGGGGGAGCCTGGCTGCCACGCGAAATCCGATCGCTGTCGTGTCCTGGGAGCCCCGCGGGCTGGAGCGTGTGGCCATGGGACCTAAGATCTAGTTACCCCAGGGGTCGTGGCACTTCGAGGGTTTGCAACTGTGGAAGCAGAGGAGAAACAAAACCACCCAAGAAGTGACCCCGCGGAAGCAGAGGGTTTGGCATCAGAACAGCATTCCCTGAGGGACGCTGGACACACTTACCTGCCTCTACCTGGGATGATGAGTGGTTCATCCTCTACCCGGGATTATGAGGGGCTGTTCATACCTACGCGTAAAATTAAATCTTTTTTCAATCCTGCATTTACAAATTCCTCAAAATTAACAAGTGGGTGCAGCTTTGGATCCTCTGGTATTAGTCACGGTTAATAAAGTCCCTTTAAGCCCAAGTTGAGAGGAGACAATAAAACCCAAGAGGTCAGGCAGGCCCTGACTGTTCTGCCACAGCTGTCCAGTGAGAGGAGGGATGGAGAGATGCTTCCAAATCATGGTGAAGTGGGTGGCTATCCCACACTCACTACTGAAACGCCTTCTCTTTCTTTTTCTTTAAGAAAGAGGAGAGCAGGTTGAGGTGGGAAGAGCACCAGACTGCTGACCTGAAGTCTGGCTCCAAGTCCAGGTTTGTCACTTTGCTCAGCTGTGTGACCCTGGACAAGCCACTTCCCTGCTCTGCGCCTTAGCTTCTCTTTCTGAAATGAGAGCAGACCTCCCGCCCTCCAGGGTCTGCTCTGGCTGTAAGGTTCTGTGATTCCCTGACTTCCTCTCTTGTGACACTGAGGATCCTGGCCATAGCATCCTTTCTCTTTAAACTGCAGGTCAGCTGGCCAGCTCTGAGCGAAGCAGTTATGAGAGCTATGCTAAGTGAACCTTGAATTAAGAAGACAGTTGTCAGAGAGCCACTGAGGGCGGATCAGTTTCTGAATGCTTACCCTGACAAGTTGCCTGTCATGGAACCGGAACTTCTCTTCCACAGGAGGGCAGAGACCCCTGAAGGGTAGTTGAGAGCCAGGGCTTGGGTGAGAAGACCTGGATTCTGGACTTAGCCCTGCACTGCTCCCTGAGACAGAGTCTATGCCAAGGACTTTATAGATTCAATAATGAGAATAGGGCAGACACGGTGCCTCACACCTTTAAACCCAGCACTTTGGGAGAAAGAGGAGGAAGGATTACTTGAGGCCAGGAATTAGAGACTGGACGAACATCGCGAGACCTTGTCTCTACTAAATAAATAAATAAATAAATAAATAAATAAATAAATAAATATTTTGAAATTAGCCAGATGTGGTGGCACACACCTGTAGTTCCAGCTGCTCAGAAGGCTGAAGCAGACATGTAGAATGAAACTGGATCCTCGTCTCTTACCTTACACAAAAATCAACTCCAAATGGATCAAAGACTTAATTAAATCTAAGACCTGAAACCATAAAAATTCTAGAAGATAACATGAGAAAAACTCTTCTAGACGTTAGCTTAGGCAAAGAAATCATGACTAAGACCTCAAAAGCAAATGTAACAAAAATGAAAATAAATAAACAGGACCTAATTAAACTAAAAAGGGTCTGCACGGCAAAAGAAATAATCAGCAGAATAAACAAACAATCCACAGAGTGGGAGAAAATATTCACAAACTGTGCATCTGACAAAGGACCAGTATCCAGAATCTACAAGGAACTCAAACAGATCAGCCAGATAAAAACAATCTCATCAAAAAATGGGCAAAGGACATGAATAGACAATTTTCAAAAGAGGATATACTGTCAACAAACATATGAAAAAAATGTTCAACATCACGAATTATCAGGGACATGCAAATTAAAACCACAAAAAGTTACCATCTTACTCTTGCAAGAATTGCCATAATTTAAAAGTCAAAAAATAATAGATGTTGGTATGGATGTGGCAAAAAGGGAACATGTCTAAAACTGCTGGTGAGAATGTAAACTAGTACAACCACTATGGAAAACAGTATGGAGATTCCTTAAGGAACTAGAAGTAGAGCTAAAACTACCATTCGATCCATCAATCCCACTGCAGGGTATCTACCCAAAGGAAAAGAAGTCATTATATGAAAAAGACACGTGCACACGTGTGTTTATAGCAGCACAATTTGCAATTGCAAAAATATGGGACCAACCTAAGTGCCCATCAACTAATGAGTGGATAAAGAAAATGTGGTATATATACACCATGGAATACTACTCAGCCATAAAAAGGAATGAAATAATGTCTTTTGCAGCAACTTGGATGAAGCTAGAGGCCATTATTCTAAGTGAAGTAACTCAGGAATGGAAATCCAACACCAAATATTTTTATTTATAAGTAGGAACTAAGCTATGGGAATGCAAAGACATAGAATGATATAATAGACTTTGGGAACTTGGTGGGGGGAGCGACGAAGGGGAGGAGGAGGGCAAAGGATAAAAGACTACATATTGGGCCTGGTGGGGTGGCTCATGTCTGTAATCCCAGCACTTTGGGAGGCTGAGGTGGGTAGATCACCTGAGGTCAGGAGTTCGAGAACAGCCTGGCCAACATGGTGAAACCTGATCTCTACTAAAAATACAAAAATTAGCTGGGCGTGGTGGCACAGCACCTGTAATCCCAGCTACTCGGGAGACTGAGGCATGAGAATCACTTGAACCCAGGAGACGGAGGTTGCGGTGAGCTGAGATTGCACCACTGCACTCCAGCCTGGGCGACGGAGTGAGATTCGGTCTAAAAAAAAAAAAAAAAAAAAAAAGGCTACATATTGGGTATAGTATACACAGCTCAGGTGATGGGTGCACCAAATTCCTAGAAATCACCACAAAAGAACTTATCCATGTAACCAAAAACCACGTGTACCTCCAAAACTATTGAAATTAAAATTAAAGTTTTTTTAAAGGCTGAGGTGAGAGGATTGCTTGAACCTGGGAGTTCAATCACACCACTGCACTCTAGCCTGGTTGGCAGAGTGAAACTCCATTTCTAAAAGTAAAACAAAAATAAATAATGGGAATAATACCTTAGGTTCATAGAGACAAAGGAAATGGCTCATTTGTCTCTTCATGAAATTGACTCATTTGTCTGCAAGAAGAACACCTGGAAAGAAAAAGCAAGAAGTGAAAGAAAATTATCCCCTCACTATATAATTGCCTCAGTTTTCATTTCCTGATTAACAGAAAACATGCCTCAGAGACTGATCTATTTTCTCATCTTGAACATTCTTCCTCCCTTCTTTTTGCATTCACCTCTCAAATCCACCCTTTTCTCCACATTTCCCAGGAGTTTCAAGTCCAGGAGACTAGAATTTCAGGATGCGGACCTGTATGCAGAGAATGAGGATTTGACCTGACAGTCCCTCTGGAGAAAACTGAGCTCTCAAATCTCAGGTGAACAGACCAGTTGGTGAACATCGAAGAATGTCTGGCAAGGGTCATCTTCCTTGGAATCACTTCCCAGTGTCCCCACTCAGGTCAAGTCCGAGCTCCTACAGTTACCCTGTTAAGCCAGAGCCTGCATCCTGCTTTACCTGAATTAAAGTCCTGGGGACCTGAGAGGGTTATCAGTTCATCTTCCTGCCTCCAGGCACCTCAGGACTCCCTGACAGTTGAAGGGAAGAGCTTTTGCTGTTCATCTCCAATATTCCAATTGTCTTTTCTTCTCTTCCCTAGCAGTGGGAGGGAGTGGAGAGACAAGTGGCATGGCACATGAATATAGTCAGGAGATTTTGCTACTTCTCCGAAGAGCTGGTAAGGAAGCTTCTGAAGTGAACTGTGCTGTCTCAGCAAGGGCATTGTCAGGCAGAAGGGCTCTCTTCTTCAGAATTGCTTCTCATTGGACAGTTGCACTAGGCTGCATGGGCAGGCCAACTTTGTTCTTCATTTCCTTGTGTATTTTGTGTTATATGACACTCCAGTGAACCCAGGCCAGTTAGATTAAGGATTTTGAATGTTCTGGTAGTTAGTAAGACTGACACAGCCACATATACACACAGTGGGACAAGGCCAATTTGCAGTTTGAACAAGGACTTGGTGACTGGATTCTCAACCTCTGAGAGAAGGGCCACTTGTATTTGTTGGCATAACTACTGGTATAGCAGGGAAGCGTAGTGGAAAAGTCTGGAATGAGAAGAACTGGATTCAGATAAGATCTCATTATTCAAATGCCAGCTGCTATCATGATGAGAAATAAGACAAAATCCTACCCTGATGGTTCATATTTCTAGTTCTACTATTTATTGATGGTGCAATTTTGGGTAAGTTACTCAACATCTATGAACCTTAATTTCCTCATGAAGAAGATAGGATACTACTCTAGAGGGATGTTATGAGGACAGAGAGGTAAGGTAAGTGCCTAGCATGGTAACACTTGCTAAGTGCCTGGTACATGTAAGTTGGGCCTTCATCTGAATCTGAGACAGTGACACAAACAGATTTGGAGACATCTGTTCCCAGACATTTTACTGCCTGAGAGTCAAGACTGAGAAATTACTGCAGCTGCCCAGGGAAAGGGATGTATATTTCAAACAAGCCATGGGTGTATGGAGGGGAAGAGAAAAAGCTGGGAGGCACAGGAGTAGGCGGGCAGCGGCACACAGGAACAGGAAGAGTTTGTTTCTTCCTCTACTGACAGCACAGAGGAAGATCTACCCAGTCACGGGTTGAGTCGTGCGTCCCCATCCCCAAATTCATATGTTGAAGTTCCAACCCCTAGCACCTCAGAATGTAACCTTATTTAAAAATAGAGTCGTTGCAAATGTAATTAGTTAAGATGAGATCATACTAGAGTAGATTGGGCTCCTAATCCAGTAAGACTGATATCCTTATAAAAGGGAAACTTGGATGCAGAGACAGACATGTGCACAGAGAGAACACCATGTGAAGACTGGAGTGATGCTGCCACAAGCCAAGGAACTACCAGAATCCAGGAGAGAGGCCTGGAACAGACCCTTCCCTGCACCCTCAGAGGGAGCCTGGCCCTGCCAGTACCTTGCTCTCAGACTTCCAGCCTCCAGAAGTGTGAGATGATAAATTTCTGTTTAAGCCACTCAGTTTGTGGCACTTTGTTTTTTTGTTTGTTTGTTTGTTTGTTTGTTTTGAGACAGAGTTTCGCTCTGTCACCCAGGCTGGAGTGCAGTGGCACAATCTCAGCTTACTGCAACTTCCACCTCCTTGGTTCAAGTGATTCTCCTGCCTCAACCTCCTAAGTAACTGGGATTACAGGCACCCACCATCACGCCCTGCTAATTTTTGTATTTTTAGTAGAGACGGAGTTTCACCACGTTGGTCAGGCTAGTCTCGAACTCCTGACATGAGGTGAACCACCCTCCTCAGCCTCCCAAAGTGCTGGGATTACAGGCATGAGCCACCGCGCCTGGCCAGTTTGTGGCACTTTGTTATAGCGACCCTAGCAAACTAATATACCCCATATGAGGCTGATACCCACATGGGACTGATGGAGGTTCAGCCCATTTGTTTAGGGCCTATGATCATCCTGATGAGGAATGTTACCACTGCACTGAACTAGTGAACTGACTTTTTCACTAAATATCAACACTAATATTCTGTAATCATGAGATTTAGCAAACCTGGTGGTGTTCTAGGACCACAGAAGAGAATGCCAAATGAGGAACTTAAGCGTCTTTCCTGGAGGTCCCAGAAAAATCAAATAGCTTCTTCATCTCTCACTTCCCTAAAGGATATTTTGCATATATTCCATGGTAGTATCTGAATCACATGAATTGTCACCTATTCATAGGCCCAGGCTGGAGTGCAGTGGCACAATCTCAGCTCACTGCAGCCTTGACTTTCCAGGCTCGGGTGATCCTCCCACCTCAGTATCCTGAGTAGCTGGGACCACAGGTGCACATCACCACATCCAGCTATTTTTTCTTTGTATTTTTTTTTGCAGAGACAGTATGTATTCGTCCATTCTCACATTGCTATAAACAACTGCCAGGCCAGGCACGGTGGCTCACGCCTGTAATCCCAGCACTTTGGGAGGCCGAGGCAGGTGGATCACGAGGTCAGGAGTTCGAGACCAGCCTAACCAACATGGTGAAAGTCTGTCCCTACTAAAAATACAAAAATTAGCCAGGCACAGCGGCGCGCACCTGTAATCTCAGCTACTCAAGAGGCTGAGGGAGGAGAATCGCTTGAACTCGGGAGGCAGAGATTGCAGTGAGCTGAGATCGTGCCACTGCACTCCAGCCCAGGCGACAGAGCAAGACTCCATCTCAAAACAACAAAAACAAACAAAAAAAGAACTGCCTGAGACTAGGTAATTTATAAAGAAAGTAAGTTTAATTGGCTCATGTTTCCACAGGCTGTACAGGAAGCATGGCTGGGGAGGCCTCAGGAAACTTACGATCACAGTGAAAGCTGAAGGGGAAGCAGGCACATCCTACTTGTCTGGAGCAGGAGAAAGAGAGCAAAGGGAAAGGTACTACACACTTTTAAACAACCAGATGTCATGAGAACTCACTATCACGAGAATAGCACAGGGAAAATTCACCCCCATGACCCAATCACCTCCCACTAGGTCCCTCCTCCAACACTGGGGATTACAATGCTACTTGAGATTTAGACAGGGACACAAATCCAAGTCATATCACGGGGTTTCATCATGTTACTCAAGCTGGTCTCAAACTCGGGCTTGAGAGATCCACCAGCCTCAGCCTCTCAAAGTGCTAGGATTACAGAAGTGAGCCACCATGCCTGGTCTGTTTTGTACCATTTCTAATTGTTTGAATCTAGGTTTTGCCATAGAAAGAGCAAACCAAAAAGTGACACTTATCAAGTACTTTATGCCAAGCACAATCTAAGCACCTCACCTGCATTCTGTCATTTAATGCTCACAAGAAATATATGCTGTAAGTTTTAAATTGAAACTGGAAAAGGTTAAATAATTGGCCCAAGGTCCAGCCAACAAAGGAAAACCACAAAAATAAAATGTCCATTTCAGCCTCAGCTCTGAATAGAAAAAAACATAATAATAAAAAAGGTTCCTTCAAGAGTTTGTAACTATATTGTCTGGCCTTGCATTTAACTTACACTATCTAGATAGTTCAGGAAAACCCAAGCTGAAAAATTATGTTTAAATAGTGCCAGGTTGATAATGTCCTTAGGTGCCTGGAAGCAGCAAATATACATCTTCTCTGGATAAACACATCCTCAACCCAGGCCCACAAGTAATCCTAAAGAGCTCAGGCAAAGAGAAACCCATGTCTAAAAATTACCAAGTCACAAGGAAGCAAGCCACCAAAACCAAGAGTCAGCATACACAACTAGAGTTAAATCTCTAAAAACTTCAGATACTAAAATTAGATGCATGCTGGGAGTAGTAGTGGCTCACGCCTGTAACCCCAACAGTTTGGGAGGCCTAGGTGGGCGGATCACTTGAGGCCAGGAGTTTGAGACCAGCCTGGCCAACATGGCGAAACTCCGTCTCTATAAAAAACACACAGAAAATTAGCTGGGCATGGTGGTACATGCCTGTGGGCCCAGCTACTCAGGTGCCTTGAGGTGGGAGGATTGCTTGAGCCTAGGAGTTCAAGGCTGTAGTGAGTGGAGATTGCAACACTACACTCTGGCCTGGGCAACAGAGACTCTGTCAAAAAAAAAAAAAAGTCACTAGAACTTATCAATTACACCCTGAGAAACAAGCATTATAAAGTCTGACCAAAGGATAGGGAAAGTTCCTTCATTAGACCCTGATTCTGCGTTCTGGAAAGATTCTTTATCCTGTGTTATCATGGCCCCTCACTCTGCTCTCTGGTTCTTCTATGGACACATCTGAAGTAGCTACATCCTTGGGGGGCTGCAGAACTCTTATAGCCAATGCCATAGTGGTGTGAATTTAAGGACTTTAGAGTTAATTTGAAGTTTAAATAGTCGAAGCCTTTTTCAAAGGTGCATTTGTGTTTTCTTTGGTTAATCGATTCCTTACAAATTTAGTAGGCTTCTAACTTACTTGCTTCTAGATAGCTCCATATGCCAACAAGCACATCCAAATTTCTCTTTTAAATAAAATTCCCAAGCCTGATTAATTTCCTTGTCCCCATGCCTTTCTGTTTCACCTAATAATGGTTATTTTGAGGCCATCTGAAATAATAGGCTTGAGTGAGAAGTCTCAACTTCCAATCCAATCTTTGCCATAGACTGAATCACTTTGTGTTTTTTTAGAAAGTGTTAATTGGCTTTAGTCACTCAAAACTTTTATCAGTCTTACTTTGTATTTGGGGTCTAAAAGCAATTTTTTTCTAACACAAGAAAGCCCCAAATATCTGCGCTCAGTCCATTCTTTTCCATTTTTCATGTATTAGTCAATTCTTTCCAGTGATTATCTCTTTATATAAAAATCTTGCTAAACAAAGCAAAAGGCAACCAACACATGCTAACACTGGCTCTTTCCAACAACTTCGTTTGAAGCAACTGAATCAGTATCAGGCACTTGATCAGATTTGCAATCAAATCACTGCAAGCAGCCATTTAACCAAGTGTTTTGTTACTACATAACCTAGGTTCTTATATTCCCAGCCTATGATGTGTATTTCCTTGTCATGTGCCAACATATCACTGTGATAGGATCACGTGTTTAGGATCCCACTTCTAGTACTGATAGGAAAGGCTAAAAAGTAATGAGTTAAGCATGCAACATGAGAAGTTACAAAACAGCAACTGAATTAACTTAAAGAAAATAAAAAGGGAAATAATAAAAGAACAGGTATAAATTTAAAAAAAAGAAAGAAAGTTATGGGAGACAGGATCAACAAAACCAAAAGTTGATTTTTTTTTTAAGACTAAGACTAATGAGCTAAAACAAAACCTCTGATACGACTAATAAGAAAAAAGAGGAATGACTTAAGCAATAATAGAAACAAATGAAGTTGGAAGAGAAATTATAGATATGACAGATTAAAAAGAAAATAGAATACTATGAAAACTTATGCCAATGAATTTGAAAACAAAGTCAACAATTTAAATTTCTTTTTCCCCCCACATCTCTAGTAAAAGTAAAACAATAACAAAAATTAGCCAGGCATGGTGGCATGTGCCTATAGTACCAGCTTCTCGGGAGGCTGAGGTGGGAGAATCATATGAGCCCGGGAAGTCAAGGCTGCAGTGAGCTCTGATTGTATTCTGTACTCCAACCTGGGCAACAGGAGTGAGACCCTGTCTCAAAAAACAAACAAAAAGCAATTTTAATTTTTATTTTTTTAGATGGAGTCTTACCCCTAGGCTGGAGTGCAATGGCACGATCTCAGCTCACTGCAACCTCAGCCTCCCAGGTTCTAGTGACTCTCCTGCCTCAGCCTCTCGAGTAACTGGTATTACAGGCACCCGCAACCACATCCAGTTAATTTTTGTATTTTTAGTAGAGATGGGGTTTCACCATATTGGTCAGGCTGGTCTCGAACTCCTGACCTCAGGTGATCCACCCATCTCAGCCTCCCAAAGTGCTGGGATTACAGGAGTAAGCCACCGCACCCAGCTAACAATTTAAATTTCTAAGGAAACATATTTTCAAAACTGACTTGAGAAAAAATAGAAAACCTTAGTAGTCCTGTAACTATTAAAATTTACCCTCCAAAAAAAATCACCTGACCCAGAGAGTTTTACTTGAGTCACATCAAATATTGAAGAAACAAATCCTCTATGAAATCTTTGAGAAAATAGAAAAAGAACCAGTCCCCCATTAATTGTATTAAGCTGGTAAAATCTTAGTATAAGACAAAGAAAGTACAAGATAGGAACATTACTGATAATCTTACCTTTGAACATAACTGAAAATATCCTAAACAAAATATCCACAAATGGAATCCAGCAATGTATAAAAGCTATCATGCCTCACAACCAAGTTGAAGCTGGATTCCTACCTCCCACTACATAAGAAAATTAATTCCACATGAGTTTGTCAGAGCATCATCACTATGAGCCTTATGGTGTTGTGCCATAGTAAGTACACAGTAGCACCTATGAAGTGTTCTTGCCTTAAAAAAACACAATTGAACCTATAATTAAGTGTCTGGATCTAAAGAACAACTTTTAGGAACTAAAAGGGATATCTGAGGAGGGCGAATTGCTTGAGGTCAGGAGTCTGAGACCAGAGTGGCCAACATGGTGAAACTCCAACTCTACAAAAAAAAATACAAAAAAAAAAAAAAAATTAAAAGGTGGGATAGAAGAAACAGTTGAGTGACACCAGAAGGAAACAATCAGTCAAATTCAGAATGTGAGACAAATGTTACACTATCTCTAACAAATCAATGGCAAACTGATGGCAATGGGGAAACAAAAGTGTGGGATGGGGTGGGGAATTAACCAAATAGAACTGAAAAGATTTAAGATACATGGCAACCAAACGTAATGTGTGGACTTTGCTTTGATTCTATTTCAAATAAACAGCTATAAAACCAAAACCAACCAAAATAAAACAAACTCCTATGAGAGAATTAAGGAAATCTGAATATAGACTAAGCATTATATAATGTTACAAAACTATTGATAATTTGTTAGTTTTATTAGTGACATAGTGGTTATGTAAAATCTCAGAAACATAATTAATATTTATGGATGAAATGACACAATGTTTAGGACTTGCTTTACAATGTTGCAGTAAATAAACAGTTGGTAAAATGATCATAATTGTTGAAACTAAAAGATGGGTACAGAGAGTCACTAAACGATTTTCTCAATTTTTATGAATGTTTGACCTTTTCCATATAAAACAAAGACAATATGTGTATTAATAGTTTATTAATAAATGTATCAGACACTTCCCATGTGCTGCCTCACATTCCTTAGGTCTAGCCTTTCTCCTGGCTCCACAGCTACCTTCATGGCCAACTAGATCTGTGCATTCAGTCACCTGCAACTGACTAGTCACTTGTCCAGAAGTGCTCAACTCTCCGTTTGGCTGCTCCTGCACAATAAGGCTGGACAGCCACCTGTCTGGAGTCTCTGGTCCTCCACCACTTCTGGACTCAGATGAAATGCCACACTGCAGGATGTGGGATCTGGTTCCGAGCAGCCAGAGGAGCTGGAGGATGCCACCTAGGGAATTAATTCCCTATGGGGAGCATATTGACCAATGAGAAATAAGATGGGAGGGAGGCCGAGCACGGTGGCTCATGCCTATAATTCCAGCACTTTAGGACCCTGAGGCAGGTGGATCATTTTGAGGCCAAAAGTTTGAGACCAACCTGGCCAACATGGTGAAACACCATCTCTACTAAAAATACAAGAAATTAGGTTGGTGTGGTGGTACACCCCTGTAATCCCAGTTACTTGGGAGGCTGAGGCATGAGAATTGCTTGAACCTGGCAGGAGGAGGTGGCAGCGAGCCAAGATTAACTCACTGCCCTCCAATCTGGGGGACAGAGTGAGACTCTCTCAAAATAAGTAAATAAATAAAATAAAATAAAAATAAAAATAAAAACCAACAAACCAGGAGGGAGCTGGTCAGATAAATTCCCTTTCTTCCCTCCTATGAACTGAGTTATGATTTTCCAAAACAGCCTGTCCAGAGATGTCCTGTATGGCTGAGCAGACATAGCTACTAAGTAGCCTGCCATGGCTCTTTGCCACTGGTCATGAAGCAGTTGCCTATATGATAACACACCACCTTGCATTGCTTCTCATCCTAGCCAATGTCATTTCCCTTTTTACTCTCTCTGTCTGCTTTCCCAATCAGCATTTAATCTTTGTTTCAGATTCTATTTTCTAGAGAAAATGAGTTAAGACAATTGGGTCCACAAGTAGTTCTAGAAAGCAAATCCTCAAGATAAATTTTGGGTTTGTATAGCTCACCTTCCTGAAATCAATATAGACTCTCTAAGGCAGATGGTGATAATCCTGATATGCAATAGCACCATAGCTTTCACTTGAGTTTATTTGGAGTAAACTGTATGGAGAGCAAGACTTTGGAAGATCAAGTAGCTGTGATAATCAGCTCAGAAACAATGATAATTATAAGGCATTGGAGATCCTGGAAACAAAAAATAGCAGGCTTGGAGCCAAGTCATGCAACGCTTTAAAGCCAGAAAGCCTCTATGGAAACTTTGAGAGTCTTATTTCCTGTAGTCATAGGATAGGCTCTTAAAATCAAGCCCAAGATCAAAGGGTAGCAGAATGGCAAAGGAAACTAAACGCATGCCCTTGACAGGCTGCCATTTCAAAGTGAGAGCCCAGATAGGAAAAGAGTGGGACCCTGAGACCTGGGATAGGGATATCAGAGTTAATGAGCATCATGACCATTCAAATGCCCTGAAGTCTCCTGCCCAAGGAAGACCCCCTTCCCCATGACTTGTTCTCCTCAAGACCTGGCCCCCCCCTTTATTGCCTCCAACAATACCAGAGTCAGGTTGTAGCACAGCCCATACTGGGAAGAAAATGCCCTGCTCCAGGGAGAAAAAAGCATACTTGCCAAAGATATTGCAGAGCTTGGCTAATGTGGACTGGCAGGAATTGTGAAATGTGTGTGGACTTGACTAGGTGTCAACTTGACAGGGTTATGGGTTACCCAGATCTTACTCCCTGGACTGAGTAAGATCTGCCCTCACCCAATATGGGCAAGCATCACTCAATCCACTGAGGGCCCTCATAGAACAAAAGGCAAAGCAAGTGCAAACTCTCTCTCTCTCTTCTTGAGCTGGGGCATCCATATTCTCCTGCTCCCAGACATCAGAACTCCATGTTCTTTGGCCTACAGACTTTGAGGCTTATACCCAAGTTGCCCCCACCCCCTTTTCTCAGGCCTTTGGACCCTGGACTGAGAGTTACACCATCAGCCACCCTGGTTCTCAGACCTTTGGACCCAGAACTGAGAATTACACCATTAGCCACCCTGGTCCTCAGGCATTTGGACTCAGGCTGAATTACATTACCAGTTTCTCTGGTTTCTCCAGCTTGCAGACAGCAGATTGTGGGACTTCTCAGCTTTCATAATTGCCTGAGCCAATTCCCATAATAATTCCCTTATATATCAGTGTGTATATCCTATCAGTTCTGTTTCTCTGGAGAACCCTGGCTAATACACACATACAGAACACGAGAATTAATGTTCAGCAGGGAAGGCTGGAGTTTGTCTTAGCTGTTTTCTGGGATGGTTCTTGAAAGCCTGGTCCCAGCAATGGCCTACAATAAATAAAGTGGAGAAGCCAGATTTCCTTGTGTATTATTGAGGAAGGAGTCAGAAGACTCAGGGAGGTGGGAGTATTCGAAATGTTTCCTAGGTATGGCTCAAGAACCCACCACCTGCCCTGGGCTGGCCCAGAGGACACTCCCTGCTAAGCCAATAAAGAATGCACTATCGGCCAAGCACAGTAGTTCACACCTGTAATCCCAGAACTTTGGGAGGCAGAGGTGGGTAGATCACCTGAGGTCAGGGGTTCGAGACAAGGCTGGCCAACATGGCAAAAACCCGTCTCTACTGAAAATATAAAAATTAGCTGGGTTTGGTGGCACACGCCTGTAATCCCAGCTATTCAAGAGACGGAGGCAGGATAATTGCTTGAACTCGGGAGACAGAGGTTGCGGTGGGCTGAAATCATGCCACACTAGTCTCCAGCCTGGGCAACAGAGTGAGATTCCATCTCGAAAGAAAAAAAAGAAAAAGAATGCACCATGGAGGAGGCTTTTGGAGGCATTGGGTGGTACTGGCTCTCCTTATAGTCCAGAGTTGTTGCTAAGGAAAAGGCTGCTATGGAACTGAGTTCCCTATTGGTAGCGGAGATGATAAAAATCCCAGAATTGCAGGGGCCAGGCGGGAGCACTTCACCATAAAGGACAAGGCAGTCATACTTACCATACTTACCACAACAAACAGCAAGGTAGAGGGGCAATCAGGATGACCTTCTCTGCAGGGACTCATGGTGCTCGGCTAACATAGCATGGTGTTCCTAGGGAAAGGGTAACCACAGAATTTATTGTCCAAATTGGGTCACTGTTGAGAGCAAAAAGGAATGCTAGTCATGATTACACAGGAACAATGGGTAAATACCCGTGGGTGTAAACCAGGACCATCCCAATCAAACTGCCACCTATGGTCACCCTACCAAGGGGTGAGGTAGAAACACAAGGGGTAAGATATAAACACGTGTTAATATAAACATAATACATGGGTTTGCCTTTCCTGCCACAGACTTCAGAAGTACCACCATCTGAGAGCTCATAGACACCTTATCCATTGACATATTAACCCATGCAACACTTCCTCCAAACAAGAGAGCTATTTTATGGTGAAAGAGGGAGTGAAAATGGGCTGATGACCGTGGTCTACTGGCCTTACCATGTACCAAACACACAAGAGCAGCTGACCTGATAATATTGTGGAAAAGCCTGTTGAGACTCAGATAAGGCAAAACGAGGTGACAACATCTCACAGGGTTGTGGCCCAGTCCTCCAGGTTATAATATTCTTTGAACTAAAGACCAATATATGGTACTAATCTGTAATGACTAGAAAGGATGAATCCAGAAAGCAAGGGATGGAAGTAGAAGTGGCCCCTTTCACTCTTACACCCAGTGATACATTTGAGGAATTTTTGCTTTTTGTTCCCAGAACTTTGGACTCTTATGTTAGAAGTTCTGGTTTCCCGGGAGATATCTCTGTGAGGGCACACACTCAGGTTCCACTGACCTGGAAGCTGTAACTACTTACCTGGCTGCCTTGAGCACTGCAAGGTGGTGGGCAAAGAAAGGAGTTAAAGTACAATAATTATAATAATTGGCCAGGTGTGGAGACTCATGAATGAGCCTATAATCCCAGCACTTTGGGAGGCCAAGATGGGAGGATTGCTTGAGCCCAAGAGTTCAAGACTAGCCTGGGAAACATAGTGAGACCCTGTTTCTACAGAAACATTAAAAAATTAGCTGGACATGGTAGTGTACACCTATAGTCCTAACCATTCAAGAGGCTGAGGAAGGAAGATCGCTTGAGCACAGGAGTGCAAGTCTTCAGGGAGCCATGATCATGCCACTGCACTCCAACCCAGGCAACAGAGCAAGACCCTGTCTCCAAAAAAATTATAAAACCTTTAGCAGCCTGGATTATTCCTCTTGGATTGCAGGCAATCCAGGGGATTCACTGAGATACCTCCTGGTACTTCCACTCCTGGTAAAGCAATTATAACTCAGAAAGGGCTGTTCAACTAAGAGCTTCAGATCCCTACCTCCTCCCCTAGGTATGAAGATCATCCAATCAGGCAACCAATCTAGATGAATCAGCTGAAGTGTTGGACAAGAGGGAAGTCTAGCATGGGTGGTGGAGAAGGGAGATGATGAATATCAATTATGGCCTTAGAACTAGTAACGGTAGCTTGAATCAAGCCTTCTGTAGCTTGATACATCTGTCTCTTCCATTAGGCTTTCCAGAAAATTGCAACTGGCCACAACCTTAAAGGGAACTTTATAAATAAAAGGATTTGTATTTCCTCTCTTAGAAAAGAGGTGAAGAGTTTTATTTTTTTATTTTTTTATTTTTTTAGAATGGCAGCTCCATATTCTCATGTGAGAACCATCTGTAATGGAAAGCCATGCCTTCTACTCTGGGGCAATGATTTATTTTTACCAGAATCAATATGTATAGCATATATGAGTTTGCTTTCATTGTCTACAGGGCTTCAACCAACACCACCATCTAAAGCTTACGGAAGGTCCTATCCATCGGCATGTTACCCCACACAACTTTTCTGACTGGCGAATGGGTAAGCTGTATTGGATATGTCTTCTGACGTCTTCTCAGATTTCTTTGGCCTTGACTGTGGCTGTAGCCAACCAGCTCCACCCAGTCCCACTGCCCAGGCCCTTCTCTCTGGCTGCTGTTGTATAACCAGAGTGACTAGCTGGTGGATGCACTCTCTGGCTCCTCCTGCCACTTCCACACTTGGATAAAATACTATGCAACAGGATATGTAATCTGGCTTCTGAATGGCCACCAAAGGGTCTGACTTACATGACCCAGAAGCATAAGGGTTAACCCCCTGTGGAGCAACCATTGGGAAACAGGATATGGGAAGTTCATGAGGATAATTCCCTCACCTACCTCCTTTGGTGGATTTCTCTTAGGCGTAGTTTCTCCATACACCCTGTCCAAACACTTGGCACATGGTCAAGTGTGCACTCCTGCCAAGCAACCTGCAGTGTCTTTTGAGGCTCATTATAAAGTACAAAACTCCATCTCAAAAAAAAATAAAGTAGAGGCCAGAGTAGAAACCCACCACCATGCATTACTTCTAGTTTTCCTTGCCTCAATTCTCTTTTTTCCCAATCTTGTTATTCTGAGTTAACACCCGCCAAATAAAGCATCAGCACTTAATCCTTGCTTCAGACACTATTTTTAGGGCAGTGGTTCTCAAATTTTACATCCCCTAGGGGGCTCATTACAATGCAGATTCTGATTCAGTGAGTCAGGAGTGAGGCCTAAGCTTCTATATTTCTAATAAGCTGTCCCTGATGCTGCTAGTTGAGGACCCCACTTTGAGAAGCAAGTTTCAGGGAACCTGGGTTAAGACATAGCCTTAAGAAAAAAAGTTTAAGGCTAGGTGGGGTCATGCCTGTAATTTGGGGGACCAAGGCAGGTGAATCACCTGAGGACAGGAGTTGGAGACCAGCTTGACTGACATGGTGAAACCCCATCTCTACTAAAAATACAAAATTACCCAGGCATGGTGGTGCATCACCATAATCATAGTTACTTGGGAGGCTGAGGCAGGAGATTCGCTTGAACCCAGGAGGCGGAGGTTGCAGTGAGCCGAGATCACACCACTGCACTCAGATTGGGCAACAAGAGCAAAACTCCATCTCAAAAAAAAGAAAAGAAAGTTTTAAAATTCCAGGTGAGTTAATTATTTAAATGAAAAACAAAGCCGGGTGTGGTGGTTCATGCCTATAATCCCAACACTTTGGGAAGCCAAGGCAAGCACATCACTTGAGCCCAGGAGTTTGAGACCAGCCTGGGCAACATGGTGAAACAATGTCTCTACAAAAAAATACAAAACTTAGCGGGGCATGGTGGTGCGTGCCTGTAGTCCCAGCTACTTGGGAGGCTAAGCTGGGAGGATGACCTGAGCCTGAGGAGGTTGAGGCTACAGTGAGCTGTGATGGTGCCACTGCACTCCAGCCTGGGTGACAGAGTGAGACCCCATTTCAATGAAAAAAATAACAACAAAATAAAGAAAAACAAATGTAAAATTTTTGGAGGAAACTGACCCGTGATCAGAAAAATTTACAGGGCAGAATTATTCATAATAAGCTTCAAAGCTGACTCTGTTTGCCCATGTAGGAAAAAATATTACTTATTAAAGAACACTGAGTAGCTCACAGATTTTCTGGTAGGACTAGAGAACTATGCTTTAGGCTAAGCTTCCAAGGTCAATATCCAAAACCATATTTCAGCACTAGACTGATGAGGAATTTCTGCTACCACCTTTGATACTAGACCACGCAATTTGCATTGCCTCCAACTGGACTTTGCTGGAGTGGCCCTTACTGCCACCTCTAGTGCCATTTCTGTGTAGAGCTCCACCTAACACACTCAGTGGGCTCTGAATTCCAGACTTTTCAGCCATCAGCCATTCTCACCAGGTAAATAGATGTTTAGGGCAGAGCCTGTTTCCTCCCATTGCTTTATTGTGGACCAGCATCCCACACGGGTGAATGTGACTGGTGGAACCCAGGTAACTTATTTGTGCCTATCTACAAAGAAGACTGGGAAGGGAGTTTTTTAGATTTTTTTTAGACTCACATGGTGGGAAATTCCACAGACATAAAAAGAGTGTGTTCAAAAGAGGATGCATCCCATTATGGGGTTTTTATATGAAAAAAATACATTTAAAAAAGAGGTTGCACAATTCTGAAACTATTTTAGATGTCTTATAGGGTTGAACAAATAAGTAAATATATTGATTTTGTTGGGAGACAGTGTTCTCACTATGGGAGAAGAGACATACAAATATGGAATGACGGGAAACAAAAGAAAAAATAAAGCAAAACCCTGTGGCTCTGAGTCAAGCAGCAGAATCAGAAATTTTTAAAGAAATTTAAAATTTAGAAAAAAAGAAACCCTGTAGGATGAATTGGAGTTGTAGGTATTGATAAGAACTCATTTCTAAAATATGTATAGATGCATGTATATATCTACATATTTATGCATGTTTGTATGTATTATATATGTACATTTACTAGTGCCATATGCTGAAATAGCCAAGAAGCAAAGATGCCGCAGTAGCAATGAGCAAGCCTGGAACCCATATCTTGGTTTTTAAATGCCATTCCCCACCCATCAAAAAACGAAACAAAACCCAGGGCTCCTTGGTGAAATAGCCAGTTCCAGGGCCAGGCGCGGTGGCTCACGCCTGTAATCCCAGCACTTTGGGAGGCTGAGGTGGGCAGATCACGAGGTCAGAAGTTCGAGACCAGCTTGGCCAACATAGTGAAACCCCATTTCTACTAAAAATCCAAAAATTAGCCACGCATGGTGGCACGTGCCTATAGTCCCAGCTACTCAGGAGTCTGGGCAGGAGAATTGCTTGAACCCGGGAGGCGGTGGTTACCATGAGCTGAGATTGCACCACTGCACTCCAGCCTGGTGACACAGCGAGACTCCATCTCAAAAGAAAAAGAAAAAGAAAATAAAGAAATGGCCAGTTCCATGGCTGGTGCAGGGTAAACACAGAATGAACCCAGATTGCCTTTGTATTAGGGCTCTCCAGAGAAAAAGAACCAACAGGTTATGTAGAGATAATATTAGAGGCTATTTATTAAAAGAATTGGCTCACATGGTTATGGAGGTCAAGAAGTCCCATGTTCTGTTGTCTGCAAGCTGGCAAACTGGTAAAGCAAGTGGTATAATTCAGCCCAAGTCGGAAGGCCTGAGAATTGGGGAGCTGATAGTCTCAGTCCCTGCCTGAGTCCAAAAGTCCAGGAACCAGGAGCACTGACATCCAAGGGCAGGAAAAGATGAACATCTCAGCTCAAACAGCGACAGCAGATTCACCTTCCCTCTAACTTTTGGTTTCACTCAGGCCCTTGGAGGACTGGATGATGCTACCCACATTGAAAAGGGCCAGGTGATTTATTCAGTTCACTGATTCAAATGATAATATTGTCCAGCAATAACTTCATGGACATACTCAGAAACAATATTTTATCAGCTATCTGGGCATCACTTAGCCCAGTCAAATTGACACCCAAAATTAACTATCACAATCCTATTCTGTCAGAAATTAGCTGCTTAAAAAATAATAAGGGCACTTCACAAAGGCACAAAGACAAAGAGTTAGCTTCAAATCTGGGACACTTTTAGTGTAAAATAACAACAGTAATGAATTACAAACCATTGGGGAAAAACATAGGAATTCATAAGTCCATATTGGTTATAAATAGATAAACAAACAAATTGGGAAGAAGGGAAGATCCTTGTGTAGAGTACAATGCCAGTGTGGAGAGAGTGCTAGAGTTAGAAAATCATCATTTGGCAACCATTGCAATAAAGATTAGTTCAGGCAAGAATCAGGAATGGATCCTAAATCTAGAGGGGATATTCAGATGAAGAGTAGGCTATGCATGATATTAAAGTGTCTTCCTCCAGATTTCTTATTAGTTGCAAGGGGAAAAATAGTAACTATTCAGTCGAATAGTAATACAACAGGTGTAACTTTTGACCGTGTGATCAAAATTAACATCACTGTTGATGGACAGATGGACATGATATGTACACAGAAGTGATGTCCTGAGAAGAACACAACATTCCCCATGCAATATTCTGGCTGAGAATCCATAGCATGAATCTAACCATGAAAAAACATCAGACCAATCCAAAATAAGGACGTTCTATATTTTTTAAAAACTGCATATTTTAAAACTATCAATGCAATAAAAGACAAAAGCTGTAGAAATGTTTCAAACTGAAGAAGACTGAAGAAAGATAACTGAATGTAATAGATAACCATAGACTGGATCCTGACCCGCAGGAAAAAATATAAATGATATCATTTGACCAGTTGACAAAAATTGAAATATACATATTAGATTAGATAAAAAATACTGTATTCATGTTAACTAGTAACTATCCATTTATTAATGACATTAGTGATATAAGAGAATATTCTTAGTTGTAGGAAATACACACTGAAATATGTAGAGAAAAAGGAGCATGACATTTGCAACTGAGTAAAGGATATATGGGGTGTTCTTTGTACTATTCTTATTCTTGCCTCTTTTCTGTAAGTTTTAAATTATTTCAAAATGAAAAGTTTTAAAGGGCGGGGACTGAAAATACATAATAAATATCCACTATAATAACCCTGTGAGATACATATTATTTCTGTTTTACAAAAGAAGAAACTGAGGTTTAAAAATTTATGTAACTTGCAAGGTAATGTAACTAGTAAGTGTCAGGACTGGGAATTAGACCAAATCATTTTAATATAATTATTTCCTGTTTCCTTGTCTTTCTTTTCCTTTTTAATAGCAGGAAGAACATAGATTTAAATGGTAATAACAGACACTTCCCAGACATCCTGATGATCAAAGAGTTTGTACTGCCCTGTTGCTTCAAACTTTTGCCTCCAAGGGAAGTGCCTGGAATTTCAGATTCATCTACATTTCTCATCTATCTCTTGGAGGGGGGATGCCAGAGGAGGGGAGAAATGGTAGAGAATTAGAAACTAAATGACCACGGCCAGGGCAAAGAGCCAAACTAGGATCTGAGTAATCCACTGGAGAGCCTCGGGCCTGGATAATGGTCCTTCCTGCAGGTTTAGGGTTCTAGGGTGCTTTGAGGACATTTGGCGAGAGGGAGCAGAAATTTAAGCCTTTCTTGGATGACAGCTCCTCTTTGTCCAGAGAAGAGGATCATCTGCTGTAAAATGACTGCCTTCTCTTACAATGGCAGCCTTCAGGGAGAAACCTGCTGTCACCTTTTTAACAGTGCAGCCGCAGGCTCTGTGCCTGCCCTTCCCAGGAAAGCAGCCATCCTGCAGCTGCTCCGGCCTGGCCTCTGCGGGGGTTTCCTGGACAGAGTTATACAGAGAGGAGCTGTTGCCGGATGCCTTGGGACAGCAGGGGTGGTGTGGGGAAGTTCCCCCTTTGGGCTCCCTGCCACTTCAGAAAGACAAAAATGCAATGAGCTTAATAAGATAGCATCTTTATTCCAAGGGAAATGAGAACACACTGCTATAGGCCTGTCCAGTCCGATGAGCAAGACCTCAAGCAGTTAAGCTGGAGGCATGGCATTGGGATTGTACAGGAGCCACACTGGGGAGTTTCTGAAGGGTTGGGAACCTGCGTGCTGTGAAGGGAGCTATACTTGCTTGTCTCAGCTCAGCCTGCAATGTCCTGGGCAAGGCAGGTAGCCGCCCTACCTATTTAGTGAATGCCAGAGGATTTGTATTATGAATAGTCATCAAAATTAGAGTCGGAAACTCTTCCCTGAGCACAATGGGTGTATCCCCTTCATGTCTGGCCATGGAACAGCATTATCTGAATTCAGACTTCTCCACTATTCCCCAGAAAACTATATACAGCTCAGATTCCTCCTGTATCAGTCAGGGGGCAAGCAGGGTGCAGGTGGAACTCTGAAAAGGGTGTAAGTGAAATAACTTTGTGAATGGAATGTTAACAGAGGTATAGGCAGGATGAAGGGAAACACCAAGGATGGGGAAGCAGCCAGGACTGGAAACATCTGGAAAGCTCTCCCACCCAGGCCTGGAGGAGCCAGCAAGGGCAGGAGCCCCAGGAGCCCAGCCCCCCTGAGGGCAGCCTCCTGTGCACAGAGCAGGGAAGAAAGTGGATTTGGGGAACAGACAGAGACTATCTCATGCATCCCCAATCTTCAGGACACTGGCACATACCCCATGCCTTCTGGGGGTGTTTTACACACAGAGATAAAAGGGAAAAACAGATCAGACGTCACAGGGCTGAATAATACATGAGGGAAAACAAGGCATTGGTGTGTTCAGACTGTCAGCGCCAGCACATTCAGAGGCTGAATCTGCTCCTTGATGTACTGGATTGAGACCATGAGCCCATGGCTCTATAAGAAGGGCATTCAACCTTCTTTCTTGATCCTCCCTGAGCATCTGGTTTGAGGAACAGGTTCAGCAGTAGAAATGTGCCAACAGGCTGTATCCCAGCACTTCAGGAGGCCAAAGGCAGGCAGATTACTTGAGGTCAGGAGTTCGAGACCAGCTTGGCCAACATAGTGAAACCCTGTCTCTACTAAAAATACAAAAATTAGCCCGGTGTGGTGCTGGGCGCCTGTAATCCCAGCCACTCAGGAGGCTGAGGTGGGAGGATCACATGAGCCTAGGAGGTGGAGGTTACAGTGAGCCGAGATCGTGCCACTGCACTCCAGTCTGGCTGACAGAGGGAAAATCTGTCTAAAAACAAAAGGAAAGAAATGTGCCAACAGGTCTTTCTTAATCATAACACTTTTCTAGGCCTCATGAAAGATGGCAGCTATTTGGGGAGCAGAGTGAGCACCCAGGACAAATACATCTTTTGACAGAAGAGGTGCTGCAAAAGGCTCAGGAGAAAACCCTTCCCCTCGATATGACCAGCATGTATTATTGCTGACATTCACCAAGAACGTACTGCATGCCAGACATCGTTCCCGTGCTTCTCACAGACTCACTCCATCCTCACACAACCTCCCTAGGAAAGGGTGCTGTTGTGTGCCCTCCCCTACCCCACATTCATGTGTTGAAGCATTAACCCCAGAGCAACTATATTTGGAGATGGACCCTCTAAGGGAGTAATTACGGTTAAGTGAGGTCATAAGGGTGGAGCCCTGATCCAATAGGATTGGTGTCCTTGTAAGAAGAGGCACCACAAAGCTCTTTCTCTCCTCTCACTGTGCCTCTCTTTCTGTCTCTCCCTCACATTCCTTCTCTCTCTGTCTCTCCACACACATGCCATGTGAGGACATAGTGAGAAGGTGGCCATCTACGAGCCAGGAAGAGAGCCCTTATCAGAAGCCAAACTTGCCAACACCTTGATTGTGGATTTCTAGCCTCCAGAACTGCGAGAAAGTAAATGTCTAGTTTAAACCACTCGGCCTGTGGCACTTTGTTATGGCAGCCTAATACAAGCACTATCAATATTCCCCATTTATTAACGAGGAAATTGCAGCATAGTGAGGCTAAGTAGCTTTCTCAAACTCACCCGTTTGCCTTAGATTTTGGTCTCTTCATCTCTCAGGGTCCTGTTTTTCTTACAGAAAAGGGGTGGGTGGAAATAGATCAGGGGTCATAGCCCCAGATGTCAACAGGGAGGCAACGGATAAAGAAACAAGCAAAGTTGTCTGCACGGGGGTGTGGCAAACTGGAGAGGGCAGGCCCCCTTAGAAAGAGACAGCCTCTGGCCAGGCGCTGTGGCTCATGCCTATAATCCCAGCACTTTGGGAGGCCGAGGCAGGCAGATCAACCTGGGGCCAGGAGTTCAAGACCAGCCTGGCCAACATAGTGAAACCCTGTCTCTACTAAAAATACCAAAAAAAAAAAAAAAAAAAAAAAAAAACCAGGCTGGATGTGGTGGTGCACGCCTGTAGTCCTAGCTACTCAGGAGGCTGAGATATGAGAATCACTTGAGCCTGGGAGGTGGAGGTTGCAGTGAGCCAAGATCGTACCACTGCACTCCAGCCTGGGCAACAGCATGAGACCCCGTCTCAAAAAAAAAAAAAAAAAAAAGAGAGAGAGGCAGCCTCTGGTCAGCATCAACCAATCGCTGGCCAAGTGCCTCCTGTTCTCAGAGCTACAGTTTTTCAAGACATCTGGATCTTTTTAGGAATTGTTCTGGTTTTTCAACTGTTAGCAAGGAATTCCACCACAAAACAGTGTACAGGCCAATGAAGACACATCTATGGGACTTCTCAGTGTGCAGTGGCCACTTTGTCCTTTCTGGGCTAGATTATTTTTCTATACACCTTTCTCTTATTGCCTCTCCCCTTGGCCATCATTCTCTGCTTTCAGCATTATTCTTTTTTTCTTTCTTTTTTTTTTTTTTGAGATGGAGTCTTACTCTGTTGCCCAGGCTAGAGTGCAGTGGCACCATCTCGGCTCACTGCAGCCTCCACCTCCCAGGTTCAAGTGATTCTCCTGCCTCAGCCTCCTAGGTAGCTGAGATTACAGGCACCTGCCACCACGCCCAGCTAATTTTTGTATTTTTAGTAGAGACGGGGTTTCACCATGTTGGCCAGGCTGGTCTTGAACGTCTGACCTCAGGTGACTTGCCCCCCTCAGCCTCTCAAAATGTTGGGATTACAGGTGTGAGCCACTGCGCCTGGCCTCAGCATTATTCTTGCATGCAGATGCTAAGTCCCTGCCTTTGGGGAAATGAGAACCAAAATGATGCAGACTTGTTTTAAGGCATAATCAGTGCAAGCAGTAGACTTGGCCATGCCACATGTCTTTGAGTCTGCTTCCTCTTTTAAAAGTTGGTGCAGTAACACCCACTTCATAAGAGTTCCATAAAGATTAAATAAGGTGCTGCAGAGGGAAGCAACCGGTGAACAATGAATTCTCCACGATACATAGAACTTCTGCTGTGTATCAGAGACATTGAACCTATGCTTTCCATACATCATTAGGTGTCTGAGCTACGTACGTACAGTTGACTCCTGGTTTTATTGGCTGTACTATGCTTGAAATAGACATGATTGACAAAGTTTGTTGTTGTTTTTTTTCTTTTTTCTGTTTTTGAGATGGAGTCTCACTCTGTTGCCCAGGCTGGAGTGGAGTGGTATGATCTCAGCTCACTGCAACCTCTCCCTCCAGGGTTCAAGTGATTCTCCTGCCTCAGCCTTCCAAGTAGCTGAGATTACAGGCACCCACCACCACGCCCAGCTAATTTTTGCATTTTTAATAGACATGGGGTTTCACCATGTTGGCCAGACTGGTCTTGAACTCTTGACCTCAGGTGATCCTCCTGCCTCAGCCTCCCAAAGTGCTAGGATTACAGCCATGAGCCGCCATACCCAGCCATGATTGGCAAAGTTCTAAAAGGCAGCAGGAGGTGTTCTACCGAGCCCAAGGGCATGGCTGGGAGGTGAAGAAATTGTCAGGAAGGGGTGAGAGCAGCAGTGATCTCACCCATGGAAGGCAGGCACAAAACAGCCTCCTCCTCTGCTCATGAGGGATTGGGAGGCAAAATCAGTAAGAGCGTTTGTAATAACACACTCAAAGTCCTACTCAATGCTTAATAGCTGGGTGCAGAAATTCCAGTGGGTCCATTTTTAGTCGGGGCTAATGAGGGTTAAAAACTCTCCAGGCTGCCCAAAATACCCTCAGCAAGGCTCCCCGAGAGGGGTTTTATTTACCGCACTGCTGATTAAGGATCAGTTTATCTGCTCTGGATCATCTTTCACCAAAGCCTTTATCAGTGTGTTGTTTTGGCTGCTGATTGTTTGTTTTATTTTTTAAATAAATGAGAACAGATTATTTGTGTTCCAAGGCCATGACTCAAGTTAGCTGTTTGCCAGCTGTGAGGGAGACAGAGCTGGATCCTCTGGGGCCAGCCCTCCCTTTGCAGAGCCGGAGGGAAGTCAAAAGGATGAAGGAGTGAAAAATGAGGAGGCAAAAATTCACTGATTTCCAGGTCTTGCTGGGGAGCAGCTCAGTGGGGCAGTGATGATCTGGGGGGGACTAGCCCAAAGAAGAACGAATGGGTTAGAGGCCAGGTGGAGGAAGGAAGGCCAGAAACAAAGTGGCAAGGGACAAAGAGGTAGAGCAGAGTGAGGCATCCAAGGAGGTACATCATTGGAGACTTCTCCGAGAAACTGAATACATCAATGCACAGGATTTTATTTTATTTTATTTTTGAGATGGAGTCTCGCTCTGTCACCAGGCTAGAGTGGAGGGGCGCAATCTCGGCTCACTACAAGCTCCGCCTTCCGGGTTCAAGTGATTCTCCTGCCTCAGCCTCCTGAGTAGCTGCGACTACAGGCACCTGCCACCACGCCCGGCTAATTTTTTGTATTTTAAGTAGAGACGAGGTTTCACCGTGTTAGCCAGGATGGTTTTGATCTCTTGATCTCATGATTCACCCACCTCGGCCTCCCAAAGTGCTGGGATTACAGGCGTGCGCCAACGCACCCAGCTATGCACAGAATTTTAAAGGGAGGACAGCACTGAGCAGCAGGGAGGACCTCAGTGAAGCTGCACTCTCTGCTGGATTCAAACTAAATCTACTCTGGGCAGATCAAGGAAAAGCTTGAAGGATGTGACTTAAAGAAGAACCTTCTACAGAAAGAGCCAGGAGACCCTAAAATGCATTTTCTGGACAGATAATGGAGATGCCTTTTGGGTAGAGAGCAGCATTTGCTGGATTTGGGGTCAGCCCCGTCAATAATCCGTGGATAATCCTGGGCATGCCCCTCCCCTCTCTGAAGTTTGGTCCAGAAAAGGAGGGGGCTGAACGACATCCCTTTTTCTAAAGCTTGACTGCACATTAGAATCACCTGGGAGCTGCTAAAAACTCTCGATGCTTAGGCTGCAACCCAGACTGTTTCGATCAGAATCTTTAGGAGTGGGGTCCACAGCACAGCTGGATGGTATCTAAAGGTCTCCATCAGCCCTGACATTCATTAAGTCTTTTTTTTTTTGAGATGGAGTTTCGCTCATGTCACCCAGACTGGAATGCAGTGGTGTGATCTCAGCTCACTGCAACCTCTGCCTTCTGGATTCAAGCAATTCTCCTGCTTCAGCCTCCCACGTAGCTGGAATTACAGGCACCCACCACCATGCCCAGCTAATTTTTGTATTTTTAGTAGAAATGGGGTTTCACCAGGCTGGTCTCAAACTCCTGACCTTATGTGATCCACCTGCCTCGGCTTCCCATAGTGCTTGGATTAGAGGCATGAGCCACCGCACCCGGCCTCATTAAGTCTTTAAGAAAAGGAAAGAGGGGGTGGCTGGCAGGCAGTCCTCAGCAGAAGCAAAGCATGGACCAAATGGCTTCTTGAGTGTTCCACGGTCCATAAGGTTCAATGATTTGAGACTCCGAGTGGATGGGAACTAGCTGACAAGTTCCAGCCAACTGTTTCTCCCCATTGATTCACTCCACAAATATTTACTGAGCATCTACTATGTGCCTGGCACTGTTGTAGGCTCCAGGGATACAACAGGACTCTCTCCTGTGTTCAACTACTGAGAGAGACCTGAAACCATAAACTTAAAGAAGTGTGCAGGGTGGTGCAGAGAATGGAAGGGAAAGGGAAATTTGGGGATGTGAGTCACACAGACTTTTTCAAACTTGTACATTATTTTCTCAAATCCCTAAGGTTACTATAGACCTGTCCTTATCCCATTAATCTCATTTTCCTTTCCTCCTTCAACTCTAGGGTCATATACGTCTGAATTTAGCAAGCAACAGTAGGGTCAGAAAAATTCTGCTCCCTGATCCCAAATTCACGCTCCCAGGTATATATCAGGTCTTCCCAATTGAAACATAAGCTCCTCACAGTTGAGGACTGGGCCTTGCATCTTTGGGGAGCAGATGGTGTAGTTTAGCACGTGAGGGCTAGAGACAGATGGCCTCTTACTAGAGACTATCGCTGTGTGACCTTGGGCACAATATCTAACAGCACCCAGCCACCTAACTCAGCTTGCATCTGCAAAACAGGGATTGTGATAGCACCACCTTTTACTAACCTTTAGACTGTTGTGAAGAGAATTGCCTGAATTAATACAGGCAAAGCAGTTACTAAGAAAGGCTGACACATGATCAACACTCAGTTCGTGGTGACTGTTATTATCCTGGAGCAGAAGATGTTAAATGTGCTTGTGATGAAGCTAATGAAGTATGTCATGGTGGTATCTGCTCTTTCTCATTTCCCATCACAGCATGGGGCTGATATGTTGGTTAAGGTAATGGCAGATGCTGTAAGAGGTAGGCCCTGAAATCCCAGTGGCTTCATTCAACAGTTCACTCTTCTCTCATGTAAAGTCTGATGTGCCTGGGGAGGGGGGGCTGGGCTTCATGCAACCATTTAGGGTGCTGAGGTGCCATCATCTTCAAGGCATGAATCCTGAGGCATCGCAGGGCTTTGACATCCCAGTGACACACCACATGAGGGAGTGAGTACAGAGTCACACAGAAGGCCTCTGCAGGCCAGGGAGTGGCATCATTTCCACTCACATCCCACCAGCCAGAACTCAGTCGTATGCCACAGGTGCCTGGGAAAGGTACCCAGGAGGAAGTGCAGGAGGGGCCGCCGTGGTCTGAATTTTACGTTCCCCCAAAATTCACATGTTCAGATCTTACCCCCAGTGTGAAAGTAGGGAGAGGTGGGTTTCTTAGGGAGTCATGAGGGATTAGTGCCCTTATAAAAGGGATCCCAGAGAGCTGGCTAACCCCTTCTACCATGTGAGGATGCAGCAAGAAGCCTCTACGAGGAATGGGCTGTCATCATGCACCAAAGCTGCCAGCAACTTGATCTTGGACTTCTCAGTCTCCAGAACTGCGAGAGAGAAATGGCTGGTGTTTATAAGCCACCCAGTTGACGGTATTTTTGTTATAGCAGTCCAAACAGACTAAGACAGGGGCCTCTAGGACTCGACCTCCAGGGTCTTCTTAGTGGGCCAGACTGTCTCCCATCTCAGGCGCCCAGACTCATGGTGGCTGTGCTGTCTGCAACTTGCTCTAGGGCCACTGTCCGTGTGTGGGGCTCACTGCTCCAGTCTCCTTCTCTGGCCTTCTCCAGTTACTTTTCTCTTCTTCCTATTCTCTCTCCAAGGGCATCTACCCTCTATTGAGCTCCTGTGGTTGGAGAAAGGTTCATTGTTTGGCCATGGAGGCTTTGGTGGAGAGGCGCCCTAGGGATTTAGCAACAAGGGATGTTGAAGGGTGGAGCTGGTAGAGGAACCTTCCAGGGAGGAGAGCCGTAGCCACCTCCACCTGCTTCCTGTGAGACGAGGAGAGCACAATCCCAGGCTGCCAGGCTCCCAGGAGCCTGCAAGGGACTCTTAGCCTCTGATGCCCTCCTTGATCCACAGCAGCCGTATCACTAAGGAACTTACGAATGCAAACTCTCAGCCCCTTCCCACACCAGCTAACTCAGAAACTCAGCTCAGAAAAGTCAGTAACCTGCCCAAAGTCACACGGCAAGTAAGAGACAGGACAAAAGCATTTGAACAAGACTTTCAGGCCGGGCGCGGTGGCTCAAGCCTGTAATCCCAGCACTTTGGGAGGCCGAGACGGGCGGATCACAAGGTCAGGAGATCGAGACCAGCCTGGCTAAATACGGTGAAACCCCGTCTCTACTAAAAAATACAAAAAACTAGCCGGGTGAGGTGGCGGGCGCCTGTAGTCCCATCTACTCGGGAGGCTGAGGCAGGAGAATGGCATAGACCCGGGAGGCGGAGCTTGCAGTGAGCTGAGATGCGGCCACTGCACTCCAGCCTGGGCGACAGAGCGAGACTCCGTCTCAAAAAAAAAAAAAAAAAAAAAAAAGACTTTCAGGTGATTGTGGTGCAGGCAGATCTGACAGTCCCTGCTGTGGGGATGGATGAGGCCCACGGGAAGGGTGCAAATGGGGAAGTGCTTCTTACTGCCCTCCAGTGGCCTTTAAGTGAACAACAGTCAAGCCTCCAGCTCTGGGGACAAACTTGGGGTTGAGGTGGCAACAATGATAACACGTAGATTAGGAAGTAGATTCTGGAAGGCGCTGGGAACCCCACAGTGCCCAGCATGGGGCTAACCTGGGTCTGCCTCTTGGACAGTTTTTAAGACTTGAACTAGAGTCCAGCCCAGAGCCAGACCCAAAGTCTGTTCCAGAAGGGTGAACCCACCTACTTTTACATTTCATAGGGACCAGGCGGCACAGCTGGGTGGAAGAGGCATCTGTGGTTGGACCGATGAACCCGTCCGGGGGCCAGGCTTCAAAATGCTGCCGTCATCCTCAGGCGGTAGCAGGGCAGGCAGAGTCCTCTCTTCTCTGGGAGAGCACAGAACTCCAAGCTGAGGATGCAGAGTAAAGCCTGGGATGGGAGGCAGAAAGAGCAGCAAAGCCGCTGCCCAGCTCATCCAGAGGAAGGATGGATGGGGCCCCTGTAGCAGCATTCGGCAGCTCGGCCGTCACGAGCCCCAGATGCCGGTGCCCAGCCCCTGTGAGCCTGCGATGGTGGTCCTCGGATGCCCTACTGTTCTGGGTGCACCAGATGGGCCACAGCCCCTCAGAGTAGAGATCACTCAAAAGTAAGGTGGTTTTGAAAGATACATTTCCAGCTGCAGACTTGAAAGTACTTAACAGTCATTAAAATAAACATGAGAAAGCATGAATGGATTTGTGCTTTAAACTTTATCCAACACAAAATTGTCATCAAAGAGCTTGACATAGATAACCTCAGGTTCTTTCCTGGTATCTGACTCAGGAGTTGGTAGGTATGGCATGCTGGCTTTTTGCCTGGCCAGAAGATCCCAAGGACCCTCCAGTTTGGGAATCACCAGTCTGGCCATCGTCATCATCATAACCAGAAGCCCAGAGCGTCCACCTCTCTACCCTGGTGTGTCTTCCCCAGCCCCTGTCACTGGCCACATCCTCACTGTGAGGCCCCGAAGATGAGGTAGGCACAGAAAAGGGGGCACTTTGAGGGCACCAGGGTGGCTGCCCAACAGGTTGGGTGCAAAAGACCTCTCTTGAGGGTCTGCACAGGCCCCGGCTCCATGGAGTAATCCAGGCAATCGTGTCTCAGGCCTTGGGAGGCAGAAGAGCCAGCAGCAGTTCCCTGCCAGGTGGAAGACAGCAAACATCTGATGCCCTCAGGTTGGTCATCGGCGCAGACTCCTCCTTGAAGGCATCCCTCTGTGTCGTGGGGATGGACTGGCACCTGCCTGAGGCTGAGGCTGCTGCCAGCCACTCCCTGCTCAAGGTTGATCCAACCTTCCCTTTCCCAAGGAAGCCGAATGGGACAGGAAAGTCCTCCCCTGGGAATCTCAAGAGTGGGGCCCTCGTTCCGACTCAATTCTTTTCTAGTCATGCATCTTTTGGTAAGCCTGGGTCTGAGTTTACTTTTCTGCAAAATGGTTGTTTGAGTGAGGCTCCAGTCTTCTTTATAGGAGGCACTTATGAACACCAATGTGCCCTAAAGAAGGGGAGTGGGGTGCCAGAAAATGGTTTGGAAGCACAGGCACACTCTGTTGCTTAGTTTTTTTTTTTTTTTTTGGCTTTGCCATTTCTTTTTATTACAGATTGTTTATTATTTTTACACCAATACATCTGGTACAGGTGAGTCTTCAGTTCTTCAGAGAAACAGTATGAACATCAAATGCAAGCAATATTATTCTATTTATGGTTTGTTTTCATAATTGAATTCTAGGTCATGATAACATTGCTGACATTTAGGCACACTCAGTATAAAATAGACATTCCAAACATTTAGGTATAGCCCAACAAGATATCTCAGTAGACTTACCTTTTGCTTAGATTATAAGCTAACTAGAGACGGCTCGGGAGCCTTGGTGACTGGGAACCAGGGCAATACTGAGCCCCTCCCACATATCTCTTGGTGCTGCCACTGGTTACGTGACTCAAAGCCTGCCTCCCTCATGCTGTAGTTGCAATGGTCAAAAGAGATCATGCAGATGAAGATGAAGCCCTTCAGGCACTGTCATGCTCTCCACAGACAGAGAATATGCTTAGCCCCTCCTACAGAAGGATCCCAAGAGCCCGACCAGCATTGCTTACTGATGGCACAGTGAATGATGTCCCCTGGGACCCCTTCTGCAGAAGAGTCACCAATGAGCATTTTCCCAGCCCTGGACCACGCACCAGCTTGTTGCCTGGGGGCTTCTTCCCAAGCCAGGGACTTCATCAGATCTGCCAAGCCCCCAGAGCACTATTTTCAGGAGGAAACTCCCTACTCATCAACAGCCCAGGCGGTCCTCTGAATAGGTGACCAGAGCCTTCAAAACTTGAGGGCTTTATTCTAATGAGTCAGTAGTCCTCAAAAGGTGGCCACTGCCCAATTATTGCAGGAACACGGGGATGTTGGTGAAAAACGAAATTCCAGGACCCCATCCTGGGTCTAAGGAATCCATTTTTGGGAGTGAGCTTGAGCGATCTGTGTCTTTTTTTTTTTTTTTTTTTTTTTAAATTATAAGCACTCCTGTTTATTGTTGTGCACACTTGGAAAGGAACTGTCATGAGATCTGGTCCCCTGCCCAGAAGAGACTTCTTATGAACCATTCAAATTCCAGAGACTCTTTCCCATTTCTAAAGAGCCCACCTTATTTTGGAGGATAAGGAAACGACAGGAATGCATGAAACTTATCAGCCAAGAGTCCTTTGGGAAGAGTCAGCTGAGACAGTGCAGGAAGAAAACCCGAGATAAAAAGGAGGACTGGGGAGGTCAGGTTTTAAATGCACTTGCAGCTTTTGCTAAGGGCAGAAACTCCTGTCTGTGGTAAAAGATAGAAAACTAGAAGAGGTCTCACTAGGGGGACAGGTGGGGGCCCCATCAGACTCTGCCCAAACTTCTGCTCTGCCATGCCATTTTCTCCATCACTCCCTCCCCAGCACGCTCACCCCTCCACAGAGCCGTCCTCGCTAATGTGCCACAGTGTGCCGTGTGGCCCCTCCTTACCACTTTCTCACCTTTGAAGTTCTCCACATGTCTGTCCTCACTAGGCTAAAAGAGCTAGCATGAGGTCTTGCTTGGCTCTGCAACCCCAACCCCTGGCCCAAAGTGCTGTTAGGTGTGTGTTTAAAGAATAAATGAACCAATTCCATAATCAACTTGTAGGATGAACACCCAAAGGAGAGAATCAATTTTAAGAGATAATTTAAAGAGAGAAAGAAGGTTGGGCACGGGCGCTCACACCTGTAATCCCAGCACTTTGAGAGGCCAAAATGGGTGGATCACCTGAGGTCAGGAGTTCAAGACCAGCCTGGCCAACATGGTGAAACCCTGTCTCTATTAAAACTACAAAAATTAGCCAGGCGTAGTGGTGGGTACCTGTAATCCAAGCTACATGGGAAGCTGAAGCAGGAGAATTGTTTGAATCCAGGAGGCAGAGGTTGCTGTGAGCCGAGAATCAGGTCACTGCACTCCAGCCTGGGCGACAGAGTGAGATTCCTTCCCAAAAAAAGAAGAGAGAAGAAGAAAAAAGAAGTCTTTATCATACAACCCATTATCTTTATAAATAACATAATGGAAACAAACAAATCAAGGAAGGGTTAGACGAACCCATCATCAATAGTTCTAGAAGCGAATAATTCAGGGAAGTAGTGTCCTGTGAGTCTGGCCCAGCATGGCAGTCCTGGGGATCTCTAGGTAATTTCTGGAGGAAAAAAAAAAAATCAAGACTGTGAACGTCTGTCTTTCCTGCCTGTACTCTCTCAGAAGAACGAGGGCTGTGGTTGAAGCCTAGGAATGCTCTCAGTTGGAAGCGGTGGATCTCCTTTGCAGTCTGGGAGGCAGAGCCTCTTCTCTCCTTCCCTGCGTCTTCTCCTTTTTGCTGCTCCCTCACTTGGTGGCCATCCCGGGACTGCATGGAGCGGATGTCAGTGCTGCCTTCACTAGGTGGGAAATCACTTTTATTACCTCGAGGCCAGGTTTTCCAACCTGCCTTTCCCCATCCTCCACTCCCTTCTCACATCCACCGTACCGTTTCTGAATTGCCCCAGAGGATAGCGGAGGGGAGGAAGGTAAGGATAGGGTAGGGGAGAGTGCTGGGCAGGCCCAGCGCCAGCCACTCTCGAGGAATCAGCCCGGCCCGTGCGGGGGCGCCCGTGGGTGGCTGAAGTTTGTTTCTCCACAGAAGCAGACGCCGGTGGCTTGTGGCTTCCACAGTCTGGAGACGGCCTGGCAGCACCATCTGTGTTCTTTCCCCACCACAGTCACAGATGCACCCACGGTTTTGGAACAGCCGGGCTGCCCGGAAACCGAATCTCTATATTGTTCCTCTTCATGGGGGAAATACAAAAGCCTTCCGTAAAGAAAAGAACAGCCCGGTCATCTTTCCAATCAGGCCAGAGGGAGTGTTTCTGGGACAGCCCGGGAGCCACGGAGCCACGGTGGGGAGAGGCAGTGGCTGTTCTTGGCTGCCTGGGGCAGCTACTGCAGGACGATGCTTTCAAGGTGTGGTCCCAAATCAACAGCTCCAGCAAGATTCCAGGGTTCTTTGGGACCTTGTTAGGAATACAAAGTCTTGGGTACCGCCTCAGACCTACTGTGTTCCTACAGGCCTTCCGGGTGATTCCCAGGCAGCTACAACTTTGGGAACCTCTGGGTTAACGGATGCCATGTAGCGAGCCCTCGGCCCTGGGGTGGGAGGCAGGAGGTGGGGTACTGGAGATCATGCTGGGGCTCCACTCACAGGCCTCATCCGTTTACCCCAGTGTTGCAGAAATACACAGTACTCGTGTGTGTGTGTGTGTGTGTGTGTGTGTGTGTGTGTGTGTGTGTGAAAATCGTGTCCTTTTCTCCCCAAGAAGCATACAATGGGGGAGAAACGCTGAGCTGAGGAATGGTGCTTTCACTCTTCCAGGCACAGGAGAGCATCTCTCCAGACTTGGAGAGCTTGTTTTCACAGATTCCCAAGTAACCTGGCTCCAAGGCTAACACCGTGTCCAAATCCTGTTGCCCCACGTGCATCTGCTGTTTCAGCGCAGGGCCGCCATTTCCTGCTTGTTCGTCCCCGGGGACCGGGAATGGAGAAAGCATGCGGGTGTGACTGAGGGGTTCCTGTGGAAGGGAGCCCCTCACTGGGCCAGTGGGTGGGGCCTGGAGCAGCACAGCCCGAGGGCGCCCAAGGGATTACACAAAGGAGCAGCCTTTGGTGAAAAACAGCATGCTGTCTCCCATTTCACAGAAGTGGTGTCCTGGACAACTTCTACCTCCAGTTAAGCTGAGTCACTGGGCTGTTCTCGCATAGACCATCCCATGATTTGGCTTCCTGCGTCACTGGAAAGGTCATTGATGGCTAATGTTTCACCACTGCCCCATGCAATGTGACCTTCCATCCAGGCAGTGGCAGGTCTCTGTGTGCGTGCGTGTGCGTGTCTGTGTTTGGGGCAAGTGACTGCTACAGGTTTCATGATATGTCTGAAATGAACTGGCACATCCCTGTGCCTTATCCTCAACACCCCCAACCCCCTCACCACAATCCAGTGAAATTTCAGCAATGAATCTGTAACAGTTCATGACATGACCAGTAGAGAGGGTGCTTTGCCCATCTGTGGAATGGAAATGGCTCTCTCCAGGTACAGTGCCAGGTCAGGGTCTAGCTGCCAGATTTTCAGGGCTTAGAAAAAGTCAGATGTACTTGCAAGCCAAAGAGGCACTGGTCTAAGGCAGAGTAATTTTAAGGACACAAGGAGAGCCAAAACCCCACCCCGTTTGTCTTACTGGACAATGGAGGCTGGCTGAGCTGTATCTATTCAGCCTAGATCACATTAAAATGCAAATACAACTGGGATTATATTTGAGGTTGTTGCCTGTCTTTTGTATCTGAGATGAAAGGAGATGAGAGAGTATTTTGACAAACTAGAAGGTGAGAATGAGTTCTGGGATGGACAGAGAAGCATAAGGGGCATAAAACAGTCAAACGGGGGCCTCCTGCGCAGCGCAATCCTCTGCTCAAACGGTCAGAAAAGCCTTGTCTGATTCCAACACTGAAAACTGAGTCTGCTCCTGCGTGTCTGTGTCTAGCAGGAGGGGCCGCTGTCCCCCTGGGGCTCCCGTTTCATTTGCACGTGTATGTCCTCTTGGCAAGTGCTGTGGACTGAAATGATTTCTTTTCTTGTCTTTGAGCATCTTGAAAGAGGAACACTGTCTTTGCATTTCCAGCTGCTACCACAAACTGACAAAATTCTAAATGCTCAATGTTGAATAAGTAAATGAATAAATGTCCACAAGTAGACAAGCATTAGGTAATGATGTTATGTCAGCTTATTGCAGTATTATGTGGTTATGTAAAATAACGGTTCAAAAGGACAATTGGAAAATGCTTATGGTCTTATGTTAAATATAGAAATTGCTTTATTCTTATGTAAAATTATGCATGCATATAAACTAAAAGAGAACAAAAATTGAGTTGTGTATGGGTAGTGGGCTTGCTGGCACATCCCTGTCCCTTATCCTCAACACCCCCAACCCCCTCACCACAAAAAATTTGTTTTTTAATTTCCTTTGTTGAGGATTGCACAATAAATATAGGAACCATTTTTCCTGCTCATAAAAGCAACTCAGTTTTGTTCTTTTGGTGTCCAAATCCCTTGGCTACCATATCATTTGCCCATATTTCCCCTGAATTCAGGTATCTTCTGAATTCATTTTTGTTTCACCATCTTTGCACAGTGCTCAGCACTGTACCCACATGCACATGCAAGTGACAATATTTTGGGATAATAATAATTTTATTGGCAGCTGCTTATAAATAACGTCAAGTTTAGGCCTGGGGCGGTGTCTCACACCTGTAATCCCAGCACTTTGGGAGGCCAAGACGGGCGGATCATGAGGTCAGGAGTTCAAGACCAGCCTGACCAACATGGTGAAACCCTATCTCTACTGAAAAAAAATACAAAAATTAGCCGGGTGTGGTGGCGCGCACCTGTAATCTTAGCTACTCAGGAGGCTGAGGCAGGAGAATCATTTGAACCCAGAGGTGGAAGCTGCAGTGAGGCAAGACTGCACCACTGCACTCCAGCCTGGGTGACAGAGCGAGACTCCATCTCAAAAAACAAACAAACAAACAAACAAAAAACGTCAAGTTCAAACACTGGTTCTTTCAAATCAGGCTGTTGCTTCTCAAGTGTGTGTTATCAGCAGCAAGTTCCTATTCACACTGTTTTTTAAAATGAGAATCATAATGGATCTGATTCATTGAGGACCTACTGTGTGCTTTCTGCTTAAATTTAACGCTCGCCACAAAGCTGCAAAACAGGAAATATTGTCCTATTTAATTGAGGAGGAAACGGAAATTCATGGGGTTTAAGTTACTTCCCCAAGATCATAAATAGGTTTCAAACCTAAGACTTCGAGCCCCCGAAAGACCATGTTTTTATCCTGTAATCCATGATGAATACTTTGTTTATTTTCTTTTCTTTCTTTTTTTTGTTTTTTGAGATGGAATTTTGCTCTTGTTGCCCGGGCTGGGATGCAATAGCGCAATCTCGGCTCACCGCAACCTCTACCTCCCGGGTTCAAGCGATTCTCCTGCCTCAGCTTCCCGAGTAGCTGGGATTACAGGCATGTGCCAACACACCTGGCTAATTTTGCATTTTTAGTAGAGATGAGGTTTCTCCGTGTTGGTCAGGCTGATCTTGAACTTCCTACCTCAGGTGATCCACCCGCCTCGGCCTGGCAAAGTGCTGGGATTACAGGCGTGAGCCACAGCACCTGGCCAATGAATAATTTCAAAGGGCTCATGGTACAGTTGAGGCAGTGAGATAATGCACATAAATAACAGAAGAAAACCATTCAAGGAAACTACCTTATGAATAAGAGTACCAAGTATTGAATAACGTTGCAAAGAATGAGTCTATTGCTGTGTATAGCCTCTCCAGGGACATCTTTTTAAATTCTGAGCTCCTGATGACACAATAGAAAGCTCTGGCCATGGACAAATTCTGCCCTAGCTGGAATGACCCAGAGCTTGTCTTTCTTGGTTTGGGGTCAAAGTATGTTTTGAAGGATTCAGCCTTTTCACTGAAAAAGAAAGCACTGTCACTCCTATTTCAGCCTCATTATAATTGTTATGCATTATGAAACTTTATAAAAATTTAATGTATCATTTTATCTCAGGGAGTTTTGGGCCAGTTCATCCCTGGAAGAACCAAATGTTTTCCTCATTATGGGAATGAGAGGTACACTCAAGCAGCATTTGTCAACCAAAACCTACGGGCTCCAACCAGAAATCAAGTTTCCACTGGTTTCCGCCAGGTTGTTCTCTCTACAGTTACCATTTCATCAGGGGGTTAAAATAATCTAGATAAAGGGAAAAGTGCAAATGGGTACATATAACAAGATAAAGCAAAGGCTTAATACGTCACTTCTCGAAATGGAAAATGAGGCTCATATGTCTTATATTAAGGAGTCCTTTCTAAATTTCTCTCCTGTGCCGTCCTCTTCTCCTTTCTCAAGGCTATAGGGCCTCCAGGCCTATTCAAACCTGCTCGCAGGACAGCCATCAGATACTAGCACAGATTTAAGATGAGATATTCCCTCTTGGTAGTCTGCTGTGCTTTGAAACCTTATCTCTCTTTAGGGACCCAAAGATATTGTATCTCCGGTGAAAGGTCATAAAGGCATTTTCCAGGCATGGGATCCTGTCAAGGGCCCTGAAATTACTTCAGGGTGGGCTGTCACCTGTTAGTTTGACCACTCTTCTTGCAGAAAGTGAGGGGCAGTGTGGTGAGGACAGGAAGCTGACACTAGCAGGTGGGTTACAGGAAAGAGTTGACTTCAGAAATGTGTTACTTACCTAGATTTCTTTGCCTGCTATTGAAAATAAAAAGGTATCTTTTTTTCTGGATGGAAGTCGTTTTTCCCACTGAAAATCCAAATGTAAATTTTAGTGATTCTCAATGGGATCTGAGAAAGGTCTTAAATTTTAAAGTTCCTATTTCTTATAGGGTAACTAGTAACAGATAAAATGCCACGTTATTATTTTATATTTTAAACAGTTCCATGCCTTTTGCCTCAAATATTTAGCTGTTTGTAAAACTAAATAATGTTGGAAACTTTATCCTGAAATATCATACTAATTATAATTTAAATGGCATGACAACAGAAAGTTTTATAACTTTCCTTTTACACAGAGGTAGTATCTTCCTTTGCAGCTACCAGTTCTCTCCTCTTTGGCCTCACTAATAAAACCACCCAAATTCTTCTTCCTTTCTTTCCCTTAGGCTCCTTCTTTGTCTCCATTAACTCTTTATGTTCCACCTACCTCCTTTATGTTCCACCTACCTTTGATCCTTGATCCTCCCTTAATCTTTATTCTTTCTATATTCTCAGATTGTCAATCATTGATCATTGCAGTGATAGCCAGATTCTCCTTTCTAGAAGCAAGACCCTTTTCAGGAAATCCATAATGTCCAAACTCTTTTCATGATAATACAAAGAAGCTATATACCTTTTTCACTGTGTTGACATTTGCAATGATGGTGCAAAGGTGGTGGTGGTGGGTAAAATTACTGTTCTATGCTAAAAGTTTAGTCCCACTTGTTTATGTTTGCTTTTGCTGCCTCTGTTTTTGGTGTCATATTAAAAAAAAAAAAAATCATTGCTCATCAATGCCTGTGTTTTCTCCTCACATTTTATGAGTGCAGGTCTTATATTTAAGTCTTTGTTATTGTTGTTGTTGTTGTTATTGAGATGAGGTCTCATTCTGTCACTCAGGCTGGAGTGCAGTGGTGCAATCTCGGCTTACTGCAGCTTCAACCTTCTAGGCTCAAGTGATCCTCCCAACTCAGCTTTCCTGAGTAGCTGAGACTACAGGCATGTGCCACCACACCTGACTAATTTTTAAATTTTTTTGGTAGAGGCGAGGTCTTACTATGTTGCCCAAGCTGTTCTCAAACTCCCAGCTCAAGTGATCCTTCCACCTCGGCCTCCCAAAGTGCTGGGATTACAGGCAGGAGCCCCTGCACCTGCCCTGTCTTTAATCCATTTGAGTTGATTTTTGTGTATGATGTAAGAATCCAATTCCATTTTTTTTTTTTTTTTGCATGTAGTTATCCAGGTTTCCCAACAGTATCTATTGAAGACTATCCCTTCCACATTGTGTATTCTTGTCACAGATTAGTTGACAGTATATGTATGAGTTTATTTCTAGGCTTTCTGTTCCACTGGCCTGTATGTTTGTTTTTATGAGAGTACCATGATCATGCTGTTTTGATTACAGTAACTTTGTAATATAATTTGAAATCAGGAAGTGTGAATCAGCTTTGATCTTTCTCAAGATTGCTTTAGCTATTCAAGTTCTCTTGAGATTCCACACAAATTTTAAGATTGTTCTATTTTTATGAAAAATGCCATTGGAATTTTGAGAGAGACTGTGTTTAATCTTAAGGTTGCTTTGGGTAGTATGGACATTTTGACAATATTGATTCTTCTGATCCATGTCCTTGGGATATCTTCCCATTAATTTGTCTTCAATTTCTTGCATCAATGCATTGTAGTTTTCATTGTACAGATTTTTCACCTCCTTGATTAAACTTATTTCTGAGTACTTTATTCTTTTTGATCTTAGTGTAAACGAAATTTTTTGCTTAGTCTTTCAGATAGTTCATTAATATATAGAAATGCAACAGTTTTCATATGTTGATTTTGTATCCAGCAACTTTCCTGAATTTATTATTTTTAAATGTTTTTTCATAGAATCTCTACAGTTTTTTATACATGAGATCATGTTATCTGCACACAGAGACAATTTTAATTCTTCCTTTCAGATCTGGATGCCTTTTATTTCTTTTTCTTGTTTAATTACTCATGTTAGAACTTCCAATCCTACTAAATAGAGTGGTAAGAGGGGACCTCCTTGCCTTGTTCTGGATCTCAGAGGAAGAGATTTCAGCTTTTTCATCATTGAATATAATGTTAGCTGTGGGCTTTTCATAAATGGTCTTTATTGTGTTGAGGTAAGTTCCTTCTATATCTATTTTTTTTGAGGTTTTATCATGAAAGGGTGTTGAATTTTGTTAAATACTTTTTCTGCATCTATTGAGGTGACCATATAATTTTTACTCTTATGGTATATCACATTTATTGAATTGCATATGTTGAACCATTCTTATATCCCAGGGATAAATCCCATTTGATCATAGTGTATGATCCTTTTAATGTGTTGTTAAATTTGGTTTGCCAGTATTTTGTTGAGGATCAGGGATACTGGTCTATAGTTTTATTTTCTTATAGTGTCCTTGACTGGTTTTTGTGTCAGGGTAATGCTGACCATTAGTTTGGAGTGTTCATCCTCTGAAATTTTATGGAAGACTTGGAGAAGGACTGGTATTTTCTTTGAATGTGTGGTAGAATTCACCAGTGAAGCCACTGGGACCTAGGTTTTACTTCTACGGACAATTTTTGATTACTGATACAATCTACTTACTTGTTATTGGTCTACACAGATTTTCTCTCTCTTCATGACTCAGTCTTGGTAGGTTGTATGTTTCTAGAAATTTATTAATTTCTAGGTTATCCAGTTTGTTGAAGTACAATTGTTCCTAATAGTCTCTTATGATTCTTTGTATTTCTGTGGTATCAGTTGTAATATCTCCTCTTTCATTTACAATTTCAATTATTTGAGACTTCTCCTTCTTACTCTAAGGTTCATCAATTTTGTTTTTCTTCTCAAAAAATAAAACTCCTGGTTTCACTGATCTTTTCTATTATTTTTCTAGTCTACATTTCATTTATTTCTGTTCTCATCTTCGTTATTTCCTTCCTTCTACTAATTTTGGGCTTAGTTTGTTCTTCTTTGTCTAGTTCCTTCAGGTGTAAAGTTAGGTGATTTATTTAAGATATTTCTTCACATAGGCATTTATTATTATAATTTCCCTCCTTGAACTGTTTTTGCTGCATTCCATCAGTTTTGATATGGTAATGGAAATAGAAAGTATTTCTATTTTCATTTGTCTCAAAATATTTTTTGATTTCCTGTTTGATTTCTTCTTTGACTCATTGGTTGTTCAGAATCTGTTGTTTAATTTCTACATATTTTTTAATTTTCCAGTTTTCCTTCTGTTGGTGGGTAATTTCTTATCATTGTGAAATAATATGTAGTTGTGTAATTTCCTATCATTGTAAGCATCAGAAAAGTTGCTTAATATGATATTATGTCTTAAGGAATATATGATTATTTCAATTGTATTTCTTATTTAAATGTATTTTAAAGACATTCTTTTGGGCCTAACATATGATCCATCCTGGAGAATGTTCCATATGTACTTGAGGAAAATGTATATTCTGTGCTATTAAATGGAATATTCGATACACCACATTGGCCAGGATGGTCTCTATCTCCTGATTTCATGATCTGCCCACCTTGGCCTCCCAAAGTGCTGGGATTACAGGCATGAGCCACCGTGGCTGGCCTTAATGGGGTCAATTCTTTATGAGGATCTAACAAGCTGTATGTGCATGTGTGTGTGTGTGCCAACAGTGGACTACCTAAAATTATGCAAAGCAAATATTAACAGATCTGAAAGGAGAAATATATAGCAGTAGAATTAATAGGGGATTTCAGTACCCCACTTTCAACAATGGATAGAACATCCAGCCAAAATCAATAAGGAAACATTGGATTTGAATTACACCTTAGACTAAATGGACTTAACTTTGGCCAGTCATGGTGGCTCATGCCTATAATCCCAGCACTTTGGGAGGCCAAGGTGTGCGGATCACCTGAGGTCAGGCATTCAAGACCAGCCTGGCCAACACAGTGAAACTCCATTTCCTAAAAATATAAAAATTAGATGGGTGTGGTGGTACACACCTGTAATCCCAGCTACTTGGGAGGCTGAGGCATGAGAATCACTTGAACCCAGGAGTTGGGGGTTGCAGTGAGCAGAGATTGCACCACTACACTCCAACCTGGGTGATAGAGTGAGACTCTGTCTCAAAAATAAATAAATAAATAAAGCTACCCTGCTCTATGTCTGTTTCCATTTGCATGGATTCTCCCTTTCCATCCCTTTATGGCCTATGTATATGTTTAAAGCTAAAGTGACTCTGGTAAGCAGCATACAGTTTGGTTTTTAAATCCATGTAGCCAATCTATGTCTATGATTGGATAATTTAACCCATTTACATCTAAAGTAATTATCGACAGGTAAGAACTTATAGGCGTTTGGTTAATTGTTTTCTGGCTGTTTTAAAGATCCTTTGTTCTTTTCTTCCTCTCTTGCTGTCTTTTGTGATTTGATGATTTTCCTTAGTAGTATACTTAGATTCCTTTCTTTTTTTTTTTTTTTGAGACAGAGTCTTTCTCTGTTGCCCAGGCTGGAGTGCAGTGGTGCGATCTCGGCTCACTGCAAGCTCCCCCTCCTGGGTTCAAGTTCACACCATTCTCCTGCCTCAGCCTCCCAAGTAGCTGGGACTACAGGCGCCCACCACCACATCTGGCTAATTTTTTTGTCTTTTTTAGTAGAGATGGGGTTTCACCGTGTTAGCCAGGATGGTCTTGATCTCCGGGCCTCCCAAAGTGCTGGGATTACCAGCGTGAGCCAACGCGCCTGGCCAGATCCCTTTCTCTTTAGCTGTGTGTGTCTACTACAGGTTTCTGCTTTGTGGTTAAAATAGGCTTACATAAAACATCTTATTGTCTATTTTAAGCTGATAACAACTTAACTTTGTTCACATACAAAAACTCTACACTTTTATATGCCCCCATTTTATGCTTTTGCTGTCACAATACTCATCCTTTTATATTGTGTATCAATTAATGAATTACCAAAGCTAGTTATTTTTAATATTTTTGTCTTTTAGCCTGTACACGCATTAAAATGATTTACACATAACCACTGCAATATTAGAATATTCTGATTTTGACTATATATGTATAGTCAAAATTTTTCTACCAGAGAGTTTTATACCTTTTTATGTTTTCATATTAGCATTAGAATTAGCATACTTTTGTTTCCGCTTGAAGAACTCCATTTAGCATTTCTCACAAGGTAGGTCTAGTGGTGATTTAACTCCCTCAGTTTTTGTTTGTCTGGGAAAGTTAATCTTTCCTTTTCTGAAGGACAGATTTATCAGGTAATGTATTCTTGGTTAGCAGGGTTTTTTTTGTTATTTTTATCTTATTTTATTATTTTATTTTTTTGAGATGGAGTCTTGCTCTGTCACTCAGGCTGGAGTGCAGTGGCACGATCTTGGCTCACTGAAAGCTCCGCCTCCCAGGTTCACACCATTCTCCTGCCTCAGCCTCCCTAGTAGCTGGGACTACAGGCACCCGCCACCACATTCAGCTAATTTTTTGTATTTTTTAATAGAGACAGGGATTCACTCTGTTAGCCAGGATGGTCTCGATCTCCTGACCTTGTGATCTGCCCACCTCGGCCTCCCAAAGTGCTGGGATTACAGGCATCAGCCACCGTGCCTGGCCCTATTTTTGTTTTTTAAATTTCAACATTTTGAATATATCATCCTACTCTTTCTTGGCCTGCAAGGTTTCTGCTGAGAAATCTGATAGCCTATGGGGTCTCTCTCGTATGTGATAAGCTTCTTTTTCCTTGTGCTGCATTAAAAATTCCTTTGATCTCTATTTAAAAATTTTTTATTATTTTTTTTTCATTTTTTAAAAATTATACTTTAAGTTCTAGGGTACATGTGTACAACGTGCAGGTTTGTTACATATGTATGCATGTGCCATGTTGGTGTGCTGCACCCATCAACTCGTCATTTACATTAGGTACATCTCCTAATACTATCCCTCTCCCCTCACCCTAACTCCACGACAGGCCCCAGTGTGTGATGTTTCCCACGCTGTGTCCAAGTATTCTCATTGTTCAATTCCCACCTCTGAGTAAGAACATGCAGTGTTTGGTTTTCTGTCCTTGCTATAGTTTGCTCAGAATGATGGTTTCCGGCTTCATCCATCTCCCTACAAAGGACATGAACTCATCCTTTTTTATGGCTGCATAGTATTCCATGGTGTGTATGTGCCACATTTTCTTAATCCAGTCTATCATTGATGGACATTTGGGTTGGTTCCAAGTCTTTGCTATTATGAATAGGGCCACAATAAACATATGTGTACATGTGTCTTTATAGCAGCATGATTTATAATCCTTTGGGTATATACCCAGTAGTGGGATGGCTGGGTCAAATGGTATTTCTAGTTCTAGATCCTTGAGGAATCAATGAGGTGGTAGATGAAGGCATAGGGGAGTGATAGCTATGGGGTAAGGGATTCATTTTTGAAGTGATGAAAATGCTCTGAAGTTGACTGTGGTAATGGTTGCATACATCTGTGACTATACTATAAACAAAATTTTTAAAAAGTATAAAATTAACTTATATGCTTTAAATAGGTAAATTGTATGGTATGTTAATTATATCTTCATAAAGCTGTTAAAAATCAAAAAAATTAAAAAATAAAAATAAATATATAAAAATTCTCTTTGATTTTTGGCTGGGCACAGTGACTCATATATGTAATCCCAGCACTTTGAGAGGCCAAGGCAGGTGGATCACTTGAGGCTGGGAGTTTGAGACCAGCGTGGCCAACATGGTGAAACCTTATCTCTATTAAAAATACAAAAAGTTAGCCAGGCATGGTGGTGCATGCCTATAATCCCAGCTACTTGGGAGGCTGAGGCATGAGAATCGCTTGAGCCTGGGAGGAGGTGGTTGCAGTGAGCCAAGATCGTGCCACTGCACTCCAGCCTGGGGACAAGAGTGAGACTCTGTCTCAAGAGAAAAAAAAAAAAGGAAAAAATTTTAATTCTTTTACTTTGACTGTTTGAGTGCAATGTGTCTTGGCAAAGTCTTTTTTGGGTTGAAGCAGATTGCAGACCTTTGAGCGTCATATACCTTGGTCTCTCCCACATTTGAGAAGCTTTCAGCCATTTTTTATTGAATAAGCTTTCTGCTCCTTCTTTCTCTTCTCCTTTATTATTTCCATAATGCAAATGTTAGCTCTTAATGTTGTTTCATAAATCTCATAAGCTCTCTTTAATCCTTTCATTCTTTTTCTCTCCTCTGGCCGGATATTTTCAAATGACCTGTCTTGGAATTCAGATTCTTTCTTCTGCTTGATCAAATCTGCTGTTGACTATTGCATTTTTCCTTTCTGATTGTATTCTTCAGCAGCAGAATTTGTTTTTTATTTCTGTCTCTTTGCTGAACTTCCATTTTGTTCATGCATTGTTTTTCTGATTTCATAGAGTTGTGTATCTGTTCTCTTATAGCTCAGTGAATTTTCTTAAAACAATTTAAATTTATTGTCAAGCAATTCATAGATCTCAATTTCTTTGGATTTGTTACTGTAATATTATTGTGCTCCTTAGGTGATATCATGTTTCCATTTTTTGTTTGTTTTCTTGAAGTCTTCCATTTCTATCCTTGCATTTGAAGAAAATCACTTCTTCCAGTCTTAATTGACTAGCTTCAGGAGAGAAATGCCTTCATCAATCTGCCTGGCTAGGAATTCTGAGGCTCTCTCCTACCTTTCCTGTGGATTCACCTGCTCCACAACCCGTTCCCACTTGCAGCAGGGGATTCTTAGAAGTTATATGCCTTCTCTAGATCCCACAAAGCCAGGCCAGGTGCTGACAGCATACTATTTGTTTCCCCTAGGGTGGTGCCCTTAAGTACTCAAGTTTGTGTACCTTGCTCCAGTTCCACAATCAAGCCATCTGTCTCTATATTTGATGCTTGCAGTTGCCATCCAATGTGGCATGCTTGAGAAGCCAGCCTCAGGGAGATGGGGGTGAGGTGCACAGAGCATTTGGGGTGGCCATGGGTCATGTGGGAGGTCCATATGCAAGGTATCCCAGTGGCTGGTGTGTACGCTTCCTGATGGAGTCTGTCGAGTACTAAGCAGGTTTCAGAGCCTTTCTTCCCTTCTCCCAGCCTTTCCCAACACTTAGCTATGCCAATCACCTCAGTATTTTAATTGGGGCAAGAAAGAGGTAGGGTTCTTAGGCAGCATCCCACACAGCTAGGGGCTGAGCACTCACTCACTATGCTATCACCTTCTCCTAGGGGAGAAATCGTGGACTGAGGGGAGTCTCTCTTGCCACTAAGCTGTGCCAACTTGAAGGAGGAGTGATGCAGATAAAGTGAAAATGTTCTTTTTCCTTTCTTTAATGCATTTATTCTCAGATATTTCTACTCCAAGGGTGTGCTGGAACTTCTACATTGGACTTCTGGATTCCTACAAAAGAACTATCATCTGAAAGTACTGGTAAAAATCAGTGCTTCTGTGGAAGAATGATGATACAAAGCTCCTATTCTGTCATCGTGCTAACATCACTCTCTAAAGTTACTTTTAAAGGAATAAAATATTTTAGTATCTATTTTAGCCCTGATCCTGGTAGACTTTGTTTCCCTATTTTATGTTCCACGCACTACCTCATTCCCTCATTCCCATTCTGAAATTCTGTAATCCCTTTAAACTCCCCATGTGTACCTAAGCACCAGAATTTTTCAAAAAGTCATAGCAAATTAACATAAAAAAATAAATTTATTTTGAGTCTGAAATATTGAAGAACAAGCATACAGATAAACAGTACAAAGAGCAAAAATTAGAACATGAGTAATGACTTACGACACAGGCATTTTTCGAGCTATCGCATACAGACACATTTTTACATACAAACATTTTTTAAAGACATCTCTCCAACATTCTCAATAGGCAAGAGCTGTATTTGTGACATTTATAATAAATGCAACAGCTTTTAAAACATCCAATTTCTTTCCTAAATCATTTGATTAAAATTCACACAAGTGATGATTACCTATTCCATTTTCCGAAAATATGACATACAGTCATGTGCCACATGTTTCGCTCGACAATGGACCACATATGACAGAGATCCTATAAGATTATAATGGAGCTGAAAAATTCCTATCACCTAGTGATGCCACAGCCATTGTTACATTGTAGCACAATGTATTATCTGTTCTGTGTTTAGATTACACAGATACCATTGTGTTACAAATGCCTACGGTATTCAATACATGAACATGCTGTACAGGTTTGTAGCCTAGAAGTGACAGGTTTTGCCATATAGCCTAGGTGTGTAGTAGGCTCTACCACCTAGGTTTGTGTAAGTACACTTCATGATGTTCACACAATGATGAAATCACCTAATGACAAATTTCTCAGAATATAGCTGTCATTAAGTCACATATTACTGTAGAATTATAACATTGTTTGACATATTACAGACAACTTTCACTCAAAATACAGAAAAATTATCAATTCATTTTGCATTCTGTCACATATTTCACCTCCTTTCTAACAAGGAAAAATACACAAACATATATGTGTATGCTTTTCAGAAATAAAGTATTCTAAATTTCATTTGTAATTTGTTCAAAACCTCAGGAACCCAACAAGTACATGATTAGTTTAAACAACACTGATAGTTTAAAAACAAAAACAATTATTTGGGGAGAGACCTTAAAATATATTTTTGGCTGTTTTTACCTGTAACGTAAATATCAAAAGAAGTAATGATTGGACATACTCTGCTTGAGTTACCCTCAACTGACTGTTGTCCAGAGAATTTTTCTCTGGCTGGATTCAAGTTCCTGTGATATAATAATTTGGTCTATTCCATGATTAATAGCATTTAATATTTTGAAAAGATCTTTGAGATCAAACTGAACACATCCATTTCATGGATGAGGAAAATGCTGCCCAGAGAGGTTTAATGACTTGTCCAGAGTTATAGGAACGTACAGAAACACATCCAGGACATGGACACAGAGTTCCTGATTCTTAGTCAAATTCTTAAGGTGACACATTCCCCAGGGTCAGATTCTACATAATTTACAGTAACTTGATTATAAAGAATGTTATAATTTCAATATATATCAATGCATATATTCTGCCTGATACAGTTGGGATACTTGTCCCTCCAATCTCATGTTGAAATGTAATCCTCAATGTTGCAGGATGGCCCTAATGGAAGGTGTTTGGGTCCTGGGAGTGAATCCCTCATGGCTTGGTGCTATTCTTGCAGTAGTGAGTGAGTTTTCACAAAATCTGGTTGTTTGAAGGTGTATGGCACCTCCCCGCTCTCTTGCTCCTGCTTCGCCGTGACATCTCTGCTCCCACTTAGCCTTCTACCATGAGTAAATCTCCCTGAGGGCTCTCCAGAAGCTGAGCAGACACTGGTGCCATGCTTACACAGCCTGCAGAACCGTAAGCCACTTAAACCTTTTTTATTTGTAAATTACAGTCTAAAGTATTTCTGTTCTTTTTTTCCCTAAAACAGTCTTGCTCTGTCACCCAGGCTGGAATGCAGAGGTGCAATCCCAGCTCACTGTAGCCTCCACCTTCCAGGTTCAGGCAATTCTCATGCCTCAGCTTCCCAAGAAGGTGGGACTACAGGTGTGTGCCACCATGTCCAGCTAATTTGTGTGTGTGTGTGTGTGTATTTTTAGTAGAGATGGGGTTTCACCATGTTGGCCAGACTGGTCTTCAACTCCTGACCTCAAGTAATCCACCCACCTCAGCCTCCCAAAGTGCTGGGATTATAGGTGTAAGCCATCGTGCTTGTGCTCAACCTCAGGTATTATTTATTTATTTGAGACAGTCTCACTTTATCTCCCAGGCTGGAGTGCAGTGGCATGATTTCAGCTCACTGCAACCTCTGCCACCCGCATTCAAGTGATTCTCCTGCTTCAGCCTCCTGAGCAGCTGGGATTACAGGCGCCTGCCACTGCGCCCGGCTCATTTTTGTATTTTTAGTAGAGACAGGGTTTCACCATCTTGGCCAGGCTGGTTTTGAACTCCTGACCTCGTGATCCACCTGCCTCGGCTTCCTAAAGTGCTGGGATTACAGGCATGAGCCACAGCCACAGCGCCTGGTTTATTTTATTTTATTTTATTTTATTTATTTATTTTTTTAGTAGAGATGGGGTTTTACCATGTTGGCCAGGCTGGTCTTGAACTCCTGATCTCAGGTGATCCACCCGCTTCAGTCTCCCAAAGTGCTGGGATTATACGCGTGAGCCACCACGCCTGGCCCAAGTATTTCTTTATAGCAATGCAACGATGGCCTAACACACTGCCTAAATCAAAACTGCTATTCACTTCAAGGGTATTCATTACCTGACTAGCTTTTTTGGGTGCATATGAACATAATGTAAATTCTATGGCTGATCAAATGTCATTACTATAAAGATACTCCCCATGAGCTCAGAGTCAGGACATCAACAATACTTAACCTCTCACTGTAAACATAACACAGTGATAGGCACTGTGGAAATATATTTGGTCCTATTTTCCCTACCTGAGCATGTAAAAGAGCAGACAACTCCAACAGTGTGATGATGCTGCAGTGAAGAAAAGAATCCACTCCCTGGCACACTGATGGAGCATGTACCTGGGAATAGTATTCCTCAAAGGAGAATGGTCATAAAAATGATACTGCAGAATTCAAACAGCATTCAAGAGATCTCCACTAAATGGAGACATGTAGGCTATCTGAAGTTATTACAGATTTCCTTATTTCAGGAATCTTCAAAGCAAAATATAGGATGTGATACAAGAAAACATGAAATAGCCAGTAACATATATGATAAAATTGTCTTACTAGAAAGTTACACATCAGGAAAAAGAAAGAAGAGAGTTTAAAATAAAAAAAAGGCAATGGGTACAAAACTACTCTATCTCAAGTTGAAATGAAAAAAATACAGTGTTAGCATTTATCCATGATAGAAAGGCAGCACAGAACAGAACTCAAGACAGAACGAGCCTGTAACCAGGCTCCTTAATGAGAACATAATTCTAAGACCAAAGTCTGGGTAGAATCTGTACACAGAATAGTTTTTGTAGCCATTTGACTGCATGTGTTAAGAAGTACTTTGTAACAAGAGTACAATAAATGGGAAAAATCGTAGAGGTCATCTGAAAGCCTGATCCCAATGCTGTCCTTTGTGGGTGAGTAGTGTCATGTTGGTATGTTGTACTCATATGAAGTGGCTTGAACAGTTGGTCAGCACAGTGAAAAGGCAGCCAATTAGGAATATATTGTACATTTAGTTCCACTGGATATTTTAACATATAAACTGCATGAACTATTATATCTTATGGGGACTGAACACCCCATATTATCACTTTAAAAAGTCTTCTAAGCTTCCATTTTCTACAAAAAAGAAAAACATCGACTTTTAAAAAGTAAATGTCAAGAAGCTTACTTTCAGATACAATATAAGACTAAAAACTGGATACTGATTAGATAAACAATAGTGTTAACATGATGTAAACAGAAGAATTTTAAGAAAATTTCCCTTAAATTAACAATTAAGCAAAATAATAATTACGCATTTAGAGCTCATATGGTAATTTTCAAGTAAGTGTGTCTATTCCCCCACCACATACAAACCCAGTCTTGGTGCTCATATATCTCTCCAAGGATGATCACATTGTCCCCAATTACTACAAGATAGTAACTTTTCCTTTCTCTTCAAATTGCTGATTCTGACTGCTTGGACAACATAACCGTTTTTGATTCTTGGTCTGTGGGACTGTCAGCTGGTACCTATAAAAATAATCAGAAGATTAAAAATGTATAGCATCTGGCATATCCTATTATAACAGATCAACAGTTGACTCGGGGGAAAAATAGCTAAATAAAAAAACATGGTTTCACATTTATTCTATACATACTTCTCAACAGTATAATCATAAAAATATTCATTACTTACAGCTTTAACATCAACATTTGTAATTCCTATATTTATGTTGTGTCTTCGCAGATCCGACTTGATTAATGCTGAAACAGAGAGGCATCAATGGAGTTACTATAAACTGTTTTGTGAAGATTTTTTTAAAAGCAGCTCAAAGTCTTTCTTGGTATTGTCAAATTTAATACACTGTAGTGTCATGATATTTAATAGCATCCCAATAGCCTGAAAAATAATAGTACCTCTCTGAAGTTGTTAACAATTAGTAAGTCATTCATTATCGAACAAACACGGGAATGCTAGCAACCAATGATACAAAAATAAAAAGTAATTCTTTTTATGAAAGGACTCTCCCATCTAGGGAAACTTTGACATGTAAACAAGTATAACAGTGTATGATAATTGCAAGGTATGGTGGGGAAGTGGGAGCAAAAAAGTCTATGTCGTCAGCCAAAGGAAATTAGAGAAGGCTTTCCAGAGAAGACATACTTGATACTGGAAAAAACTGAGTAATAACTTGTCAAGCAGACAAGAGGAGAGGAAGACATTCTAGGCAGAAGGGAATGCAGGTATATCTCAGAGATATTGTGGGTTCAGCTACAGATCACCACAAGAGTGAATATTGCTGGGCACGGTGGCTCACACCTGTAATCCCAGCACTTTGGGAGGCTGAGGTAGGTGGATCACAAGGTCAGGAGATTGAAACCATCCTGGCTAACACAGTGAAACCCCATCTCTAGTAAAAACAAAAAGTGAGCCAGACATGGCGGCACGCACCTGTAGTCCCAACAACTAGGGAGGCTGAGGCAGGAGAATTGCTTGAACCTGGGAGATGCAGTTTGCAGAGAGCCGAGATCACGAAACTGCACAAATTTTTTGGTTTTCCAGTGCATAAAAAGTTATGTTTATACTATACTGTAGTCTATTTAAAGTTTGCAATAGCATTATGTCTAAAAAAAATCAATCTACATGCCTTAATTTAAAAACACTTTACTGGCCAGGCACGGTGGCTCATGTCTGTAATCCTAGCACTTTGGGAGGCTGAGGCAGGAGGATCACCTGAGGTCAGGAGTTCGAGACCAGTCTAACCAACATAGTGAAACCCCCATCTCTACTAAAAATACAAAAATTAGCCGGTATGGTGGTGGGCATCTGTAATCCCAGCTATTCAGGAGGCTGAGGCAGGAGAATTACTTGAACCCAGGAGGCAGAAGTTGCAGTGAGCCGGGATGGCGCTATTCCACTCCAGCCTGGGCAACAAGAGCAAAACTCCATCTAAAACAAAACAAAACAAAACAAAAAACACTTTACTGCTAAAAAATGGTAATTATTATCCGAGCCTTCTGCAAGTTCTCTTTTTGCTAGTGGAGGGTCTTGCCTTGATGTTGATGGCTGCTGACAGATCAGGGTGGTGGTTGCTAAAAGGTGGGAGTGGCTGTGACAATTTCTTAAAGTAAGACAGTGACGAAGTTTGCCATATTAATCAACTCTTCCTTTCATGAAAGATCTCTCTGTGTGCAATACTTGTTTGATAACATTTTACCCACAAAACTTCCTCAAAATAGGAGTCAATCTTCTCAAACCCTGCCACTGCTTCATCAACTAGTTTATATAATATTCTAAATCCTCTGTTGTCATTTCAACATTTACAGCATCTTTACTAGTAGATTCCAACTCACGAAAACACTTTCTTTGCTTATCCATAAGAAGCAACCCTTCATTTGTTCAAGTTTTACCATGAGATGCAGCAATTCAGTTACCTCTTCATATTCCACTTCTAATTCCAGTTCTCTTTTTATTCCCACCACATCTGCAGCTATTTCCTCCACTGAAGTCTTGAACCCCTCAAAATCATCCATGAGAATGAGAATTAACTTCCTCCAAACTCCTGTTAATGTTGATAGTTTGACCTTCTCCCATGAATCAAGAATGTTCTTAATGGCATCTAGGATGGTGCATCCTTTCCAGAAAGTTCTCAATTTACTTTGCCCAGATCCAAGAGAGGAATAATTATTTCTGGCAGCTACAGCCTTTTGAAATGTATTTCTTAAAGAATAAGACTTGAAAGTTGAAATTACTCCTTGATCTATGGGCTGCAGAAGGGATGCTGTATTTCCAGGCATGAAAACAACGTTGATCTCCTTGTACATCTTCATCAGAGCTCTTGGGTAAACAGGTGAATTGGTCAAAGAGCAGTAATATTTTGAAAGGAATGTTTTTCTGAGTAGCAGGCTTCAACAATGGGTTTAAAATATTCAGCAAACCATGCTATTAACAGATGTACTATCAACTACAGGTTTCAGGTTCATTGTTCCATTGATAGAGCTTAGGCAGAGCAAATTTAGCCTAATTCTTACCGGCCCTAGGATTTTCAGAATGGTCAACAAGCATTAGTTTCAATTTAAAGTCACCAGCTGCATCAACCCCTCACAGGAGAGTCAGCTTGTCCTTTGAAGCCAGACATTGACTCCTCCTCTATAGCTATGGCAGTCCTAGATGGCATCTTCTTCCAATATAAGCCTGTTTCATCTACATGGAAAATTTGTTGTTTATTGTAGCCACCTTCATCAACAATCTTAGCTAGATCTTCTGGATAATTTATTTCAGTATCTACATCAGCACTTGCTGCTTCACCTTGCACTTTTATGTTATGAAGACAACTTCTTTCCTTACCTCATGAACTGACTTCTGCTAGCTTCCAGCTTTTCTTCTGCAACTTTCTCACCTCTTTCAGCTTTCACAGAATTGGACAGTTAGGGCCTTGCTCTAGATTAGGCTTTGGTTTCCGGGGATGTTGTGGCTGGTATGATCTTCTAACAAGACCACTCAAACTTTCTCCATATCAATAAGGATGTTGTGCTTTATCATTTGTGTGTTCAATGGAGTAGCATTCTTAATTTCCCTTAAGAATTTTTCCTTTGCATTAGCAACTTGGCTAATTGTTTGGTGCAAAAGGCCTAGCTTTTGGGCTCTCTGGGCTTTTGACATGACTTCCTCACTAAGCTTAATCATTTTTAGCTTCTGATTTAAGATGAGAGATTTACTACTCTTCCTTTCGCTTAAACACTAGAGGCCATTGTAGGGATATTAATTCAGGGGTATTAATCAGGACCCTGATGTCAATATTGCATGTTTGAGAGAACAGGGAAGCCCAACAAGGGGAAGAGAGATATAGGAATGGCTGGTCAGTGGAGCAGTCAGAACACACAAAACCTTTATTAAGTTCGCTGTCTTTTATGGGTGTAGTTCATGATGGCCCCAAACAATTACAATAGTAACACCAAAGATCACTATTGCAGAAGATCATAACAGATATAATAATAATAAAGCTCTGTAGTAAAATACTCAACATATGAGAGAAATTAATTAGCATTTAAGATGGTAAAAGCATTAATGTAAAACTAATTTTAAAGATTTATTCTCACTTCTTATTTTTCAAGACTTGATTTGTTTGAATTAGTATTCATGAATCTCTTGTAAAAGTAATTTGAAAGGGGATTACAAAACTGCTCCCTTCTTTGGTATAACAATAATACTTTTTTTTTGAGACAGAGTCTCGCTTGTTGTGCAGGCTGGAGTGCAGTGGTGTGATCTTCACTCACTGCAACCTTCGCCTCCCAGGTTCAAGCAATTCTTCTGCCTCAGCCTCCCAGGTAGCTGAGATTACAGGTGTGTGCCCCCACACCTGGCTGAATTTTTTTGTATTTTTAGTAGACACGAAGTTTCACTATGTTGGTCAGGCTGGTCTCGAACTCCTGACCCCAAATGATCCGCCTGTCTCAGCTTCCCAAAGTGCTGGGAATATAACCGTGAGCCACCATGTCCAGCCAATAGTAATAGTCTTAGATAAGATATAGTACTTGCCTAGAAGTTAAGAACCAACATGGAATTACTTATGAAAGAATAGTTAAATATTACATATTTATTTAATATCTTGTTAATATATTACATATTTCACAGTTTTGTATGTTTCATTTTACTAATTGGATAGGGGGAAAAACTCCCTTGTGATAAGATGCTTTTTCTTTGAGGAACCAGACTACACTCACTTTCCTTTAGCTTAACGAATGAATGCTCAGGTTCCTATCATTCATAAAACAATGAGTGAGCAACCTTAGGTAGTTGTGTATATCCAAAATCTTTATCACTGGTGAGATTTCATATTGAAGGTTTCACAAAGAATGATCAGGTATTCAACAAACAGTAGAAGAAATTCTGATTCACATCTTTCTGATAGATTCTGTCCTCCAACTAAGTTATAACCAGATCAAAGAAGCACAATCTCTCTTGGTATCTGCAAGGAACTGATTCCAAGAACCCGCCTCAGATACCAAAATCCATGAATGCTCAATTCCTTTATGTGAAATGGTGTAGTATAAGCTTGTTCAACCTGTGGTCTGCAGGCCATATGTGGCCCAGGACAGTTTTAAATGTGGCCCAATACAAACTCATAAATTTTTTAAAAACATTATGAGATATTTTGCAATTTTTTTTTTTAGCTCATTAGCTATCATTAGTATTAGAGTAGTTCATGTGTGGCCTAAGATAATTCTTGTTCCAATGTGGTCCAGAGAAGGCAAAAGATTGGACCCCCCTGGGTAGTATTTATATATAACATATACACATCCTCCTACATACTTAAACCATCTCTAGATTACTAATACCGAATACAATGTAAATAGTTGTTATACTATAATGTTTAGGGAATGATGACTTTTTTTTTTTTTTTTTTTTTGAGACGGAGTCTCGCTCTGTCGCCCAGGCTGGAGTGCAGTGGCCGGATCTCAGCTCACTGCAAGCTCCGCCTTCCGGGTTCACGCCATTCTCCTGCCTCAGCCTCCCGAGTAGCTGGGACTACAGGCGCCCGCCACCTCGCCCGGCTAGTTTTTTGTATTTTTTAGTAGAGACGGGGTTTCACCGTGTTAGCCAGGATAGTCTCGATCTCCTGACCTCGTGATCCACCCGTCTCGGCCTCCCAAAGTGCTGGGATTACAGGCTTGAGCCACCGCGCCCGGCGGAATGATGACATTTTAAAAGTCTGTACATGTTCAGTGCAGATGCAACCATCCATTTTTGTTTCCAATTAATTTCAACCCACAGTTGAATCCACAGATGAAGAACCCACGGGATACACAAAGGGCTGACTATAATCTCTTCCGAATATACAAAGCTTCTGTCCCTCACGATGGTAAAGGGATACAGAAGGAAATTCACAAAGTAAAATAATACTACAAGCCAGCATGCACCTGGAAATACTTCTGAACATAAGTCTTGCTTCCAAATCTATTGTACACCCATGTGCATGGGCAAACTATGGATAAAAATTCTGTGACATTCTCTTTCTCTGGAGATTGAGCACTATTTTCTTTCCTGCCCATGTCTATGATGACTATACCTGAGAAGTATAAGCACTAGCTAAGGATTCCACATACTATTTCCACCACTACCACTTGACTGCTTACCACCTCTACCACATTGTAACAGTAGAAACACGTGTTAGGCACGTCCTAGGTGCCAGACACTAGGAACTTTTCATGAACCATTTCAATTAATCCTCACGGTAACCCTATAAAGCAGGCTTTAACGCTCTATTATATAAATGAGGAAAGGAGGATGTGAGAGGTTAAGCAACCTGTCTAAAGTCACACTCCCAGTGAGCAGCAGAATCGCAATTTGAGGCCAGGTCTTCCCAACTCCAGGTCTTCACTACTCTTTTTTTTGAGACAGAGTCTTGCTGTTGCCCAGGCTAGAGTGCACTGGTGCAATCTTGACTCACTGCAACCTCTGTCTCCTGGGTTCAAGCGATTTTCCTGCCTCAGCCTCCCAAGTAGCGGGGACTACAGGTGCGCGCTACCACACCTGGCAAATTTTAGTAGAGATGGGGTTTTGCCATGTTGGCCAGGTTGGTCTCAAACTCCTCACCTCAAGTAATCTGCCCGCCTCTGCTTCCCAAAGTGCTGGGATTATAGGCATGAGCCAACGCACCAGGCCTTTACTACTCTTTTTACAACAGTTTTGCTTGCTATGCAGAGTAACTATATTGAATTTGAAATCTGCAAAATGAATAGATTCATGTCCTTAGAAGAAAACAAATAATGTCCTGCTTTTTCCCTCATTTTTTCCCCTTGAGTTCTGCCAAGCTATTGAGAAGCAATATACATGAAAATTAACACATGACACAAGTCCTTTTGCCAGGCAAACGCCCTAATTTACCTGTTAAAATGATGCCTATAAACATCCAGACACAGAGAAAAATGTTTCCTGCCTTAGGACCATAATCTGATGTGAGCTTTCCTTGAGCCAATGTGAACAAAATTCCAAATATCTAAAATACAATAAGAAAAATAATTTGTTATTAAGTTTACTTATTTAAAACAAGTATAAAGTTTTCACCAGAACTTTTCTTAACTTATTGTTTATATGATTTGTTTTCTAGAAACATTCATTGAAAAGTTGAATTATTAAACAAAAACCATGGTCAGGCTGGGCACAGTGGCTCACACCTGTAATCCTAGCACTTTGGGAGGTTGAGGTAGGCGAATTGCTTGAGCCCAGGAGTCCGAGACCAGCCTGGACAACAAGGCGAAACCTCCTCTCTACAAAAAATAACAAAAAACATTTAGCTGGGCATGCTGGTGTGCACCTGTCATCCCAAATACTCTGGAGGCAGAGGAGGGAAGATTGCTTGAGCCTAGGAGTTTGAAGCTGCAGTGAGCCATGACTGCACTACTGCACTCCAGCTTGGGTAGCAGAGCAAAACCCTATTTCCAAAAAACAAAACAACAACAACAACAAATAAAACCATGGTCAAACTCATTACTCACTAGAATATCTGGTATAATAATCATCTCAGGTTTACAGAAATCAGAGGTTTACCTGTGCAGAAGCATTAAGAAGACCAGATGAAGTACCTTCAGATTCAGGGTAAGTGATTTCAACAGCAAATTCAAAACCCAAAGGGAGGTAACCAGTCATGAAGAAGCTAGGAAAATAAATCCAGAATTATAGAAAGAATTATCAGAAGGTCACAATCACATACTGATGTAATCATTCTGCATCTCAGGCTTATTCTAATGACCAAATAAGTGAATATTTTGAAGTTGCTATGTCAAAGTAAGGAACTATTATTATTGACGAATCAGCTCAAGGTTACAGAACTGGAAGCAACAAATACCAAATTTTTTTCTGAGAAAAATTTACTTCTAGTTTTGTAAGTCAACTGTCTTTGTAACCAAATAAACTTACACAGATTAAGTAAGGCTTATCCATTTTGTTTACCTATGGTATACCAAAAACCAATTTTAAAGAATTTTAATAGTTCTTAAGAATTACACGTTTATATGCACAGAATGAATCCTTAAAGTTTAAAATATTGAAGAACCTTTGGATGAACTTAAAAAATTAGAGACCAGAGTAATAATACTTCAGAATTATAACAGCATGCTATCACTTCTCCTAAACACATCTGATACTTACCCAAGCACCCCTCCAGTAACAAACACGATGATAATGTATCCAAGGTCCAATGTGAAAGTAAAGATAACCATTCCAATAAAAGACAAAATATAAACTATCAGAGTAGTCTGTCTAAAACAAAAACAACAAAGTTGTTAGTATTTTGTCTAATTCTCCTAGACATATAAAAATCATCACTCTTATCTGTTCAGTAATGAATCTTTGTTTTTCAAATTTCACCCCTTCTTGTCTATGGAAAATGTATCCACCAAAGCATAAATTTTAAAGCATTTTTAATTTAAGATTCAGCAGCATCAGGAAACAAAACCACACCATATCGAATGCTCAGACGGGGACACTTTTTTATGAATAAAATCATTTTTATGCCACCAAATGGGATAGTTCCCTATTCACATTTCAAGATTCGGATCAAATTCTACCTCTTCCAAATGCCTTCTAGAACCACACCAGCTTATAAGGGTCTCTCTTTCTTCTAAATTCCTTTGTCATTTTGGTACTATAAAACTGATGACATCTATTTTAGTTTGTTATATTATTTAACTTTTCACATGTGAATGCCTTATTTGCTCCATTTAGACCACAAACATGTTAACAACAGGGATCACATACTGCTTGCCATAATTTTCATCTAAGAGAGATGCACACAACAGGAGTTTGGTGAATGAATGGCAGTTACCCTGAGAAGAAAGCCACAGTGGCAAAGAACACACGTCTATGCCTATCAAGTTTTCTAAATGTATAATGGATGAAAAACTTAAGGAATTTAATCCTTTACATATGCTTCCTTCATCTATAAATCAAGTAGGTTTCACTCTAAGCTATCAGTTTACAATAATGAAGCTAAGGTAAGTGTTGTCTTAAATTATGGAAAAATTATCTTGGAGAATTTCAAGATTAGAGATATTTTTGGTAGGGTTTAGACTAATAATATCAAATATATCTTGAGCCTTGAAAGGTGCACGGGACACAGTTCCATATTTCATTCACTTATTCATTAATAGTTTCATTCATTCATTTCCAAGTACAGGGGGAAGTTTTGGCCTATTAAAAAATGTGGTGATTCTTTTAACTCCCAGAGCAAAATATGCTGCCTCTGAAACCCTTTATTAGTCTCCCAGTTGGTATCATTTATTTTCTTTGGTGTTAGCATTTTGGTGGCTCCATATAATGTACAATTAACAGAATATATTCTTTCTTTTCTTTTTTTTTTTTTTTTTTAGACAGTGTCTTGCTCTGTCACCCAAGCTGAAGTCCAGTGGCATGCTATCTCAGCTCACTGCAACCTCTGCCTCCTGGGTTCAAGCAATTTTCCTTCCTTAGCCTCCTGAGTAGCTAGTATTACAGATGCCCATCACCACACTCAGCTATTTTTTGTATTTTCAGTAGAGATGGAGTTTTGCCATGTTGCCCAGGCTGGTCTCCAACTCCTGGCGTTAAGCAATCTACCCACCTTGGCCTCCCAAAGTGCTGGGATTACAGGCGTAAGACATTGTATCAAGCCAGCACTTTCACATTATGCATTATATTACAGTTAACTGGTACTATAGTCTGGGGGTACTTTAGCCAAAAAGTTTTTAGTAAAATAAAGCCTTATGCTCAACGATAATTTTTTGATCGGAAATAATTACTTTTTTGTTTTTGTATTTAAGCCCACAACATAAGAAAAGAACAAGATAGGCTGGGCATGGTGGCTCCTGCCTGTAATCCCAGCACTTTGGGAGGCTGAGGTGGGTGGACTGCCTGACCTCAGGAGTTCAAAACCAGCCTGGGCAACATGGCGAAACCCTGTCTCCAAAAAGTCAAAAAATTAGCTGAGTGCGGTGGTGCACACCTGTGGTCACAGCTACTCAGGAGGCTGAGGTGGGAGAATCACTTGAGCCTGGAAAGCAGAAGTTACAGTGAGCCAAGATGGTACCACTGCATTCCAGCCAGGGTGACAGAGTGAGACCCCACCTTAAAAAAAAAAAAAAAAAAAAAAAATAAAGACAAAGTCTATCAAAAGTCAAATATTTCTCAGAAATGGCTCTTTTTAGAATAGAAATAATTCCTTCTGAAGTGGTAGGTATGAGTATTGTTAGAAAGAAGGGATTCATAAGGTATCCAAGTTCTCAAAATTGAAATAAATGTGACCAATAAAATAATACAATACATAGAGGATTGAAACACTTAAGTGAAGAGAACCTACTAGTGTTTAGAATCCATATCTAAGTAATAACATGTTTTAAATTTCTTAAAATAAAAAGCAAATTATCTTTTAAAATCAAAATACCTTTGGTTACACACCATACATGTATTTACTTTCACTTACTTGTATGTTTTGGTATAATCCAGCCATAAGCCACAAAGAATAGAGCCCACCATTCCAGCTACTACTAGTGTTAGCCCAATCCTTCCAGCATTGACTTCTTCTCCCTGAAAACAATTTGCATGAGAAGTTGATCAAATAAATGGATTAACTAATTCAGACTCTTCACATTCCCACACCTTTTCATAGTCAATGAAAATAATTAAACTAAGCACACAGTAGGAAGATTTAGTACACGTGTTAGGGTGGGAGGGGAGAGCAGGTAAAGAATATACATAAGCATTACATTTTAAAAAAAGAAAAGAAGCCTAAAATAATAGAAGAAATAAAAAAGGAAAAATTTCCTTAATCCTCTATGGTTAGAAGTACAATGATTTTTGTGAGGATTCTTAAGTATAGATAGTCATGTGTTCCATGACGACATCTAGCTCAACACTGACTCATATATACAGTAGTGATCCCGTAAGATTATAATACCATATTTTTATTCTACCTTCTCTGTTTAGATATATTTAGATACACAATACTTACCATTGTATTACAACTGCCTACAATATTCAGTAAAGTAACATGCTATACAGGTTTGTAACCTAGGAGCAACAGGCTATACCACACAGCCTAGGTATGCCTACTACCTAATGGTGTAGCCTACTAAACCTAATGGTGTAGCCTACTACACTGTATTATACTCACACAACAATGAAGTACACTGTATTATATTCACAACAATGAAACTGCCTAGTGAATTTCTCAGAAGGTATCTCTGTAATTAAGCAAGGTATGACACTGTATAGATGTCTCAAAAGGTGGTTAATCGATAGCTTTTACATAGTACAACTGCTTTACCCTTTCAAAAGCAAAGACACGTCAATCGGAACTTGATATTTATTTATCTATATTTATGCTGAGTTCCCTTAAAATGTTTTGTCTTTTTCCATATAACCAATCATATTATTTCCTAAAAATAAACTTAGGTATCATCACAGGGATAGTAACTTCTGCTTTCCATATTGTGTGGTTTTTTTTGTTTGTTTTTTTGAGGTGAAGTCTCACTCTGTCGCTAGGCTGGAGCGCAGTGGTGCTATCTTGGCTGGGATTACAGGTGTGGGCCACAGCGTCTGGCGTGTTTTTTGTTTTTTTTGAGACAGGGATTTGCTCTTATTGCCCAGGCTGGAATGCAATGGAACGATCTCGGCTCACCGCCACCTCCACCTCCCAGGCTCAAGCGTTTCTCCTGACTCAGCCTCCTGAATAGCTGGGATTACAGGCATGCGCCACCACGCCCAGCTAATTTTGTATTTTTAGTAGAGACGGGGTTTCTCCATGTTGGTCAGGCTGGTCTCAAACTTCCGACCTCAGGTGATCCTCCTCGGCCTCCCAAAGTGCTGGGTTTACAGGTGTGAGCCACTGCGCCTGGCCATACTGTGTGTTTTATAAACTGGATTAAATATGTTAAATTAAAATGATAGGAGGCCATTGTTTTGGAGTGAGCTCCCACACTAGACCCAACAGACCAGACCACACAGAACAGTGTCACTAGCGCTAGGTGCCACATAATCAAACCGAAATTTAAAATGGGCCACTTTTCCAAAAAAAAAGAGATTCATAAGCAACCTGTCAGATGGGGCCCAGTCCCCTTTGTTTTAATCCTATAAGGAAAGTAACTTTGTAACAACGAATCTGCTCTTTGCTCCTTGTTTCTGCTTTCTTCAGTCTTTTTCTGTCTATAAAGCCCATCTCCTCTGCTCAGCTCATCAGTACCTTTCTAAATCTTTAGATGGGATGCTGTCTGATAAAGGAATCGATAATAAAAGCCAATCAGATCTCTAAAGTTGTGGAAATTTCATTTTTTAACAAATATATTCTCAATTAAAACAAATGTAAATATTTGATAGCAACAATGTCATAATCCTTAATCTCATGACCCTGCTAACGACAGTTATATTGCTAAAGAAAAATTCTTGGCCAGGCATGCAATCTGACACAAGCAGAAGCTTACCTCATAATATGTCAATATCATTTGATTTAATAATGTTGAGACTGAATAAAAGGCACCAGTCATGATACCTACAATAATAAAGATGATGTTAAATCATGATATTTACAATAATAAAGAGAATACTAAAAGTGTGTCATTTACCAGTTCATGAAGTGACATGAAATATTATGTGACAATTGTGGAAATATATTTCTTTTCTTTTCTTTTTTTTTTTTTTTTTTTTTTGAGACGGAGTCTCACTCTGTCGCCCAGGCTGGAAGTGCAGCAGTACAAACACAGCTCACTGCATCCTTGATCTCCTGGGCTCAAACGATTTTCCTACCCCAGCCCCACAAATAGCTGGGACTAGAGGCACAGGCCACCGTGAATGGATAATTTTTGGATTTTTTGTAGAGATGAGGTTTTGCCACATTGCCTAGGATGTGGGTCTCCTTTTATACCTTTCAATGTTTTATAATTTTCTCTATGAAGTTCTTTTGGTATATTTATTCTAAGATATCTTTATAGTTTTAGTTGCTATTATAAAAGATATCTTTCATAGGAATACAATACTTATAAATACATAGGAATGCAATTGATATTTTCACATTGTCAGCTATTTAGTAACTTTGCTAACTCATTCTTACTAGTTTTAATAGCTGTCTCTAGGTTCTTTAGTATTATTTTAATAGATGGATGATCACCAAACATTTTCTGTAAAGCATCAGGTAGCAAACCTTTGTTAGCTTTGTAGGACATATGGTCTCTGATGTAACTAATGTAACTACTCAACTCTGCCCTAGTAGTTCAAAAGCAGCTATAGACAATATGTAGACAAACAAAACTTTAATATAAAAACAGGCAATGGCCAGATTTGGCTCATGGGTCACGGTTTGCTGACCTCTGATATGCATAATTATAGTATGAGCAATAACATCTGTTTTGTTTCATATGCCTTTTATTTCTTTTTTCTTGTGTTATTGAGCCAGCCAGTACCTCCAGTTAGATGTTGAACGGAAGTGATGACAGTAAATATCCTTAAGGATACTTCTTATTGATTCTTAAGGAGAATGGCTCTAACGTTTGCCTTTAGTGTAATACTTGCTATAGGGTCTTTGTAGATAAGCTTTATCAGGTTCAGAAAGTTCATTTGTTGGCACCTAATTAAACTGAAGAGCCTCCGCACAGCAAAAAACAAAACAAAACAAAACAAAACAAAAACTATCATCAGAGTGAACAGACAACTTACAGAATGGGAGAAAATTTTTGCAATTTATCCATCTGACAAAGGTCTAATATCCAGAGTCTACAGGAATTTAAATTTACAAGAAAAAGACAACCTCAATAAAAAGTGGGCAAAGGACATGAACAAACACTTGTCAAAAGACATTCATGTGGCCAAACATGAAAAAAAGCTCAACATCACTGGTAATTACAGAAACGCAAATCAAAACCACAATGAGATACCATTTCATGCCAGTCAGAATGGCGATTATTAAAATGTCAAGAAACAACAGATGCTGGCAAGGCTGTGGAGAAAAAAGAACACTTTTACACTGCTGGAAGGAGTATAAATTAATTCAACCACTGTAGAAGACAGTGTGACAATTCCCAAGATATAGAAGCAGAAATACCATTTGACCCATCAATCCCATTACTGGGTATATACCCAAAGGAACATATATCATTCTGTTATAAAGATATATGCACATGTATGTTTACTGCAGCACTATTCACAATAGCAAAGACATGGAATCAACCCAAATGCCCATCAATAATAGACTGGATAAAGAAAACGTAGTATGTTTACACCATGTAATACTATACAGCCAAAAAGAAATGAGATCAGGCCGGGTGCGGTGGCTCATGCCTGTAATCCTGACACTTTGGGAGGCTGAGGCAGGTGGATCACCTGAGATCAGGAGTTCGAGACCAGCCTGACCACCATGGTGAAACCCTGTCTCTACTAAAAATACAAAAATTAGCCGGACATGTTGGCACGTGCCTGTAATCCCAGCTACTCGGGAGGCTGAGGCAGGAGAATCACCTGAACCTGGGGGGCAGAGGTTGCAGTGAGCCGTGATTGTGTGCACTCCAGCCTGGGCAATAAGAGTGAAACTCTGTCTCAAAAAAAAAAAAAGAAATGAGATAAATGTCCTTTGCAGGGACATGGATGGAGCTGGAAGCAGTTATTCTCAGCAAACTAAGGCAATAACAGAAAACCAAATACAACACATTCTCACTTATAAGTGGGAGCGGAATGATGGACACATGGTGCACGAGGGTGGAAACAACAAACATTGGGACATTTCGGGTTTGGGGGAGGAAGAGCATCAGGAATAATAGCTAATGGATGCTAGGCTTAATACCTAGATGATGCCTGAGGTCAGGAATTCGAGACCAACCTGGCTAACATGGCAAAACCCCATCTCTACTAAAAACACAAAAATTAGCCAAGTGTGGTGGCACTTGCCTGTAGTCCCAGCTACTCGGGAAGCTGAGGCAAAAGAACCGCTTGAACCCGGGAAGTGGAGGTTGCAGTGAGCCAAGATCACGCCACTGCACTCCAGCCTGGGTGACAGAGTGAGAAACCAACAAAACTGATATTGCAATTAACTTAATCATTTATATATAATCAAGGTTTTTGTTTTTTTGTTTTTTTCTCAGATAGAGTCTTGATCCGTCACCCAGGCTGGAGTGCAGTGGCACGATCTCAGCATATTGCAACCTTTGCCTCCCGGGTTCAAGTGATTCTCCTGCCTCAGCCTCCCGAGTAGCTGGAACTACAGGTGCACACCATCATGCCCAGCTAATTTTTGTATTTTCAGTAGACACGGGGTTTTGCCATGTTCGCCAGGCTGGTCTTGAACTGGCCTCAAGTGATCCACCCACCTTGGCCTCCCAAAGTGTTAGGATTACAGGCGTGAGCCACTGTGCCCAGCCCCAGTAAGCATTAAGCGATGTGGTACAAAGACACCAAAACTCCACAGATACCTGAGTGCTCACTGAAGGCACAATCTAACACTCTCGCTGGTGCTATTTTCTTCCTCCCCTTTGTCTATTCAAATCCAACCCACTCTTCAAGGCCCAGCTCAACCACTCCCTTCTGTGAGACTCTCCCTGCCATCCCTAGGCCTTCCCTTCATTTATCCTTTCTCAATGATAGGTCTCAATGAAGGCCTTCAGCATGCACTTGCCATACAACTTATCTTGTGTTGTTATCCTTTTGATAAATACCAACTGTAATGTTGCTTACTTTTCGGACGTTTATATTATCTCCCCAGTTAGATGATCAATTTCCTATGGACAGAAATCATGTATCATGCCTCTTTCTAGCCACAAAACATCTAGAGCACTACTATACATTTAGTTGGTATTTGATAGCTATTGATGGAATAAATAAATAAAAGAATGAACACCAAAATGAACAATAAGTGAGGCAAAGATTAAGCTAGCTCTTGCAGGATTGCTTACAGAAAAAAGAAGCACATTTCCAGTAAAAGAAATATTGGCACAAAATTACAGAGACTAGAATTAACAGTGTATATCATGTGGAGATGTGTCTGTGTGTGTGTGCTTGTGTATGTCTGTGACAGGGGGTTAGTTATAAGTGTGGCTGAAAGAGAATTTTGTATTGGGAAAGTGAGTGATAAAAGAGTGATAACAAAAAGCCAGGCCAGATGCGGTGGCTCACACCTGTAATCCCAGCATTTTGGGAGGCAAAGGCAGACAGATCACGAGGTCAGGAGTTTGAGACCAGCCTGGTCAACATGGTGAAACCCTGCCTCTACTAAAAATACAAAAATTAGCCGGGCATGGTGGCATGCACCTGTAATCTCAGCTACTAGGGAGGCTGAGGCAGGAGAATTGCTTGAACCTGAGAGGTAGAGGTTGCAGTGAGCCGAGATTGCGCCACTGTCCTCCAGCCTGGGTGACAGAGCGAGACTCTGTCTCAAAAAAAAAAAAAAAGAAAACAGCCACCTTAAATGACAGGCAAAAGAAATTAATTTGCTCTACTATTTAACAATAAGCCACTATATTTTCTCTGTATCTAATTAGGAATTTTAGGTTTAACCTAAACAAGAAGGTAACCAGCAAAATTAAGAAAACGAACTATGTCATGCAAAAGTATTAATATATAAGGATGAGATGATACGGCATCTGGGATTTGCTTTAAAATATTCCAGGAAAGGCTGGGCGTGGTGGCTCACGCCTGTAATCCCAGCACTTTCGGAGGCCAAGGCGGGCAGATCACCTGAGATCAAGTGTTTGAGACCAGCCTAGCCAACATGGTGAAACCCTATCTCTACTAAAAATATGAAAAATTAGCCAGGTGTGGTTACGGGCACCTGTAATCCCAGCTACTCGAGTGGCTGAGGCAGAATTGCTTGAACCTGGGAGGTGCAGGATACAATGAGCTGAGATCGCACCACTGCACTACAGTCTGGGCAACAAGAGTGAAACTCCGTCTCAAAAAAATACATTCCAGGAAAAAAAGGGAGGAAATAGATGAAGCAAGAATGGCAAAATGTTGATAACTGTTGAAGCGGGGTGATGGCATACACAGGACATAGGTATATAGGAATTTATTAGATTAAATGTTCAACTTTGGTGATGAGTAATTTCTACTTAAAAAAAAAAGAACTAATCCTGGTAAAAATAGTTTAGGTCAGGACTTAATCTGCTATAACTTGTAAAACATTTATGTACCAGGGTTTGTATCCCCAAAAAATGTGAAACAGAGAATAGCAGTGAGTGATTTCTGGAGGCAAGTAAGACAGAAATAGGGAGTGCTGGTGTTCACGTAAATGGTGTTAACACAAGAAACAAAGAATGAACTGTCAGAAAACTCTGAAGAAAACCAAGTGTGTTGGTGTCTGTAGTCAAACGTACAGTGTCAGGATGAATACCTGTCAGCTATCCTGAAAGATCTGGAGAGAGAGAATTTTCTTAGATGTCAAAACGGGTTAAGGTGAGTTCCTTAATGTCTAGTTTTGACTGAGAAGTCAAAACAGATGCCAGCTTGCAGTGTCAAAGAAAGGTATTGCTGATAGCATTTCCCACATGCTTATACAAGTATAACTATAGTTCACAAATGGCCTAAAACACTCCATGAGAACTCACAAAAGAAGACTGAGTTTCTCTATTTGAGAACTACTTTTCTTTCTTTCTTTTTTTTTGAGATAGTCTCACTCTGTTGCCCAGGCTGGAGTGCAGTGGCGCCATCTTGGCTCACTGTAACCTCTGCCTTCTAGGTTCAAGCGATTCTCCTGCCTCAGCTACCCAAGTAGCTGGGATTACAGGTGTGTGCCATCACACCCAGATAATTTTTGTATTTTTAGTAGAGATGGGGTTTCACCGTGTTCACCAGGCCGGTCCCAAACTCCTGACATCAAGTGATCCACACACCTCGGCCAACCCAAGTGCTGGGATTACCAGCGTAAGCCATCATGCCTGGCCAAAAACTACTTTTTAAAAATTATTATTTTTAAAAACATGTAAGAAGATCCATCCTGGATTTTCTGCTTTTAGTTTAAAATTTAAATTCATGATTATGCTATAGAGTTAACAGGCCAATCTCATTGAAGTTCAAACCACTAGGTTAAATGAAAAGAATTCACAACGCTGAAAGGCTCACACAGACATTAAAGAAAGTACAAGAAAACCACTTACCATAAGTGATCAACAGAAGGACAAAAGGAATGTTTTTAAACAGGTTTCTTATTGATTTCTTATAGGAGTACTCTTCAGGGGGACTGTCTTGAAGAGCTGCTTGAGCCTGACTTGGTGGATACCGAGGTTTTTCTTTGAAGGCTGAGAATATATATAAAAAGATTATGTATATTTAATATATGTATGATATGTTGTTATATATTACAATAAGTAATTAATTATATGTATCTTCCTTAGTGAGCAGACAGAATACAGTCTAAGTTTAAAGAGGTAGTATAAGTCTTTTATGGTGAGGGTTTTCATTTTCACTGATTTCTAAGTGAAGTATAACACTGTCATCTCAGTTCTCTGAAACTGACTAAAACTCAGAGATATGGCCAATTTCACATAATGAACTGCAAAACCATCAATAACATGCCACAACCTTGCTGACTGATTATTCTATTTACCTAAGAAAGACTAATTTTTACTACATCAAATATTCAACAACTCTACTTTTAAATTCAGTTCAATTTGTAATTAGAGATAAACATGAAGGCTGGGCACAGTGGCTCATGCTTGTAATCCCAGCTCTTTGGGAGGCTGAAGCGGGAAGAACCCTTGAGCCTGGGAAGTCAAGGCTGCAGTGAGCTGTGATTGCGCCATTGCACTCCAGCCTGGGCAACTGAGCAGGACCCTCTCTCCAAAAAAAAAAAAGGAAAATAGAAGAGAGAAATAAAAAATCAGATATGAGGAAGCCAATATACTATTGAACTTTTAAAGGACTTGAGTTAGTAACAATTTTCTTCTGAAATTTGATATAAAGTTTATCATCTGATCCAACTGCACCTCTGGGATTGAAAAATTTCAGGTGGATTCATGGAAGCAGAGCTAGGTCTTACTAACTCACTTGAGCTGCATATGGAAAGGACAGGGGTAGAGCTAAGAGACATAAAAGTGTAGTATATGGTGTCTGATACTGTAAGTTTCAGCACTGTCCATTTCTAGTTAGAAATTTCACAGCCATCCCAGGCACACATCTAGAGACCACCTTTTAGCTGTGCAGGAAAGGATCAACCAACTTTCCACAAAAGATGGCTATAGAGAGATTTCTTTAGGATTAGGCTAACCAGAAGTCAAGACTAATTCATAGGCCAGGCATGGTGCTCACTTTGGGAGGTCAAAGTAGAAGCATCACTTGAACAAGACTGTTGCTAGAAAAAAATTGTTTAAACTAGCTAGGCATGGCAGCATGCACCTATAATCCTAGCTACTTGTGAGGCTGAAGTGAGAGGATCGCTTCAGGATCACTTCATTGAGCCCAGGTGTAAAGGCTGCAGTGAGCTGGGATCATCATATCACTACACTCTAGCCTAGGTGATAAAGCAAGACCTTGTCTGTAAAAAACAAACAAAAAAACACAAAAAACTATTTACAGAAGGGCTGAACTGCTAAAATACGGTACAGCAGAAATTAAAATCTAGTCTTTGTATTGACTCCAAACTTTAAAGTGTCTCAAAATTGTTAACTACAATAGTAGGAAAATACTGTACTTCATTGAATCTAAAATACTCTAATGCTTGCAGTCAATGATCTTGCCAGGTATCAATAGAAGGTTTTCACATAACCATGTCTCAATTACCACAAATGTTAGATGCCACTGATTATTAAAGGCATCTTGATTTCAGAGATTTCATGAAAAAAGTATACCTCGGGATTGATGAAACAGGGTAAATTCAAAAAGAAAAAAGAAGCCTGGCACAGTACCTCACACTTGTAATCCCAGCACTTTGGGAGGCCGAGGCAGGTGGATCATTTGAGGTCAGGAGTTTGAGACCAGCCTGGCCAACATGGTGAAACCCCATCTCTACAAAAAAATACAAAAATCAGCCAGGCATTAATGGTGGCACATGCCTGGAGTCCCAGCTACTCGGGAGGCTGAGGCAGGAATTACTTGAACCCAGGAGGTGGAGGTTGCAGTGAGCCACGATTGTGCCACTGCACTCCAGCCTGGGCAACGGAGTGAGGCTGTCTCAAAAAACAAAACAAAACAAAAAAACAGAAAGAAAAAAGAAGGTAAATGGAATCAGAAAATAACATTGTTTAGGAATTTTTTTTAGAAATTAGGATTTTTCTGCCATCCTCAGCCAGACAGTAAGAAAAAACATTTTTTAATAGAAATTAGGATTTCTTTTTTTTTTTTAATTGGCTATTTCTTTCTTCCAACAAGGAAGACCTGCTTTGTAGTTTGAAAGAGGGTTATATCTGATGGACCTATCAACTGGAATCATTTGGAAATTTAAAAATAATAAAGATTTTGAGATTCTACCCAAGGCTCAATGAATCAGAAACTCCAGGATGAAGCCAAAGAAACTGTTTTAAACACAAAACTCCCCAAATGCTTTTGAAAACCAGCCAGGGAGAAACAATCACTGGGAAAGTAAGAAACGACCCTTAAAATTTACATGAAATACTGTAATTCTCTAATTTTCCCGTTTGCTGCTAAAAATGTTTTAAATTACAGTTCATTGCTGACCAACACATTAACTGTGATATAACTAAAACTTACCAAACTAAAATATACTTCTATTTTTACAGATCTCACAACTAATTAAAGTGGAGATATAACTCATAAATATTTACTTTTTAATATCCTTACATTGGAAGGCTGGTACACATAAAAGGTTTAAGTTGCAAATCCTCCTCTTCCTTTCACTCTATCTGATCTTGTACTGTTAGGATGTCTGTTGTCCTTTTCTGAGTCTCTTTGTATCCTAATCAGATAGGAAATATCTCTTTTTACTAAGATTGGTAATGCAGAACTCATATAGTTATAAAACGAAGTTTCAGAAAGTAAAAACTATGCTTACTAGGTAGTCATGGGTACTTAATGAATCTTAAGTCTCTTACTTTTTTATTTACCATGGCAAAATAAATCTAAATGGCTCAAATCTGAACTGAAATGCAAAAATGAAAATACTTCTGACTTCTGGCTGGGCGCAGTGGCTCACGCCTGTAATCCCAGCACTTTGGGAGGTCTGAAGCGGGCGAATCACCAGAGGTCAGGAGTTGGAGACCAGCCTGGCCAACATGGCAAAAACCTGTCTCTACTTAAAACACAAAAATTAGCCAGGGGTGGTGGGCGCCTTAACCCCAGCTACTTGGGAGGCTGAGGCAGGAGAATCACTTGAACCCAGGAGGCGGAGGTTGCTGTGAGCTGAGGACGCACCACTGCACTCCAGCCTGGTCGACAGAGTGAAACTGTGTCTCAAAAATGAAAAGACTTCTTACCAGTCTTTAAATCCACTACACTTATTTTTTTTTTTAATACAAGAGTTATCTTTTAGTTTCAGGAAGTCAAACTATCTTCTGGCAAAAAGCGAGCCTGTATTTACCAGCTACATGTTGTAGGAAAGTCGAACTTAAGTCTACTTGAAGAAAGAGAAACAAAAAGCCACAGATCTATGACCTTGTTTACGCCTAGCTGCTACTTTTAAAGGATGAAATATGGCTTCTTCTTTCTCCTTTGAAACAGAAAAATAATAGCTTTCTATTGTCTTCTCCCAACCAAAATTTGCACCAATAAAACAATTGATTATTTGAAGCAGTTATTCTCCACTTCTGGCGTTAGTCTTATAAAGTAGCCAAAATATTCTCGAGCACCACATTCAAACTTTTCCTCCTGTGATGAATATGTTGTAAATCTATTGCTGTTTAGGGCCACTTTTACTTCTTAAAATCATATTTTAACATTTTTAAAATTTCATTATTTGTCCCTGTGTGATTCAGGCATATATTACATATATTAGGTTATTAAAAGACAAATAAATGTTTGAATCCTGGCTCTGCCTCAGCTCACTGTATGACTTTGAGGAAGTAAATCCCTGTCTCTCGCCTTTACAGCTTTCTCATCCATAAAATGTAAATAACAACAACAAGCTGTTATGAAGATTACATGATACAATATATGTAAAATAATTCTGTAATTATCAAGTGCAACACAAAATATATTGTCTTTTTTGGACGAATATTTATTTAAAAAAATCAGAGACTACCTCAGGAGCTTGAAATTCTTACAGACTAAGTTAAATGTATTTCTGTTAAAAGTATGCAGCCGGGCCGCGCATGGTGGCTCACGCCTATAATCCCAGCACTTTGGGAGGCCGAGACAGGCGGATCACCTGAGGTCAGGAGTTTGAGACCAGCCTGACCAACATGGAGAAACCCTGTCTCTACTAAAAACACAAAATTAGCCATGTGTGGTGGCGCCCTCCTGTAATTCCAGCTACTCAGGAGGCTGAGGCAGAATGGCTTGAATCCGGGAGGCGGAGGTTGCGGTGAGCCGAGATCGCGTCACTGCACTCCAGCCAGGGCAACAAGAGCTAAACTCTGTCTCAAAATAAAATAAAGTTTATTTGTTTTTGTTTTTTTTGGGGGGGGCGGACAGAGTCTCCCTCTGTCACCCGGGCTGGAGTGCAGTGGCGTGATCTCGGCTCACTGCAAGCTCCGCCTCCTGGGTTCAGGCCATTCTCCTGCCTCAGTCTCCCGAGTAGCTGGGACTACAGGCGCCCGCCACCACGCCCGGCTAATTTTTTGTATTTTTAGTAGAGACGGGGTTTCACCGTGTCAGCCAGGGTGGTCTCAATCTCCTGACCTCGTGATCCGCCTGCCTCGACCTCCCAAAGTGCTGGGATTACAGGCGTGAGTCACCGCGCCCGGCCAAAATAAAGTTTATAGATATCTTGAATTAAGAATCAAAAGCAGCTGGGCATGGTGACTCATGCCTGTAATCCCTGCACTTTGGGAGCCCAAGGCAAGCTGGGAACAGCCTGGGCAACATGGTGAAACCCTGTCTACAAAAAATATAAAAATTAGCCAGGCATGGTGGCGCACACCTGTAGTCCCAGCTACTCAGAGGGCTGAGGTAGGAAGATTGCTTGAGTCTGGTCAGGAGATCGAGGGTGCAGTGAGCTGAGATTGTGCCACTGCACTCCAGCCTGGGTGACAGTGTGAGACCCCATCTCTTAAAAAAGAATCAAAAGTAAAATTATACACACATTATATGCTTATGTGTTTAAGTACATTAATATTAAATATTTTTATTGTGATTACTTTTGGCTTCTGTCATCCACTCAATTTAGTGAATCAGGAAAGGTTTTTTTTTTTTTTTGAGACGGGGTAGCGTGTTCTCGGCTCACTGCAAGCTCCGCCTCCCGGGTTCACGCCATTCTCCTGCCTCAGCCTCCCGAGTAGCTGGGACTACAGGCGCCCGCCGCCACGCCCGACTAATTTTTTGCACTTCTGGTAGAGACAGGGTTTCACCCTTTTAGCCAGGATGGTCTCGATCTCCTGACCTCGTGATCCACCTGCCTTGGCCTCCCAAAGTGCTGGGATTACAGGCGTGAGCCACCGCGCCCGGCCTGACAGGAAAGTATTTTAATTGACACATGAGTTAAATGACATAGTTTACTGCTCTGCTGCACAAGAACAGCTTTTAAATACAATAGTATTACCACTTATGCAAGAATCTGAATTCGAACAAAAAATAGGCTCAGTAAAAATTAAAATGATATATTTTTATCTGTAACTTTTATATATGGAGTTAAATTGTCTAGGCTTAAATCTGACCTTCAGTGTTTATTATGACCTTGGACAAATTAGATTTAACTAAATTCTGTGTCTCAGTTTCTTCGTCTATAAAATGGGAATAATATTGGTACCTTCCTCATAGAGTCATGAGGATTAAATGATATACAGCATGTAGTAAGCCTCTAAACACGTTTGGTACATATCAACAAACCAAATATTTGAGGATATAATAGAGTTCTCCTAATAGGAATAGTATTAGTGTGAAATTCAGTGGAATACTTGGGTTAATTCCTGGAAACACTAGATGGATTATACTCAATATAAGCTCCATGAGGGAAAGGAACAGAATTACATGGCATGAACCTTTGAGACAATATTTTAAGTAGACTGCTATCAATTTAGTACATGTCACATTGCTGAAAAACCTTAACAAAATTAAATTATTTTGTAAGAATTTGGTGGGACTTCCAAAGTAACTATGGGTAGAATTTAGAGAGAAGTAAAACCACCTTTTAGTAATTAAGGAACTTTATTTGGTATGGATTTTTAAAATAATCCAAAGTTTGCTCAACAGCAAATATTTGGGAACGAGGAAAACAAGTACATGTTCTATTTAAATGTCACAATTTTCAACTTAAGACTTTCATATCACAACTACATATTATCTTGCTTTTATAATATGTTTGGGATCATAAAATTAAAATTAGAGTCCTCCAAGCAAAAATTGACCAAGAGCCTTTTTTTAAAGGCATTTTTCCCATTATTTTCCCCTCATTTCTATTTCCATTCTCTACCTGTAGGCCATGAGTACATAATTAGTTAAGTACATAATTAGCTCTCTCTTTTAATTTCTCAAATAACAAAGGGTAATATGCCAATAGTCATACCTATTATTATAATAACATTCTTGGTCTCCCTCCTTCAACAAGTAAAAATCTTATATTTGTAGCAGTTTAAACATACACACATCACATGTATGATTTTGTGATATCTTACATACAACCTCTTACTTTCTCACTTCTTTCTGAGACAAGCAATTGAAGAGGATTTAAAAAAAAAAAAGGAAAACTGGAATTTATGTGAAGACACAAAAGCAATCAAAAGAAAGAGAATTTTGGCCGGGTGCAGTGGCTCACGCCAGTAATCTCAGCGCTTTGTGAGGTCGAGGCAGGCGGATCACCTGAGGTCAGAAGTTCGAGATCAGTCTGGCCAACATGGTGAAACCCTGTCTCTACTAAAAATACAAAAATTAGCCAGGCATGGTGGCATGCGCCTGTGATCTCAGCTACTTGGGAGGTTGAGGCACAAGAATTCCTTGAACCTGGGAGGCAGAGGTTGCAGTAAGTCGAAATTGCACCCCTGCACTCCAGCCTGGCTGACAGAGCAAGACTCTGTCTCAAAAAAAAAAAAAAAAAAAAAAACCCACAAAAAAATTAGCCAGGTGCAGTGGCAAACGCCTATAATGCCAGGGAGGGAGGCTGAGGCATGAAAACTGCTTGAACCCAGGAGGCAGAGATTGCAGTGAATCCAGATAGCACCACTGCCCTCCAGCCTGGGTGACAGAGCAAGACTCCGTCTCGATAAAAAAAAGAAAAGAGAATTCTATACTTTAAAAATCCCTATTGCTGGCCAGGCACAGTGGCTCATGCCTATAATCCCAGCACTTTGGGAGGCTGAGGCAGGTGGATCATTTGAGGTCAGGAGTTCAAGACCAACCTGACCAACATGGTGAAACCCTGTCTCTACTGAAAATACAAAAATTAGCTGGGCATGGTGGTGCATGCCTGTAAGCCCAGCTACTCGGGAGGCTGAGGCAGGAGAATCACTTGAACTCGGCAGGTAGAGGCTTCAGTGAGCTGAGATCATGCCACTGCACTCTGGACTGGGTGACAGAGCGAGACTCTGTATCAAAAAAAAAAAAAAAAAAATTCCCTATTGCAAATGGAAGGTCCGTTTATGCAAAATGTATTTCCTATTTCATCTAGCAAATCAAACATGGCTACCAGAAAAGTAGACTTAATAATTTTGGTGTTTTTTTTTTTTTTTAAGAATACAAATTTCTTTTAAAACTTTGCTAAACTGCTAAAATAGGATAGGAATAATGTGTCCTTTTTAGTAGTCTGCACATCACAAATATGCCATTCCCTAACTAACTGAAAACAAAAACCAATAAGTAGATTAGACATGTTGGAATACTTCATATGATACCAAGAGAACATTCTGCTCATTATATTAAGGGAAATTAAGTACGTGGGCTGACCTTCCTGTACCTGGATCCTGCAGTTCATCTACCAAGGCAGTCTCTATTCAAACACTCTAGAATGTTCAGCATACATTTCTTTGAAAACTAAGGATTTTATATCTGGAGATCATAAAATATGAATTTTCCATTACTATTATAGCCATTGTAAAAACGAGTATAAAAATTTTGAAACTCCAGCTATATTGAAATTATAAATTTGAATGATTAAAAGATAGCATTTCAACTTTATTAGTTATTTTCCTCTTCAAATCAATTTCAGATATGAGTGCCTAAAGGGCAATATTATAGTTATGCTAGCAGCTATATTACTTAAATAAACCTTACCTATCCTTTTCCCTGAAATCAAAAGTTTCCCATTAAAAATAAACTTTAAAAAGCAGACCTTCCCAAAGCTTCTTCCAAACTGATGATGGCTGCTTGCAGCTGATTTTGACTGACTGCTTCAAGAGACAGGCCCAGACGAGAGGACTCAGTGACGGGTGGTGGCAGCCGTGCTTTGCTGGAGTGGCCTAACAAGTAGATAGTTGCCACAGTTTGAAATTCTGCTGAACAGCTGCTGCCCAGGACCATTCACTAGTCAACATTTTCAGATCCAGTTAATTGTTAAATTGGAAATCCTTGGGAGAATTTAGCATTACCAGAAAGACCATAGCCTACGGGCATCACTTCAAAGTATGGCAAGAACTTTTTCCTGGCTAGGTAGGCATAAAAGGCATAAGATGCAGATCATGTAGGCGAATATGGGAAAAGGAGGCAGGTAATATATTTGAAACCAACAGTTACCAAGAAGAAAAGTTAGTAGAGAGATAAATGAATTAGTCCTCAAACCCTTTACGATGTGAAAACAGATGTAGTGGGCCATAACATCCCTAGGGTTGTAGCATTCATTACCTAAGTAAGACAGGGCATGGAAGAATGAAACAAGCATATGACACTTGAGATATTAGCAACAAAAATTTCCAGAGTTAGTCATCCTCAAATTTCTATCATGCATTCATTTAAGCTTTAGGGAAAGTAATTCACTTACCAATTGCTGTTAAAATAAATAAAAGTGTGGCAACAGCTGATGTTCCATAAAACATGGTGCTGATATTATAAGCCAGGAGATTTGTGTCATTCTGTGTGTTGGGTACTAAAACTGGTGGTAGCAAAAAGCCAACTGCAGTTCCAAGCTGAAAAACACATAGTCTTGTTAACAGCTATTATCATTAGAGAAAAAAGTAAATGCTGGCAATTAACAGAACATAAAGAGGACAGCTGGTGTTTATTTTTTTTTTATTTTATTTTTTTTTTGAGACGGAGTCTGGCTCTGTTGCCCAGGCTGGAGTGCAGTGGCCGGATCTCAGCTCACTGCAAGCCCCGCCTCCCGGGTTCACGCCATTCTCCTGCCTCAGCCTCCCGAGTAGCTGGGAGTACAGGCGCCCGCCACCTCGCCCGGCTAATTTTTTTTTGTATTTTAGTAGAGACGGGGTTTCACCGTGTTAGCCAGGATGGTCTCGATCTCCTGAACTCGTGATTCGCCCGTCTCGGCCTCCCAAAGTGCTGGGATTACAGGCTTGAGCCACCGCGCCCGGCCGACAGCTGGTGTTTATAAAGGTGCTTTGAAAATTAAACTATTATGTTCTTTTGTTGTTTTTTTGTTTTGTTTTGTTTTGAGACAAAGTCTCACTCTGTCACCCAGGCTGGAGGGCAGTGATGTAATCTCGGCTCACTGCAACCTGTCCCTCCCAGGTTCAAGCGATTCTCCTGCCTCAGCCTCCTGAGTAGCTGGGATTACAGGCACACACCACCACGCCCAGCTAATTTTTGTATTTTTAGTACAGACGGGGTTTCACCATGTTGGTCAGGCTGGTGTCGAACTCCTGACCTCATGATCTGCCTGCCTCGGCCTCCCAAAGTGCTGGGATTACAGACATGAGCCACTGCACCCAGCCTAAACTACTATGTTCCAATGTCTTTTTTACTATTGTATTGTTAAAGGGAAATTGCTGACCAATAGCTTTCCTATTCAAAAAACATTTACTGAGTTCCTACCATCTGAGTGATGCTGCTATCAAGCTGTGTAATATACAGTCCTTGCCCTGTAGATGCCTACAAAAGGGGAATAAGAATATGCAAAATAAGGCTGACAAAAGATGACCTACAGAATGAGAAAGTATTTGTAAATTATATATCTGATCAGGGTATAGCTTCCAGAATCTATAAATACCGATTACAACTCAACAACAAAAAAGCAATATCCCAATTTAAAAATGGGCAAAAAACTTGAAGAGACATTTCTCCAAAGAAGATATACAAATGGTCAATAAACATTTGAAAACATGCCCAAATCAAAACTATAATAAGATACCACTCCACACCAGGTAGCATGGCTACTATAATAATAATAATAGCAATAGGAAAGTGTTGGCAAGAATGTAGACAAATTGGAACCCTTGAATACTGCTGGTGAAACTATAAAATGGTGCAGCCACTGCAGACAACAGTTTGGCAGTTCCTTAATAAGTTTAACACAGAATTACCATATGACCTAGCAATTATACCTCTAGGTATATGTCCCAAAAACTGAAAACAGAAATTCAAACAAATAATTATATATGAATGTTCATAGCAGCCCTATTCACATTACCACAATAACCAAAAGGTGAAAATAACACAAACGTTTATCAACAGATAAGTGGATAAACAAAACGTTGTATATTCATACAATGAAATTATTCAGCTATTAAAAAGGAATGAAGTACTGATACAGTGCTACAACATGGATGAACTTTGCAAATAAGCTAAGTGACAGAAGCCAGACACAAAAGGTCACCTACTGTATGATTCCATTTATATGAAATATCCAGAACAAAACAGGTCAATCCACAGAAAAAGAAGGGAGATTAGTACTTGCCACAGGCTAGGGGAGGGGGCAATGGTGGGGAAGTGACTGTTTAGTAGGTATTGGGTCTTCTTTGGGGGTGGATAAAAATGTTTTGAAACTAGATAGAAGTAACAGTTGCACAACACTGTAAATGCACTAAATGCCACTGAATTGTACACATTAAAATGGTTAGTTTCATGTTATGTGAATTTTACCTCAACAAAAAATATGGCTAAATATCATAATCACAACAAGAATTAAAATCAAACTATTAGGAGGTTCAATGAAGGAAGGTTTTTAGGAGGAAGATTTTTAGGAGGAAGGGTGTGAAGAGAAAGGGCCCAAGAAAGGAGTCTGAGGCACAGAGAGTCACAATTATCATATATTTCATTTGCTGCCTTACAAAAAGCTGAATAGAGAGAATACAACTGATAATTACAAGACAGTGTGGTAATACAGAACTGTGATTGAGACATAAAGAGGGCCAAGACTGGGAAGACCACGTAATTTACTATCCATCTAGAACACTCTTCAGAATGAAAGGGACTTCATTAGTAATTATACCAGACAACAGGTGTACCACCTGGACTATCCCAGGAAAACTGGGACATATGATCATGGTAGTTAAGAGAGTACTTTGGGGGAGCACCTTACATAGAAATATTATTCAGCTATCAAAAAGAATGAAGTAAAAGAAATGGAGTTCAGGTGGCCGGGCGCAGTGGCTCACACCTGTAATCCCAGCACTTTGGGAGGCCGAGACGGGAGGATCACGAGGTCAGAAGATCGAGACCATCCTGGCTAACATGGTGAAACCCCATCTCTACTAAAAATACAAAAAATTAGCCGGGTGCGGTGGCGGGCGCCTGTAGTCTCAGCTACACGGGAGGCTGAGGCAGGAGGATGGCGTAAACCCGGGAGGCAGAGCTTGCAGTGAGCCAAGATTGCGCCACTGCACTCCAGCCTGGGCAACAGAGCAAGACTCCGTCTCGGAAAAAAAAAAAAAAAAAAAAGAAATGGGGTTCAGAAAAAGTTCCTGGAGGACCAAAGATCTGAATAAGAAATTGGAGTTAGTCAAGTGAAGAAATATTCCAAGCCAATAGGACATTACATACAAGGCCAGGCGGGAAAGGGCATGACCTTGTGAGAAACTGTAAGTATGCATAGTTCTGCATAGAGCAGAGAAAGCATACGTCTGTGGGGACAGGGGTTGTGGAGACAGATAAAGCAGAAGGGCTGGCAGGAGGCAGATCTGGAGGGTACCATATGTTGCATTACTGTTTGAATTTTATCCTAAGGACAACGGAAGCCACTGCAGGAGTAAGGATGTGCCCTGAACAGATTCACACATGTAAAAGACCACACTGGATGAATGTGGAGAACAGAGGGAATAGGGCAAGGGCTACAAATAGGGAGGACAATTAGCAAGCTCCGGCCCAAACCAAGACAGTGGCATTAGAGATAAAGGGAAATGAGCAAGGAGAAAGCAATTTTGAGTGATGTGTTCCCATGAGATATCCAAGTAGACTACCCAGCTGGCCAGTATCCGTATGAGTCTGAAGCTCCTTTATTTATTCAACATGGTTTTAAGGAGAGTAATAAATGCTGGTGATACAGTTGTGTACATTCAGACCACATGCCTATTTTCATGAAACTTACAATCTAATGGTGGGGATGGGAGAAGAGTAATAGGTAAGTGACATAAACGTGTAAACAATAACATATAAGACAGGGATGAGTGCTATAAGGAGAATTAAAATAATGTAAAGAGAGTGACTGGGCAACTCTAAATGGGATCAAGAAATGCTACTGAATATTTAAAATGAATTTAAACTGAGAGATGTGTGACAAAAAGAATCTAATCATGGCCGGGCGTGGTGGCTCACACCTGTAATCCCAGCACTTCGGGAGGCAGAGGTGGGCAGAGAGCTTGAGCTCAGGAGTTCGAGACCAGCATGAGCAACATGGAGAAACCCCATTTCTTCAAAAAAACAAACAACAACAACAAAAAAAAAACTTTATAATAGCTTCTGTCCAAACCTGCAGATGCAATCAACTCAAGTATCAGTCATAAATTGTTTTGGACACACAAACAACTATAGTTCAACCTACTCCATCTTCTGTACTTTTAGATTAGGGAAATGACTATAAAGCAATAAGCATGTAGATTCTCCGGCCTCGGCCACCTGAGTAGCTAGGATTACAGGCATGCACCACCATGCACCACTAATTTTTGTGTATTTGGTTTTGCCATGTTGGCCAGGCCAGTCTCAAACTCCTGGCCTTGATCAAGTGATCCGCCTGCCTCAGCCTCCCAAAGTGCTGAGATTACAGGCATGAGCCACCACGCCCAGCCCAGAACTGTTAGTTAGCAGTCATTTACGTGTTCTTTATGTGCCAGGCACTGTGCTGACTGTTAATATATGAAATTAAAAGGGAGCTGTTCACAATGACCTCTCAAAATGGAAACAATCTTTCCAGAATCCAATACCTTCCTTTCACAAAGAATACACTGGTGACAAAAATAATACCTACCCAAGTCTTGTTTATTACTGCATTGACAAGTTTTCTATGTTAGGCATAAACAAGCCAATACAGTTAATTATTATTATTATTATGGTTACAGTTTATTATTATTATTTGAGATACAGTCTCACTCTGTTACCCAAGCTGGAATGCAAAGGTGTGATCTCCACTCACTGCAACCTCCACCTCCCGGATTCAAGAGATTCTCCTGCCTCAGCCTCCTGAGTAGGTGGGACTACAGGTGCCTGCGAGCAGGCCCGGCTAATTTTTGTATTTTTAATAGAGACGGGGTTTCCCCATGTTGCCCAGGCTGGTCTGGAACTCCGAACTTCAAGTGATCCACCCACCTCGGCCTCCCAAAGTGGCGGGATTACAGGTGTGTGCCACCGCACCCGGCCCAGTTAATTATTTTACAGGTAATTTTCTAAGCAAGATGACAAGGTGGTTTGGAAAATTCTGTCCTTACAAAGAAATTTATAGCCCTCTTCAATCCAAGACCGTCCGGAAGTCTATTTAACGGCCTTATCTCCTCTTTTATGGACAAATACCTCCTGGGGCAGTTCATCCACACAGGCCATAGTTCTCACGGCCTATGACATTTTCTGTCTTCTAAGGATCTTTCATCTACCACTCCAGTCCTTACCTGATTGCCCAGCACGGCGGTGGCACAAGCTGTGGACACCTCTTTGGGCCCAAACCACACTGAGGCGATGCGGGAGGGCAAGCCCAGGATGAACACCTGGGCCACGGAGCACAGGCACTGGCCCAACATGGTGACCCAGAAGAGATGCTGCTGCACACTGCCGCACTTGATCCAGGCACCCAGGCAGTTGAGGCCGGAGCCCAGCAGGGCGGTGAGCCGCAGGCCTCTGGTGTCCAGCAGCCAGGTGGCCGGGAAGATGAGGGGCACGTAGGCCACCATGTACACCATGGACAGCCAGTCGATGTGCAGCAAGGTGACGCCGTAGAAGCCCCCGAAGACGTTGCTGATGATGCTGTACTGAATCCACTGAAAGGCGTTTACCAGCGAGTACAGGCTGAAGATCAGGAGCACCACGAATCGCCGCGGGGAGAGCGCCGTCCGGGGCAGCGGGGTGCTCTCGGCCCCCGGGGTCTCCGCTCCGGCGCCCGCAGGCAGCAGCCGGGCCTGGGTCTCCTCTTCTGCAGCCAGCGGAGTCTGAGGCCCGCCCAGAACTCCCGAGGCGGCAGCGAGGCTGTCCCGGGGGGCCCCGTTCACCGGGAAGGTGCCCGCTTTGGGCCCGTTCTGCGGCTCCACGCTCTCCTTCCCAGCTGGCGCGCCCCTCGGCAACGGGAGGTATCCTTTCGCGAGCGGGTGTCCGGGCGCCACCGCCGCCCCCTCCTCATCGTCTGGCCGCGCCATATCCCTGGCTCCCGGGCGCCACCTCGCTCCCCCGCCCCACTCCCCGACTCCGCTCCCCGGGTCCACAGCCCGAGGTCCTCCTGGGACCCCACCTCCACCCCCTCGGCCCACCGCTCCTTCCCCGGTGGCGCGCGCCACGAACCGCAATCCGCGCTGCAGTGTGAACAGGTGAAGGCGTCCTCCCCGGCGCCGCGCGGCAGTCACCCCTCGTCTGGTCCCGCCCCTAGAGTCGCGCGTCCCGCATGACGACGGCCCTCCGGCCAGTCAGCGCGCACCTTTGCCCGGCGCGAGAGCCAATCGGGGAGCTGCCGGGCGCGAACTGAGGGAAGCAGGGGAGGAAAGCGGGCTGGGAGCACTTGCTGACGTTTTCCTGCCCGGAAGAATGCATGGCCCGGGGTCCTTTGCACCTGAGGGTGGGCGGGAGGCGGCCCCGCGGGTTGTGTTGCTGGAAGAAGGGGTCTCGATCCAGACCCCAAGAGAGGGTTCTTGGGTCTACCGCAGGGAAGAATTGGAGGCGAGTCACAAAGCGCAGTAAAGGAAGCAAGTTTATTTGAATCTACTCCGTTACAGAGTCGCAAGTCCTCAGACTGTAGGAGGAACTCCCGTCCTTCCGTAGTGTCACTACTTAGAGGCAACTGTGCGGAGCTGTGATTAAACGTGGAATGTGCTGATGTGCCCACTAAAGGTAGGGGCTGTTGGTGCACTAATGACCATTAATCCTTCAACCTAAGCCTGCGCATTGACGTTATCTCTGAGTAGAGGGCTGGGCCGGGCTCAGTGGCCACTTCTGTAATCCCAGCACTGTGAGAGGCCGGACAGGAGGCTCCCTTGAGCCCAGGAGTTCGACACCAGCCTGGGCAACATACTGAGATGCCATCTATTTGGGGAAAAAAAAAAAAAAAAAGCAAGCAGCCAGTCGTGGTGATGGATGCCTGTAGTCCCAGCTACTCGGGAGGCTGAGGCAGGAGAATTACTTGAACCTGGGAGGCGGAGGTTGCAGTGAGCTGAGATAGCAACACACTGCCCTCCAGCCTGGGTGACAGAGTGAGACCTTGTCAAAAAAAAAAAAAAAAAAATTAGGACATCTGGACATTCCACAGACTTGGTGGGAGAAGTCCTGTATGGTCATAAATATTGTGTAATTATAATTGCTGGTCAGCTTAGAATGCGGCTATTTTCAGACCTTTAGCATTAACCTTATAGGTGCCCTGTGAGTGCCTAGTTACTCACTTTAATATGCAGTCGCTCTGGCTGTGTTTTATTAAACCAGATACCTGGTAAGCAGTGGCTTCTCTAACAAGTGGGCAGCTTGGAACTGGGAACGAGAGAGCCACCGAAACAGAATGAGGGAGACAAAGAAGTGGGCATCACCCTCAGCTCCACAAGGGCTTCCCAAGGTCGCTGTACCGTACGCAGGCCCGGGACGAACTTTATTCTCGCCCCAGCATCGTTGTCCGTCTCAGTGAGACCCTGGCTTTAGGGCAGACAGGACCACGTTTCATAAATTCATACTGTCCCAGCAGAGGAATAACGCCAGAAAGCGTTCCAGTACAACCAGAGAAAGAGAATCCATGAGAAATCTGCCCTTGTGAAGTTGGAATCCCCTCAACCTCACCCCGCTGACTTGAATGAAGCGACTGAGATGGGCTGTGATGGAGCAGATCTGGTTGCTCGACCTTCTCCCTTGGACCAACACATGTAGTTAATAGTTATTGGACATGCACATTCAGTGGGTCCAGTGGGTTCCAGGTACCAAACTTGTGCTGAATGGTATGTGCCAGACACTGTCTTGCGATCTGGGGAATAAAAAAATAAAAACGAGATTATCCGGAGCACAGTAGCCTTGCGGTCTTCCTGGACTAGAGAAAATTCAACCCTTCTGCTTCTTGGGAAGCTTTGTTCGGGGAAAAAAAAGAAAGAGACCCCAAAGAATTTGTTACTAAATTGAAGTTGAAACTAGGTGTATATAGTACAAGAGTTCTTACCATGCATTTAATCTTAAAAAGTGCTGATATCTAGAACCCTAAAACCCTGCACTTTTTTATTGCCTCTTACATTATTATTTTGGTCATGTATGAAATATTTCAGGCATCTCTCGGTACAGGTGAAATGCTACATGTTCTAAACTAAGGAATAAGTGCATTATAATGTCTTCCTTGGCCAAACTGTATAAATTGCCACCCCCAACCCCCCGCCCCGCCAACATCCCTTCCCTGCTGTTTTTCTTTCTTTCCTAGTGCTTACCTTCACCTAAAATGTCCTATATTTTTACTTATTTTTTCTAGTTTCCTTCCTTCCTTCCTTCCTTCCTTCCTTCCTTCCTTCCTTCCTTCCTTCCCTCCCTCCCTCCCTCCCTCCCTCCCTCCCTCCCTCCCTCCCTCCTTCCTTCCTTCCTTCCTTCCTTCCTTCCTTCCTTCCTTCCTTCCTTTCTTCCCTTTCTTTCTTTCATCTTGCTCTGTCACCCAGGCTGAAGTACAGTGGTGTGATCTCGGCTCATTGCAACCTCTGCTCACTGCAACCTCCGCCTCCCAGGTTCAAGTGATTCTTCTGCCTCAGCCTCCTGAGTAGCTGAAATTAAAGGGCTGCACCATCATGCCTGTCTAATTTTTGTATTTTTTTTTAGTAGAGATGGGGTTTCACCATATTGGCCAGTCTGGTCTCGAACTCCTGACCTCATGATCCCCCCACCTTGGCCTCCCAAAGTGCTGGGATTATAGGCCTGAGCCACCATACCCGGCCTCTTTGTCTCTCTCTCTCTCTCTCTCTCTCTCTCTTCTCAGCTGACCACCAAGCCTGAGTGCTTTTTGTATGTTTTGTAGAGATGGGGTTTTGCCACATTGCTCAGATTGGTCTCAAGTAATCAGCTCACTTTGGCCTCCCAAAGTGCTAGGATTACAGGCATGAGCCATTGTGCTGGTCCTTTTTCCGGTTATTTTCTCCCTGCCCACTAGAATGTGAGTTCTGTAAGGGCAGGGCTGAAAGTTTTGTTGCTTTTTGCTACCGCTACTATTTTTCAAGAATTTGTAACCAGTGTACTTTGTGTACCTAGCACATAGTAGGTGTTCAATAAATATTTACTGAGTACAGCTAATGAGCACTGAATTACCGTGAATATTTTAAATAATTGCTTGCTTTGTAAAGGAATGTATTTCTTCTCTCCTCCCAACTGCTGCTGCATCGCCATCATGGACACCAGCCACGTGCAGCCTGTCTAGCTGGCCAGGGTCACCACAGTCCTGGGCAGAAACAGCTCTCAGGGACAGTACACGCAGGAATTTGTGGACGACATAAGCCACTCCATCATCCACAGTGTAAAAGGCTCTGTGCGTAAGGGCTGTGTGCTCACCCTGTTGGAGTCAGAGCGAGAGGCCTGGAGGTTGCACTGAGCTTGGCTGCTCACTGGGTCTTGAATATTGGGTTCGACCACTTGGTCCGTGAGAGTACTGTGCCATGACCTGCTCCTTTATTTTATTTTTTGCCGGCCACACAGGAATTGAGATATGCATTTAAATAAAGTGTTTGTGTTCCAAATTAGAAAGAAAAGAAAAAGAAAGAAAGAAAGAAAGAAAAAGAAAAAGAGAGAGAGAGAGAGGGAGGAAGGAAGGAAAAAAGGAGGGAGGAGAGAAGGAAGGAAATCTTTTTTTAAAAATTCTTATTTTTTATTTATTTATTTTTTTGAGATGGAGTTTCGCTCTTGTCACCCAGGCTGGAGTGCAGTGACACGATCTCGGCTCACTGCAACCTCTGTCTCCTGGGTTCAAGCGATTCTCCCTCCTTAGCCTCCCAAGTAGCTGGGATTACAGATGCCCACCACCACGTGCAATCTGTTTCTTAAAAAAAAAAAATCTTGTCCGGGCATGGTGGCTCACACCTGTAATTCCAGCACTTTGGGAGGCTGAGGCAGGTGGATCACGAGGTTAGGAGATCGAGACCATCGTGGCTAACATGGTGAAGCGCCATCTCTACTAAAAATACAAAAAATTAGCCAGGTGTGGTGGTGGGCGCCTGTAATCCCAGCTATTTGGGAGGCTGAGGCAGAAGAGTGACTTGAACCCGGGAGGCAGAGCTTGCAGTGAGCTAAGATCACACCACTGCACTCCAGCCTGGGTGACAGAGCGAGACTCCGTCTCAAAAAAAAAAAAAAAAAAAAAAAAGTCTTGCAAACTTCCAGAAGGAAGGGAAGGAGGGAGGGAAATATCTTTCTTTCTCTTTTTCTTTCTTTCTTTTTTTTTTTTTTTTTGACAGAGTTTTGCTCTTGGAGTCCAGGCTGGAGTGCAATGGCGAAATCTCAGCTCACTGCAACCTCTGCCTCCAGGGTTCAAGTGATTCTCCTGCCTCAGCCTCCCAAGTAGCTGGGATTACAGGTGCCTGCCACCACATCCGGCTAATTTTTGTATTTTTAGTAGAGACAGGGTTTCTCCATGCTGGTCAGGCTGGTCTCAAACTCCCAACCTCAGGTGATCCACCTGCCTCAGCCTCCCAAAGTGCTGGGGTTACAGGCATGAGCCACCGTGCCCGGCCGCCATTCTAATTTCTTAATCTTGTCTTCTTTCTCTGGCTTCAGTGGTAGATACTTATTAACCAGTTTAAACATGAATCATAATTTATATCAAATGTTTGGATGTATAACATAGAATGAACCTTAATCTCTGTCAAAAAAGATACTGCTGGGAGCATCATTTGGCTAGGAGTCAAGATGAGATTGAGCTACTTTATGGGTGTGGAATGCCAAGTCAGAGAGATCTGAATAAGTAAGACTTCAGCAATATGAGACCTGGACAGCATCCAGGAGCCAAGGTCCAAGATGCTAATAGGAGTGATGTAGCTGTCCCTGAACAAAGGTTTCCCACAGTGTACGAGCCTCAGAGGTTAAGATGCAAACCAGAACAATGCTATTGGATATGCAATCCGTAATGTTTCATGGGGAGGTGGGTAGATTTGGCCAGCCTTGCCTTCAGTTTACTCCTACTAGCACCAGACTTTGTCCCCCTGAGCAGCAGAGGCTATATGGTTCTGTTCTGTGAAAAGAACAAGTTGGAAATGGAGGAGTAGAGGGGAAGGCTGGAAATCAGAATTCTCCCACATGTATTCTTCCCTCCATTGAGACATTTTATTTGTATGTATTTATTTATTCCTAAAAAAAAAAAAGTCCCAGGATTTTTTTCACCTATGTTTTTGTCTTGTTTCTTCTCAGTCCATGATGCCAGTTGAGGTCATCAGTACAGCAAAACCAAACTGGTGAGATGGCAACAAATTATTCTGTCACTTTTCTAATCTTTTTTTTTTTTTTTTGAGATGGAGTCTCGCTCTTGTCACCCAGTCTGGAGTGCAATGGCGAGGTCTTGGCTCACTGCAACCTTCGCCTCCCGGGTTCAAGAGATTCTCCTGCCTCAGACTCCTGAGTAGCTGGAATTATGGTGCCCACACCATGCTCAGCTAATTTTTATATTTTTAATAGAGATGGGGTTTCACCGTGTTGGCCAGGCTGGTCTCGAACTCCTGACTTCAAGTGATCTGCAGGCCTCGGCCTCCCAAAGTGCTGAGATTACAAGTGTGAGCCACTGCACCCGGCCCAGTTTTCTAGATCTTTGAATTGCACATCAAAGCTGAAGCTGATCGCTCCACACTTGTTTAACCTGCCTATGAGGTTCACAACAATTTTCCCAGCTCTGGGATCATCAATGACTTTTAATTCACCAATATAACAATGCTTCATCATCGCAGTTAGAAACCAGACCATGACTTTGGAGCATGACCTGATAAGAACCTGGCGTTTGGGTCTCTTTTTGGCATTCATGCACACCATTGTGGTGGCACAGGAAGATGATGGAAACTATTTGTACATTTTTGTGTAAAGCTACTAGAGATTTAATTCTGCAACAGCAGAGCTTCCTGCCCTAAAACATCTCTGAGGATTTGCTAAGGCCGATCCTGCCTTTCATGTCTGCTTAAAATTTACCTGTTGCGTGGTTTAAATATAACCAATGTCAAATCACAACTAAATTTTCCATGTTACATCTGGTTCTTATTCCTTTGGGCATTATTTAATTTATCACATTAGCTAGTTGACATGTTGGCTTTAAAGATCACAAGATTCAGGCTGGGCAAGGTGGCTGACAGCTGTAATCCCAGCACTTTGGGAGGCAGAGGCTGATGGATCACCTGAGGTCAGGAGTTCAACACCAGCCTGACCAACATGGTGAACCCCTGTCTCTACTAAAAATACAAAATTAGCCAGCCAGTACTAGCAATTTTAAAACTATTACTTTCTTTTACAGTTTTTAATTGCTTAATTTGAATGAATTGAAACATACTATCTCTCTTCAACCCCACTTCCCATATCCAGAATTGATCCAGGTTTTTAGAGCCTAAAGGCTTAATTTGGGGATGGGGGTGTTATTTAAGAAACTAACATCAAAATTAAAATTTAAAATGAGGTTGGGTGTGGTGGTTTACACCTGTAATCCCAGCACTTTGGAAGACAGGGGCAGGTGCATTGCTTGAGCTCAGGAGTTCAAGACCAACCTGGGCAACATGGCGAAACCCCTTCTCTACCAAAAAAATAACAGAATTTAGCTGGGTGTGGTGGCACATACCTGTAGTCCCAGCTACCTGAGAAGCTGAGGTGGGAGGATTGCTTGAGCCCAGGAGGTCAAGGCTGCAATAAGCTGAGATCACGCCACTGAGATCACGCCACTCCATCCTAGGCAACAGAGTGAGGGCTTATCTTAAAAAAAAAAAAAAGAAAAAGAAAAAAAAGAGGTAGAGAGAGATACAAGCCTTCAGAGACCCTCATATTAACTTCATGGTAAATCTGCCTCTGCTCACCCCTCCCACTTGTAGGAACTAATATCTTCATTTCCAGATTTACTCTGAAAAAACTGTGCAACTGCTTCACATGTTTCCTCTTCATTCACTACTTTGGAACTCACTGAAACTCTGATGAAAGAATTGAGTCAAAAAAAAAAAAAAAAAAATAGACCTCCTTCCTAGCCCTGGCACCATTCAGAGCATCTACTACGGAGGAGTCTTTTTTCTTTTTTCTTGTATTTTAAGTTCTAGGGTACATGTGCATAACGTGCAGGTTTGTTACATATGTATACTTGTGCCATGTTGGTATGCTGCACTCATCAACTCGTCAGCACCCATCAACTCGTCATTTACATCAGATATAACTCCCAATGCCATCCCTCCCCCTTCCCCCGTCCCCACAATAGGCCCCAGTGTGTGATGTTCCCCTACCCATGTCCAAGTGATCTCATTGTTCAATTCCCACCTATGAGTGAGAACATGCGGTGTTTGGTTTTCTGTTCTTGCGATAGTTTGCTGAGAATGATGGTTTCCAGCTGTATCCATGTCCCTACAAAGGACACAAACTCATCCATTTTTATGGCTGCATAGTATTCCATGGTGTGTATGTGCCACATTTTCTTAATCCAGTCTGTCACTGATGGACATTTGGGTTGATTCCAAGTCTTTGCTGTTGTGAATAGTGCCGCAATAAACATACATGTGCATGTGTCTTTATAGCAGCATGATTTATAATCCTTTGGGTATATACCCAGTAATGGGATGGCTGGGTCATATGGTACTTCTAGTTCTAGATCCTTGAGGAATCGCCATACTGTTTTCCATAATGGTTGAACTAGTTTACAATCCCACCAACAGTGTAAAAGTGTTCCTATTTCTCCACATCCTCTCCAGCACCTGTTGTTTCCTGACTTTTTAATGATTGCCATTCTAACTGGTGTGAGATGGTATCTCATTGTGGTTTTGATTTGCATTTCTCTGATGGCCAGTGATGACGAGCATTTTTTCATGTGTCTGTTGGCTGTATGAATGTCTTCTTTTGAGAAATGTCTGTTCATATCCCTTCCCCACTTTTTGATGGGGTTGTTTGTTTTTTTCTTGTAAATTTGTTTCAGTTCTTTGTAAGTTCGGGATATTAGCCCTTTGTCAGATGAGTAGATTGCAAAAATTTTCTCCCATTCTGTAGGTTGCCTGTTCACTCTGATGGTAGTTTCTTTTGCTTTGCAGAAGCTCTTTAGTTTAATTAGATCCCATTTGTCAATTTTGGCTTTTGTTGCCATTGCTTTTGGTGTTTTAGACATGAAGTCCTTACCCATGCCTATGTCCTGAATGGTATTACCTAGGTTTTCTTCTAGGGTTTTTATGGTATTAGGTCTAACATTTAAGTCTCTAATCCATCTTGAATTAATTTTCATATAAAGAGTAAGGAAAGGATCCAGTTTCAGCTTTCTACTTATGGCTAGCCAGTTTTCCCAGCACCATTTATTAAATAGGGAATCCTTTCCCCATTTCTTGTTTTTCTCAGGTTTGTCAAAGATCAGGTGGCTGTAGATGTGTGGTATTATTTCTGAGGACTCTGTTCTGTTCCATTGGTCTATATCTCTGTTTTGGTACCAGTACCATGCTGTTTTGGTTACTGCAGCCTTGTAGTATAGTTTGAAGTCAGGTAGCGTGATGCCTCCAGCTTTGTTCTTTTGACTTAGGATTGTCTTGGCAATGCGGGCTCTTTTCTGGTTCCGTACGAACTTTAAAGCAGTTTTTTCCAATTCTGTGAAGAAAGTCATTGGTAGCTTGATGGGCATGGCATTGAATCTATAAATTACCTTGGTAAGTATGGCCATTTTCACAATATTGATTCTTCCTATCCATGAGCATGGTATGTTCTTCCATTTGTTTGTGTCCTCTTTCATTTCACTGAGCAGTGGTTTGTAGTTCTCCTTGAAGAGGTCCTTTACATCCCTTGTAAGTTGGATTCCTAGGTATTTTATTCTCTTTGAAGCTATTGTGAATGGGAGTTCATTCATGATTTGGCTCTCTGTTTGTCTGTTACTGGTGTATAAGAATGCTTGTGATTTTTGCATATTAATTTTGTATCGTGAGACTTTGCTGAAGTTGCTTATCAGCTTAAGGAGATTTTGGGCTAAGATGATGGGGTTTTCTAAATATACAATCATGTCATCTTCAAACAGGGACAATTTGACTTCTTTTCCTAACTGAATACCCTTTATTTCTTTTTCTTGCCTGATTGCCCTAGCCAGAACTTCCAACACTATGTTGAATAGGAGTGGTGAGAGAGGGCATCCCTGTCTTGTGCCAGTTTTCAAAGGGAATGCTTCCAGTTTTTGCCCATTCAGTATGATATTGGCTGTGGGTTTGTCATAAATAGCTCTTATTATTTTGAGAAACGTTCCATCAATACCGAATTTATTGAGAGTGTTTTTTTTTTTTTTTTTTTTTGAGACGGAGTCTTGCTCTGTTGCCCAGGCTGGAGTGCAGTGGCGCGATCTCGGCTCACTGCAAGCTCCGCCTCCCGGGTTCATGCCATTCTCCTGCCTCAGCCTCCTGAGTAGCTGGGACTACAGGCGCCCGCCACCGCGCCCGGCTAATTTTTTGTATTTTTAGTAGAGACGGGGTTTCACCGTGGTCTCGATCTCCTGACCTTGTGATCCGCCCGCCTCGGCCTCCCGAAGTGCTGGGATTACAGGCGTGAGCCACCGCGCCCGGCCTATTGAGAGTTTTTAGCATGAAGGACTGTTGAATTTTGTCAAAGGCCTTTTCTGCATCTATTGAGATAATCATGTGGTTTTTGTCTTTGGTTCTGTTTATATGCTGGATTACGTTTATTGATTTGCATATGTTGAACCAGCCTTGCATCCCAGGGATGAAGCCCACTTGATCATGGTGGATAAGCTTTTTGATGTGCTCCTGGATTCAGTTTGCCAGTATTTTATTGAGGATTTTTGCATCGATGTTCATCAGGGATATTGGTCTAAAATTCTCTTTTTTTGTTGTGTCTCTGCCAGGCTTTGGTATCAGGATGATGTTGGCCTCATAAAATGAGTTAGGGAGGATTCCCTCTTTTTCTATTGATTGGAATAGTTTCAGAAGGAATGGTACCAACTCCTCTTTGTACCTCTGGTAGAATTCGGCTGTGAATCCGTCTGGTCCTGGACTTTTTTTGGTTGGTAGGCTATTAATTATTGCCTCAATTTCAGAGTCCGCTATTGGTCTATTCAGGGTTTTAACTTCTTCCTGGTTTAGTCTTGGGAGAGTGTAAGTGTCCAGGAAATTATCCATTTCTTCTAGGTTTTCTAGTTTATTTGCATAGAGGTGTTTATAGTATTTTCTGATGGTAGTTGGTATTTCTGTGGGATTGGTGGTGATATCCCCTTTATCATTTTTTATTGCATCTATTTGATTCTTCTCTCTTTTCTTCTTTATTAGTCTTGCTAGTGGTCTATCAATTTTGTTGATCTTTTCAAAAAACCAGCTCCTGGATTCATTGATTTTTTGGAGGATTTTTTGTGTCTGTATCTCCTTCAGTTCTGCTCTGATCTTAGTTATTTCTTGCCTTCTGCTAGCTTTCGAGTGTGTTTGCTCTTGCTTCTCTAGTTCTTTTTTTTTTTTTTTTTTTTTTTTTTTTTTTTTTTTCTGGAGACGGAGTCTCGCTCTGTCGCCCAGGCTGGAGTGCAGTGGCCGGATCTCAGCTCACTGCAAGCTCCGCCTCCCAGGTCTACGCCATTCTCCTGCCTCAGCCTCCCGAGTAGCTGGGACTACAGGCGCCCGCCACCTCGCCCGGCTAGTTTTTTTGTATTTTTTAGTAGAGACGGGGTTTCACTGTGTTAGCCAGGATGGTCTCGATCTCCTGACCTCGTGATCCGCCCGTCTCGGCCTCCCAAAGTGCTGGGATTACAGGCTTGAGCCACCGCGCCCAGCCTCTAGTTCTTTTAATTGTGATGTTAGGGTGTCAATTTTAGATCTTTCCTACTTTCTCTTGTGGGCATTTAGTGCTATCAATTTCCCTCTACATACTGTTTTAAATGTGTCCCAGAGATTCTGGTATGTTGTATCTTTGTTCTCATTGGTTTCAAAGAATATCTTTATTTCTGCCTTCATTTCGTTATGTACCCAGTAGTCATTCAGGAGCAAGTTGTTCAGTTTCCATGTAGTTGAGAGGTTTTGATTGAGTTTCTTAGTCCTGAGTTCTAGTTTGATTGCACTGTGGTCTGAGAGACAGTTTGTTATAATTTCTGTTCTTTTACATTTGCTGAGGAGTGCTTTACTTCCAGCTATCTGGTCAATTTTGGAATAAGTGCGATGTAGTGCTGAGAAGAATGTATATTCTGTTGATTTGGGGTGGAGAGTTCTGTAGATGTCTATTAGGTCCGCTTGGTGCAGAGTTGAGTTCAATTCCTGGATATCCTTGTTAACTTTCTGTCTCGTTGCTCTGTCTAATGTTGACAGTGGGGTGTTGAAGTCTTCCATTATTATTGTATGGGAGTCTAAGTCTCTTTGTAAGTCTCTAAGGACTTGCTTTATGAATCTGGGTGCTCCTGTATTGGGTGCATATATATTTAGGATAGTTAGCGCTTCCTGTTGAATTGATCCCTTTACCATTATGTAATGGCCTTCTTTGTCTCTTTTGATCTTTGATGGTTTAAAGTCTGTTTTTTCAGAGACTAGGATTGCAATCCCTGCTTTTTTTTATTCTCCATTTGCTTGGTAGATCTTCCTCCATCCCTTTATTTTGAGCCTATGTGTGTCTGTGCATGTGAGATGGGTCTCCTGAACACAGCAAACTGATGGGTCTTGACTCTTTATCCAATTTGTCAGTCTGTGTCTTTTAATTGGACCATTTAGTCCATTTACATTTAAGGTTAATATTGTTATGTGTGAACTTGATCCTGTCATTGTGGTATTAGCTGGTTATTTTGCTCATTAGTTGATGCAGTTTCTTCCTAGCATCGATGGTCTTTACATTTTGGCATGTTTTTGCAATGGCTGGTACCGGTTGTTCCTTTCCATGTTTAGTGCTTCCTTCAGGGACTCTTGTAGGGCAGGCCTGGTGGTGACAAAATCTCTAAGCATTTGCTTGTCTGTAAAGGATTTTATTTCTCCTTCAGTTATGAAACTTGGTTTGGCTGGATATGAAATTCTGGGTTGAAAATTCTTTTCTTTAAGAATGTTGAATATTGGCCCCCACTCTCTTCTGGCTTGTAGAGTTCCTGCCGAGAGATCTGCTGTTAGTCTGATGGGCTTCCCTTTGTGGGTAACCCAACCTTTCTCTACAGAGGAGTCTTAAGGGGTCTGTATGCTTAGAGTTGAGAGATCAAATAGCTCCTGAAAACTGTAATTAGAGGAAATTCCATATGGAGACAGGCCACAAGGAGAACTCAAGCCCTTGTAAACCAAAAATGAAATATTCTAAGCCCCCAATTTACTAAACAGATTCAACCTCCCACTTCCACCTCCCAAATAGCTGGGATTACAGGTGCATGCAACCATGCCCAGCAAATTTTTGTGTTTTTTGTATAGATGGGGTTTCACCATGTTGGCCAGGCTGGTCTTGAACTCCTGACCTCGAGTGATCTGTCTGCCTCACCCTCCCGAAGTGCTGGAATTAGTGAGCCACTGCAACAGACCTCTAACACTTATTTCTGAGGTTTTTTCCTTCCCTGCTTCTCGGAAGCTTGTTGCCTTAAGGTACCTTCACCCTGGCTGGGCCCTGTTGTTCTTTTATCGGGTTTTTTTGTTTGTTTCTTTAGCCTATGTGTGCTCTTCCACCTGGGTTATACAAATGCAAAGTACATCCTAGTTCCATGCTAGGCCTTATTATTAGCAAGAACTTTCCTGAATCTCTCAAGATGTAGTGAAAGCAGTTATACATTAACTATGTGAACTATACTGTATTTCCTAAAAGTAAATAAATGTGTTGACTGGGAGCCATGGCTCAGGCCTGTAATCCTAGCACTTTGGAAGACTGAGCAGGAGGATGGCTTGAGCTCAGGAGTTCGAGACAAGCCTGGGTAATATAGTGAGACCCTGTCTTTACAAAAAATACAAAAATTCACGGGGCCTGGTGACACAAACCTATTCTTCCAGCTACTTGGGAGGCTGAGGTGGGAGGATGGCTTGAACCCTGTAGATGGAAGTTGCAATGAGCCAAGATCATGCCACTGCACTCTAGCCTGGGCAACAGAGCAAGACCTTGCCACCAAAATAAATAAATAAATAAATGTGTTTTAAAAAATGCACTGCCCACCTTTGAAGGCAGCAATGGCTCTATAAATGATCTGTAATTTCTTGAGTCAGCTTGTTTCTTGAGCTGTTCTGCCATGTAGTGAGTTAGTCAGTTAGTTTTGCCCTGCCCCTTTCCTCCACATTGGAAACATTCTAGAGTGACCTGAAGATTAAAAACAAACAAACAAAAACAAACACTGGAGACCTCCTCTTCTTACAAAAGAAACATATGAATAAAATAACTTTCCATGTAGCCTGGGCGACATGGCAAAATCCCGTCTCTATGAGAAATTTAAAAATTAGCCAGTTGTGGTGGTCCACGCTTATAGTCCCAGCTACTCAGGAGGCAGAGGTGAGAGGATCACCTGAGTTCAGGAGGTTGAGGTTGCAGTAAGCCTCAATCACACCACAGAACTCTAGCCTGTCCGATGGAGTGAGATCCTGTCTTGAAAAACAAAACAGGCCAGGGAGGCCAAGATAGGCAGATTGCCTGAAGTCAGGAGTTCCAGTCTGGCTAACTTGGTGAAACCCCATTTCTACTAAAAATAGAAAATTAGCCGGATGTGGTGGCGCATGCCTGTAATCTCAGCTACTCAGGAGGCTGAGACAGGAGAATCACTTGAACCCGGGAGGTGGAGCTTACAGTAAGCCAAGATCGTGCCACTGCATTTCAGCCTGGGTGCCAAGAGTGAAACTCCATCTCGAAAACCAAAATAAAACAAAAATAAACAATGACAACAAATTCCCCATGTAAAATATAAAGTTTTAATAAAACCAATAAAGTAGCTACCACTTACTGAGTACTTACAATGAATCCTTAGATTAGAACTCTTCTTCATGGGGGCAAGGACCCGTTTGTCCCCAGTATCCACAACAGCACCAAGCAGAGTATGTGCTGAAAACATATCAGTGTGTGTATTAAATTCATGCCAGGCACAATGCAAAAAGCTTTACACGCATTCCTAATTTAATCTCAACTCCCTCCTCATCACTTACCACACATATAAACACACAGCTTGGTGAAAGCAATATCTTTAGCCCCATTTTACAGATGATGAAACCAATATTATGAGGGTCGAATGGCTGGGCCTGGTGATGCACACCTGTAATCCCAGCATTTTGGAAGGCCAAGGCAGAGAAATCGCTTGATCCCAGGAGTTCAAGAGCAGCCTGGCCGACATAATGAAACTGTGATTGCACCACTGCATTCCAGCCTAGGTGACACAGCAAGACCCTGTCTCCAAATTAAATAGAAAAAAAAAAGAGGATTAAGTAATTTATATTTATCCAAGGTCACCTGGCTGGTAAGTAAATGATCTCTCTGACTCCAGAATCTCTCTTAACCAGGCTTCTATGACTAGAACAAAGTTGGAATGTCACTGATCAGAATATTCCATCACCAAGGCAGCATCCCAGTGGGCTAATCCACACCAGTGGACTTGAAACACGCTTTGGGTTGCTGTATGTTAGTATGTTAAAGGTAATTTATAATAATATACCTGTAGAAATAGTAATGTATTTTCTCATACAGTCAATTCTCATTATTATATATTTATATATAACATAAATATATAATATATAAATATATAATATATAAATATATATTATATATTTGCATATAATTATATCACATGTATATATAAATATATAATGTATATATAATATATAAATATATGTAATATATAAGTATATAATGTATTTATATATAAATATACAATGTATCATATATACATTATATATAATATAATGTATTTATATATAAATATATACAATGTATTTATATATAAGTATATATAATGTATTTACATATAAATATACATAACATTTATATTATATATATATCATATATTCTATAAAGTTGCCACAAACATTAAATTAGCAAATAGTGAACCATTGCTCCTAGAAAGAATACAGCTGGCCCCCCACTCACAATGGTTTGACATACAATTGTTTGACTTTACGATGGCACAAAAGCAATATGGATTCAATAGAAACCATACTTTTGATCATTTTCCCAGGCTAGTGCTACTAGTGCTATTTGGGTAACAAATACATTTTAGGGAGTAACCACATTTGCAAATATGTAATCAATGAATAATGAGGGTCTACAGTATATACATGTTTAATATTTTCAAAACGTGGGCTGGGCACAATTACGCTTGTAATCCCAGCACTTTGGGAGGCTGAGGCAGGAGGATCACTTGACCCCAGGAGTTCAAGACCAGCCTGGGCAACATGGTGAAACCACATCTCTACAAAAAATACAAAAATTAGCCAGGCATGGTGGTGTGTGTCTGTAGTTCCAGCTACTTGGAAGGCTGAGGTGAGGGGATCCCCTGAGCCCAGGAGGTTGAGGCTGCAGTGAGCTGTGATCAAGTCACTCACTGCACTCCAGCCTGGGTGACAGAGTGACACCTTGTCTCAAAAAATGAAAAAAGAAAAAAAAAGAAAAAACAGTTTCAAAGCCCCTTTCAGTCTAATGCTCTCCCAACTGAGCTATTTTGGGCAGCTCTTCAAAGCCCCTTTTGTCACGGGCGTCCGTGTGAAGAGACCGCCAAACAGGCTTTGTGTGAGCAGCAAGGCTGTTTATTTCACCTGGGTGCAGGCGGGCTGAGTCTGAAAAAGGAGTTAGCAAAGGGTGGTGGGATTTTCATTAGTTCCTATAGGTTTAGGATAGGTGGACAAAGTACATTCTTAAGGGTGGGGAGGATATTACAAAGTATCTTTTTAAGGGCTGGGGGGGGGAATATATCCTATCAGGGTGGGGCAGGAACAAATCACAATGGTGGAATGTCATCAGTTAAGGCTATTTTCACTTCTTTTGTGGATCTTCAGTTGCTTCAGGCCATGTGGATGTATACGTGCAGGTCACAGAGGATATGATGGCTTAGCTTGGGCTCAGAGGCCTGACATTCCTGTCTTCTTATGTCAATAAGAAAAACAAAACAAAATAGTGGTGAAGTGTTGAGGCAACAAAATTTTTTGGGGGTGGTATGGCAAGATAATGAGCGATGTTTCTCAGGGCTGTTTCGACTGGGATTAGGGGCAGCGTGGGAACCTAGAGTGAGAGAGATTAAGCTGAAGAAAGATTTTGGGGTAAGGGGTGATATTGTGGGCTTGCTAAAAGGAGTATTTGTTGTATAGAATGATTGGTGATGGCCTGGATGTGGTTTTATATGAATTAAGAAACTAAATGGAAGGAAGACACAAGATTCAAATAAGAGAAGGAGAAAAATAGATATTGAAGGACTAAGAATTGGGAGGACCCAGGACATCCAATTAGGGAGCACCCAAGGGGGTTCAGCATAATTATTTGCTTGGTTGGTGAGTTTTTGGGCTCTATACTTGAGTTTTTTTATGTTGTCACATACCAGGCTAGATTAATTTAGGTAAAAACAACACTCTCTATTAAAAAATATACAGATTCCTCTTTTTTTAGCAGTGAGTAAGTCCAGGCCTCGGAGATTTTGGAGGAAAGAGAAATGCAAAGCCAGCAATTGTTTGTTAAAGAAGGATTAGAAACAGCTAGGAGAGAGTGAGATTGATAGTATGGTGGAGAAAGCTGGGGAGAGGTAGAGGGTGGCATAAGAATGGCAGCCAGAATAAGAGTGAGTATAAAAGTAAAGAATAGGACTTCATCAGGGCGAAAGTATGGAGCGTACCTTGCCACTGAAGATCTTCTATCCACTTCAAGAGAGACTTAAGGGTGGCGATTTGAGGTAAAACCAGGAGCCCTAAATACCGAGAGCCTGAGAAACTGCTTGGGTGATTTGACTAATAAAGGCCATCCGTTGTCAGCCTGTATAGAGGTGGGAAGGCCAAACCAAGGAATTATGTCTGACAGAAGGGAAGAAATGACCAAGGTGGCCTTCTCAGACCCTGTGGGAAAGGCCTCTACCATCCAGTGACAGTGCCTACCCAGACCAAGAGGTATTTTAGTTTCCTGACTCGGAGCATGTGAGTAAAGTCAATTTGCCAGTCCTGAGAGGGGGCAAATCCCCGAGCTTGATGTGTAGGGAAGGGAGGGGGCCTGAACAATCCCTGAGGGGTGGTAGAATAGTAGATGGAACACTGAGAAATGATTTTCTTGAGGATAGAATTTCAAGATGGAAAGAAAATGAGAGATTCTAAGAGACAGGCTAGTGGGCGTGTAACCTACATGGAAGAGGTTATGAAATGATGACAGAATAGAATGGGCCTATGAGGCTTGAAGGAGATATTTTCCTTGGTCCAAGAACCATTTGTCTTGTGTGGGAAGAGATTGATAGGTGGAAGTTTCAGTGGGGGAGTAGGTGGGAGTGACTGATGAGGAGAAAAACTGACCCTGAGGGACAGAAGTTGGAATGCTAGCTGCTTCTTTAGCTACCTTATCAGCATAAGCATTGCCCTGAGCAATGGAATCTGATGCCTTTTGATGGCCCTTGCAGTGAATGACTCTGGCTTCCTTTGGAAGTAAGGCAGCCTTGAGAAGAGTTTTTATTAAAGAGGCATTAATGATGGAGGACCCTTGCATAGTGAGGAAACCTCTTTCAGCCTATATCACAGCATAGTGGTGCAGGATATGGAAGGCATATTTAGAGTCAGTATAAATATTGATGTGTAGTCCCTTTGCAAGAGTGAGGGCCCGAGTTAAGGCAATGAGTTTGGCTTGCTGAGAGGTAGTGGGCGGGGGGCAGAGAAGTAGCCTCAGTGATAGATGTGGAAGATACTATAGCATAGCCTGCTTTTGCTGGTGAGTGGCAATTAGGCCTGGTGGAACTGCCATCAATAAACCAAGTGTGATCAGGGTGAGGAACAGGAAAGAAGGAAATACGGGGAAATGGAGTGAATGTCAGGTGGATCAGAGAGATACAGTCATGTGGGTCAGGTGTGGTATCAGGAATAATGTGGGAGGCCGGATTGAAGTCCGGGCCAGGAACAATGGTAATTGTGGGAGACTCAACAAAGAGTGAGTAAAGCTGAAGGAGCTGGGGGGCAGAAAGTATATGCATCAAATGTGAGGAGGAAAATAGATTTTGAAAGTTATGGGAACTGTAGAGAGTAAGTGGAGCATAGCTTGTGATTTTGAGGGCCTCTAAAAGTAGTAAAGCAGCAGCAGCCACTGCATGCAGACATGAGGGCTAGGCTGAAACAGTAAGGTCAAGTTGTTTGGACAGAAAGGCCACAGGGTGTGGTCCCCGCTTTTGTGTAAGAAGTCCAACCACATAGCCCTGCACTTCAGCTGTGTGTAATGAAAAAGTTGGGATGAGTTAGGGAGAGCTAATGTGGGAGCAGGTTTTAGGGCTGTTTTTTAAGGAATAGAAAGGGGAGTGGGGAAAGGATTTAGGATTTATGGGGTCAGCTAGGTTTATCTAGAACAGAATAATGGGTTGTGGAGGGAGGTATTGAGGATAGGAGAGTATATGGGTTTGGCACTATGGGGTAGATAGGCAAGACAATTTGGTTGATAAGGTGCAGATCCTGAACTAACCTGTAAGACTTGTCTGGTTTTTGGACCAGACCTTTCAAAGTCATGAGTTAAACATATTACTTTCTCCATTTAAGAGATTGTAAAATTGGATAAATTAGCAGTTGAAATTGGCCTGTTCGTATATCACACACAGGACCAGTTTCACAGGCATGAGACCCGAACAGGCACATAGGGCCCTTTGCTCAGAAGGGTCTCACAATTGGCTTAAAGTTTTACTGTCATTACCTTGAACGTCTCCATTGTTTGTTAATAAAGGGTCCAGCATTTTTATTTTCACTGGACCCTACAAATTATGTAGCCAATTCTAGTCACACAGCAAGTAAACAAGATTAGAAACTGGGGAGAAAAGAAAATACTAAATTATTTACTTATCGAATTGAACAAAACTTTTTTCAAAGTGCCTATTTAATATGATAAAGTTACCACTTACTGAGGGTTGGTTGTATTAAGCTCTTGATATTTTTTAGCTCATTTAGTCCTTATGACACTGTAAGTTTGATATTATTTTCTTTTTTTTTTTTGAGACAGAGTGTTGCTTTTGTTGCCCAGGCTGGAGTGCAATGGCGTGTTCTTGGCTCACCACAACCTCTTCCTCCAGGGTTCAAGCGATTCTCCTGCCTCAGCCTCTGGAGTAGCTGGGATTACAAGCATGTGCCACTGCACTGGCTAATTTTGTGATTTTTTTTTTTTTTCAGTAGAGACGGGGTTTTTTTTTTTTGTTTTTTTTTTTTTGAAACGGAGTCTTGCTCTGCCACCCAGGCTGGAGTGCAGTGGTATGATCTTGACCCACTGCAAGCTCCGCCTCCTGGGTTCACGCCATTCTCCTGCCTCAGCCTCTGGAGTACCTGGGACTACAGGTGCCCACCACCATGCCTGGCTAATTTTTTTTTTTTGGTATCTTTAGTAGAGATGGGGTTTCACCGTGTTAGCCAGGATGGTCTCGATCTCCTGACCTAGTGGTATGCCCGCCTCGGCCTCCCAAAGTGCTGGGATTACAGGCGTAAGCCACTGTGCCCAGCCGAGGTGGGATTTTACCATGTTGCCAGTCTGGCTTCGAACTCCCGACTTCAGGTGATCACCTGCCTAGACCTCCCAAAGTGTTGGGATTACAGGCACAAGCCACCGTGCCTGGCCTGGATATTATTTTCATTTAACACATAAGGAAACTGAGGCCCAGAGAAGGTAAGTAACTTAAACAAGATCATACAGTTAGGAGGCAGCACAGGTAAAATATTAATCAAATCTTTTTTACTTAAAAAATATGCTTGTACCACTAGACTCTATTACTGTGTCTATTTTGTTTTATTTAGCTCCAGTTGTCAGGCAGCTTGTAATTAAGAGTTTGAATTTTGCAATCTTCATGGTGAACTTTTAACTAAGGCATCGATGTTTTATTTGCAGTTCACCTATAAAATGGGCTTTTATTTTATTTTTATTTTTTTGAGACCAAGTCTCACTCTTGTTCCCCAGGCTGGAGTGCAATGGCGTGATCTCGGCTCACTGCAACCTCTTGCCTCCTGGGTTCAAGCGATTCTCCTGCTTCAGCCTCCTGAGTAGCTGGGATTACAGGTGCCTGCCACCACACCTGGCTAATTTTTGTATTTTTAATGGAGACCAGATTTCACCATGTTGGCCAGGCTGGTCTCAAACCCCTGATCTCGGCCTCCCAAAGGGCTGGGATTACAGGCATGAGCCACCGTGCCCAGCCTAAAATGGACTTTTAACAAAATATAAATTAACTCAAGCCGGGGGTGATGGCTTACGCCTGTAATCCCAGCACTTTGGGAGGCCAAGGCAGGCAGATCACTTGAGGTCAGGAGTTCAAAACCAGCCTGGCCAACCAACATGGTGAAACCCCCTCTCTACTAAAAATACAAAAAAAATTTAGCTGGGCATGGTGGTGCACACCTGTAGCCCCAGCTACTCAGGAGGCTGAAGCACGAGAATCACTTGAACCCAGGAGGGAGAGGTTGCAGTGAGCCAAGATCGCGCCATTGTACTCCAGCCTGGGTGACAGAGTGAGACTCCATTTCAAAACTAACAAACAAAAACAAGCAATTGACCGACTGACCTTTTTATATTTTATTATTTTGTTTTATTTTTTTGAGACGGAGTGATGCCCAACCTGGGCGACAGAGCAAGACTCCTTCTCAAAAGAAAAAAAAAATGGTACCTCTCTTCTTTGCTTATTTAGGAATGAAAAATTGATGGCTCTGGTAGCTTTCCTAAAACAATGTGTGTTTGTGTGATTTCTGTCACTTCAATGTGTTTCAAAGCATTATTATAAAAATAAACTGAAAACAACCTAAAGTCTAGCAATAAAAAGAATAATTAATGTCAGGCACAGTGGCTCATACCTGTAATCCCAGCACTTTGAAAAGCTGAGGTGGGTAGATCGCTTGAGCTTAGGAGTTTCAGCCCAGCCTGGGCAATGTGGTGAAACCCTGTCTCTACCAAAAATACAAAAAAATTAGCTGGGCATGGTGCTGTGCACCTGTGGTAGTCCCAGCCACTCAGGAGGCTGAAGATGGAGGATCACTTGAGCCCAGGAGGCAGAGGTTGCAGTCAGCCAAGATCATGCCACTGGATTCCAGCCTGGGTGACAGAATGAGGCCCCCATCTCAAAAGGAAAAAAAAGAAAAAAGAAAGATGATGTCTCCCACTCCAAAAGAATTTAAAAGGACTTACAAACATTAGCTGGGTGTGGTGGCGCATGCCTGTAATCCCAGCTACTGGGGAGGCTGAGGCAGGAGAATCACATGAACCAGGGAGTCGGGGGTTGCAGTAAGCCAATATCGCTCCACTGGACTCCATCCTGGAAACAGAGCGAGACTCTGTCTCAAAAAAATAAAAAAATAAAAAATAAATAAAAGAATTTGAAAGGCGAGTGCGGGGCTGGCACCGTGGCTCATGCCTGTAATCCCAGCACTTTGGGAGGTCAAGGCGGGCGGATCACGAGCTCAGGAGATCGAGACCATCCTGGCTAACATGGTAAAACCCCCTGTCTACTCAAAATACAAAAAATTAGCCGGGCGTGGTGGCTGGCACCTGTAGTCCCAGCTACTGGGGAGGCTGAGGCAGGAGAATGGCGTGAACCCGGGAGGCGGAGCTTGCGGTAAGCTAAGATTGCACCACTGCACTCCAGCCTGGGTGACAGAGGGAGACTCTGTCTCAAACAAAACAAAACAAAACAAAAACAGGCGAGCGCGGTGGCTCACGCCTGTACCAGAAATAGCTGGGCATGGTGGCGCGCCTCTGTAATCCCAGCTACTTTGGGAGGCTGAGGCATGAGAATCGCTTGAACCTGCACTCCAGCGTTCGCGGCAGAGCAAGACTCTGTCTCAAAAAAACAACACAAAATAAAAACAAAAGAATTTAAAATTAAAATTAATTTTGTTTGTTTGTTTGTTGTTTGTACCCCCCTCCTGAATAGCTAGGATTACAGGCAGGTGCCACCACACGTAGTTAAGTTCTTGAATTTTTTGTAGAGATGAGGTCTTATTATGTTGCTTAGTCTGGTCTTGAACTCCTGAGCTCAAGCAGTCCTCCTTCCTCAGCTTTCCAAAGTGCTGGGATTACAGGTGTGAGCCACCATGCCTAGCCTAATATTTCCTAGAGTTTTATATGCATGGAATCATACACTATACATTCTGATTTGTCTGGCTTTTTTTTTTTTTTTTAACTCAGCCTAGTTATTTAGAGATTCAGCCATAATATTGTGTTTATCAACAATATATGAACACAACTCAAAATATATATATTGATGAATTAGCATCTCAGGTAAAAGGAATATATTATATACATACTATATATATATAAATATATTTTATAACTCAGTGTCCATTGTGTACATATACCACAATTTATTTGTTCTGCTGTTGATGGACATTTGGATTGTTAGAACTTTTTGGCTCATGAAAATAAAGCTCTGGGCTGGGCCTGGTGGCTCTGCTCACACCTGTAATCTCAGTACTCTGGGAGGCCAAGGCATGAGGATCCCTTGAGCCCAGGAATTCAAGACCAGCCTTAGGAACATAATGAGACCTCATCTCTATGAAAAATAAAAACAAAAATAGCCAGGTGTGGTGGCCTGCGCCTGTATCGCAGCACTTGGGAGGCTGAGGTGGGAAGATGACTTGAGGCTGGGAGGTTGAGGATACAGTAAGCCATGGTCACACCACTTCACTCTAGCCTGGGTGACAGAAAGAGACCCTGTCTCAAAAATAAATAAATAAAAATAAAGCTGTGTAAAAAAAAAAACAAAAGTTTTTTAGAAAGCTGTGATGAAATTAATGAGTTAGTTTTCATATGTACTGATACATTTCTTTATACGTGTGTGTGGAGAATTTCATTGCTCTAGGGTAAATACCTAAGAATGGATCAAATAATAGGAGTATATTTAACTTTTTCAGAAGCTGCATGATTATTTTCCAAAGACATTGCTCCATTTTACATTCTCACTAGCAGCATATGAGAATTCCAGGTCCTCCATATCTTTGTTAACACATGGTTTGGTCAATCTTTTTCATTTCAGCCATTCTAGTGGTATCTAATGATATCTCATTATAGTATTGATTTACACTTTCCTAGTGACTGGTGATAATAAATGTATTTTTTTTTTTTTTTTTTGGAGACAGAGTCTTGCTCAGCCGCCCAAGCTGGAGTGCAGTGGCATGATATTGACTCACTACAACCTCTGCCTCCCGGGTTCAAGCAATTCTCCTGCCTCCACCTCATGAGTAGCTGGGATTACAAGTGCATACCACCATGCCCGGCTAATTTTTTTGTATTTTTAATAGAGACAGGGTTTCACCATGTTGGCCAGGTTGGTCTCCAACTCCTGACCTCAGGTGACCCACCCACATCAGCCTCCCAAAGTGCTGGGATTACAGGTGTGAGCCACCACACCAGGCCCCATTTCTTTGTCTTCTGGCTTATATTTTTGCTTGTTGAGGAGTCAGCTGTTGGTTCAATTGCCCCTCCTTTTATTCTCTGGTTGCTTTTAAGATTTTCTTTTCTTTTTAAATTCACTGTAATCTCAGCGTGGGCTTTTTAAAAATCCTGACTCCTATTGTTTGAGCTTCTTGAGACTGTGAACTATATCATTTATCAGTTCTGAATATTTCTCTCTCTTTCCAAATTTTGCTCTGTCACCCAGGCTGTAGTGCAATGGCACAATCTCAGCTCACTGCAATCTTCACCTCCCAGGCTTAAGTGATCTTCCCACCTCGGCCTTCCAAGGTGTTGGGATTATAGGCGTGAGCTACTGTGCCTGGTCACTTTGTTTTTTTTGAGATGGAGTCTCACACTGTCACACCGGCTGGAGTGCAATGGCGTGATCTTGGCTCACTGCAACCTCTGCCTCCTGGGTTCAAGTGATTCTCATGCCTTAGCCTCCGGAGTAGCTGGGATTACAGGTGCCTGCCACCATGCCCGGCTAATTTTTAGTAGAGACGGGGTTTCACTATGTTGGCCAGGCTGGTCTTGAACTCCTGACCTCGTGATCTGTCCGCCTCAGCCTCCCAACGTGCTGAGATTACAGGCATGAGCCACAGTGCCTGGCCACCACTTTTTAAAATTAAAATCCCTTTGGATACTTATTGGGAAAGTAATACCCAAAATATTAATGGATGTCTCTGGAAAAAGAGTAATTTTAACTTTTCTACTTTATGTTTTTCTGTATTTTCTTAATTATCTACCATGAATATGTATCCCATTTTTTATAATCATGTATTTAAACATGTATTATTTATCTATTACATTATTAATATATGTAATAAACATGTATTATTTTTATAATCAGAAGAAATAATAAATGCTTCTAAAAGCAAAAAACAATGCATAGTATAATTTTCAAAAACAATAATATATCCTCTTACCATACCTTTTTAACCTTTCTTACCCTTGAAGAAAACCTAAAAAACAAAAAATAAAACCCTTAAGAAACAATAATAAAAGGTGAGGTGTGGCCGGGTGCAGTGGCTCATGCCTGTAATCCCAGCACTTTGGGAGGCCGAGGCAGGTGGATCACAAGTTGAGGAGTTCGAGACTAACCTGGCCAATATGGTGAAACCCCGTCTTTACTAAAAATACAAAAAAAAAAAATTAGCTGGGCGTGGTGGTGCATGCCTGTAATCCCAGCTACTTAGGAAGCTGAGGCAGAATTGCTTGAACCCAGGAGGCGGAGATTGCAGTGAGCTGAGATCAAGCCACTGCACTCCAGCCTAGGTGACAGAGTGAGACTCTGTCTCAAAAAAAAAAAAAAAAAAAAAAAAAAATTGTGAGGTGTGCTGACTGGGCATGTTGGCTCACACCTGTAATCCCAGCACTTTGGGAAACTGAGGTAGGCAGATCACCTGAGACCAGGAGTTCGAGACCAGCCTGGCCAACATGGTGAAACCCCATCTCTACTGAAAACAGAAAAATTAGCCGGGCATGGTTGTACAAGCCTGTAATTCCAGCTACTTAGGAGGCTGAGGCACAAGAATCACTTGAATCTGGAAGGTAGAAGTTGCAGTGAGCTGAGATCATGCCCTGCGTGCCAGCCTGGGAGACAGAGCAAGACCCTGTCTAAAAAAAAAAGTACATAAAAAAGTGAAGCGTGGGGTGGGAGGCTTGGTGGTGGTGGGTGGTGATGTTATTGTATAGAAGGAAAAAAGAGAAACTGGTCAACGTGATTGTGAATACTGGCTTCTGAGTCAAAAAGACAATCAAAAGTATTTTTTCTTTTGTTTGTAGGACAGCAAGAATCGCTTGACAATTGGTTTGTGAGCATAATGGCATCTATAAACAGAACCATTGAAATAATTAAAAAACATGGAGTAAGCAAACAACATCTCCTGGAGGAGATAAACAAAAAGCGTGAATCCAACTGCTTGGTGGAACGAAGCAATCAAGTCAGCTTACTGAGAGTTCAAAAGAGGCACTTCCCGAGTGCCTGTCAGTCCTTTACTCATACCACAACCAAAGAGCCTATTCCCGACAGTGGCAGGAGCTCCTGGGTCAAGCTGAGTCTCCTTGCTCACGCGGAGAGAAAGCACTTTCCACCAAAAAGTAAGAAGTTATGATAGGATTTTTTTTTTTTTTTTGAAACGGAGTTTTGCTCTTGTCACCCAGGCTGGAGTGCAATGGCACCATGTCGGCTCACTGCAAACTCCACCTCACGGGTTCAAGCGATTCTTCTGCCTCAGCCTCCCAGGTAGCTGGGAATACAGGCGCCTGCCACCACGCCTGGCTAATTGTTTTGTATTTTTTAGTAGAGACGGGGTTTCACCTTGTTGGCCAGGCTGGTCTCAAACTCCTGACCTCAGGTGATCCACCCACCACGGCCTCCAAAAGTGCTGGGATTACAGGCATGAGCCACCACACCTAGCCTATGATAGGACTGTGTTTTTTTTTTTTTTTTTTTTGAGACAGAGTTTTGCTCTTGCTGCCCAGGCTGGAGTGCAATGACACGATCTCATCTTACCGCAACCTCCATCTCCCGGGTTCAAGCGATTCTCCTGCCTCAGCCTCTCAAGTAGCTGGAGTTATAGGCATGCACCACCACATGTGACTGATTTTTTTATATTTTTAGTAGAGACGGGGTTTCTTCATGTTGGTCAGGCTGGTCTTGAACTCCAGACCTCAGGTAATCCGCCCGCCTCGGCCTCTCAAAGCGCTGGGATTACAGGCGTGAGCCACCACACCTGGCCTATGATACGATTCTTAACCGATTTATAGGAAGGATTTGTAGGTATTCCTAAGAATTAGGAATAATTTCTGGGATTGAAAGAGGTACCTGAGTATTGTCCTGGTATAGCATAAAGGCAATCTATTTGAAGGTAAAAGTGTCATTAAACAGGCTGGTGGATTGTAAGATGTATTATAGACCAGAGACTCTCATTTTTTTATGCATACAGAGTCCCAGGCCCCAGCTTCAAGCCATCTCATTCAGTAGGCTCTAGAGAGGTGCCTGGAAATCTGCATTCTCAGCAGACTAAGGTGATGCTGATGCTGATGGCCTGAGAACCACATTTTGATAAGAGTTGTTACAGTAATTACAATAGACCACAAAAACTTCAGAAACCTGCTATCTCATCAATTTTTCTGGCCTTTACACACATTTCATGTGCAAAATTGAGGTGCAGTGGAGATCCTTTTGATAATAAACATCATACAAAAAGCCCTAATAAAATGTGGAGGGGCTGGGCACAATGGCTCACGCCTCTAATCCCAGCACTTTGGGAGGCTGAGGCAGGCGAATCACCTGAGGTCAGGAGTTTGAGACCAGCCTGGCCAACATGGTGAAACCCCATCTCTACTAAAAATACAAAACTTAGCTGGGCATGGCAGCAGGCACCTTTACTCCCAGCTACTTGGGAGGCTGAGGCAGGAGAATTGCTTGAATACTGGAGGTGAAGATTGCAGTGAGCCGAGATCACTCCAGTGTACTCCAGCCCAGGCGACAAACTAAGACTCCTTATCAAAAAAAAAAAAAAAAAAACAAAACTGGAGGAAAGTTGTTGGGGGCAGGGGATGGCATGGTGGTGATGGTGGTGGTATTATTTTATAGAAGGAAGAAGGGGAGCTGATAAATACCTTCATTGTGAATACTTGTTTCTTAGTCTAGGCAGGTAGCTGAGATAGCATATTTTAATTTATTTGAAAAAAAGAGAAGGGGGTGTGTAACCATATCTAATACAACCAACAAGTTACTAATTTAGATCAGAAACAAAAGAATCACCACATTTGAGATTTCACTTATTTGATGTGGCTGTGACTTTACCCTTCCCCAGTGCTCTCAGGAAGTGGAGTAGAGTGTGATACAGTGTGGTGTAGAAAGCTGAAATTCTCCACTGTGTTTAGAGTTCATCTGTAAGAGTCATGTGTTCGTTTTATTCAAAAATAACTCTAGGGCTGGGCACGGTGGCTCATGCCGATAATCCTAGCATTTTGGGAGGCTGAGGTGGGCAGATCACCTGAGATGAAAGGAGGAAGTATTACATCTCACTTTAAATCAAAAGCTAGAAATGGTTAAGCTTAGTGAGGAAGGCATGGCAAAAGCCAAGATAGGCCAAAAGCCAGGACTCTTGTGCCAATCATTTATCCAAATTATCAATGCAAAGGAAAAACTCTTGAAGGAAATTAAAAATTTCCTTCAGTGAACACACAAATGATAAGAAAGCAAAACAGCCTTATTGCCGATAGGGAGAAAGTTTCAGTGATCTGGACAGATCAACCCAGCCACAACATTTCCTTAAGCCAAAGCCTAACCCAGAGCAAGGCCCTAACTCTCTTCAATTCTGTGAAAGCTGAGTCTCTCTGTCACCCAGGCTGAAGTACAATGACGTGACCTCAGCTCACTGCAACCTCTGCCCTCCGGGTTCAAGTGCTTCAGCCTTCCAAGGAGCTGGGATTGCCTGCCACCACGCCTGGCTATTTTGTTTGTTTGTTTGTTTAGTAGAGATAGGGTTTTGCCATGTTGGCCAGGCCAGTTTCAAACTCCTGGCTTCAAGTGGTCCACCCACCTCAGCCTCCCAAAGTGCTGGGATTATAGGCTTGAGCCACTGCGCCCTGCCAGGAGACCATTATTCTGAGTGAAGTGACTCAGGAATGGAAAACCAAATATTGTCTGTTCTGACTTATAAGTGGGACCTAAGCCATGAGGATGCAAAGGCATAAGAATGATATAATGGACTTTAG